>NC_136061.1:1174519606-1175119606 GCF_964261635.1 Lissotriton helveticus
CATCAGTGAAGACCGAGGGCTGCAGTTGTTGTATTTAGCCGGCTCCACCATGATCTCCCCAATGTACGAGTTACTTACCTTTGGTAACGATGTATCTGGTAGAGACGATTCTAGCCACAGATTCCTTAACGTAGAATTATCCCCAGGCGTGAGACTGGATCCGGAAAACTTTTCTGCCACAGAATACCTGCGTACTGGCACCACATGACTCCACCCTGACGTCGTCCGCGTCCGTGACGTCAGCGAGGATTCATAACTCCCACCCCGTGCCACAACGCGGAGCCCTCACAAAAAAAAAATGAGAATACCGGAACGGTGTGCGAAAAAATTAGCTAACAGAAAGGGAAGAAACGAATGGTGTGGAACCGCACCATCCAGAATAGTGCCAGACACTATGGCACCAGAAGTCATGAAAGGAAAGAACACGGCACAGCTGCTGCAAGCAAGCCTGCAAACAATATGACAGCCTTCCAGGGGCAGGAAGCATGTGAAAAATTGCACAGCAGACAAGACGTCTGCAACCACAGCCCAGAACCGAGAAGGGTATCAAGGCCAGAACGGAAGAGGAATGACAATTCACTCCAGACAACATCAATAGGGAGAGACATCTCCTACAAGAGCTAAGGGTCGAGACCCGGCCAAGGGACCTCAACCTTCAGAACTGCAAAGGGGCCAGAAGTTCAAACAACGAGAGGAAGAAGAGCACGAGCAGACCCCATACTGGTGACCAGGGTACAGGGGCACAGAAGCGCCCACACAATTATTAACCAAGCACCAGAAGGGAAGAAATGGAGCCAACAACAAGACTAGCATTCCCCTAGGGAGGGAGTAAGAAAAGGCACTGGCAGAAAACAACCACCCGGAGGCAGGCGATTGCAGAAGACCAGAGAAGGGTGGAGAAGTGTGGCTCACTGGTTAGAGGAGGCAGACCTGGAAGCAGACGTCAGCCAGGGACCAGGGTTCAATTCCCGGCTCGGCGGGGTCTTGAGTCCTAAAATGTCCATGGACTCGACAATTCTCGCTCCGGTGCCTACTCGATTCACGGGTTCACACTCTGCGACTCTGGGCAATAGCTTGCTTAATCTCCACAACGGCCCCTCGCGGTGGGATGCCTGGCTTTCACCTTGCAGATACCCTACCGGGGTTATCTCACAGGGGAATACCAGGACGGGTTCCCTAAGCAAGCGCTTAGAAACCGCTCGGTGATTTGCGCTATATAAATTCCTGTACATTTACATTTACATTTACATTTACAAGGGTCCTCGCAGAACGGGGAGGCAGGCCGGGTTGTGAAGGAATCTGAGGCTAGAATCGTCTCTACCAGATGCATCGTTACAGAAGGTAAGTAACTCGTACATCTGATAGAGACTACTAGCCGCAGATTCCTTAACGTAGAATATATACAATAGCCATACCCAAGAGGGACGAGGGTCTGCTAGAGGACCTCTCCAGCCTGGATGAAGCAGGGCCCCAATAGGGGATGAGTCACAGGGACAGGGAGAATAGCCCAGTTCCCACAGGCAGAAGAGAACCTCGTCACCACTAAAGAACACCGGACCCAGCGTGATGACGATAAAGAGGCGGCACAACCCTCATCAAGCAGGAAGAAGCAAGGACAAGGCGAAAGGAGGCCAGTGCACCCCAAGCCCAAATTAGGAACCAGGTATCTCCACCAGAGGAGTACCGAGGATGAAGAGCCACCCACAGACTCTAAAGGTGAAGAGGCAGAAACGCAGGCAAAGCCCTCCACCGGGAAACACACCCAGTGAAGAGGGCAGCCGAGCCTATCAAGCTATAAGTCAACAGACAAGACAGAAAGGCGCCTCAGCAATAAAGTCAGGCGGGAGAAGAAGAACGTGATCCCACAAGATTCCTGCCGAACAAGAGCAGGGTCACCAGAGCCCACGCTAAGGCCCCCGGCCACAGAACAGAAGAGCAGGTGGGTGCAGCCAGCCGTTGGCAAGCGCCACAAATTAAACGCCCAGACCATGTCAGGCTCAGAGCAAGGGCAAGGCCAGAAAAATCCCGAACAACCCCTAAAAGGGGACGGCTCCGGACAGAATCAAACCACGAAGAAGTGCGATCAGCAAGAATATAAGAGGAGAGACAAGTAGGACGGACCCCGCAACACCACACCATAGATGGCTAGGCCACGCTCAAGTAAGGACCAAGGGTCGCACCAGTGTAATACAACACCACCAGGAAAGGTGAGGAACCCACATGGGGGAATCCACACCCTCCCAGCATAAAACAGGGCTATAAATAGCTACCAGTACCCCACATAGGGTAGGACATGTCCCAAAGAAAGCATGGGAACCACTCTTCATCAGAGAACAAATTATAAATCTGCGGCAGAAACCACAGAAGGCTTAGTAATCAGCCAAAAGGTAAATTTGTACCCAAAAAGGGGGCTGAACTAGCAGCCAACAGAAGAGAGAGGGCCAACCAAAGGACCCAGAGGGCACAGTAACCCTCACAAACCAAAACCAAACCAGCCACTCCAAAAACCAAATACCAGGACAAGTGGGATAACACCTCCCACCAAGACCCGGAGGATCAGCAAACCAATTTACTGAGGAGGAGGAGGAGGAGGAGGAGGAGGAGGAGGAGTAGTAGTAGTAGTAGTAGTAGGAGTACAGAGCCCCGCAAGAAGACGCTGAATGTCAGAGTCTGCATGAGTATTAAACAGCAGGACCCCGTCAAAAGGCAGGTCAACCAGAAGCTCTCCAATATTTTCTGGAAAAACAGCATTAAGTAGCCAAGCATGGCGATGGAGACCCACAGAAGAGGCCTTAGCACGGTCGAGAGCATCGGCAACATCCAAGGCCGCACGAAGAATAAACATGGCCAACTCCCTACCATCCAACACACGGCTCCGCAGATCAGCACGGGCACCCTTATGAGAGACATGAGAAAGAAGGAACTCTACAGAATCCCACAGGCTAGAAGTAGCCCTGGTCAGCACACACAAAGTGTTAAGCGCCCACAAGGCAGCACTGGAAGAAGCAAAGATATTACGTCCCCATGAATCTAACCACAAGGCCTCCCAAGACAGAGGAAACACCACCACAGGCAAACACGGATAGGCATTTCGCAGTAGAACGCCTTGAGTAGAAGGGTGGAAATAAAGACAGATCGGGTCGTGCAGAGCAGGACGATGGTGATGCAGTAGTGCCTGAGGCACCGGATCGCCCGTCGCAGGGTGCCCCCAAGCCCCCATAAGAGAATTATGGAATGATGTTTCGAAAGGAAGAAACAACTCCCGTCCACCAGAGCCCTGGAGAAGAATCTCCAAGAGGTTGTCTGTAGGAAATGGAGTGACAGATTCACCCATCCTCAGAATACCAGCAGCCGTGGAAATAGCCCGAACAAAGGCAACACTGGCCTCAGTAGGGCGCAGCAGAGGTGAAAGAAATTCCTCCGTGGGTGACGGTTTCAGTCTGAGCCGCCCATCCCCAAGTCCAGGGGGAAGCGGCTAGCCCCGGCATAGAGGAGGATCCACAGAGAAATGGGGAACCAAAGGGGCCCCAAGGGAGGATGGAGAGGCTGGTGGAAAAGCCAGCCGCGAGCCATGGAAATAAGGGTTCGAGGATTTTGGCCGTGTAGACGGCGAAGAGCCTTCCCTGGAAGATGCCACTGAAAAGGCCACTACACGGCGCCCTGTCTCCGGGGAGGAATACACCAACAGATGACAGACCTCAGGAGACGAAGGGACCTCAGGAGACAAATCCAGAACTCGGCGTGATGAAGGACTGGACTTTTTAACAGTACCAGCGGTGCCAGGGAACAACACCTATAACCTTCATGGGATACCTGTTTCGGCGCACAAACTACAGAGACACGGGACACTTCCTTCGGCGTCAAAGATTCAAGGTTTATTACTGCAGGGAACACAGAAGTCACGACAAGTACAACACGGGTAACTTGGGGAGACTGCTTCAAATTGGTTCTGTGGATCGCTCCTTTTATACAAAATTAAGTCATAGGACAACATGGTACACAAAAGTTTACAACCTGGTTCCCATAATTATCCCTCAGAGGGGTCGCTTTGGTCACTTTGGTACACATAAGGTCCGGAACATAAGTGCGGAAACATTTGGCGGTTCCCAACTGTAAAAACCCATCTTCCCAACATTAGTGAATTCCAATCGGCAGTAAAACAGATCGAAATAGGGACAAAGACAGGTGCAGAGGGAGATGGAGACAGTGGGGAAATCGAAAAGGGTGTAAAAGGGGAGGTATCGGGAAACACGAGATACAGGCATCAAAGGGACGTGCCTAATGAGATGCACGGCTGAGACAATAAACCGGACGGCAAGATGAGCCTCGAGCGGGGCCATCTGCCTTACAGTATCATCCCCCTCATCGTAAAAGATATTTACAAAGTACATGTGTCTTCCACAAATATCCTGAGAGTCCCAGGGTGACGAAGCGGACAGTGTCCGTTCGCTGGCTACTTGAGGGCAAGAGACAAAATGGATGCCGTATCTAAGATGGAACCCGTGGGTACAGATGAAAAACTCACATATCAAATGAACGGTTTAAGTTAGCACAGCGAAACTGCGCACACTTACTAAACTCGTCATTTGCGGTTCTTAGATACCAGACTCGACCATATTCGTGTGAATCAAAAACATCACTTAAAATTGTCACGGAACCTCAGACGCTCCTTTTGCCCTCATGTAGGCAAGCACTAGTCGGAATCATATTCGATATTCATCAGACCCTCGAGATGTTGCTGTAGCATAGCTCTGTCCAACCGAGACCCTTTGGTAACAGGTGGCTGTCTCATACACGTTGTAGCACAGAGGCCACATAAGGCAGGACCGCACTGCACGCAAAGGCAACAAGTGAACAGGAACACTACAACGACTCCAATGATCGTCAGAATTTTCCAACCCCAAGTCGACATTAGGCCCCAAAACCATCCAAGTAGCGTCCAACCCCCTACATCCACGTGTATGGATTCGGAGATCTTATGCAACTTCGAGATGGCTTGATAGACAGTCGGAGCGTTATCAGGAATGAAAATACAGCAGCTCGAATGGATCACCTTACATACCCCACCTCGATCTGCTAAGATCACATCTAAAACCATACGGTTTTGTAACGTCATAAGTCTATCCGCCTGAAGTTCTGTGGTGATATTACCAAGGGCACTGGCAGTAATATTAGCTGTCGATTCTACCACTCGAGTCAACTGTCTTAGGTTCCTACTATTAACCATAGGTCCCCAAAATGGGAGGAAACCCTTGAAAAAGTCTCCTGCCTCTTGACCGGCAGTATCCTCTTCGCTAATTACGCCTCTCACAACTCTAGTTTTGTGATAATCTGCATCTATAGTAAACGTCGGAGGCAACAAGTTTGCGATAAAACATGAGCCCATGAAGTCAGAGGGCAACCATGCATATGCACGATCATGACAAATAAAGTATGTACCCTTGGCAGCCAAAAACACAGGGGACGAGACCATTGGCAATATATAATTTTCAGTGCAAGCACTCTCTCCAAGTCGGGCTTTCGATCTACGGCCGCGACCTATTAAACAAAAATTACCAATGTGGGGTACGACCCATATCGGAGGCGAGCTTTTAAGCTGTTTTTCACCAGTGAACACACTATATTCGCCTCTACTTAGGACCCTATAGGCTTGTACCTCTTCTTCAGGGATAAGCGAGGGATCATAGATATCGCTATCTAAATCCTCTATTGCTATAGACAAAGATTTTTGGTACGAGGTAGGACCAGAGTAGGGGGAACGTGGTTCTCGAATGGGGTGGAAACCCAGTGCGCTTCGAAACATTGTTTGAAATGCTCGAGCAGCCCCTTGGGAGCTATACGGTAACACCAGATATGGAATTCCCTTATCCGTAGTATGTGGCATCAACCCACACACCCAACAATTAGTAGTGTTAACCACTAACTGATGCTGATGAAGGAGTTGAATAAAGGAATTGTTGCGGAATTCTGCACGTCTAGCCTGCTCGTGTTCAGGTAAGATGTGAAAAGAATGAGGAGAGTCAGTGGAGATGAGTTTAAGGTCAGGGGTAGGAGTAGGTATAGTAGAAGGCAAGAAGTAAGACATTGTGTAATACACCCCACCCGCCAATAACGCTGAAACAGTCACAAACAGTACAAATATTTGGAACACAAAACATTTGGTACGACTGAGTTGCTGCAGCTTGAATCTTTGTGCTTGAGCTTTTTCCAAGTCCATCAGCTTCGAAAATGTCATTCCCTATGACCGTCCGCAACGTTTCTTGACGCACTTCGTTCTGTGTAGCAATAGTCAATTCCTAGGAGTTCCCAGGAATCGACGGTCTTTAACCTAGCGTCAAGACCTACTAACCAGGAGGAAGTACACGCGCGGCCCTACGGCCTTTATTTCACAAATATATATATATATATCAAAAACAAATGTCTCTCAGCTGTGGAAACAAAAAAATGTAAGGAACGAAGCTCAATGAATATATACAAAATAATTACAATAGTATGAGTGTTCAAACTGATCATGGAAAACGGGATAATGCACTTGTCAAGGGACAGAACGGGGTTTTATTAGTCTTTAGTGCTGGATCTTAAAAAATATCGGGTTTTCCCAGGACGTGTCTGTTCGTTAAACAAAAGATCCGTTGAAGGGACAACGCCCTGTTGATCAGCTGAATGTTCTGGTGTTGAGTTTTCTGATGACAAGTGTTCAATAATGCCTTTTTGCTGCACTGAGGATTCTCCGACAGGTTGTGCGTCACTGAAAGGTACCAACGCCGGCAATCCTTCGGTTTCAGTTGATGCAATGCCTTTCCTTACCCACGAGTCTGCTGGCAACGGAATGGGGACTTTCTTGGTATGGGTGGCATGCACCCAATTTTTCCGCCCCTCAAGACGAACTGCAGTTCTCGTGGCAAGGAGGACCTGATAGGGTCCAGTGAACCTGGGATCCAAATTGTTCTTGCGCGAAAAATTGCGCGTTACCACCCAATCTCCGGGCTGGAGCTGGTGGCCTGGACCCTCCGTCTGTGTCGGCAATGCTTCGTGAACCTGTTGGTGAATTAACCTCAGTTTAGCAGTCAAGTCATGAAGATAATCGATTAACATTGGATACTCAAGTTCACAAAAGGCACCCGGTCTAGGGACCCCCCAAACATTGGCAGGACGACCGAACACTATTTCATAGGGACTGAGCCCTACTCGGGAGTGTACAGTTGCCCTTGTTGACAGCAATGCTAAGGGTAAAGCGTCAGGCCACGAAAGACCTGTCGTAGCCTGGATCTTTGCTAGTTTTAGTTTAAGGGTACCATTGTACCCCTCAACCAAACCAGCTGACTGAGGATGATTGGCACTATGGAATTTCTGTACAATCCCTAACCCGCGACACACACTCTTCATCACGCTCCCAACAAACTCACTTCCGTTGTCTGACCACACAACCCGAGGCATTCCGTAGCGGGAAAAATACTCTTTGAGTAAAATTTTTGCCGTGGATAAAGCCGTATTATCCTTAAGGGGGTAGGCCTCAATCCACCTAGAAAATGCACACACCACAACCAGCACATACTTCAAATTATTACATCTCTCCATGTGGATAAAGTCCAACTGGATAACTTCGAAAGGGTACGCAGGAGGGGCAAAATGGCCAGGTGGAGTGGGAGTGCCCTTACCAGGATTGTGCATCAAACACACCATACAATTTTTAACCAAGCGTTCAGCACATTTCGTAATACCATCATTCTTCCACACAGCAAACAGCAATTTACAGATACCTTTCGCGCTAATATGTGCTAACCCATGCGCCATAGTCACAATAGCCAGCACATACGCATCAGGCAACATCCATCTTTTCTGTTCCGATAAGTCAGTCCAACAACCATTCGCATCCAACTTTCCCGTACTTTCTTTCCACTTCGTCTTTTCAGTCTCGGTGGCCTCATTCTGAATTGCTTTCACACTCTCGATAGTGTTCTCACACATACTTGATTCTGCAGGCCACCTAACCGAACTCGTCACATACATTCGAGTGCTAATGTTCCGGGCAGTCTCCTTAGCAGTCTCATCCGCAAACGCATTACCACGACCAACATCATCCATCACTTTACGATGCGCACTACATTTAACAATCGCCACTTGCTTAGGCAACGTAAGTGCATCCAAAAGATCATTTACAAGCTGGCCATGCTGAATCTTCGTACCATGTGACGTAAGGAATCCTCTCTCTCTCCACAGTCGTCCAAAACTATGTGCCACACCAAACGCATACTGGCTATCTGTAAACACATTCACCCGTTTATCTTTAGACAACACACACGCTCTTGTCAAAGCAATTAACTCAGCAGCCTGAGCCGAATTTTGATTTAATCTTGCACTCTCCACAATCGTTCTCAATGTAACTACAGCATACGCAGTCGTCACATCACCATTCGGTAACTTAAAACAGGAACCATCCACATACAAAGTACCATCGGGATCTGTCAATGGAGTATCTTTTAGGTCAATGCGACCCTTAGTTTCCTCTTCAGTTTTGAGATAGCAGTCATGTACTGCTTCATCACTTGATTCTGTGTCGATCGGCAGCAATGTTGCTGGATTCAACACATTACATCGTTTTATCCGTATATGACTGGCCAACAACGTCAACTCATATCCAGACAATCTTGCACTTGTCAGATGTTGAGTTTTCGTTCGGTTCAATAGAGTGTCGACTGCATGCGGAACCATTACCGTGAGCATGTTATCCATGACTAGACCTGCGGACTGTCGAATGGACGCCGCAGCTGCCGCTGTTGCCTTTAAGCAACTTGGCAAGGCTCTTGCTACTGGGTCTAAAGTCGAAGAAAAGTAGGCACATGGGCGTTGCTTACCACCAAAAGATTGTGTCAAAACACTCAACGCGCAACCATCCCTCTCGTGAACGTATAGTGTAAACGGCTTACTGTAGTCAGGGGTACCCAACACAGGAGCCGAACACAGCGCATCACGCAATTCAGAAAAACTTTTCTGACATTCTTCAGACCAAGGTACTGGGGATGAAACATCTTTGCACGTAAGGGCTATCAATGGTTTCGCCAACAATGAAAAATTTGGAATCCATTGTCTGCAGTAGGACGTAATACCTAAAAAGGCACGAACATCTCTCTGGGTTTTTGGCACAGTCATTCGGGAAATCGCTGCCATTCTCTCTGGGGTCAACCTTCTCCCTTCTCTTGACAATAAGTGACCTAAATAGGTAACTTCTTGGCAACAATACTGTAGCTTTGAAGGCGACACCTTGTGGTGCAAGTCATGTAGATAGTGCAATAATGATACTGTAGCCGTTTTGCAAATGGCCTCCGTATCAGCTGCCACTAAAAGATCGTCAACGTATTGAATCAAAGCTGCACCTTTAGGTAGTACAAAGGCATCAAGTTGACTTTTAAGTGCTTGGCTATAGATTGACGGACTCTCACAGTAGCCCTGTGGAGCGCGTTTTAGCCTAAAACTGCGACCTCCTAATGAGAATCCGAATAGGTCTCTGCTTTCCTCTGCAATCGGGATGCTAAAGAAAGCATTCTTTAAATCGATCACTGTAAACCAGGAGGCAGATGCTGGAATCATTGTTAGTAAAGCCGTAATGTCGGGGACCACAGGAAATTGTGGAACCACTATTTTGTTTACCTCTCTCAAATCTATAACAAAACGATACACAGGAGGTTTAGTTGGGTCAGTTCGTTTCAGAATTGGCAATACAGGGCTATTACATACATTTCCACGAGTTTCTTCAACAACACCCTTTCCAATGAGATCATGAATGATTGCTAATAGCGCTCGTTCACCTTCAAGAGAAACACGATATTGAGGTAAACGCGGTAATCGCGCATTTGGTTTCAATTGAATCACATAGGGTGGAATGTCTAACAGGCCCACGTCATTGGGACCTGTGGCCCATAAGGACGCAGGAAGGGAATTCAATTCCGGTGGGAATTTATCAACCGATAAATACATGGGAGAGACCACTCTCCTTCCCAATGTAAGCTCCACTCCTTCGGGGGAACAATACAATGTTGCATATAATCGTTTCAATAAATCCAGGCCCAAAAGATTTTCACCACAACCTGTAGATAGAATCAGTGGAGCCGTTAGCTCACGAGATCCAATCATAAGAGGCAAAGGGTTAGAGACTGGGTTACTAACAGGGGCGCCAGAGAATCCAATGGAAACATTCGTTAAGCCAGACAAAGGTGCGCCAGGGAGTTTTGAATGCATGATGGAACTTTTCGTCGCACCAGTGTCTAACAGAAAAGGCTCAACTACACCCGATGTAGTCACTGCAACGTAAGGCCCACTCTGATCGACCGGAACTGACACTACTCCCTCTCTTTGTCGTTGGCTGTCCTAGTAGTGGTCACTTACAACAGTCTCGTGGTCTACATAATAATCATCAACATTATACTGTGCAGATCGAACTGACCCCGCATTTCGCTGGTCAAAATAATTATTTGCATCCGATTGATTTTGATGACGATCAATCTGATTGTGGGATAACCCACGACCTCTACCACGTGGTGCCTGCTGAGGACCACCGCCACGATTTCCTCGTGTCGACACACCATTCAGACGGTCCCGTAAAGCAAGACAATCATATTTTAGGTGTCCCTCTTTCCTACAATATGCGCACTGATTATACCCAAGTGAAGATCTGGAATCAAAGTTGTCAGAGCGCGGCTGTGTCCTATCGGGCTGTGCTCGTGGTCGATACTGCTGTTGTGAATCATTTTGGTTTGATCGTGGAGGGTATGCTTCCTGCAACAAAACCTTCGTTTTGAGTTCTTTCGTTTTCTTTTCTACACGATCACTTTCTTCCTTTTCCCTATTCTCATAATACTGAGCCGTTGCTAGTATTTGCGCAGGGGTTGAAACTGCCCACGCACTCTCTGAATTCTTCAATTTGTTGCTTAGTTCAGGCAACAAATTTGACACGAATTTGTCAACGAATAACCGCTGGCCTCCCTCAGCGCCCATGTCCTGGCCGCTGTGGTCGACAAACGCTTCCTCAAACCTTGTAAAGAAATCTGAGACACTCTCGTCTTTCTTTTGCTTACAAGCTGATAACTTATCCCAGTTCACCTTCATCGCTGGCATGAGAGTTTTCATGAGCGTAATGATTTTCTGAGGCAAATCCAAGATCAACTGTTCAGGTTTAGCCCCACCAACTTGTAACGCATCAGCTGCCAGTAGTGCAGCCCAATCACCCCCTAATTCAGCTGCGTGATTGGCTTGACGAATTTTAGCCCAAACTGGTTGCGGTACAACATTGCCAAACAACATGTCGATGTCGGCAATATTCATAATAGAAGCTTCTATCAGTTGTGATAACTCCTTATAATAACCAGCCGGATTTTTACGCGGATCGGGTAAGGATTGCTTCACTTGCAAAACTTCCGATCGTTTCCATGGAAGATGTATCCACACCCTTCGAAAATGCGGTAGCACCACAGGGTTCGCATTAGGATCACCAGGCACCCACAGTGGCGGAACTTCTCTCATGGGATACTGACCAGGAACCGCTTTCCAGTTCTCAGTGGTATCATCTAATGTCACCCGAGAATGTGCTGTGGGTCTGGATGCCAATAAGCGTTCCACGGCACGTCGTACATCGTCTCCTATAATCATACCGTTCGAAAAGTGACTCTGGAGTTCAATTATGTCGGACGGTACATCCTCTACATCATTATTGTACCATTCTTCTCTCAAAAAGTTACACATTTCCTCAAATACGAATCTCTGCGTAGGCTCATTAAACTGAGAAAACGTATCAAAGACTACACGCGGAGTGTAATTAGCAGGATGTCTTATCCACCTATGTGCCATTGTTACTAACGTCTCTTTCTCCCTACCACTAGGGATTTGACTCCGTCTCTGAGGAGTTTCAGATGAATCAGACGAAAATAACGGACCAGAAAGAGGTGAATAAAGGGTAGCAACAGAGTTAGGAACACGCTTACGAACAGAAGGAGAAAGAAAAACAGGAGCAACAACACTAGAGGTGAAGGAAGGCATAGTAGGAACGGACAAGATAGTCGGAGTAGCAGAAATAACAGTCTGCAAAGGTACAGGTACAGGAGCAGTAGGAACGAGGACAGGTGGTGGAACAAACGTAGGGTTAACAGCGGGCTGGCCCGCAGCCGCTGGAGCAACAAGAGGAACAACAGGAGGAGCTATAGGAGGAACTACAGGAGCAGTAGCACCCTGTACATAAGGAGGTGGTGATTTCATCAAGTATGATAACAAGGAATCCTCCTTTAAATCTTCTTCTTTCTTTTCTAGATTATTCGGTAAAACTGGGTAACATTTATCTATTTTCATGTGATGCAATCTAGTAGCGATTTCCATATCTTTTTCTTCTTTGTCTTGTCTACATTCTTTTATAGCTTGCATTATCGGAACAAACTCTTGCTTTTTATCCTTTTTAAGTTGTTTGATTTCTTTCTGTTTGGCCTCTTTACGCCATATCCGAAAGGAATCAAACATAGCTGGCCTAGCTTTCTTTAAAAATAATTTAGCCTCAAGATTATCTAAAATCGAAAGTTCAAAAGTTCCGTGTGGTGGCCATCTAAGGTCACCGTCTTTCTTTGTATAGCGGATCCAGTAATCATTATAGATTATAGGACCCACCCCATGTCGACTATATAGATCATGTATCGGAGTTCCAACTGGAGGTATTGGACACGAGTCCTCCAACCGGGAATCCATTGCGCAACATTTGAAAATACGAAACAAATCACTATGGCTAGGCATCGTGCACACTAACCTAGTATCAAACTTCAAGGATTACCGAAGTAATGAAACCTCGTGTAAGTCAAAACCCTCGGTTTTTGGCAATTGCAACTGTCAAATAATACTAAGAACCAATACTAAGAACCACAAATGCAATGGAACCATGCAATACAACAAAGCCTTAAGGCTATTACAAAGCTCGGAGAGCTATTACCACAAAGCCTTAAAGGCTAACCACAAAGCTTTCAAAAAGCTAGAACAACCACTAAGGACTGGGAGCGACCCACAAATACTTAACTCAGAACTTCAATGGCGTCACCGGGAAGGCCCGTCTATCGTCTCGCTTGTACATAAGGTCTACGCCGGGCGTCGAAGACAGGTCGACAGTCAGGGCATCGGTCCGTCGCAGCCGTCAGGAGGCGGGAATCTTCGCATGGAAAAACTTCGGGCCACTTATTTCGACAACAGGATCGATGAAGCGGGGTGCACCTTCCCTCGGAGATTTCACACGAAGTTCCTCACGATCATCAGGCTTTGGACCGGACCGGTACCGCTGAAGTCGTCCCATCTGAGGTGCCAACTGAAGGACTGGACTTTTTAACAGTACCAGCGGTGCCAGGGAACAACACCTATAACCTTCATGGGATACCTGTTTCGGCGCACAAACTACAGAGACACGGGACACTTCCTTCGGCGTCAAAGATTCAAGGTTTATTACTGCAGGGAACACAGAAGTCACGACAAGTACAACACGGGTAACTTGGGGAGACTGCTTCAAATTGGTTCTGTGGATCGCTCCTTTTATACAAAATTAAGTCATAGGACAACATGGTACACAAAAGTTTACAACCTGGTTCCCATAATTATCCCTCAGAGGGGTCGCTTTGGTCACTTTGGTACACATAAGGTCCGGAACATAAGTGCGGAAACATTTGGCGGTTCCCAACTGTAAAAACCCATCTTCCCAACATTAGTGAATTCCAATCGGCAGTAAAACAGATCGAAATAGGGACAAAGACAGGTGCAGAGGGAGATGGAGACAGTGGGGAAATCGAAAAGGGTGTAAAAGGGGAGGTATCGGGAAACACGAGATACAGGCATCAAAGGGACGTGCCTAATGAGATGCACGGCTGAGACAATAAACCGGACGGCAAGATGAGCCTCGAGCGGGGCCATCTGCCTTACAGTATCATCCCCCTCATCGTAAAAGATATTTACAAAGTACATGTGTCTTCCACAAATATCCTGAGAGTCCCAGGGTGACGAAGCGGACAGTGTCCGTTCGCTGGCTACTTGAGGGCAAGAGACAAAATGGATGCCGTATCTAAGATGGAACCCGTGGGTACAGATGAAAAACTCACATATCAAATGAACGGTTTAAGTTAGCACAGCGAAACTGCGCACACTTACTAAACTCGTCATTTGCGGTTCTTAGATACCAGACTCGACCATATTCGTGTGAATCAAAAACATCACTTAAAATTGTCACGGAACCTCAGAGACTCTGTGGAGTCCGCCATCGGCGCCTGATCAGCGTCAACCGCCGCTGGAATGGGTCTCCGTGGAGCCGGGCCGATTCATGCCACCACGTGATCTCCCGGAGAATGGGGCGAGGCCGACGCTGGTCCGGCGAAGGCGCGCCTCCAAAAAGGCGCAGGCTCAGCCCCGAATGGGGCAGCCGCCTGCGCCGAGGACCGAGAGGTACTCGGGAAGGCGCCCCAGGCCACGGCCTCCAGCCTCGACTCCACCGGAGGCGGGGAGGAAGGCTCCTGGAGCCGAAACGGCGCCGGCTCGACCTCTGGTGAGGAAGCCGCCTGCTCAGAGGACCGAGGGGGGCTCGGAGGCAAGCCAGGAGTCCCAGCGATCACCTGCGAAGCCACAGGGAGCCCCGTAGGGATTTGCAGTGAGGAAGGGACACTAGGCGCCGAAGAGGGGAGCCCCGAAGGACCACACCCCAACGACGCCACTCTCCTATGACCTGGAGCCAAAACCTTCGGCGCCGGAGCCGCCGGCGACTCCGCAGAAGTCCCAGTGCGAGGCAAGGGATCCGCTGAAGTATCAGGAGGTGGAGGTAGGACCAAAGAAGCCTGCAGAGCCGAAGCGTAGGCTGTCATTTGGGCCCTAGTCGCCTCCGCGCCGGGAAACGGGGGGAGACGGCATCCACCGTGGAAGGAGGACAGGGCCTCGGAGACACACTGAAGGACCTACCAGCTGGTGAGCCACACCCAAAGGGCCGCGGCGAAAGACGATTCCGCAGACGAAACCGGCGGCTCCTCGCCTCCGAGGTAGGGTACGAACTCTGGGACGACACTGACCTGGACAAGCGCGCCAACAGCAACTTCATCCGGCACTCCTGCCATGATTTAGGCTTAAAGTACTGGCAGGCGTCGCAACTCTCCGAGTCATGGTGCTCACCCAGGCACACAAAAACAATGAGATTCTATCAATGAGAAAAGGTGGCAGTGGTGTATATACTTTTTATATATAGTGGACAACCTGTGAGAGCAGCCCTCCTTGCGGGTGGCAAATGGAGAGCACTATGTGTTTTTAAAATACCCCTCACACACTAAGAATCCCTTAGTGTCATGCTTCATCATCGGGGTCTTCCCGTCCCTCTACGGGGCGGGGCGTGCTGTGACCTACGGACTACGCGGGAGCACTTAATTCGTGATGGTAGGCTATGTGTAGTGTAAAGGTAGTGGTGGCTGATGTGGTGTAGGGACCTAAATAGGTGAATACAAAAGGGGGGTTTAAAAATTCCCTGGCTAGTGGAAAAGGATTGATTTAATGGATTCCCTAGCTGGGAACAGTAAAAAGGGGAGCGTGAGGTAGAACAAATTATGTTAACTACCTGGTTGACAGGTTGTCCACTATATATATATATAAAAAACTAAAAAGTATATACACCACTGCCACCTTTTCTCATTGATAGAATCTCATTGTTTTTGTATACCTTACTGGAGGGTGATTCTATCATCACCACCTCTACACTTCCCCAATTGTTTTTTGTTGCTCACCCAGGCACCTCATGCAAAATCGGGAGAGGGTCCGCCACCGACTTGGAACGTGCACAAGAGGTACACGTCTTGAAGCCCTCACAGTCCCTATATCCATAGGTTATGATCTAATGGCTTGTTGTGTTTCCGAAGAGCCTTGATGAGTATACGAAGGAGAGGGTTTTTCCTTCCTCTTGGTGTCGCCTCTGCGTTCTCTCATTCTATGGTCTAGTCGCAGAACAAGATTAATCAAATCCTCACATGTTACCGGCTGTGGATCTATTTGAGTGATCACATCCTTGAGCTCGTCCCTCAACCCTTAGTGGAATAACGCTGCCTGTTTTGCTTCAGGCCACTTTGTCTCGGGTATCAAACGTCTAAAGGAATTTAGATATGTCAACAGATCCCTGCTTCCTTGACGTAGCTCCAATAACTCTTTGTCAGCGGTGTAAGAATCTGCTCTCCTATCGAACACCTTAATGAATTCCTCATGAAAAGAGTCCCAATGGTGTAACAGAGGGTCGCTTCTAGTCACCAAAGGGACAGCCCACTGTGCCGCATCACCCGCCAGATAAGAGATAAGGAACGCTACTCTTGCCTGATTGGTGGGAAAAGATTTCAGCTTACAAGAGAAGTGTCAAAAACACCTGTACGGTCTACCACCATGCCGTTGTGTGTAGCAGTAGCTGCCCCTACGTTGAAAGGGTTCCTTTGTAGCCCATCCAACCTAGCCCTTAAATCCGCACTTTCCTGCCGGGAAGTCGGTAACTCTACTTGTAAGGTGGCCAAGGCCTCCATGACGTCCTCCAAGGTAGCCATAAGCAACAACCGACCGGGAGGACTATATACCGTGGGTCGGATATTCTGTTACTTCACAAGTCCTCCGGATCGTTTATTGCTTAATGGGGTCCACCTCTTGACCTAACCACGCCTGCTTGCCGTAATGGCACAGGTCGATAGAAGGATCAAGTGAGGGAAGGAAGGGGAAGGGACAGCAAGGAGGGAGATCTGAAACAACAAATAAACAATGATCACTTCTATACTTATATTACCTGTTTTCTATCCAGATAGTCTAGGATATCTAACTCAAAATACCTGAACTGTTAAGTACTAACGCTCTGTATAACTTCACAATATGAAGGCTGAGTTCCCTGGTCAAGGCTGGATAGCTTTTGACGAAACTGCAAAAAGGGAAGACAAGAACAACGGTGAGATCCTAATGCTAGCTATTGCCCAATATGCACTACCACTCAGCTTAGCTCTCATACCTGTCTTCAGAATCCAGCACTCAGGAAAAACTTCAGTATTCGTAATACTCAGTCAGATTAAGTAGAAGATAATAACACGCCAAAACAAGCAGGAAGAAGTTCCTCCGATTTGAGTTAACTGCACTCAAATAATAGTACCTGTAATAATGTTACGTGCAGGAAGTTCACAGGAAGGAAAGGAAGGATTCCAAATACGAAGTAATACCATCCGGTATTAGTAGCAAATAATATTCCTTTGAATCGTCCTCCGCATAAACTCGCAGCCTCGAGTTTGCCAACGGAGGACACCGTGAATCAAGGCGGCTGAAAATGCCGTCCGTTATCAGCTATATACCGTCCTCCGCATGAGCGCAGAATCGGCTCTCCAACGGAGGACTATGACAAAATCCGGGAATCCGTAAAAATAAACGTCCTCCGCATGAGCTAACAGTAGCTCGCCAACGAAGGACCGGAATGCTTGCAACCCAAAACCGGAGCCAAAATTCGTCCTCCGCAAGAGCACCATGTCGGCTCACCAACGGAGGACCTACGGACCAGAATTGCAGATTTTACTTTCAGAGCGCAGTCGCGCTTAAGATATTCAGGCAACACCAACGAATAAACGAAATGCTCCAAACAACGAAATCCTGGTAACATGGACACAGATCCAAACAGAGGCAACACGTCGAAGAAAACACCAGCTGGAATTGTCAGCCGGCCAGCAGAATATCCGACACACTTCCTGGTCTGTCATGTGGTTAAATAGGCGTTAACATATTCCAGCAGAGCGCAAGGCCTTCTGGGAGATGTAGTTAGTTACCTTGCTGATATTAACCCCGAACAGTTGCGCACGAAATGAATTGTGACAGCGATTTAGTTTATACGTTTGTTAGGGGTAAACAAAAATTGAAATGAAAATCTCTTTTGAAATCTATTTTTCCTCGTGATGCAGAACCTGACAGAAGTTGTATTTTTTATGTTGCGTGTAAAATGTTGTTTTTAACATTTTCGTTCAGAATGGCAGCCATTTTGGGTAGAAGGTGGTTACGAAGATGTAGTGGAAATGGTGGAAGGACATAATTTTTTCTTGAGTCGATAATAACTAGGATGTTTTAGTGGAAATAGTAGAGAACACGTTTTCATACTTTAATGAATTCATACTGTTTTTTTGTTCTTAAAAGTTTATGTATATGTTGAAATATTTTTATTTAAAAAAGAGTACTATTTGGAAAGTATTGTTTAATTTTATTTTTTTTTACTATTTTTGCACGTATTATATGTGCACATTTAACATGGTATAATTATTATGCGTTATAATGGTATTTGTTGTATTGCACTTTTTATGTAGCTCTATCCACAAGCACTGTAATGGCTTGCGTTGTAAAAATATGAGTTGGAATGGTAGTCGCGCTGTAAAAGCTGCATTGTAATGGGATGCATTGTATTATCATATTCAAGTGTGTGTCCTTGAGAGTGAGTGTGTATATGTGAGCGTCTGTTTGTCTATGTGTGTGTCTGTGTGAGTAAAAGTGAGGGTCAGTGAAGGAGCGAGTCAAACTGAGGGCAATGAATGAAAAGAGCGAGTACAACAGAATGAATGAGTGGGGAGGGTAACTGAATGATACTGAGTGTGAGACAGTGAGTCAAGTCTGGGTGAGTATTAGAGAATGAGTGAGGGAGAATCAGTAAGAGTGAGTGAAACTGACTGAGTCAGACTGAACGAGAATGATTGTGTCAGAGTGAGTTTGAGTCAGAATGAGTGTGACTGAGCAAATCAGTGAGAATGACTAAGATTGAGTGAGAATGGCTGACTTAATGAGTAAGACTGAGTCACAGTGAGACTTAGTGAGACTGAATGACAGAGTTACTGAGAGTGAATGAGTGAGAGAGTATGAGTGAGTCACAGTGAGATTGAATCAGAACGAGTAGGACTGTGTGAATCCGGGAAGACGAGGGAGTTATGAGGAGACTCAGGGAAACTAGGTGAGAATGCGTGAGACTGAGCAGGAATGAGTGAGTCAGAGTGACATAGTATGAGACAGAATGAGCAAGACTTAGTGGGATTGATTGAGAATGAGTAAGACTGATTGAGTAGGAGTGAGTCACTGTGATCCTTTGTATCCTGTGAATGGTCTACATGTTTCAGCCATGTTCTAAAGTGCCCAGTAGGGTCAAATGGCTTTCTTCAGGACCGGTATATGCATCCACGCACACTAACGCATGCAGCTCATGAGTGGATCGTACTTACAACCCACTAGGAAAAATTCATGCTGCAGATATTATTTCTGAGATGGTAGCTAATCGCCACCTGAGATCAGCCGAGGGGGTGGACACTATAGTCACACTTTCCTCAAGGTATCGCACCCTCAGATACCTATCTGTCCTCTGTCGTCCTGCATCTTCGCAGTATTTGGCAAGCTGAAGGAATTTATGGCCTTAGTACACAGGCACGTATTCTGTGATATCCGTAGATTGAAACATGATGAAACAATAGGAGCAGGAGAATGAATTAGCTAAGAATACATGAAATCTGAGCAGAGGTCTTGGGAGCACAATGATAAAGCACACACTCAAAACACCAGCATTCAAACCAAATACACATGCATTCATGAGTAGAAGAATAGTTCGGTTGTTAAGCTTTGTTAGAACTACAATAAAGGATCTTTAAGGAATTAGGTTAAAGTTGAGGAACAAAGATGATAAAATGTTCCTATAACAAATATGTGACTTTTAAATAAATTAATGTTTAATCTTTTATACCAAAAATTGTCTCACTATGTATAAAAGTAGCTGCCTGTGAAGCAGCAAATTGAGACTGGCTGTTTACCTCTGTGGGGACGGTCGCTCTCCCTGCCGCAACAGTAAAGGGGGGATTTTACATTGCCAAGAGGAGTCTGTCTTTTTCTTTATTTTTAATGTTACCCCTGCAACAGTTGGCGAGCTAGCAAAGCAGTCCCTTTACCCCTCAACTAACTGCTGCCACTGGAATACCACCTACCCCAGCTGCATAGATCATTGCACATCTTTGATGAGGTGAGCAGGACCATAGTGCCTAAAGTTCTGACTATTCACAGGCGGGTAGGACCAAGAGACTGCTGTCTTTAAGGTGAGGATAATGCGGACTTCGTGCCATGTATTTGTTTATATTATATGACTTGTCTCTTTGGCAATGGTAAACACAGATGTAGATATTTGCATATAAGAGATATAAGGTTATTGCATGCAAGATTGTGTACATGTGCTCCACAAGTTAAAAGGCAATGAATAGTTGGTTAACATGTTTTTCCAAATACGAAGTTGGAAGTGGTCAATGTGGGTGATTCGAAGATGGGTATGTGGAAGTTAGCAGAGATCGCTGATAGCATGAGCCGAAGCCATTTTGTTTGTGGCATCCATTTTAGTTAGCCATGTGCTCGCCATAGGTTAAAAGCTAGCCTGGCTGATGGCGGCTGATTAGCCAGAAACCGGTCCCAGGATGCTTGTTTCCGTCCCAGGGAAGACATGGCTTGGCAGTTCGGGCTGGACTGTTCCCATGATGCACAGGGTCAGACTGATTTGCATATGGCCATGTCTGAACTGGGGTGGTGGAGTGAGCTAAAGAATGATGATGGATTAAACCCAGATCAGTTGACTGGGGGTGAGTGTTTGATTTGCTCCAACGCTCCGTCCATCATCCCCTTTGGTATCGCTTTACCATTAACAGTATAGCAGTAACAAAGTACAGATGTGTGAATATTGCCACAATGGTAAAAAGAAATTAGAATGAACACTCAATAGGGAATAAATAGGCCTCACGGAAAGAGAAAAAAAAAACGAATTTGTGTGCTTTACACAACTAGGACTAAATACAAAATGTTACAGCATTTTCCTTAGATACATTATATTAAATATTAAAAGGCATTCACATCATCCGAGTAATCCGTTGAAGCTCAAATAAAAGCGCCTCTTTGACCACATTGCAAAACAATAGATTTTGACTGGCTTGGAAAGCATGGGATTTAAATAGAATGAACCGTGCTCATTCCCGGCGCTAGAAAGAGCTTTTAACAGCTGTTCAAAGCTGTCTGTCCGAAAGAAGCGGTCAGAACAGAAGGAGGTCATCAATGGTTTACAAACTTTTTGAGGACATTAGAATACAGCAAAGGGTTTTTCTCATGAAAAAGCATAAAAGTGGACGCCTACTGGTTGTGAAACACAGCTGAGTAAATAAAACATGGCTCACAAGCTACACTCCAACTAGTTAAAATATGTTGTTGCTCCAAATTAAAAAGGTGAAAATTAGTTTCTCTAGCAATGACAATATTACTGAATCGTGTGGACAAACAAAACATGATTCCTAGTATGAGAATCTAGGTCTGAAATGCACTTACAAGTTATGCAAAGAGTAACTGAACAAACATGTAAATTCCATTGCAAGCCTTTATGCAATCTTTTATGCACAAGAATTCTGGCCGCAGTATAGTTCTTTAGGTGCTAGAATGCACATTTCACAGGAATAAAAACAAAAATAAGACAGCAAAAGTGCATCCTACCTTTAAATTATCAGCACACAGACACAGAGCAGGAATGCTTTACAGCTGTGCTTCTTGAGGATTACTTTGAATTGTAAAGACCGCATGGAATAGCTTTTCTCAGACAGGGGACAACAGGTTTAAGGGTCAGAGGCCAAATTCTGCATTTAGAACTGACCAGCACTACTGAACGCAAAATGTCCACGCAGGGAGCCACTGAGACAGTGTGTGATTTCTACATTACGCTATGAAAGCTTGTAATGCTGAAGAGTAGTTTAATAAACACATTTCTTTGTATTAATTACATTTTCGGATTCTAACATTGTAGGGTAAAACGCTACAGGTAATGTAAACTTTGCTCTAATGATGTCAGAGGCTATATTGTGCCTAGGGAAATTAGGGTCAAATTAATTCTCAATTCATGTTAATATTTTGGATATCGTCATTAGTAATTTAACTACATTTAAGAAATGGAAGAATTTAGTTCGTTTCAATGAACTTATGGCCTTGATTAAGCCTTCCTGGAACAAGATTGGACACCACAGATCGTTTTTTTTATAATCAACTTTATTTGACTTTCAAGAACACAAAAATTAATTGGCAGTAGATCATTCGTCATTGAGGGAAACATGTCAATACACAGTCAACAAGGCATGGACGGCCCAGCCGGGCTTGTTAAGGCAGATCAAATAATCATTGCAAAGACATAGAATTAGGCAAATCATCACATTGGTAGTAGATTAAATCATCTACCCCACACTTTACCAAATAAGTCAGGGCAGCCCCGGGCTTCGAAGAGAGACTCCTCCTCCTGCATCCCACACCAATCCACTCCTCTCCTGCATTTCTGTACAGTTGGCATCTTTGCCTGGAACCAAAGTGTAATTTACAACAAGGGGTGGTGATGGACAGAGTCTCGGAATTAAGCAGAGTACTCTCACCCAGTCAAGAGATCAGGGCTAGATCCAACACCGTTTTTTAGCTCATTGCACCATCCCAGTTTCAGAACCTGGCTGTATGCAAATTAGTCTGTCCCTGGCCCAGTGCATCATGGGAACAGGGCAGACCAGACTACAAAAGCCAATTCTTACACTGGGAAGGAAACAAGCTTCCGGGGACCGGTTTCTGCCATTTCAGGCGTCTTCGGCCCGGCTTGCTTGAATCCTGATGGTGCAATGAGCAAGGGACTCACATCTGAGTATACCCTTCCACGCTTAGGGTGGACAAAATAATTTACAACAAGGGGTGGTGATGGACAGAGTCTCTGAATTAAGCAGAGTACTCTCACCCAGTCAAGAGATCAGGGCTAGATCCAACACCGTTTTTTAGCTCATTGCACCATCCCAGTTTCAGAACCTGGCTGTATGCAAATTAGTCTGTCCCTGGCCCAGTGCATCATGGGAACAGGGCAGACCAGACTACAAAAGCCAATTCTTACACTGGGAAGGAAACAAGCTTCCGGGGACCGGTTTCTGCCATTTCAGGCGTCTTCGGCCCGGCTTGCTTGTCTCCTTTCTGGTGAAGAATTGGCTTGGTAGTTTGGTCTGCCCTGTTCCCATGACGCACTGGGCCAGGGACAGACTAATTTGCATATAGCCAGGTTCTGAGCTGGGATGGGGCAGTGAGAAAAATAACGGTGATGGATCAAGCCCTGATCTTTGGACTGGGTAAGAGTGGTCTGCTCAATTCAGACACTCTGTTCATCACCACCCCCTTTTCTGAATTGGAACCAAAGTGTAGCTATATCCCTTTTGGCCACCGCCACAGCCGTCCCCAGAAAGCGCTTGTCTGCCCTAAAGCGGTCTAGGCCGTCGAACCCCCCCAGCAACAAGCGTCTCGGGTCATGGGGAACCTCCCACCCCAGGGCCCGCGTGAGTTCGAGCTCAATCCCTTTCCAGAACAGAGCTAAAGCCCGACACTGCCATAGCATGTGATAGAAATCGGCTGGAGCAGAGTCACAGCGCGTGCAGGCTGGGGAAGGTCTCGTGGGCCCGGAACAGGCGCGCCGGAGTAAGGTAAGCTGCATGAAGGTAATAAAGTTGGACCAGGCGCAGCTCGGAGGATGTGGTCAAGGTTTTGGGTGCCATAAGGGCATAACGCCAGTCCGCCTCCTCAAGGGGGCCCAGCCACCCCTCCCATCGAGCCCGAAGCCGGTCCAGGGACGTGGGGCCATTATTCACCAACAACCGGTATATGCGGGGTACTCACCCCCCTCCCCAGGTTCCCCATCATCACCTGAGCCTCCAGCGGGCTGAACTCCGGAAAGGAGGTAGGGGATGAAATGTGTGTGTGGAGGGCGAGTCTAAGTTGTAGATATTTATAGAATTGAGAGGGAAGCAGGGCGTGACGCTGTTGCAAGTCGGCAAAGGATCGAATGCGGTCCCCCACCCATACATCGTCAAGCAATGAGACCCCAATGAGGTCCCAGCGGTGGAACCCTTGTAGGGACGAGACTTCTTGTAGTCAGGGCCCATGCCAGAGTGGTGTTTGTCGAGTGAGCTTCCGATCCCACCGCACATGGTGTAGGGCTGTGCGCCAGGCCATGAGCACTGTCCTCGTGACAGGGGGTAGAGCCTGCGGCACCGGGCTGCCGTACAAGAACGCCTGAATTTTCGTGAAGTCCATTATGCTGAGTTCCACTCGGTACGCTGGGTCGGACCAGCCGCCCGCAAACCAATCGTGGATCACGATAAGCCTCGTGGCCCAGTAGTAGAGGTGGAGATTAGTCACCCCCATACCTCCATCGTAGGGGGGGAATACGACAATGCGCCAGGGATAAACGCGGCCTCCCTCCTCCCCAGAGAAACCGGGTAAGAACGCAGTCTAGTTCCCGGAACCAACTCCCCGGGATGTGGATGGTGATGTTTTGCAAGATTTAAAGAAAGTGGGGAAGGATCATCATTTTAAAGAGCGCACTTCTGCCCAGGGAGTTAAGGGGGAGGGCCTGCCATTTCTTGAGGTCTGACTTCATCCTGGCGTTCAAAGCCCATTCGAGCTCCGGCAGAAGGGCAATCCAGACGCCCAGATATTTGAACGATTGCCTCTGAAGGGGGATATTTGTCTGCCAGTCGACCCAAGCCCGGGAGGGATGTAAAGGGACCAAGGTTGATTTTGAGGGTTGAGGCGGAGTCCAGAGACGCGCTTGAAATCGGGAGAACTTCCAGGCACCTGGTGCCAGAACTGTCTGGGTCCGCCAGATAGAGCGTGACATCGTCCGCGTACAGGGCTATCTTGTCAACCTGACTCGAGTCCCATGCCCAACACCGGATGAGTGGGTCCTGCCGGATGAGCGCTGCCAGGGGCTCCATCGCCAGCGTGAACAAGAGTGGTGAGAGCGGGCATCCCTGACGCATGCCCCTCCTAATTGGGAATGTCTCTGAGAGTTCGCCGTTAATGAGAACACGGGCTCTGGGGTTAGTATAGAGGACCTCGATCAGTAGGCGGAAGGGGAGGCCAAAGCCCATCCTCTCCAGCACATCCTGAAGGTATCCCCAGTCCACCGTATCAAAGGCCTTTTCGAAGTCGATGAAAAGCAACGCCAGATACGGGGTTAGGCGACTACAGTGAGCCATAGCTAGATGGAGGTGGCGAATGCAGTGACGAGTGCCCCTGGCAAGCATGAACACGCATTGGTCGGGATGAACCAAATCTTGCAGAAGGGGCCGGAGTCTCTGGGCTAGCACGGTAGCGAAGATCTTGAGCTCCGTGTTAATCAGTGAGATCGGGCGGTAATCCGCACAGTCCAGAGAGGGCAGCTGGGTTTTTGGAATGACCACTATAGTGGCTACATCAGATTCAGGTGGGAAGGATCCTGCCTCCCAGCCGTTTTACCGGGGTGCAGTAGTGAAATTGCTTCGTGAATTTCCTCCGGGGTGAAGGGGTGGTTCAGAGTCTCCGCGGTCTCCCGGGGCAGGCACGGCAACTGGGTACCAAACTTCTCCAGCAGGTCCGCCAGCAGAGCGCCAGGAGGGCGAGCGGCATACAAGCTCGCGTAGTAATCGGCAAACGTTTGTGCTATGGCTGAGGACGTCACCTCGTGGGCCCCGGTGCCCGAACGGATTTCGAGAATAATGCGGTTGACCTTGGGATAGGACTCGAGATTGTGGAAAAGCTTGCAATTCTTATCACCCCGCCCATAAATACGAGCCACCTTTGAACGCCAGAGCATTTTAGCGGACTCCAACGAGATCCGGCGAATTTCTTTGCGGACCACTGCCAATTGCCGCTGGGAGTCTTCGTGACCGTTAGTTAGCTGGGTGCTTTCCAGCTGTGCCGCCCGAGATTCCAGCTGTACAAGTTGGGCTGTCTGTTCCACCCGTTTCGCGTGGACTGGTCACACCCTGGACAACAGCCTTGCCGGCCTCCCACAGCGTCCCCGGTGAGGGAACCGAGCCCGCATTAGTGGAATAATAATGACGCAGTTCCTGCCCGAGTGATTTCACGAGAGAGGAGTCTTGCAGGAACCAGGCGTTCAACCGCCATGTCACTCGCGGACCCGCTAAGGAGGTCCCAAGACGGAGGACGAGTGATCCGAGATCCCCCTGGGCAGTATCGCAGGCCCCAGATACCAGCTGACAGTCTGTAGCCGGCATCAGAAGGAGGTCTATACGGGAGTGAGTATGATAGGCCTCCGACGTGTGAGTGTATTGGTCTGGTCCTTGCAGGTGTTCCAGACGCTCCATACGTCACAGAGGCCCAGGGCTGAAGACCAGCTCAAGAGGGCCCTCGCGGAGGCGAGACGGCCCTCCGACGGGGTCCCCTTCGCATCAGGCAGGGGTTGCAGAACGGCGTTGAAATCCCCCTTCCCGACCACCTTGTATCCCTGGGGAAAGGAGGAGAATACCAGCGTGAGGTGCCGAAGGGTGGAGTGCAGAAGTGCAGGGTGAATGTAAGTGCATAGGAGGTTGATAGGGCGCCGCTAACTCGCTCCAGAAACAGCCACATACCGGCCCTGTGCATCAGTCTCGGTTGTAACCAAGGTAAAGGGAAGTCCCTTGCCAAGTAAAATAGCCACCCCCTCGGGAACCCCGTGCAAAACCAGAGTGCCAGACCCTGTCAAATCTATATCGGGCTAGGAAGTTGCATTGTGTACCCAGGAGGTGCGTCTCCTGGAGGAACAGGATGTCCGGCGCCAGGCGGTGGGCAGCGCGGAGGACGGCCGTGCGCTTGATTCAATGAAAGAGGATATTAACGTTTCAGGGGAGGATGTGGATATGCCTATTGAGGGTGCAGGCCATCTAGAGGAATGATGTGCGGAGGAGCGGATGTAGACATGGGGCCGATCCAGCCCGGGGGAAGCACCACCCGAGTCCGGTGTCTAGGGAAGGAAACATGGAAGGTGATGATCTGCTTGTCAACTGCGAAGACAACTAGGGAATCATGGCTGCCAATGAGAACAACGAACAGCGGCCCGAAGGCGGCTAAAAACAACAAACTGCAGGGAGACAAGAGATCCCCCCTCCCCCCACCCTTGCCCCCCCAACTCACCCCACCCTACGCTTTTGAAGTGGAAGTATCTGTCGCCCCAAAAAAACAACCGCTAACTACCCCACGAAGCGGCAATTCGCTAATCTAAAACGGTTAGCAACAAACAATCAAGAGCGTGGCTGAATTGGACCCCCCTCCATTTATACGGATAAATGCCCACAGCTAAAAACAACAAAAAAGGTGGTGAACGCAAGATTAATAGGATGAGTCAGTCTCGGGACCTCCATGGAAAGGCAAACCCCGGCCGGGCCACCTAGTGTAGCCAGATAGTTCGCCTCTCAGGGGGCCAGGAGCAGTCCTGTTGCAGAGAGTCTTGAAGGATAAACTTCGAGGCACATAGTCTGCAGCACTAGTCACATCCCCTCCTCCCCACCGGAGCCACAGATCACGGGGCTCCCAGACAGGTCAGAGTCTGACATGGTCCTTCGCCGGGAGACATCCGGCCCGGAGATGCTACCCATATCGATCAAGTAAGAAGCCACGGTGGGGGAGGAGGCTTTCTGGCTTGGGGTCTGAGTTGGGGGAACGCCGGGACTGCGCCTCCGGTGAATGGGAACTCCCCCCTCGGCGGTTGCCCCGTCTTCGAGATCTGGTTCGGCACCTCTGGGCCCTGGGCACATCCTGGCTAGGCTGCTTCGGTGATCTTCGGGCAGGGGAGGGAGCCGCACCAGGCAGAGGTGGCCGCTCCTCCGTGAGCCAGGTCCATGCCGCTTGAGGGGTGTCAAAGAAGAATGTCTTGTCCTAGAAGAGCACCTAGAGTCGGGCCAGGAAGAGGAGACCATAGCAAAGGCCCGTAGCCCTGAGTTTTTGCTTGACCTCATCATAGGACCGCCGCTGGGACTGCATCTCTCTGGAGTAATCCGGAAAGACCATGATTTTGGAATTCTGGAAGTGTAGCGGGCCCAGTTCCCTGGCCGCCCCCAGAATTGCGTCCCTGTTCCGGAAGTTGAAGAATCGAAGGATGATGGGACCAGCGGGGGCTCCGGGAGGGGGTTTGGGAGCGAGAGAACGGTGAGCCCGCTCCACCGCAATCCAAGGAGAGAGTTTCTCTTTGGGCATCCAGGAGCGGACTCAGTCCTCAATGAAGGTATCGGTATGCCCCTTCTCCACTCCCTCCGGAAAACCCAGGAGGTGCAGATTGTTCCGTCGTGCCCTGTTTTCTGCATCTTCGGCCCTACGGTGCAGCTCCGAGGTCTGTGTCTGAAGGCGGGCCACCTAGGATTTGAGAGTGCCCACGTCGTCCTCCACCGTGGAGATACGAGACTCCGCCTCCGCGATACGCGCCGTGGCATTACGGCGGTCCTGTCGAATTATGGCCACGTCCACCCTCACTTCTCCAATCTTGCTTTCCACCGAGGCATGCGACGTGCTTATCGCCTGTAGGATGGTGGAGAGGTCTCCCTCGGAGGTCCCAGGAGCAGCCGGAGGCCCGCCCCCCCCCCCCCGGGTCCCAATCCGACTTAGTAAATTGGTCCATCTTTGTTTGGGTTGGTATAATGGGGGTCTGGGTGTTGCGGGTTCTACCCATGGCCCTGGAGGATCGGTTTGAAGGGGCCGGAGTGGGGAGGGGGCGGGGGAAGGGGGGACCTACCAGCATCTCGGCCTAAGTCCCTGCCACCCGATTTAGTGGCCGATCCCTCACCCACACCCCGATGTTGAAGGGAGGTGATCACTCCCAGGGTGCCCAGCCCCCCGACAGCAGCAGCGATTCCCCAGGCAGCCCCGGCGATCCTACAGCCTCAGGGCCCCCTCAGCAGGCCCCATCAGCAAGGCCTCAGGTGTCCAAGAGGTGAAACGGGGGGGGGGGGGCAGGCGCGTGTGTGCCACCCGACACGATGGCCGATGCGCCCCCACACCAGACCACAGTGCAGCGCCTGGCCCGTAGACAGCGGGGAGATGCAGGCCCCCACAGCAGCAAGCCCGAGGCAGGTCGGGGAGCCCCCGGGGCCGTGAAAGTCGGTGCACCCCGCAGCTCCGGTATCAATGCAGGCAACGTGAGGGTCATATTGCGTAGAGGTTCCAGCAGCCCGCCCCCAGGAATTGCAAGACAGTCACGGGCTAGCTGCCCCGCGTATCCAATGGAGCGAGCAGCACCGCACACCCTGGCACCATGTTTCCAAGGTGGTGGAGGGCGCGGGAGACAGCAGCAGACAAGAGGGTACACAGTGAAGGTCTCACACTGGTGCGGGGTGGGGCGCGCAGCATGTACCTCAGTCCACGTAGGGCCTCCGGTCCCTGGGAGCAGGTCAGCAGCAGCCTCCTGGGGAAGGCACGGGAGCAGCCAGGCCGCAGAGGACATGTCGGGGGCCCCAGGCATCCACCACCTTCCACAGCAGAGAGGCAAGCACCACACCAAAGCAAGGGAATGTCCGCCCCAGCGCCTAGCTCTCAGTCACCGTGACCATCCTCCCGGCTGCACCAACAACCTCCAAACAGGCAGGCGGGGGGGGGGGGGCAGCGCGGCACGGTTTGCCACCCGATGTGGTGGCCGACACCCCCTTCACACCGGCCGCAGCTCAGTTATCGCGGGTCACAGCAGCATCGCCTCGGGCGACCAGCAGCACCACAGGTCGACCAGGACGGGGCGCCCATCAATCATCAGCGTGTCCCAGGGCAGAGGACGGCCAGATGCAACACGCCTGCCCGCCAGCAGAGGCCCACAGAGTCAGTAGCCCTGACCAAGACGGGGCAGGGGCCAGCCTCCAATACAAGGCAGGCAGCGCAGGAGGTCAATCCGGGCTAGCGCAGGCGGGGACACCAATCCAGGAGTCGATCAGGAGCCGGGGCCTCGTTCTCCCGGGGGGTCCACAGCGACAATGCCTCGGGCCGGCGTGGAGCCGTCGCCACCCGGGGTTTGGAGAAGGATTCGATGAAGGCCGGAGGGAAGCCCAACCACTCCGGCCGCAGCCACAGCAAGTAGAGACCCCCACTCACCGATCGCAGTCGCCGGCAGGGTTTCGGGCCGCATCTTGTTCCAGAGACCGCACTCAGCGCCGGGCCCTCCGCAGCACCCGCAGCGCATACAAGGCGCGCCCGTCTCCCGGTGTCTCCAGGGCTCCACTTCCAGGAGCAGGCCGTCCACCACCGCTCTGGGCTCCAGGCTCCACCCGATCCGCCGCCGTAGGGCAGTCACAGGCAGCAAGGGCACACAGCGCTTCAGGGCATCCGGGCGGAGACTGCAGGCCCAGGGACGAGGGCCGCCATCTTAGGCCCGCTAGGCCACAGGAAGGAGGGCGGCCTGCAGGAGCACAAAGGGACCGGGCATCCCCACAGAGGACAACCGGAGCAGGGCAGGTAAGCCAAGGAGCGGCAGCAGGTGCGCACAGGGTTCGATGGCAGCTGTAGTTGGGCAGACCTAAGGCAGATGACGGAGGGGATCCGGAGCACTCTTAGAGTGCGACCGCCATCTTGATGCCTCAAGCCACGCACCCGCAGATCGGTTTTAGGTAACATTCGTTAAAGGACACATTGCATATTCAGTAAGGAGCACATGGGGATATCACTGTTTTCTTGAGAAATAATACAAGTGCAGGTGGGGTTTATCCTATTGAATAACATGATCAATGGGTAGCACCGTCTGTAGGCCATGTGCAGAGAATAGCTCTGCCATGCATACAGAAATACTGGTTTGCACTCAAAATTGTTGTGCTAGGGCCAGATAATAAAAGCTATGAAATAAACTTTGCATTAATGTGCTATTTTGTTACACAACTCAATAAGCTAAATGAATTGGTAGTTGGTTATTGGATTAATGTTTTCTAGTAAAGTGGTACAGTCCAATAGAATTGGACATGGGCTCTTTGGTGTGGTTTCTCCTGGTTATCTATCTCCTACAAGTCTGTCCATGCCCAACTGCCAAAAAGTATTGTCGACAGGAGGTCACCTGTTTAGGTTACCTACTGTCGACTGGGGGAAGGAGACTAGCTCCTGGGCAAATTAAGGGTAACTAAAATTAAGTAACATTGTCATTTTTCTTGATTTATGTGCCCTCTCTCGCTCTCTCTTTTTCTCACTCTCTCTGGAGCCCGTTTAAGCTGTCTAGGAGCGGATATGAGACACCTGGTTGGGCTCGCTTTACTCATTCATTCCACAGGATGCTGCACCTCACCAGTGCACGTCTAATTGGCTATTCAGTAATATCGTTTTAAAATTGTTAGAATTAATAGTGATAACACCATTATTGTTTATGTTATTCTCATACTATATACAGTTTTGCAAGGGCATTACTAGTCTCTTAGTAGTTAGTCTGTGCAATTGAGCTGACCGCCCTTATTAGAGCTGGTGAATAGGTTTTTGTCTCTGAAAAATGATGTTACATAGTCCAGAGTGTGAAAAGTAGAATGGACAGGGTTCACAATGTTAGGAAAGACGCACGTGTGATCTTCAGCAAACATTTTGAAGGAAAATATAGCTTTTTTTTGAGTTAGTTTGCCACAACAGGTTCTGCTGGAGAAATTCATGTACCCACTATGTTGAGGTTTTGTTACTTATTTATGTAGTAAGGATCCCTGTTAAATTCGCACTTTTTAGATTTTCCCGCCGCGCCTATAAGAGGAGAGCATTGTCCTAAGCGTAAAATGTAGGTGTTTTTACGTAAGAAAAATCATTTTAGAAGGTTCTGCAGTCCTTTACAAGTAGTGGAAGGTTCATAAGTAGAAGTGTAGTGAACTATGACTTATGAAACACAAGCTTGTTAGGACAAGGAGCACAAAAAATGCTAGTTTTAAAAATTCCCTTTCTTAAGGTTCTTCAGATGAATAATATAGGAATACACAAATGTAAGGATTCAGAGTATGTCTGTATTGTTTCTCTTTTTCCCTCAGAATTTAGTAAATAAACACAGACTTCCTTGGCTGCTTGGGATTGGGAGAAACAAATCAAATCGTGTAACGTTTTACTCTCGTCAGTTCACCAAAAGTTCCTTTGATACTCGCTAATAGGCCTAGGATGTTTTTTTACTCTTAGATAGATGAAGTGGTTCTTGGGTGCCTTGCTAATGTGTGGGGGGGCCCCACGACTAAAGAAGTTTTCTGAAATAGAGAATCCTCTCTGTTGATAGATTATTTGTATGCCTTGTCTAAAGATCTTTTGTTCTGACCACCAATAGATATCTGCTGCCCTACAACCATTGCCAGAGGGGCCCGGACATCAGATCCCGCCTGGGAGTCAGCGCCGATCCAGCTTGGAGCCGAGGTAAAGGGAACCAGCATAGGCATTGCTGGCAACTAGGACCGCAGTGAAGGTAGAAGGCCGGAAGCACTAGGCCCATAAAAGCGACGTGAAGTGTGTACCCCTGCCACGGTCTTGGACGAAATAAGGGGTCACAAAACAGGACGGAGAATTATTTGCGTTGATCCAGTTTTTAATGCCCAGCTGAGAGAATCACAGACCGACAAGGACGGCAGGGAGGCTTTGCTTGAGCTGACCCCTTTGAAACAAGGGTTGCTTCAGATACTCCAGCATCAGGCCTCTAAGTCCTGGTCCCCAAGTGAATGTAAGTCTGCACCTCTGTTTGTTGATCAAGCGGTGCCTGGGCATACAGAGTACAATCTGTGGCCCCGACAAAAGAGCAGTGCGCCAGCGGAGCAACACAGGAGTTAGGGAAGGACTTGAGTTCAGGGTACAAGTGATGTGCCTTTGGTGCCTGGTAGATTAAAGTGAAGAATACTTGTGCACTGCCTGAGACACTGGACAGGATTGTTGAGGGTGTTTGCCCTGGAAGGTGATTGTCCTGTCCTGAAAGAAGTAGGTTTTCTTCTTCAACCTGGGCCGTGATGGTTTTCCTGAGTTGCAAGTTGTACAGCACCACCGTGGGAGAAAACAATAAGAGCCTGCCTGTGAGGCTCAGACGGACACAGGGAGAAGACTCCCCTCTGGCTGGTTGTACAGCGGCTTCTATTCTTCAAGTACTTTTTAGCAATGTACCCCTTTGGTCAGCCCATTTTTGAGGAGGAGCAGTCCTTTGCGGCTCCTCGTCCTAATTCCCAAGGCCCCGTTTGGTCCTCTTGGTCCCCTTAAGCGAAAATTGTTTTTGTGATAATTTGTATATTCTTTTTAATACTAGTATTTACAGTGATATTCATTCTGCAAGAGAAACGTTTTGTGCACACTTTGATAAATACTACTCTGCCCTCCTCCTGAACATATCATTGGTACCCTAGAACTCATAAAGAGGAAGGTTTATTAAAAATGTTTTTATGTAGACATTACATCTAAAATGTGCTGTTGGCCATTTCCAATCTGCCTAAAACAACTACTGAAATTCATCCCGATATAGGAACTTGGACTTTAATTGGCTGGTTAGGTTAGGGACATTGTTTGTTACTTGGGGCTGGAAACTGTTGACAATTCTTTGACAGGATTGACAGAGTGCTAGTGGTGTCCTGAGGCGGAAAGCCGGGACGTGAGAGTGTGTGTGCATTGCAATTACTTATTTTAAACTTCACTGTGCCCATATTTTTTCTACTCCACTTACTGTATTTTAAATTGTGGTATTGTACTCTTGTGCGGATAAGGAACCGCTCACGCCCTTGATTAGCCTCTCTGACCTGTTGCTGCTCCATTGTAGCCGATTAGGCGCTGCTTGGGGTACAGCCTTTAGGCGACGCCATCTTGGGTGAGGAGAAGGAGAGCGGTCTAGTGCTCGGCCCCTCCCGCCCTCGTAGGTACAAAATGGCCCCCCCATTTGGGGAGCGCAGCGGCGCGCCGAAGGTAAGCCCGTCTGCGCCAGTCCACGCACGAGCCGGGCAGAGGGCTAGAAAGACTGCCGGATTAGCCGAAACTAAGAAATTCAATAGGGAGGAGCTCCTATCACTAAAGTCTGGCCCCCACATCTGCAGACACCAACTTGATGTATCATTTTGGAAGGGTCCGGTGAGTTGCCGAGGATGTCAGAAAACCTTCCCCTGGACGCAAATTGCCGCTCTTACAACTAGGAAAAATGTCTTAATGGGGGGCGGGCGGGGTAATTAATGCTAGATCCCTGCCCAAACACTACATATATATGATTTACTAATTGAAGAAAACTTAGACTGTCTCTTTGTCACGGAAACGTGACGTAAATCATGGTGCACCCCTAACATCGTGCAAGCCCTACCACCGGGATACTGTATACAAAGAGCGGACAGAGATAAAATGGGGGGGGGGGGGGGGGGAGTAGCCATTATTTATAGGGATTCACTCAACTGCACTGTGGTTGAACTACCAGATCTTAAGGAGGCCGAAGGTATGGGCTTTCTCATCAAGATCACTGACACTTTCAGGTTTGCGGGTGCCTTGATTTATCGCCCCCGGGCCCGTGTAAGGGCTTCCTGGAGAGCATTAGGGAGGCTTTGAGCACCCTGGCACTCCGGTTCTCTAATTTCATGATACTCGGGGACGTTAACATCCATCTGGAGTCCCCCACAGATGCGTCATCAATCTCTTTTAGGGACACCATGGACGTCCTAGGGCTAGATATTCGTACCACACAGCCCACTCATGAGGCAGGCCACACTATTGACTGCATTTCTACCAATCTAACTGCACTTAAGGCCAAACATCCTATGGCCCAAACATGGACAGATCATGCGCTGGTACCCTTCACTCTATCACTAGAAGGATCTAGGAAAGGCAAGCTGCATGGAAAAAACTCAGGTTAGGCAGGAGGAATGGAAAGCCGTTATGGGACACCCGGAACTGGCTGAGTTGGCCAGGGATTGTAGGCCTCAGCTGATAGGACGTCCGGACGCGGATAATAACACTTTTAGGGAATGGATGTTCGAACTTAAAGACAAAGCAGGCCCGGCAAGATATAGAAATAGGACTGGCCAAAAGAGACAATCAGCACCGTGGTTTGACCGGCTGCTTAAAGCAAAACAAGGGGAGGTACGGAAAGCTGAGCGTAGATGGCGGAAAAGCTACTGCGATGAGGAGCATGGGAAATATAAAACAGCTAGGAGCGCATATCATGCACTGATCAAACAAGCCAAAACTATACGGTTCGATAGAGACTGCCAGTAACAAACGAAAAGCTATCTTTAGGATTGTAAATTGCTTTAATAAGCCCAAAATATTAGTGCAAGAAATCCCTCAGAGAGTCTCTGCAATACCATTGCAGATTTCTTCGAGGAGAAAGTACAGGGACTTACGAAGGAGTTCGCAGTCCCTGTCCTAGAGTCAGGAGATGGTAGCCGTCAGGGCAACCATGCTGCGGACCAGCTGGCGACCTTTCGGCCAATCAGTTTGGAGGAGACTCATCTGGCAATACTGGCGGCCAAGACCGGTTCACCATTTGACCCATGCCCCCCTATGCTCCTACACTTGATTGTGGAGGTAGCTAACCCAGTGATCAATGAAATTGTAAACATTTCATTGGCCACAGCCAACATACCTCCAGAATGGAAACTAGCGGCGGTTAAACCGCTGCAGAAAAAACAACTGCCCGACCCCACCACATTATCCAACCTCCGACCAATCTCATTACTCCCTGTACTGTGTAGGATCACAGAGTCTTTTGCTAACAAACAGATTACCAAGTTTCTGGAGGATAGCAAGGCGTGGCACCCCAATCAATCAGGTTTTAGAGCACAGCACTCTACCGAGTCAGCTCTCCTATTCACCACCGATACCATCCGCATGGCTCTGGACCAGGGTAAGAAGGCCGTCCTGATCTTATTGGATCGGTCAGCAGCCTTCGACGCGGTCTTGCATGCCATCCTGATTGACCGGCTAATAACATCTGGCATTACTGGCACAGTCCTGGAATGGATGAAGAACTTCTTGAGTGGCAGGAGACAAGTGGTCACCTTGGGTGAATTTTGCTCAAAGGAGAAACTCCTAACGACGGGAGTGCCGCAAGGGTCCAGTCTGAGCCCGACATGGTTTAATATCTATACTACCCCTCTGATCAGGCTGATATCATTTGGCATCGATGTGGTGGCATATGCTGATGATACCAAACTGATCCTGGTCCTTGATAAAGATACTCAGGACTGGGAAGAAAATCACAAATGCTGCTTGACGGCTACATTCGATTGGATGAGGACACACCACCTGAAATGTAATACGGGCAAGACTGAGATCATGCCAATGGGCCCACAAAATGAGTATGTGTCCAAACTATGGTGGCCAGAGAAGGCAGAAATACCGCCTCACACCACTGACTCGGACCGGAACTTGGGAATAAATTCTGACACCGCCCTGTCTTTTAAGCAACAGGCACTGAAAGTAGCTGGGACATGTTTTGGCATTATCAAGGGACTACGGAAGTTTTTCGATCTGCTTCCATTGGAGGCTAGAAAAACGGTCACAGTTGCCCTTGTAACATCAAGGATAGACTACTGTAATAGTCTATATGCAGGAACTAACAAAGTGGTTACCCATAAACTCCAGATGGTGCAAAACGCAGCAGCCAGGTTAGTGCTGAAATGGCCGAAGAGATCTTCAGCATCTGCCGCACTAAACACCTTGCACTGGTTACCTATAATCAAAAGGGTCCTTTTTAGGATATTGATCATCACCTTCAGATCCATCCACTCCTTAGGGCCAAAGTACCTACGGAAGAAGTTTTCTAGGTACCACCCGTTCCTCAAATGCTAATCTGCTGTCTGTTCCAGCCTTCAGACTTAGCACGAGAGGGGGTAAATCTTTACCAGTACTAGGATCAAAAGCCTGGAATACGCTTCCCCCTCACCTTCGGGCAATAGAGAGGGAAAAGGAATTTAGAAAGGAATTGAAAACCTGGATCTTTAAGCTACAGGACACCAGCGCTAGAGCACTAGTGTGATAGTTGGACTAGTTAACTTAAGCAGTCTGACCGTCTCATACATCTTTGGGTCACTCATGGGCGCCTAGATGCTCCTTGGAGTGACAGTAGCGCGGTATAAAAGACGCATTACATTACATTACATTGTATATTCTTTGCGATCCTACGGTCATGCTGTCTATGCATACAATGTGGAACGATGCTTTGTTCCATTTGTGTCTCTACTTGTATACCTACCAAGCGCAACGTCAAGAATGGGAACGCCCAATATGTATTAGACCAAGAAGTTAGCAATATGATGAGAATAGATGTGCAAGATATTTTCTATACTCCTATATTACAGAGATGTCTTCAGCTAATGCTAAAAGGGTCATCTGTGGAAACTAGCAGAGATCGCTGTTAGCATAAGCTGAAGCCATTTTGTTTGTGGCATCCATTTTAGTTAGCCATGTGCTTCTCCTGTCTTCACTGTTGCCTGCCTTTCTACTAGAGTCATCAGTTACAGTAAACTCCTTCAGCACTGAGCCAGAGCAATGCAAGACCAGAAAGGCCGGTAGCTGCCAGAATGCATCTGTCTTAGTGTATAACTGTCAGGCTATTCCAACTGATGTAAGGGTTTTTGTTACTTATCCCACTCTGTTGACTAAGTAGTTTCCAGTTGGCCATATATGTGAATAACTATTCTTGTCTATACTTGTACCGCCTCTTTTTGAGTCTTCATGCTTACTCAGCTATAAACTGGCGGTAAAAGGCCCATGGTTTCTGTACTCCTTGGACTACCTCCTACAGTGGCCGGAGGGTACTCTTGACGTAGTCTCCCTCATGAGAGGTTAATACATCTATTTTCTTTAATATTACAGCTTCCATGCCAATCTCTATTTTGTTAGTCTAAGGACTTAAGGACAAAGAAGGGCGAACCCCTGCACCAGTGGGCCCCTGAAAAGGCTCACTTCCACAGGTATCCAATACGTGCTGCAATATTTGACATAGAGGGGCGGCTGAAAGGCTGATGTAGCTAAACTTTACCTCCAAGTAAGATCTGAACACTCAAACTGCCACCTGGACCTAAGTCCAGAAGTCATTCCACGGGCTAGGGTTATCCTCTCTAAGCGAGGAGTGAATTAGCCAATGGTTGCCTACAGCATTTACCGTTTAGAGTTAGAACATTGATGATCCATATTTAGAAGTAGGTTAAGTGTTCATATTTTCAATATGCTGGTGGTGAATGTGTGAGTGCGCATGTGAATGGAGACGTGGCCATGGAATTATGCTGTTGTAGTATAGTGTTGCATAATGTTTAATATAGAATTAATTAGGGAAATTTACAGATTTTCTGGTTTATGAGGACTAGTGTGAAATTTTAAAGAAAAAGTAATATTGGCCAAAAAGATAAAAGTTAAATTGTAAGAATTGTTAGAAATAAGAGATTATGAAAGCTCCCCTAGCGTACATGCAAAAGACCTTTCCAGGAGAAAATACTGTCAAGAGTGGTCTAAAACCACTCAGAAATATGTGTATCCCTGGCCAAAGGAAGGAACATTTGATGATAAAATAATACATCACATTGTTATGCATCTTAGAAGTAAAAATATGCAGGAGCCAAATTGCAGAAGCAAGAAGCCACCTTACTTTATGGCAAGTCTTCTGTGAGAAGTCCAAGGACTCCTCAAAAGCTGATACGCTTAGTACTCCATCCGCTCCCCCACCTCCATATGATTGTATGAGTTCTTCTCCCAAAATACCAGGTATATCTCCACTCACGCAGCTACAACCTTTCTTCAATAAGATATTTCTCTCCAGCAGATTCTGCAGAGGTGAATTACAATAGATTCAAAAGGGAAATTCTAAAAACTTTAGATGAAACTATACCCCCCGACTACCCTAAAAAACAACAAAAATAGAAAAAGGTGTCAGCTCCTTGATACGACCTCACGTTGAGAAATGCCAAACTAAAATACAGGCAACTGGAGAGGAAATGGAGGTGCCACTACCTTGAGGTAGACTAGTCCAATTTACAAAAACGTGTTAATTAAGTACAAAAACAAGTTAAGGAAAGTGAGAGCCAACTACTACTATGAGCAGATCACTGCAGCCCCATATAAAGTGAGGAAAAGGTTTTAAATTCTTTAAGAATTTACCAAACCATCTCGCTTTAAGCAAGAGATCATACCATCGCAAATATTATGTGACAATCTGTTGGAATATTTTGACAGTAAAATCAAAACAATTCTGGAAGGGATTGACAAATCTACCACAGTTAAACACTGTTGCACACTCTCACAGCCCAGCTCAACCTGGACTGCCTCCCCTCTCAGATCTCTCCCCTTCAAACATTTCCCCCGTGACACGGACTAGGTTGGATCCTATCTCTGGCGAGGTTTTGAAAACCTTGTACAGGGCCATAATATCAGGGTCGCCGCTGGACCTCATGCCACCAAAGCAGTGGCTAATATGGGAAGAAGAGCTTGCTGGCCCTCTCCAACAACTTTGCAATCATTCTCTTGAAACCGAGAAGGAGCCTGACTTCTGGAAGAAAGCCATAGTTATGCCATTGCTAAAAAGAAAAGCTCTGTCTGACCCTGCCGATCTAGCCAACTTTAGACCTAATTCCTTCCTCTCTTTTCAAATAAAATGTTTAGAGCGCAACATAAGTTCATTATTATCGCATTATATAGAGGACTCGGCATGGCTTGAGGAAGAACAATTTAGATTTTGCCCTGGCTATGGAACTGAGACCACCCTTATTTGCGCTACCAATGAATTGAGGAGGACTATTGACAATGGACAAATGGTTGTACTTGTCCTCTTAGATTTATCGGCTGTGTTTGACATGGTGGACCACCACACTCTTCTGTCCAGACTTATGGCAGTGGGGCCAATGTTAAAAAGGCTAAAATCCTACCAGCTGGTCACTGTCAGGCAGAATCTCTCCCCCTGTTTCTATCCAAATTTATAAAGACAACAAATGGTGTCCCCCAAGGCTCTTCCCTTAGCCCTATCGTATTCAATATTTACATCAAACCCCTCACCTCACTTATAAAAACTCACAATATTAAGTTAAATAACTATGCAGATGACACTCAATTCTGTCACTGAACAATAACCAGGAGGACACCGTAGGTAACTTCCAAGCATGCATTCTTGACATCTTTGACTGGATGAATGGAAATAAAACTGAACTCCTCTCTTGCTCTACCAACAAAATTCCTGTATCTTTATCACCTAACTTCTGGCCGCTACCCACGGAAAAGCCACTGGGCAACCCAGCAGCAGTACGAAACTTATGTGTGATCATTGACCAAGGTTTATCCTTGGAAAATCAAGTGAACGCTTACCAGGACCTTAGGAAGCTATATCCTCTGCTTGATCTACCATACAGATCACTGATTTCCAGAGGTGTAATACTATTTAGGCTGGACCACTGCAACGCCCTGTTGCTAGGAGCCCCCAACTACTTGTTAAAGAAGCTAGAATGCATCCAGATAATCACAGCTAAGTTAACACTGAACAGACCTAGATATTCATCTCCTACAGAGGCCTTGAAGGAGCTCCACTGGCTGCCTACCAAGCAAGAGAATAATCTTTAAATCTCTCTGCATTGTCCATAAGGCACTACACAAACAAGCATTGGCATAGCCAATAGGTCTCGCTTTTGAGACCTTATACGTATTTAGTTATGCTGCACAATATCCTTGGTACAACAACATCAACTGTTGCATGGCTAAATACTTATAAGGTCCCAAAAGCTAGACCTATTGGCTATGCCAATGCTTGTTTTTCCTCTCTGTGCTGAAGGCAATCTGTTCCTGTGTGCTGCACACAGATGGAGCTAGGCTTCGCCGTTGAACCGTGCTCTGAAAGCAGCTGGTGCGGGGACTTGGGCCTTCTCTTGCGAGGTCAAGAGACTGCCCAGGTCCTTAAAACCACGGATTAAGAGGCACAGCTGGCGATGGGCACAACAAGCCCCAGCATAAACACCAGGCTCAGGAGCAGAAGGAGCCACTTGTACATGAAATGGGTTTGGCGCTGGTGCAGCCATGTTGAAAGATCTGGTTTCTGTGCAGTCCAAGGGGCTAAAAGATGTTCAGTTAGATGCTCAAAGGAAAGTGGTAGCTTTATTCGACAGACACTTTTATTTTAACAAAACCTATGCAACAGAAAAAACGCTCCATAAATGCGGTTGTGTATCAATATAGAGTCAAGCTTGCACTGAAATCTTAGTACACCAGGCAAGAGGATTATTTGTTGGTAGTGCGTGCACAATCTTAGTAATTAAATAAAACAAGCGCTGAAAGACGAGGAAAGACGGTTTATATATTGCTACACTTCTCCAGAATGAGCAGTCCATTAGCGGACATAAAGATATATGCTTTTTATGTCACTACACAATTATCGCTCCCGCAAGTTGCGATAATTGCTGCCATATGGCGGCGCTCACTCCCACAAGTGAATCTCCTGATGTGCACGCGTTGCCATTGAAGGCACTGGAACACGTGAACGTGCTTGGCTGAAAAGCCAAAGCGATCCCAAAAGGTCTTTTTGCCTTTCCAGCGCATGCGCGCTGCATAGGCGAGACCTAAAAAGGACCAAAAAAAACTACAAAACAAACTAAGAAAATATACTCCTGGCAGAAACCTCCGATCTACTACAGGCAACTATGTCCAAGAACTCAGACAGGGAGGATGTACCTTTACTGTCAATACAGCTCGGATATGGAATAAATTACCAGCTCCCTTACGATCTCATTCTGACCTACTAAAATTCAGGAAAGCACTGAAAACCTGGTTATTTCCTCACTAGCGACCCGCTTTTCAGTGTTTCGATCTGCTGTTTCCTTATATAGTGGCTTTAGCGCCAGGATATCATTTTTGGTCACAGTGCGCTCTATAAGTAACCCTTACAATACAATAAGAACCCTGAAGTTGTGACCCCTACAGAAGCCCCAAAAGGAGTCCCTAATGTCGCCCCACAAATAGAGCCAAACCACACGAGCACTCACAGACAGCAAGTAAGGATGGGTGAGTCTCAGTTTTAGGGTCAACTAGAAGAACACTTCACACAGCATTTAGAACCAGCCTCTCCCCAGAGACAGAGCAGAGTGCAAGAGACAGTGATGACCAGTGGTCTTGGTAGCAAGCGATACTAGAGCTTCTTGGAGCCCGAAGATCTCGGGAAGAGTCAACAAGCCTTGGCAACAGCAAGTCAACGTGGTGCACAGGGGGTACTGCTCCAGCGGTTCAGACGAAGTATACTGGCTTCAGACGTATTGTGAAGACAGTGCAGGCCTCAACGGAGTTGCAGAACCACCACCTGTGTTGCCGAACATTTCGGAGTTCTTGGAGGCTCAGAAACAGCAGACCGGTCAGCTTCGTTGCAGTGCCTGCAGATGCAGGGGAGTGACTCCTTCACTCCAAGGGAGATTCTTCTAGGGGTCTTGGAAGCCTACAGGCCTGGAGAAGAACCTGTATGGAGCTCAGGCACAGATGACGCAGAAGACTGGCAGGATGACGAGCCAGGAGCAGGGGGAGTATTCCAGATGCAGTCTTGGTTCCCAAAGCAAAGTCCCAGACATTTGAAGATTAAGTGGTTTCGGATTTGAATCTGGTCCCACGACGAATCTGAAGAGCCACCCCATGGTAAGCATTAGAGTACCATATGAAAACGGTTTGGACGATTCAGAGGAGGAGGGTCAGGACAGTGAGGAGGATACTCCAGTGTCCTTTGTCCAGTTTCATGCCAGAGCAGGAGCCAACAGATCTTTGAACTGGTTCAAACTGGAGTATGCAAGGAGGGCACCAAATGTGCTCTTCAAAGCAGCCTAGTGGTGCTGGCAAGAGCCCCCACCCTGGTCCAATACACTACGTCCTGTCTGAGAGGAAGTCACACCTCTCTGTGACAGGAAACCTATGGTCCTACCTTCCCCTGCTTGAGCTTGGCTCAGCAGCAGGAGAGCAGAATTGTGTCTGTGGTTGGCAGCAGCCATAGCTTGCTGTCAGACTCTGGAAGAATGATACAGGGAGCACGGTGTTGGGGTATGATTCCAACATGTTTGGTATCAAACATGTCAGGGTTCATTACAGATAGTTTGAGTTAGCCATCGCGTATTAACGCATGGCCACCATATGTATCGTAATGGTGGACACACTTACAACGTCTGGATAATGGACTCTGGGGTTTGTAGGGGTGTCCTGGTCATGTAGAGGCACTCTCACACTTATAACCAAGCACCCTGCCTTCAGTATTGAAAGGCCTGACTTAGGGGTGACATAGGTTTTAAGTGTTGTGATCTCAGATATAAGAAAACTTATATCGGTCGTTAGTGGTGCTAGCACTGTGGCGCTAGTAACAGCATACACAGGCTGCAGTGGCAGGCCTGTAGTCACAATTTGAGGGATCCCCCATGGGTGGCATAATACATGCTTCAGCCTATGGGGGACCTCTAGTGTACCTATGTACCAAATACTAGGGACTTACATGGGTACACCAGTAGCCAATCGGGGGAGAGGGGGGCCTAAGTACACACCATGGTTCAAATTAGGAAGGAAGCACAAAGACCGGGGTACTGATTAGCAGGATCCCAGTGAGTCTAGTCAGAAAACAGAATGACACCAGCAAAAAGTGGGGGTAACCATGAAAGCAGATCCTACATTCCTACAACTATCCTGGGCAAAAATAAACTCCTGTTCGAAGGCTGACACATACAGCCCTGCCAGGTTAGGAGACAAAGCACTACCCATGGAAGTCTTGTGGGTTTGCAAAGAGATAGAACTGACAAACATTTTTTTATTCCAGGGCACTCTCTCCGCTAGGTCCAGCAGGAAAGAACTTGGGGTTCCATATGTCCAATCATGGGCATATAGTATGTCCTTTACAACCCGGAGGGTTTCTCTCTGAGGTATATTGGTGTCGAGAGATTCGATGTCTAAACCTACCAGGAATTCTATAGTAGGGTCAAATGCCATGTCTTTTACAAGGTTTAGGACATCTCTCGTATCCTTCAGGTATGCCTCCTTTTTTTGTACCAGAGGTTTAGAAAAAATTATCACAGAACTGTATAATTCTTTCTAGTATCGAGCCAATGCCTGATACTATTGGTCTCCCCAGTGGGGGTCTGGTGGGTTTATGTACTTTGGGCAATGTATAGAAATATGGGATAACCTTATTCTCTCTACAAGAGCTCTTCCTGTTGTGATCTCCAATCATTTTTCACTGCTTCATCTACTAAGGTTGCCATCTCGTTTCTTATCTAAGGGGTGGGATCCTGAGTTAGGATACTGTAATTCCTTCTATCCAATAGAAGCAGTTTTAGTCTGGAGAACCCTTGTCTGCCAGTTTGATCAGATTAGTGTTCTGTCTCAGCTGTTCCACTGCCTCCCTTTCCAGGCTGGAGAGATTTCTAAATGGGTTGGTTATCTTCTTGTTTAACTCCTCTACTTCGTGTATCACTGCCTGTTTAAATGTAGCCACCTCTCGGGGGAGTGCCATGATGTGGGGGATGAAATTAAATTTGGGATGAAAGGAGGTATCCCCTTTCCGCATCCTATCCTCTTCTTAGCCCTCAAATAATACTTTCATTCTTACCCTCCTGAAATTTCTGCTACTTCTTGACTGAGCTGGAAACTATTTGGTAGGTTCGTAGGGACAAACCCCAGCCCTTTATTTAACGCTCTCTGTTGTTGTTCTGTGAGACTAAGGTCCGACAGGTTTATAACCAAGGTCTATCCTGGACATGCTCCTGGTCACCTGCTGATAAAGGTCCTCCCATTGCACACTTTGTGCTCCTATTTGTTTTATTCTCCCTCTAGATCTCCCTAAAAAAGGGGGGGTGCAACTTGAGGGTATTGAAGGGGGTTTCCAATCCCCTGAATCTGTTTTATTGGTGGGAACATAGTGGGCCAACCGTATCCTTGGCTTGGCTATCCTGAAAACAAGGGCTATACAAAGGGCATGGTCCCAGGTAGAAACCCCTACCTCTGCCTCTACTTCTTGGTCTATATTCATAGTCACTGCTGTTGCTGCAGAGCTTGAGGGGTCAGCCTCCCCCCCCTTATCTCTAGAAACCCCTCTTTGTTTGAAGCTGTTTTTGTTGTATGTACTCCTCCGCTGCCTAGGGATATACTCGCTCCCTTCAAAAAACGTTTGAGATCTTTTTGTAGCTTATTGATTGTAGATTGCATTAATATTTCTTGTATTCCTCTAGCTCATTGTTGGTTTCATCAAGTTTTGTTTTGTATGTTACTAGGTATACACTTGTAAATCCTTATTCATTCGCCTGGATCTGTATCACTATTATTTTGGCCATGTTAGTGATTCAAATGAACCAATCTCCTTTACATTTCCAAGCGATAAGTGCCCAATCTTTCCTAAATGTTACATCTTATAGAAAAATCAAGGGATCCTTGCTGACCAACAAAACTCTAGGGACTGCATTAGCTCTTAGGTACTCCGTAAGAATGGCTACATGTAAGAATGGCTCCACGTAAGAATGGCTCCATGTAAGAATGGCTCCATGTAAGAATGGCTCCATGTAGGATGGTCTTAACATGAGTCTTTTTTAATTCCATGAATGTATCCCGACCCTCACCCTCGGTGAGGACTCGATTTATCCTGGTCTCCCCTAGTAGGGATGGTCCTGATAGGATGTGTGCTACTGCATCATCTCTATACAATAGGCTCTGCCCTTCTGTCATGATTATACTCAGGATGCAAAGGTTTATACCGCTCTTCTTCCTGTAGGAGTAATCCTCCTATTTAACTCTATATATTTGTGCTACCCCTTCGGCTCACCAGCTGTACTAGCACTAAGATCACAATCGACTGAGGGGAAAGAGGTTTTAACTCCTTAAATTGTCCAAGCACACATCCAAGGATTAGGAGTACAGAGAAAAGTATATCAGATGAAGTGTGTGGCACAGGCTTTGTTTTTGAAAACTGCCCTCACCCACAAATTGTACTATGCTTCATCATAGGGTTTGCTGTCAACTCCCCTGCACAGACCAATGACTGTGATGGAACAAAAGGGAAGGAGAAGACAATACAAACACAAAATTCAACAGATCAAAAAGAAATGTAGAGCAGAAGTAAGAATTAAAACTGGCTTAGGAAGATCTGCTGTAACTTTTAATCCTGGACTTCCTGGTCAGAGTTAAAATGTATATAGGATGGTGGTATTGGGATGAATTACTAGCCCGGCAACCTTCCTATCTGCATGTATGTCAACATGTTTCAGGCGATTTTTAGCCCCAAGGTTCTCCCGGCTTTTGTCAGGACCTAAGAGCCCCTATGTCCCCCGTACTCTCCTACCTTCCTTTGTTTGTAGGTTGAAGTCTGACCCATTCTAGTTGGGAGCATCTATACACACTGTGGTAATACCTGTAAAATGGAAATGTAATAATCATGACCACAGCCCCTTTTCCCATATGATATATGACTATGTGTTAACGCAAATGTGATCGTGCCACACAATAATTGTTTCAAGTGGTCAAGTTTGCACTATAGCATAGAAAACTTGATAAATTAATAAATACATTTATGGTGAGGGAGATCCAGACTGGGATTAGTTCTAAATGCGGAAAGGTTTGTGCATGTGGCAAAAACATGCCAGACAGCACAATCTCCAACACTCTGCCAGTCCCGTATATCAGATGCCCCTAATACGCAAGGGAACTGGGGCACCCAATTATGTGCCTAGGCCACAAATACATAAGGAGAATCTCAAGAAAATGTTATCGTCACTTACAGAGGGAGCAGGGAAATGGATAAGAGCTTTTGAAAAGCAAACTGCAGGCATCACTTTGACAGTAGGAGACACAAAAAGTTTGCTTAGCTCTCTTAATAGGAAATTAATTAGGCACTGTTTTTCAGAAAGTTGGAGGGAGAAACATTACCCTTACTTAGACTAGATTCGATGGCTCTCCATTCAACTTCGGACAGAAGTTTTGGATCAGGTGAGGAAAATGTATTCTGACAGGTCAGACATTGGGTCCCTCATGGCTCAATCAAGGCAGCCAAATGAGGACCCTGCTCATTTTCTAAGTAGGATGAAGGAAAAGTGGACTCAAGCAGTAGGTCAGAGTTGGAAGGTCACAGGAGGAAATTATGTGTTATTTTACAATGCTGTGAATAAAGGGTTACCCTCTGATGTACAGGATAATGTTGACAATGTAATAGCATTGGAAGCCAAGCCCTGGATAGAGATAAAGGCACATATAATCAATCCATTTTTGTAAGAAGCAGGAGCGAGATAGAGAGAGAGAGAGAGAGAGAGAGAGAGAGAGAGAGAGAGAGAGAGAGAGAGAGAGAGAGAGAGAGAGAGAGAGAGAGAGAGAGAGAGAGAAAGAGAAAGAGAGAGAGAGAAAGAGAAAGAGAAAGAGAAAGAGAGAGAGAGAGAGAGAGAGAAACAAGCAGGAAGTGACAGGGAAAGCATCAGCTAAGTTAGTACAGCAAATGTTGGCAAAGAAAGGAGCAGTGGAAGGGGCTGTAGTTGCAGCTGCCACTCAGATGACTGCAATGTCTGTGGGATCGGTCCTAGAGACCACCCAACAACAGTACCCAAAACAGCTGGAGACAACACAACAGGAGGATAGTGTAAGTACAAGGAAGTAGTTGAGGAGGACGAGCCTTAATAGGCAGAGGCTGGACAGGTCCCTAAAGGATGGATCAAGTATGTCACTACTATCACTTATATGGATATTTTATTAGAAACTGCAGCACGAAGAGATGGGATAAACAAAGTGGAAGGAAAGGAGTTTACAATCAGGCAGGAAATACTGTAGTGAAGCCACAGTCAAACCCACAAATAATATATGTACTTCAGACACCGTCACAAAATGTGCGGGAATCAGTAATGCCTCAAGTACAAGTGCTGCCATAGCAAAGTTACCAAGCACCCTCAATGATGGCTCCACCTTAAAGTGGACAGGAAGGTGCAATTTTGAGAGGAGGAAATCCTCTCCAGACAAATTATGTGGGAGGATATACACAATCAGGGTGCCCACAGAATAATTCCATGTGTCCAGTATTGTCAGTGAAGCAAAGGCCAGATGGGGAACGCACTGTGATGGTAGCCATCAATAACAAAAGTATGAATTCCTCATAGATACAGGAGTAAACTGATCTTGTATTAGAGAGGGAGACTTTCCAGTCTCTAAAATATCAATGGACACACAAGGGTTCTCTGGGGGGAGTAATGAGGGTTTAATTTACTGAACCAGTATAGATGGGATTAGGAGGGAGGTACACTGATGGCTGTTTCCTGTTTTCTCCAGCTACCCCAGCTAATCTCTTAGGGAGAGATCTTATGGCCACGTTAAATACAACAATTAATTTTGAGTCCGCTAGTATACCATGATTTCTTCTGCCCCTGTTCCACCTTCCAGGAGTATGGCAGTAACAGTAGATTCCCCTACTGGAGATCAAATTAGAGCACGACCTACTGATATTGAAGCATCTACCACAGCAGCAGTGTACACAATCATAGCAGATACACCAGAGTTACTAAGAAGGGAGGTCTAGTTACCCAAGGAATTCCTTTTCTGGAGACAAAGGCAAGCTTTTTGGATGCCAGACACTGAGTTAATATTGCAAATAGAGGCCTTAGATGTAACACCAACCTATGGCGATCTGATAGCCAGTGATCATAACCACGTTTTATGGGCCTGTGCTATATTCATTGAGCCAGGTAAAATGGTTAGGGAAATATTGGATGATCATCGATTTGGTTATTATTCTAAGAAAACAGCTGTAGTCTATCAGGATGACATACAGTTGAGAAAAGTACTGGAAGTAAGGACACCCTCACCAGGTAGAGCCGCTTTTGATTCTGTTCAAGATGCAGATCTTTCCCAAGTACCAGACACCTTGTGGACTAAGGATACCCATGATGTGGGCCTTAAAGGTACTGCTACACCATTTAGAATTACTTTAAAGGAAGGTGCTATTTCACTTAGGGTGAGATAGTGTACTTTTCTAAATCAGATTAGGTCATTGCCCCTACTATACAGGCATTGCTAGAGTAAGGAGTAATTTGCCCTGGAGTATCTCCTTGTAACACCCCAATTTATCTGGTTAAGAAGTCCATGGGTAATACATGGTATTTGGTTCAAGACCTGCATCCCCTGAACGATGTAATGGTACCAGAATTTCCAATTGCTCCTGACCCCTCCATCAGTTTGGCAAATATTCCTCAGGATGCTAAATATTTCTGTGTTATAGATAAGAAGAATGCCTTTTTTACCATCCCTCTCTATCCAGAAAGTCATTGTCTGACTGAGTTCTCCTATCGCGGGACTCAGTATTTGTATTCTTGGTTACCCCAAGGGTATTGTGAGTCCCCTAGCATTTAATAGAGTGGTGAAAAATGATCTGTACAGGGAGAAAGCACAGCAAAAATCTTAAGTGATGAAATGCATGTTTACCTCTGTGAATGAATCAAGGTTGCAAAGTACATTTCTAAACAGCTAACCAAAGGAAAGGAGAACCGGGCTAATGCAGAGGTTGACCTCCCTGTTGTGCATATAGAAGACAGTCTTCGTTCGCAATTTTTTCCGGAACCAGAGACAGCCCAGGTTCAACTGACCATTTCCGGTGACCATGGTGAAGGCGGCACACACCCCCTGCCCTCAAGGTAGATGGCAGAAAAGCTTGGTTCCACCTCACCAATATTCTATTAAAAAAAGGAGGGTCCTACACCACTCTACATATTGGAACTGGAACATTTGTTGGACTTCTGCTATCTAATTTTTTCCCACAAGGAGAGAATATTATTCTCTGAAGAACAACCCAAGGGTTTTTTAATCCATATTATTTGAGCAAAACTGGTCTGTGAAAAAACCGGTCAATTGAGAATTTGGACAAACAGGAAACCGGTCATATGACGACAAAAAACATTATTTTATGGTAAATATATGAAGATATTTGAAAATGAATATAAACAGGCTGTTTATTTTAGAATTAGAATGTATATAGGTAAGGAGTCGTGTTTTTTGTCTAGAAGTATTTTATTGGGTCGTCTATTGTAAATATTGTTGTGCATGTGTATAAGAGATACAAAGGCCGATTTTTGTTTTTAAATTCTACAGCCCTGATGAAGTCCCCATGGAAGAAACGTGTTGGCTGGGCTGATGTGCAAATGTAATAAACTTTTATAAAACGGATTTTAAATTGACGTGCAAGACTCCTGAGGAATACCATTGGACATTATTTGTTTTTGTGTCAGATTTACGTTGAATTAAGCTATATAAATTAAGTAACTGTATGCTCCTTTTCATTGGTGTTCATTACTGGGATATACTGTTTTGCGACCTCGCGTGCTAGACTAGTTTTGACCAGACAATGGTTGCTAATCAGAGCACCAGACCCCTAAGACATAGGGGCAAGAATTTTTTTATGTTTGCTCGCTTGAAATGTCGATCTTAGAAAATGATAGGTGTCGATCTAGATTAAACTGTATTTAGGACCCCTTAAGAGTATGGTTGTCAGTGGTATTGGCTGGCCATGAGCTGTCATTCCCATAACATATGGTATTCTATGGTCTTCCTTTTAATGATTGATATCTAAATGTATTTTTATTTGATGCATGTGGCACTTTAAGGCTTTTTACATCTTCTGCATTTGTTTCATGGTGCCCTTCAAAATAAAAATAAAAATATAAAAATGAGGAATGAAAGAGGCTGCCATCGAACAGCACTGTTCGATTAACGACTATTTGACGGGGGGGTCCGTGCCTAAGGAAACCAGTCATTTATTATTCTCTTTTGAAAATATCATCAGAGGGAACCATTGGGATTGTTACTAAATGAAAGCAGTGAGAATCAAAATGGTACAGTATGTAAACATACTACTATTAAGAGAAATCCAGTACTGTAGTAAAGGACATCTTCAGTAGCATGGTGTGTCATTGTGACTGGTGACACACTCTTACCTGATTTTTTAACATTATGAATTCTGCCACCTTTAACTTCAGTGAAGTTTAATGTGAGACGAGACATGGTCCATGTGGCCATGACTTTTCACCAGCCTTAAGGGGGCTGTTGCTCATGTATCATCCTTCATCCTTGCTCCATTCACTGCAGTGAACTAGAAGATTGGGATCATGAATGCAGTTTTACTAGCTTAGTTTCCATTTGAGCTAAAATGCAGGCACAAAGAAAGCAAAAAAGCGTTGGGAATGTCAGAAATGGGCTAGGCTCTAGACAGTGTTGCCTGAGATCTTCCCACCTTGCAGAGACCCTGAACTCTGCTTACTCCAAGTTTTTATTCTTTGGAATCAGCAATTCACTGGCACAAGATGCTATAAATCTACCCACTGACCAGATTATGTGGACTAAATCTGGGGAGGGTTGAAATTGCACTTGAGGCATAATACGGTACAAGACAGTCATTAGATATATGAGCACAATCTTTTAAAATTACTTTCTTTTAAAGCTCAATAATTTTGTTGCTCTTGGTCATTATGTAGTGCACAAAATACAATGGTTATTGAAACATAGGAACTAAATCTAGGCCTTAATAAAAGACTAAATGTAGGATACCAGTTCACGATAAGCCTACTGTTGAATAAATACTTTTCTCAACTCAATAGTCAAAACTGTTCATACTAAACAATGATTGAAAAGTATTAATCTCCAAGGAGTAAACAGTCAACTTATGGCCCAAACCAAAACGCACGTTTCCGTAAGCATGCAACGGTCTGTAACTCATGCATAATCTATGGGTGGTTCTGCTTCCAGCATGAACCATCAGAGAAGAAAGTCGTTGATCACCTGCAGGCTCTGATTTCGCTCGTTTTCTCTGGGGTGATGGCATTCTTGGCTGCTTGTAAACTTTCTTTGTTTGAACTGAAGAAAAGCAAAGAAAAAAACTACTATCAAATACAACTGCATTTTACAATGAAAAGAGGAATAGAAACACTGAAACACTGATAGAGGATGTCAAGGGCATACATTGACTCCCCCCCCCTCCCAAACCCCCCCCCCCACAAAGTTTTGTAGGGAATGAAGAATCATCTTATATACCCCATTTCTAACTTATTGTGGTTTATATGCAAAAATAAAGTGTAAGAGAGAAAGCACACTATCAGACGCAACTGGCCTTGCGCATATCATCTTACAAATGGAGTTTTGTTAACAACTTCGCAACTGAGGAGACTGCAATCAGTATGTGTTCAGGAGAAGATCATGCCAGAAATTCTACCCTGATGTAAAAAATATTTTTGACGACGTGTAGCTAAATGCCATGCCAATATGAATAGAAGACGTTTGTAGCGTAACTTAGAAACTTAATTGGACTGCATTTATTAATAATAATAATAATCCACATTTGTAAAGCGCACAATCACCCGTAAGGGTCTCTAGGCGCCGTCGGGAAGATTAAGCGAGCTATTGCCCAGAGTCACATGGTGCTGGGCTAACCTGCCGCCGGAGCCTGGGATCGAACCCTGATCCCCAGATTCCAGCGTCAGTCGCCCTGGCCGCGGCGCCACACCTCTCCCACTATTAATGTTCTCATTTAATGTTTATAGGGCCATAACATGTGTAGGCCAAATAGGATATCTAAAATCACACTTGTTATTCATAGGTAAACACTGGATTAAATGGTCTCATCTATACCAACAGATTTCTTTATAGGAGGGAGACCGCGAAGCAAGCCTCATTTTGAGAATCTTAAAATTTTAAAAAGCTTTTGACTAACCCATTGTGCTTCTTTCGTATCATCGTCTAGAAGCATGCATAGTCACTGAAAAACAACTTTAAATAAGGGTCCTAGGGCTAGATTAACGACCCAGCAGACACATGCCCTAATGACACTATGAAAACAAATGGAATGTCTGAGGGTCAAAAACTGCAACAATACTACTGTGTAAACATCAGACAGGGTGCTATGAGATGGACCGTTATGTGAAAATACGTGAAATTATGTGTCATACTGCACTCAAATATCCACGATTTGGAAAAAGTGCCCATCAGCTCCCGCTCGGTTCCGCCCTGTACATCATTTGGGCTCTCTGTAGTAATGAGGGCTACACATTTGAGTAGGTTCAAGCAGGATTTATTCATAAGAAGGTCAGCTTAAACAACCACAGCTCCAAAGAGGTGTCTTCATCATCCAAGCCCAGTAACAGATAACAGTCAAGGGAAAACATTCTAAAGTCCTAACACTCTGCTGAGTGACATGGGGAGATTCCAAATAACATGAGGTAATGGAATACCACACACCTCCCCCCCTTTGGAAAAAAAAAAAAAAAAAAATACAAGAAAGAAAATTACAAAAGGAAATCAGGTTCTAATGTAATCTTTAAACTTTGAGGGTGCACATTTAATGCGCTCACTACGTCTCAGTGAAATGTCACCATGTTCAACATTTGATTGATTATCCAAAGAGACACAAGGAACAGGGTGTGCCTCAGAATTAAGCATAGCATCAGAATCATTTACAGACACCTTCTCTAAATTGTCATAAACTTCATGCGTACCAGAAAAACCATCAGGATTATGTACTGAAACAGGTTTGTCTGAGCAAAGACTGTCAGAGACAAGTTTGTGTGGAGAGATTTTCTCTGGAGATGTGAATTTCTGTGAAGGGGTAGTAGGAAGTTTGCATAGAGAAATCCTTCTTAAATTCCATATTTTGCCCCCCTCGACTCTGACTGCTTTGCTAAAAACTTCAATGACTCTGATAGGGTCAGACCATCTGGACACTTTTTTGTGGAACAAACCACCCATCTTTACACGCACTCGATCACCAACTCTTACGCGGCAAGTATTGTACTTCTTTTTGGCCGAATGCAGGATCATACTGTCCTGGTGCTTCTGGATTTTCTCCCTCAATACCTTAAAATCTACCTCGTAGGGAGAATCACCTTTTAACCACCAGGGAAAAAGTCGAGAACCTGGTTTTCTCCCACGCAATAGTTCAAAAGGAGATAGCCCAGTGACTGAATTGGGAGACAACCGGTAAGTTAATAAAGTTGCCTGAAGCGCTTTTTTCCATTTTAAACCACTTTTAATAGCCAATTGGCAAGATTCTTTGATGACTCTGTTGAACCTCTCAACTTGGCCGTTGGCTTGCGGAAAATAATTAGAGGTTCTTTTGTGAATGATACCACAATTCTTGAGAAAACACTCAAACTCATTGCTAGTGAATTGTGGGCCATTGTCAGAGACAAGTTCCTCCGGTAAACCTTCCCTAGCAAATATCTCATCAAGAAATTCAATAACATGTTCAGAGGAGGTTTTCTCAACAACTTTAAGTTCAGGCCACTTAGAGAAGTAGTCGATTAGGACTAGCGCAAACATATCCTTACCAGACTGATAACTAAAAGGTCCAATAATATCAATTGCCAACCTTCGCCAAGGACCATTGGCGTACTCTATGGGAGAAGAATCAACAGCTAAACTCTTCACTGATTTGTCACTCAACGAGCAAGGAGAACAATTCCTGACCCAATTATCTACCATGGAATCAATACCTGGCCACCAGTAGTGTTCCCTAATCCTTCTTTTGGTGGTGGACATTCCCATGTGCCCTTCATGAGCTAAACTGCAAATTTTCTCTCTAAGACTTGTGGGAGGTATGATTTTATCTGATCTGAGAATGATGTCTCGAGATAGCATTAGGTCATCCTTAACTTTGTAAAATGACCCCAACTCACCAGAAAGCTTCCTTTCTTCAGGCCATCCCTTAACCAAATACTGCTTAACAAGAATCAAAACAGCATCATTCTCCATAGCTTCTGACCAATTTTTTTCAGAAAGAATTAAACAACTATCCTGATCTGAAATTATATTGACGTCTGCAAACGAATACGCAACATCACAATCAAAATTGTCACCAACTTCTACACTGGCTGGAAAACGCGACATGCAATCCGCATGAACATTTAGACGGCCAGGGATGCTCGTCGCCAATAATTGTGTAGTAATGAGGGCTACACATTTGAGTAGGTTCAAGCAGGATTTATTCATAAGAAGGTCAGCTTAAACAACCACAGCTCCAAAGAGGTGTCTTCATCATCCAAGCCCAGTAACAGATAACAGTCAAGGGAAAACATTCTAAAGTCCTAACACTCTGCTGAGTGACATGGGGAGATTCCAAATAACATGAGGTAATGGAATACCACACTCTCCTTACCCAGGAGAAAGTACAGTCTGTCTATAGGTGTAATATTGACAGTAGGACAACTTCAACAGGATATAAAGTTGTACTTATGGTTGGACCGGAAAGTTATTTCAATATGGGTAGCTGAATTACAGTGCCAATAAGTAAATGTGTTGAAAAAGTGCAAACTAAAATTAGGTAGTAATTGAGTGGATTTGCAAAGTTTATTAAGTTCCCTCAATGCTCCTAATGTTAAAATGTGAAAAACACAAGCAGATTTAACAAAATATCTGCAAGTCAGTAGGGTCAACATGTTTCAGCAATTGTGACTCTAAATATGTCACTGCTTTCTTCAGGACCTTGATGTTAATGGCTACTGCACAACAATATAGAAAAATATCACCTGTATATTTTTCAACGTTGCTCAGTCCTCTCCTCCGTAACTAGTATAAAAAGAAGAAACAAAAACAATGCACCGTAACAGACGAAAACACAGTAGAATTAGTGCACAGACATAAACAAATTGTTAGGCCATACAAAGTAGATACTTCATTATTTCTATAGAGATGGTCTGAAAATCACCTTTATCTCAAATCTAAACTTTTAGCCATCTTACCTAATCGGTAGGAGGAATGGCATCACCCCACCTGGCTGTTGCTCAGGTACGAGGAGCACCGCTCTAGTAAAAACACAAAACAAAATACACCACTTAAACTCACAACAAGTGGCCACACCTCTTCCTCAATCTCAGTTCTGTCTCAATGTGTTGGTTTTACTGTCAGGTATAATTATTAGGCTTATATTCATACTCTTTTAGATCTCACTCGATCTACTCGAATGTGTAATGAAACGAGCTAGTGAGTACCCAGGCCGACCTACGCTATTGAGTCATGTCGGATATCTCACAAGGTGCACGATGATGCCTTGGCTAATCTCTCATACGTGCACAAGCCATAGATCAAATGCATTATGTTTTAGCGCTTAACATAGTAATCAAAGATCGGTCAAATGTGCATTAAAATGCACGAGCCAGTCCTTCTTACGCAGTTATCCAGGTACCCAGCCGGAGCCACACTGTATTACACTCGGCGCTTTACCTGCATGTATTCACTCGAGTTGAACCCTTCTCAAGCAGTCATTACGATCTCCAGCCGGAGATCGAGTATATTGCGCACCAACCAGTCAGCAATTGCCGAACAGCTCTCACCTTCCCGTCGGTACACCGTGCGTCCCTCTGAACGATCTGGGGGGGGGCGCCGGTGTATCGCGGAGACGCCATTTTTGACTTCCAAGTCTCACGTGACCTTTCTCATCATGTGACTTCTGAAACTACAAGTCACCGGCGGCAACTCGGGAATTGTAGTCATACTGATATTATATATGACTGTTATTTATTTATATCGTTGTTATGGTGTAGACTTTGTCTGTCTCATCTTATCCAGTGTCACAAAAGCACAAGCCTTATTGGGTTTGACCCCATTGAAAATTAACTCGAGATATTAGTTTCTCAGTTCGTTGGCAATTGCCCTAATGTAATCGCCTTGTGTTATTGTGACAACCCGTATTTCTAGCAATAGATTCAAAAAAGGCGACATATGATCTATATTATCAAGCCTGATGGTTTGTGGGAAATGTAGTTTTCTCGAAGGACTAACTTGTGAATAGAGATCAAGGCGACATTTAATCTGTATTATCAAGCCTGATGGTTTGTGGAAAAGTGGTTCTCTCGAAGGACTGACTTATGAATAGAGATTAAGAGGTAATTATATCTGTATTCGATTAGTCTGACATGCTTCATTTATTGAACATTCAGGTGGATGTCTACAACGACATCCATGGGATATCTTCATTTAATCCAATTCTGTCACTGTTCAATCGATAAACCCACTTCTGTTCCCTTCTGAAAAGATAATTGGACACGTCAATGACATGTTCTGGTATCATTGGTTGTTCCAATACAGTCCAATGAAAGTCGTTGGGACCATGGCCTTTGTCTAGAAAATGTGCCGTCAGTCTTGTTGCTTGACGTCGACAACGTATAGTGCTTTTATGCTCTGATATTCTCACTTTTATACGCCTTGTCGTCATGCCGACGTAGCGTAGTTGGCACGGGCAGGTAATCAAATACATAAGATTTTCGCTATTACAAGTGGTAAACCTGCGTTGCTCCCATGCTCTACTAGTACCAATATCAATAGAAACAGATTTGGAAGTCAGAGGACAGGCAGCACACGTGCCGCAAGGATGATGACCCACTACTGCCGGTAGATCCCAAAGTGTTCCAATCGTTCGAGGAGTTTTGGTCTTAGGTCTTGTGTGAACCAATTTGTCTTTAAGATTTGGGCCCCTTTTGAACGCAAGGAGTGGGCGTGCTATTTGATCTCCTCCTGTATTGAGGATAGACCAATGCTTGTATACGATTTTCTGAAGTTCGTTAGATCTTGATTTAAACGTATTAACGAAAGTCAATCGGTCTATTTTCTCTTTGTCTTTTTTTGTTCTTCTAGCAAGGCCTCTCGGTTGTTATTAGAGGCACGTTTTTTCGATTGCCGAATGATCTTCTTGGGGTAACCTCTCTCTAACAATTGTTCTTCCAGATTAGAGGCATGTTTTACAAAAGTTGATTTATCCGAACAGTTTCTTTGCACTCTAAGAAATTGACCGAATGGTAAATTGTTCCTCAGCAATCTTGGATGGCAGCTATCATAGCTGAGAAGAGAATTGCGGGCCATCGGTTTTTTATAGAGTTCAGAATGTAACCCATCTGTTTTCACAGTAATCAGGAGATCCAGAAAAGGCAATTCAGATTTACTATGTTCAACTGTGAACCGCAAATAAGGATTTTGAACATTAAGCCATTGATGGAAGAGCAAAAGATCATCAGATGTTCCATTCCAAATTACTAGAATATCATCAATATAGCGCTTCCATAAGCGAAGTGATGGATGAAATGGATTGTTAGGTGTTAAGACAGTGTCCTGTTCAAAACTATTAACGTATACATTTGCCAGACTCTGCGCAAAAACGCTGCCCATGCTGGTCCCAGCAGTTTGGAGGTACAGCGAGTCTTCAAATTTAAAATAATTTTCTTTCATGGCTATCTCTGCCAAGGTCATAATGAAAGATACAGGAGTGATGGTAGGTGGATCATTTTCTTCAAGTAATTTTCTCACCACTTCCAAGGTCTCTGTTTGTGGAATTGAGGTATATAATGATTCCACGTCGAAGGAAACTAAAATGTCCTTGGATCGATCAAATTCAATCTCAGGTAAAAGTTAAGACTTCTTTCATATCCTTCAAATACGTTGGCATCTTCCTGACCATCGGATTAAGAAAATGGTCTACAAAGGTTGATAATGGTTCAAGCAGTGAACCGATGCCTGATATTATCGGTCGTCCTGGTGGTGGACGTTGTGGCTTATGTACCTTTGGTAAGGTGTAAAAATACGGTACCATTGGATTACTATTCCTCAAGTATGCAGCTTCATTGGAAGTGATCCACCCCTCACTGACACCCTCCTCTACTAGGTGGCCTATAGTATTTTTTAACCGCTCTGTTGGATCCGTGGTTAATCGAAGGTAAGACCTGGTGTCTTGTAGTGGTCGTAGACACTCATCCCTATAGGTAGTGCTGTCCTGTATAACTATTGCACCGCCTTTATCGGCTGATTTTATCGTGATGTTTTCATTGGATGTCAGCGAGCGCAAAGCATCTCGTTCTTTCTTTGGCAGGTTCATAAAAGAATTCTTCTTTGACTGGAAGAGTAGACTTAAATCATTCTCAATAGCTTTCTCAAAGGCAATGACCTTAGGTGGAATGCCTGCAATTGGAGGAATGAACGTAGAAGGTTTTTTTAAACCGGTATTGATGTTAGTCGAAGCAGTTGGTTCCTCGTTCTTTCGCAAAGAAGAAATGTAACCTTATTTTTCTAAAGAATTTTGCCATTTCTTGTCTTGCTAGGAAAGGGTCACCTTGTTGTGTTGTAACAAAACCTAAGCCTCTATTTAAAAGAGCCTCTTCAGTCTCTGACAATGTGTAAGAACTTAGGTTTATCACAAGACTGTCTCGTGGCTTGTCCCTGCACCTTCTTGCGGTATCTTCTTGCCATTCCTCAAGTCCATTGTGGCTGGTTGTGGCGGGTTCGACCATTGGACACGTCGATTGGATCCGGGTCTCTTGCGGCCTGTAGATCCTCTCTGGCCACGCCCTAAAAAAGGCTGCATATTGGGATCATAATGAAATTGAGGAGGGCCGTACTGTCCCATTGGTGGTTGAAATGGTTGACCTCCAAACATCCAGGGGTTCGGCTTAAACCACGGTGGAACTTGGTTTTGGTAGTAATTTCACCCAAATCTTTTATTACCTCTTCCTCTACTTCTATTGGACTGTGCCCCAGCTCCTGAGGAAAACCTCGCCAGATCTTTCTTGCATTTTTCCAATTTAGCAAAAAGAATAGAATCTTTAAATTCTTTGTTGTCTTCCCTTCCGCAAAGAAGGCAGCCGATAAAATACTCATTGAGATTCAGGTCCTAGAGGGCCAAATCAGAACCACGATCAAAGGTACCCTTTTTAAGACCAATCAAGAGGACAGCAATATACAAAACAAAGAATTTAAAGATTCTATTCTTTTTGCTAAATTGGAAAAATGCAAGAAAGATCTGGCGAGGTTTTCCACTGACAAAATCTATCCTTATACCAGCGACTCCTATGTACCTACTTTATTCAATAGGAATGGACGAAAAGGTGGATCAACCTATGCTACATCTAGTTCAGAGGATTTGTCTAGTGATTCAGACAGCTCAGGAGCTGGGGCACAGTCCAATAGAAATAGAGGAAGAGGTAATAAAAGATTTGGGAGAAATTACTACCAAAACCAACTTCCACCATGGTTTCAGCCGAACCCCTGGATGTTTGGAGGTCCACCCTTTCAACCACCAATGGGACAGTACGGCCCTCCTCAATTTCATTATGATCCCAAAATGCAGCCTTTTTTAGGGCGTGGCCGGAGAGGATCTACAGGCCGCAAGAGACCCGGATCCAGTCGACGTGTCCAATGGTCGAACCCGCCACAACCAGCCACAATGGACTTGAGGAATGGCAAGAAGATACCGCAAGAAGGTGCAGGGACAAGCCACGAGACAGTCTTGTGATAAACCTAAGTTCTTACACATTGTCAGAGACTGAAGAGGCTCTTTTAAATAGAGGCTTAGGTTTTGTTACAACACAACAAGGTGACCCTTTCCTAGCAAGACAAAAAATGGCAAAATTCTTTAGAAAAATAAGGTTACATTTCTTCTTTGCGAAAAAGAACGAGGAACCAACTGCTTCGACTAACATCAATACCGGTTTAAAAAAACCTTCTACGTTCATTCCTCCAATTGCAGGCATTCCACCTAAGGTCATTGCCTTTGAGAAAGCTATTGAGAATGATTTAAGTCTACTCTTCCAGTCAAAGAAGAATTCTTTTGTGAACCTGCCAAAGAAAGAACGAGATGCTTTGCGCTCGCTGACATCCAATGAAAACATCACGATAAAATCAGCCGATAAAGGCGGTGCAATAGTTATACAGGACAGCACTACCTATAGGGATGAGTGTCTACGACCACTACAAGACACCAGGTCTTACCTTCGATTAACCACGGATCCAACAGAGCGGTTAAAAAATACTATAGGCCACCTAGTAGAGGAGGGTGTCAGTGAGGGGTGGATCACTTCCAATGAAGCTGCATACTTAAGGAATAGTAATCCAATGGTACCGTATTTTTACACCTTACCAAAGGTACATAAGCCACAACGTCCACCACCAGGACGACCGATAATATCAGGCATCGGTTCACTGCTTGAACCGTTATCAACCTTCGTAGACCATTTTCTCAATCCGATGGTCAGGAAGATACCAACGTATTTGAAGGATACGAAAGAAGTCTTAACACTTTTACCGGAGATTGAATTTGATCGATCCACAGACATTTTAGTTTCCTTCGACGTGGAATCATTATATACCTCAATTCCACAAACAGAGACCTTGGAAGTGGTGAGAAAATTACTTGAAGAAAATGATCCACCTACCATCACTCCCGTATCTTTCATTATGACCTTGGCAGAGATAGCCATGAAAGAAAATTATTTTAAATTTGAAGACTCGCTGTACCTCCAAACTGCTGGGACCAGCATGGGCAGCGTTTTCGCGCAGAGTCTGGCAAATGTATACGTTCATAGTTTTGAACAGGACACGGTCTTAACACCTAACAATCCATTTCATCAATCACTTCGCTTATGGAAGCGCTATATTGATGATATTCTAGTAATTTGGAATGGAACATCTGATGATCTTTTGCTCTTCCATCAATGGCTTAATGTTCAAAATCCTTATTTGCGGTTCACAGTTGAACATAGTAAATCTGAATTGCCTTTTCTGGATCTCCTGATTACTGTGAAAACAGATGGGTTACATTCTGAACTCTATAAAAAACCGATGGCCCGCAATTCTCTTCTCAGCTACGATAGCTGCCATCCAAGATCGCTGAGGAACAATTTACCATTCGGTCAATTTCTTAGAGTGCAAAGAAACTGTTCGGATAAATCAACTTTCGTAAAACATGCCTCTAATCTGGAAGAACAATTGTTAGAGAGAGGTTACCCCAAGAAGATCATTCGGCAATCGAAAAAACGTGCCTCTAATAACAACCGAGAGGCCTTGCTAGAAGAACAAAAGGACAAAGAGAAAATAGACCGATTGACTTTCGTTAATACGTTTAAATCAAGATCTAACGAACTTCAGAAAATCGTATACAAGCATTGGTCTATCCTCAATACAGGAGGAGATCAAATAGCACGCCCACTCCTTGCGTTCAAAAGGGGCCCAAATCTTAAAGACAAATTGGTTCACACAAGACCTAAGACCAAAACTCCTCGAACGATTGGAACACTTTGGGATCTACCGGCAGTAGTGGGTCATCATCCTTGCGGCACGTGTGCTGCCTGTCCTCTGACTTCCAAATCTGTTTCTATTGATATTGGTACTAGTAGAGCATGGGAGCAACGCAGGTTTACCAACTGTAATAACGAAAATCTTATATATTTGATTACCTGCCCGTGCCAACTACGCTACGTCGGCATGACGACAAGGCGTATAAAAGTGAGAATATCAGAGCATAAAAGCACTATACGTTGTCGACGTCAAGCAACAAGACTGACGGCACATTTTCTAGACAAAGGCCATGGTCCCAACGACTTTCATTGGACTGTATTGGAACAACCAATGATACCAGAACATGTCATTGACGTGTCCAATTATCTTTTCAGAAGGGAACAGAAGTGGGTTTATCAATTGAACAGTGACAGAATTGGATTAAATGAAGATATCCCATGGATGTCGTTGTAGACATCCACCTGAATGTTCAATAAATGAAGCATGTCAGACTAATCGAATACAGATATAATTACCTCTTAATCTCTATTCATAAGTCAGTCCTTCGAGAGAACCACTTATCCACAAACCATCAGGCTTGATAATACAGATTAAATGTCGCCTTGATCTCTATTCACAAGTTAGTCCTTCGAGAAAACTACATTTCCCACAAACCATCAGGCTTGATAATATAGATCATATGTCGCCTTTTTTGAATCTATTGCTAGAAATACGGGTTGTCACAATAACACACGGCGATTACATTAGGGCAATTGCCAACAAACTGAGAAACTAATATCTCGAGTTAATTTTCAATGGGGTCAAACCCAATAAGGCTTGTGCTTTTGTGACACTGGATAAGATGAGACAGACAAAGTCTACACCATAACAACGATATAAATAAATAACAGTCATATATAATATCAGTATGACTACAATTCCCGAGTTGCCGCCGGTGACTTGTAGTTTCAGAAGTCACATGATGAGAAAGGTCACGTGAGACTTGGAAGTCAAAAATGGCGTCTCCGCGATACACCGGCGCCCCCCCCAGATCGTTCAGAGGGACGCACGGTGTACCGACGGGAAGGTGAGAGCTGTGCGGCAATTGCTGACTGGTTGGTGCGCAATATACTCGATCTCCGGCTGGAGATCGTAATGAGTGCTTGAGAAGGGTTCAACTCGAATGAATACATGCAGGTAAAGCGCCGAGTGTAATACAGTGTGGCTCCGGCTGGGTACCTGGATAACTGCGTAAGAAGGACTGGCTCGTGCATTTTAATGCACATTTGACCGAACTTTGATTACTATGTTAAGCGCTAAAACATAATGCATTTGATCTATGGCTTGTGCACGTATGAGAGATTAGCCAAGGCATCATCGTGCACCTTGTGAGATATCCGACATGACTCAATAGCGTAGGTCGGCCTGGGTACTCACTAGCTCGTTTCATTACACATTCGAGTAGATCGAGTGAGATCTAAAAGAGTATGAATATAAGCCTAATAATTATACCTGACAGTAAAACCAACACATTGAGACAGAACTGAGATTGAGGAAGAGGTGTGGCCACTTGTTGTGAGTTTAAGTGGTGTATTTTGTTTTGTGTTTTTACTAGAGCGGTGCTCCTCGTACCTGAGCAACAGCCAGGTGGGGTGATGCCATTCCTCCTACCGATTAGGTAAGATGGCTAAAAGTTTAGATTTGAGATATAGGTGATTTTCAGACCATCTCTATAGAAATAATGAAGTATCTACTTCGTATGGCCTAACAATTTATTTATGTCTGTGCACTAATTCTACTGTGTTTTCGTCTGTTACGGTGCATTGTTTTTGTTTCTTCTTTTTATACTAGTTACGGAGGAGAGGACTGAGCAACGTTGAAAAATATACAGGTGATATTTTTCTATATTTTTGTGCAGTAGCCATTAACATCAAGGTCCTGAAGAAAGCAGTGACATATTTAGAGTCACAATTGCTGAAACATGTTGACCCTACTGACTTGCAGATATTTTGTTAAATCTGCTTGTTTTTTCACATTTTAACATTAGGAGCATTGAGGGAACTTAATAAACTTTGCAAATCCACTCAATTACTACCTAATTTTAGTTTGCACTTTTTCAACACATTTACTTTTTGGCACTGTAATTCAGCTACCCATATTGAAATAACTTTCCGGTCCAACCATAAGTACAACTTTATATCCTGTTGAAGTTGTCCTACTGTCAATATTACACCTATAGACAGACTGTACTTTCTCCTTGGTAAGGAGAGCCCAATTGATGTACAGGGCGGAACAGAGCGGGAGCTGATGGGCACTTTTTCCAAATCGTGGATATTTGAGTGCATTATGACACATAATTTCACGTATTTTCACATATCGGTCTATCTCATAGCACCCTGTAGCAGTTTTTGACCCCCAGACATTCCATTCGTTTTCATAGCATGCATAGTCACAACATCGAAAAGAAAAAAAAATAGCACAACCGCCGCCCACTACCTACAGATGCAGATAGAACAGAAACATCACACTCTAAGAGGAAAAATACTTCCTGTACTCCCACTGGCATCTGCTCACGCACCCAAGCGAACCAAACTTCATACACCTGTCCTCGCACACTATTCCACGTGTGACTAAGATTGACGTTGGAACTTAAACTCTATTGTAAAGGATATACTGTACACACATCATAAGAAGGGACCAAAACTGTAACTATATGAAGACCATACTGACACTACATTCACTTCACACGGTTCAAATTTTGACCAGTTCCTGTCACGGGCAACAAGCCCACTCATAGAAGTGGGGTACTGTTTTCATCTGGTATATTTCCTTGTGTGCCAGTTGACCCTGGGCACAAATACGACAGCTACCACATGCCTAGAAAGACTGAAATTCCAAGGAATGTGATGTCTCTACATTGCATTTTGCAGCTTTCCATTTGGGTGGGGGCGATAGAACCACCCACTCCAGTGGGGTACCGTTTGTATCAGAAGTGTGAGAACACAGAAAAGTAGAACATTTGTTATTATCAATTGAGTTTCTCTCAATTTGTGGCTTCCAAATTTAAGTCAATATTAAAAAATGGACACAGTTTTCAAAACACATTCTGAATCATATGGTATTAGGGGTAACCACAAATGCACAGTTTCACTAATAACCACTTAAGTTAGACTGCTATGTACATTTTACCACAGCAAAACTTGTGCAATAACACCCTTTTTTGTCCAGCACATCTTTCCCAAGAACAAAATGAAAAGGAATTTGGCTAATTACTCAGTTTCCTTCAGGGGGAATCTAAAAATTCTGGGCACTTTCAGAATCCCCAGTATATTGGGTAAAAATAGGTTGATATATTTTGTGGAAAAAAGTTACGAAGGTGTAAGCATACATCAAACACGCGTTGGGAAAGCAAATAGGTCTCACCTTTGAGACGTAATGGCTCACCAAAGCCTTTTATTCATCCTGCCAACATACAGCATGAACAAATAAAAAAAGGTGTCAACACGGCCAATAGCAGCCATGTAATTATGTGTGCACTCTTCAGTTTGCACTAATAATCATTCTGAAAAAATGTAAACAGCTTTCAAATACGTTTTATCTGATTTCTTTATAGGTTTGTTGTTTTCGGTTGATGTTTCAGGAGGGAATATAAGGCACATTTCAACCCTTTTATTGCCTGGGGGCAACCATATGCACATGGCAAGCCACTGAATAAGCAAGCAAAAATGACAAGCTAAACACTGGTCAGGCTTCAAAGCTCTATTCATAAGCTGACAAAATATATTTTCAATCAGACAGCTATATTGTCTAGGCCCGACAGGAATGGAGGTTTGGGGTGGGTCTAACGACTAAGTGATTAAAACGTAATTCTGATTTTTCATGAAGAAATCACACACAGGCAGTGGGGCCCATGATAGCTCCCAACAGTCTAAAGTTAGCTTTTGGAAACTGTAGTCAGACTTCAGGGAGGTGAAAATCACTTCAGTTATCTGTCAACGATAAAAGATTACCACATAAGCATTAAAGAAGACGTACATTTGCTGTGTGGTGCATTTAAATAACAAGCAATGGCATAGCCAACAATTCTCACCTCTGCAAGAGCTTACTGGCTTTGTCAATGTTTTTAGCAATCTTGTACAGCAACGCAGATATTGTACAGAATGGCTAAAGTAAAGGAAATAAAGTGTTAAACAGAACATTGGCAAAGCCAATAGTGCTTGGGTACAAAAGACTTATTAATTTGCCAATACTTGTTCTTAAAGCACTGAGGAGGATACTTAAGCATTTTTAGTGTGGCAATATGAAATGTTCTTCTGGCAAGTTTAGTGCAATTTTGTTTTTAACTGATTGGTGAACCTAGTTAACAAGGGTGCACACTGGTGCAAAGTGCATTATGCACAATTTACAAATAGTTTGGACACAATTAAATGTATGCACAGTGTAACAATGACCAACTGGCTTCCATTCTGAAAGCAACAGCTAAAGAGAACATTAGCCGGGAAATGTTAACATAGGTGCAAAGTCCGGAATAGAAAGTGGTTGATATGAGCTGAGCCTCAGGTTGAAAAGTGACTGTTAGAAATGGGATCCCTGGCTGGCCAGGGCTTGCGCCAAAGTCAGTCAGAGATCACCACTTCCACGTCAGGGCAAGGGAGTTACACGCCAAGATAACCCCTGCTCACCCCCTTGGTAACGTAGCACGAGCAGCAAGGCTAAACTTGGAGGCAATGTGAGTTAAGTGTTTGCGCACGTACCCCCAGCAACAACACCCAAGGCCCACCACAAAGGAAACTCCACACAAGGTTATGTATAAAAATAGCCTTTGTATTACACCAAAACACATTAGATAAAAACACACACTTTACAATGTGCCAACAGGCACGGGCAGAATTTACAGGGGAGATGTACAAGACAGGGCCACCTGGACCACTGTCAGGAATAGGCACTTTTAGAACTTGAAATACTGTTAGAATTAGCACTTAGAACATAGAGTATAAATCACTTTAGCACACAACCAGTAACTACTGGTACCAGGTAAGTACCACCTATGCAACCCTAACCACCTTAGGAGAATATTGCGCAGGTAACCAGGACCTCACTAGCAACACCTGCACTAGGAGAAAAACAACCACCTAAGTATCACAATACCTGTAGAGGCATAGGCACATTACACATGATGCATCACAACACATTCAGAGGTGTAGGGAAGGAAAACACATGATGCACAACATACATTCAGCGGTGTAAGAACATGGCACATGACGCATTAAAACACATTCAGAGGTGCAGCAAAAGAACAATTGCGCCAAACTCACATAAGTCACCACCTGTGACTGTCCATAGGCCAACTGGCCCTGTGGGGGCCTGGACACCCTGTGTCCCAAAGTCAGGGGGGGCCTAAACGTGGCAGCTGCCCACGAAGTGTTGGGCAGCTGTGGAGACAATGATGGGGGCCAACACGTTGGAGCCTCGCAGGCTCTGCGCCACTGACTGTCCCCTGAGCCTCTCTGGACCCTAAACAAAGGACTGGCCCCCTTGGAGCCTCGCTGGGCTCAAGAAATGAATATGGCCCACAAGAGCCTCTCTGGGCTCTAAACCACAAAGGTGCGGCTACCACTGAGTCTCTCTGGGCTCCACAGAAACAACAATGGGGCCTTGGAGCCTCGGGGCTCTAAACAAAGCAATGCCCCTGGAATTTGTAGGAGTCCCCTCGGTGGACTCGGAAACAGCATCTGCCCCCGGGGGCCCTCGTGGGCCTCTAAATAATGGTGGTGCCTTGGACGTCGGAGTCCCGCTCGGGGGACTCTCACACAATATGCCCCCAGAGCCTCGTGGGCTCCAACCACCGGGAATGCCCCTGAAGCCCTCGTGGCTTGAAATAGACTGGCGAGGAGGGGAGCGGCCCGCTCCTTCCGGGGCCGCTCTACACTGAGCCCTGACGAGACGCCCGCACTCACCGGCAGTAGGGGGGCGGCGTCTCCGACGGGCTCCCTCGTCTTGCGGCGGCTCGCCTTGCTCTCCCGGGTGCGGACTCTGCTTGGCTTCCCCAGACCGGGGGAAGCAGAGGAAGGAGTCGGCTGGTCTCCTCTTTTCCGGCCTGATTGCCGGCTTCGCCCACGTCCTCGGCTTGTGCCTGGCTTCCTGGGTGCGCGCGGGGAAGCCCTTGAGGCTTCCCTGCGCGGCCCAGGTATGACGATGCGGGAGTCCTCGCGGGCCAGGGACCAATCCCAGCGCAAAGGGGGCGGGCGCAGCCCTCGGCCCGAAATCTCCCGGGCCGGCGGTGGGGACTTCTTCTGGGCAGTATCCGGGGTAGGCTCCCGGGATTAAGGGATTAAATAATAAAACTGGGTGAGCTCCCGTTAATTAATAAAGTAGAAGATGGGCACAATAAGCGGCCAGCAATGAGGGGTGAGCACCCACGCCGCAAGTCGGAAAAGGGTGGGATCCCCACGCCGGGGGAATCCCTCAGGGCTGAGATTGCAGCTCCGTGCTGCTGTTCAGAAAGGGAAGCACTGCCTCAGATAGCAAGCGCTCCCCAGCGCTGCTGGAACCAAGAAGTAGGGGTAAAGCGCTCCCCAGTGCCAGGATGCCCCAAAGGGTAGCAACAAGTCCTTCAGGAGGTGGGGGGCAAGGCTGGGCCCAGAGCCAGCTCACTGGGCCTCCAGGCAGGGAGGCAGTCTAAGTGGCGGTCCTCCTGGTGTCCAGCAGCAGCCCCCCTCAGCAAAAAGGATCCAGGAAGAGAACAATTTTCAAGTAGACACAGCCCCTTTTTATACATGAAATCCTTTGTCTGGCTTCAGGGTGAGGGAGAAACCAGTCGCAGCTGGTTTTGGAGCACCCTTGATGTGCTCAACCACCCTTTCTATTCACTAGGGAGGCTAGGGTCATTAGACGCACCACAGGGGGCGGAGCCAGCATTGTGTGGGGAAAGCTCAGCCCTATTCAGGACCCAGGTGCACTCCTCCCCAGCCATCAGCATGCTAATCTCCACACTCACCACCGGGCAGACCCATCATGACTCATGGAGCCTGGCATCCCAGCCAGCTCCAGCCAATCACACGCCAGCACCTTTACAGCACACGCACAGCCATGTCTAGAAGTGGCACTTCCACACTAGACACATACACGCCGCAAACATCATTTCGCAGCATTCAATCACACGAGTCCGCACATACCAGACTCGAGCCTGCACACCCCACGCATCAGTAACTACCAGGGACACAGACATTCCCTATGCATTCCTATGGGAGGGCAGGCCAACCTTACTCCACGCACTCAGAGTGCGCACGCAATTTCCACTGGGACACAGTGAAAGTGCGCAGAACCCAAAAATCACCATCACCAGGTCACCATTAAAAGCAAAAAGTTTAGGGGTGAACCTGCCAGAAGGGCCAAGTCCAACACAACACCCTTCCAGCCAAAACGCAGGGGAGACCAATCACCACCGTGATGGACTTTCCTGCTTGGGGCGATAGAACACGGACGCGGGCCCGCAACTGCAGGGACATCCTCCGGTTCTACGCCACGGTGAACCCATGGAATTCCTTCCAAAACCACTGTCTGGAACAACTGGGCTACCCCACTGGTACTCCCAAGCTGCCCGCGGCCAGGCCCTGGGCCACCCAGGTGCCACTGGTCCTTGCCTATTCACAGAGTGGGGGGGCAGTAACCCCTGGCACATAGTAGCCATATTCCACTCTTCCTGTCTGCAAGACAGGACTAGACTGCCACTGGTTCTCCAGCCCAGGGTCTACACCCTTAGGCGGACCAGGAGTCTCAGGGTAGGCTCTCCTCCCCGGGTTCCTCCTCCTCCGGCGAGGGGTACACCTAGAATGCCATTCCAACCCAGGGTTTAACCCCTCAGGTTGCACCGGGGTCAGAGGTGGGCTCTCCCACCCTCTGCACCCCCTTCCAGAGGTCTGCACTCTCCCAACTGGAGAGGTTCCTCTGGAAGAAGAACCGGTCAGGACGCTGCTTACAGACGTCCTACCCTTCAGGTCAGGCGGATCCTGAACCTGGCCTTCCACCCTCGGGTCTAGAACCTTTGGTGGAATAATTGCCTGGCACTCCAGGACTTCTGGGGATTCACACGCCATCCCCCTGAGGCTGACACATGACACGTGTGTCGCGTGACTGTCTGTCTGGCGCAGATCTCCCGTCCCCTGTCCATCTGACAGTCCGCGAAGATCCCCCAGAACAGAAGTGGTGTCACCCTGGTCACTACACGGGAACCTAGCCCAACTGGGTAGTCCCTGACCGACTGGTTCTTCCACTGGGGAACTCATCCCCCAATCACTCCTAACGCTGGACTCCTGTACCCTCCCTACCGGAGCGCTACTGCCAGACTCTAGAACCACAGGAGCTCTGTTTACAGATGCTCCAGGTCCTCTACTCACTAAGAGATCTTCCTCAAATGGACTAACAGGACAGTCTAGGTCCCCAACCTGGTGTTCCCTACAGAAACCATGCAAGTCCTGAGGCAGGGCTTCGTGCGTCTGGGGACCCTCGGTCACCCACTTACTCCTGCTCCACTAAGCCAGGCAGTAAGCCCCTACACCCTCCACGCTATCCTGGGACCTAGCTGGGCTATACTGAGTCTCTTCCACCACGCTGGGCTGGAAGATACCTGAACCACTACTTTTGGGAGTCACTCACCAATGACTCTAGAGAACCTCTAGCACTTTCCCAGCGGTCTGCTTCCTCTGCAAGCTCATATGCCTCAGACAATCCACACCCCAACAGGTGTTGGCGCAACCCTGGTGAACAACAACTGAGCACCTGCTCTTTGAGAATCATTCCGAACAATACGTCAAAATCATCGTCCGTGTGAACCTGTACCCAAGCCCACAGTGCTCCACAACATTCCTCCTCAAACTCCTCCCAAGACTGGTGAGACCGTCCCTGAACTTCAACCTTAACTCCTCCTCCGGGGAAACATGTACCATACTCTGGGAACTGGGAGTGGGACTGCTCGCACTGGGCTCTATATAGCTGCCACCACTGGACTCAACCTGCCCTGGGGAGCCCAGAAAATTAAAACTGCGCGCAGGGGATAGGCTACCCTCCAGAGGTAATTTCTCTCTGGTGAAGGCCCTCTCAGCCTCCTCTATCCTCTCCTGCGCTAAGACCCTCTGAGTCTCTAGCTGTTGCTTTCTAATGCCCAGCTGTGCCATAACCTGGGCATGCTCTAACCTGAGCTTTTCTAAAGCCAGCTGGTGCTCCCTTTCTCTCCACCTATCTTCCCACTCCTCTGGGGACAGGAAAAGGGATGAGGCACTGCCTCCAACACTGGACCCAGCAAGGGACTCCCTATCTATGGGATCGTCACTCTCTGCTGGCGTCCCTGTACTCTCATTTTCTTCCTCCTCTTCAGACTCTTCAAGGCTCCCCTCAGACCCACCACCCTCATGGTGTGAGACCCGGGCCCTCTCCTCACTGTGCTCACGCTCCCAGTCATCCTTCTGTCATTGGATTAGGTTACCCCTAAGTTGGGACTGGGTGTCTGGCTCATTCACTGCAATGTCTCTCTCTTCGCAAAACTCTCTCAACTCATGCATAAACAGACCCCAGACATTAAAAGCAGACTCCATCTTGGCAGGATGCTCACAGACACGTGCAACACGGGGGACTTAACTGTCAGAGCTGAAGCAAGAGTACAAAATTTACAAAAATTCAGTGAGCTCCCTATCCCAGAGAACTCACTCACTTGTCTAGTGCCACACACCATTCATCCACACATACCCCCCCCCTCGGACTAGTAAGGCAGTTTCTACCACCCCCGATTTCTCAACCTGACCACACGTGACACAGGTACCAGACTCTGGGCGCAGGGTGGGGAACAAATGTACTGGACACTATTACGCTGCTACCACTGGATCCCACACTCTGGTGAATCCAGAAAATTCAAACTGCACTTAGGGGATAGAAAACCACCCAGAGCTAGTGACACCTAACTCACAGTGCAGAAGAAACACATTTCCAAAGAAATGACATTTTTAGCAAACTTAAAACAATAATCCCCAAAATGTGATTTATCTAAAATGCAGAGTTTTGTGGTGCAGCCAGCTGCTACTGTGGTACAGCGCAAACACAAATCCTTATCCTTTCCTCTGCCAGCCAATGAGTAGAGTGGCGATTTCTGCCTGGTTTTGGTGCCAACCTCAGCCAGCCAGGAATACCATTTCTAACAGTGACTAATAACAAAGTACACGTCAAATAGATGTTTGTTAAATAAGCATACACCTTTGGATAAACACAGCCTTTAGATGAACACAGCCCTTTGGCAGACAGAGGGTGATGCCTCATAAAATCCTGCTGTGCATGTAAAAAGCAGCAACCCTCACACAAAATAAGGCAAGGCGATAACAATAAATCACACACAACTGAGGGGGAAAGCAGTGAGTGATGTGGCCGTAGCACTTTTGTTTGTGATGAGGGAAGCGGGGGGTACGGGCAAGCAAGGACAGGGAGAGGTATGGGGTATGTATAAAGGTACGATGGATGAAGCACATTAAGGATGAATAACTGAGTTGGCCTCCAACATCCTCAAGAACCTGCCAAATCTCACTGAAATGAATGCAATTAGAACATGGATTCTGGGAGCGCGTGTAAAGTCCGGATGAAAGAAGCAGCCTTTTGGTGTGGGTTTTTCTGTACCCTGGTCTTGGGCACTCGATGCATGCCCTCATCCCCCCTCCCAAGCCTCTCCAAGTGGGCCTGGAGTTAATGTTCAAGTCCCGCTGCTCTCAGTACCGACTTCCAGGTGCGCTTTGAGACATGATGGCCTTTAAATATTTTTTTAATTACTGGAATGGGTCTCAGGATAATGTACTCCTCTCAGAGATCAGTGATATAAACACCCAGGCGAACAGACACAATGTACACCGTGACTCGCACACCGATATTCATGTGTGGACACCCATGTACAGAGACACAAAGATGAATGAACAGATGCGCACACCCACTCAGACATATGCATGTACAGAACACACACAGGAATGAAAACAAAGATACACTGTAGGAAGGTGGATATCTGACTATATGGTTACCCTAACTTTTTTGCCTAGTGTTTAGCTGGTTTTTGACTTAGTTGGCCTGGGATCCTGCTATTCAGGGCCTCAGGCTATCTGCTCTCCCTATAAAATGGACTCCATGTACCTTAGGTACATACCGGATTGCGAATTGGGTCACCTTTGTGAGCCCCTGTATAGTGTACCATAGGTACCCACGGCATAGGTGCATCCAAGGCCTACCAGGGGCTGCAGCATGTATTATGCCACCCCTGGCTGGCCATCCAAACTGACACCACAGGCTGATCACTCCGCTTGGGCAAGGTGGTGTAATCAGCCCTTGCTTAGATATAGTATACCTACGTCTACCCTTATATATAGACACATATATACCTATAAGTCACTCCTATGGCAGGCCTTGACAATTCTGAAGGCAGAGTGCTTGGTTTTATGTGAGAGGGTGCTCTAGCATGAGCTGAGCCCTTCCGCAGCTTTCGAAACCATGTCCTTATAGCTGTTCTATGATATAGCCATACCATATACTCTTAAGTGCATTATAATCCTCACGGTTAATGCTAACTTTGGTTTGGCTTTATCAAAACATGTTGTGTAAGGTGTTAAACACTTTGGAATACTACCACCTGCCCCCCCCCCCCCGCCAGACCTGGCGGCGGGGGTAGCATTCCACCCTTCTAGAGGGAGAAGACATGTAGTTACTGCTTTACCCGGTTAACGTTAAACAGAGCCTCAGCATCACAAAATGGATGCTGCTGCCACAGACACGAGTCTGACCTCCTGCTGCTGGACGAAACTCCGGCAGGGGAGGCCTGGACAGTAGGTTTCCTGCCTTGGGAGGTGCTAGCACCTCCCCAGACAGGCTTTTAGTGTATTGGGGCAGAGAGGGCTGCAAAATGAGACACTGCCTGGGGCACACAAGGTGCTCATGCATAGCCCGGTTCATACCAGTTGCTGGGGCACTCCAGCCCCAGCTCTGGCACGAAACTGGACAAAGAGAAATGGGTGTAACCACCCCCTTCTCAGGGTTCCCCCATAGGAGGGATCTAGCAGGTAATCCAGCCCCTTAGATTAGTATAAAGATAGGAGCTGTGTCTAGAGACATTAGATGATCCTGGACTGAAACTCTGAAACTGAACTCTTGGACCTTCGACGTTCTATACCGACTAGAAGATTGAAGACATCTCACTTGTGGTCAAGGAATGACCACCCTGTGCAATCAGGCACCACCAGTAATTTGCCGGTTTGCTTTGCGACGCTCCTGCTGGAACCCGAAGACTCAGCGACTCAGGAACTGGACTTCCAGACTGCTCAGACTCCGATCCATATCCACAGGAAAGCTGAGACCCGTGGTGGACACGAGAGACGTGGGACCGGACACCCTGGACTACCTGCTCTTTGCTAAACCGAATTATTTACAACAAGGGGTGGTGAGGGACAGAGTCTCTGAATTAAGCAGAATACTCTCACCCAGTCAAGAGATCAGGGCTAGATCCAACACCGTTTTTTAGCTCATTGCACCATCCCAGTTTCAGAACCTGGCTGTATGCAAATTAGTCTGTTCCTGTCCCAGTGCATGATGGGAACAGGGCAAACCAAACTACAAAAGCCAATTCTTACACTGGGAAGGAAACAAGCTTCCGGGGACCGGTTTCTGGCATTACAGCCGTCTTCGGCCCGGCTTGCTTGAATCCTGATGGTGCAATGAGCAAGGGACTCATGTCTGAGTATACCCTTCCACGCTTAGGGTGGACAAAATTATTTACAACAAGGGGTGGTGAGGGACAGAGTCTCTGAATTAAGCAGAATACTCTCACCCAGTCAAGAGATCAGGGCTAGATCCAACACCGTTTTTTAGCTCATTGCACCATCCCAGTTTCAGAACCTGGCTGTATGCAAATTAGTCTGTTCCTGTCCCAGTGCATGATGGGAACAGGGCAAACCAAACTACAAAAGCCAATTCTTACACTGGGAAGGAAACAAGCTTCCGGGGACCGGTTTCTGGCATTACAGCCGTCTTCGGCCCGGCTTGCTTGAATCCTGATGGTGCAATGAGCAAGGGACTCATGTCTGAGTATACCCTTCCACGCTTAGGGTGGACAAAACTATTTACAACAAGGGGTGGTGAGGGACAGAGTCTCTGAATTAAGCAGAATACTCTCACCCAGTCAAGAGATCAGGGCTAGATCCAACACCGTTTTTTAGCTCATTGCACCATCCCAGTTTCAGAACCTGGCTGTATGCAAATTAGTCTGTTCCTGTCCCAGTGCATGATGGGAACAGGGCAAACCAAACTACAAAAGCCAATTCTTACACTGGGAAGGAAACAAGCTTCCGGGGACCGGTTTCTGGCATTACAGCCGTCTTCGGCCCGGCTTGCTTGAATCCTGATGGTGCAATGAGCAAGGGACTCATGTCTGAGTATACCCTTCCACGCTTAGGGTGGACAAAATTATTTACAACAAGGGGTGGTGAGGGACAGAGTCTCTGAATTAAGCAGAATACTCTCACCCAGTCAAGAGATCAGGGCTTTTGGATTGGCTTTTGTAGTCTGGTCTGCCCTGTTCCCATGATGCACTGGGCCAGGGACAGACTAATTTGCATACAGCCAGGTTCTGAAACTGGGATGGTGCAATGAGCTAAAAAACGGTGTTGGATCTAGCCCTGATCTCTTGACTGGGTGAGAGTACTCTGCTTAATTCAGAGACTCTGTCCATCACCACCCCTTGTTGTAAATAATTTTGTCCACCCTAAGCGTGGAAGGGTATGCTCAGATGTGAGTCCCTTGCTCATTGCACCATCAGGATTCAAGCAAGCCGGGCCGAAGACGCCTGAAATGGCAGAAACCGGTCCCCGGAAGCTTGTTTCCTTCCCAGTGTAAGAATTGGCTTTTGTAGTCTGGTCTGCCCTGTTCCCATGATGCACTGGGCCAGGGACAGACTAATTTGCATACAGCCAGGTTCTGAAACTGGGATGGTGCAATGAGCTAAAAAACGGTGTTGGATCTAGCCCTGATCTCCTGACTGGGTGAGAGTACTCTGCTTAATTCAGAGACTCTGTCCATCACCACCCCTTGTTGTAAATAATTTTGTCCACCCTAAGCGTGGAAGGGTATGCTCAGATGTGAGTCCCTTGCTCATTGCACCATCAGGATTCAAGCAAGCCGGGCCGAAGACGCCTGAAATGGCAGAAACCGGTCCCCGGAAGCTTGTTTCCTTCCCAGTGTAAGAATTGGCTTTTGTAGTCTGGTCTGCCCTGTTCCCATGATGCACTGGGCCAGGGACAGACTAATTTGCATACAGCCAGGTTCTGAAACTGGGATGGTGCAATGAGCTAAAAAACGGTGTTGGATCTAGCCCTGATCTCTTGACTGGGTGAGAGTACTCTGCTTAATTCAGAGACTCTGTCCATCACCACCCCTTGTTGTAAATAATTTTGTCCACCCTAAGCGTGGAAGGGTATGCTCAGATGTGAGTCCCTTGCTCATTGCACCATCAGGATTCAAGCAAGCCGGGCCGAAGACGCCTGAAATGGCAGAAACCGGTCCCCGGAAGCTTGTTTCCTTCCCAGTGTAAGAATTGGCTTTTGTAGTCTGGTCTGCCCTGTTCCCATGATGCACTGGGCCAGGGACAGACTAATTTGCATACAGCCAGGTTCTGAAACTGGGATGGTGCAATGAGCTAAAAAACGGTGTTGGATCTAGCCCTGATCTCTTGACTGGGTGAGAGTACTCTGCTTAATTCAGAGACTCTGTCCATCACCACCCCTTGTTGTAAATAATTTTGTCCACCCTAAGCGTGGAAGGGTATGCTCAGATGTGAGTCCCTTGCTCATTGCACCATCAGGATTCAAGCAAGCCGGGCCGAAGACGCCTGAAATGGCAGAAACCGGTCCCCGGAAGCTTGTTTCCTTCCCAGTGTAAGAATTGGCTTTTGTAGTCTGGTCTGCCCTGTTCCCATGATGCACTGGGCCAGGGACAGACTAATTTGCATACAGCCAGGTTCTGAAACTGGGATGGTGCAATGAGCTAAAAAACGGTGTTGGATCTAGCCCTGATCTCTTGACTGGGTGAGAGTACTCTGCTTAATTCAGAGACTCTGTCCATCACCACCCCTTGTTGTAAATAATTTTGTCCACCCTAAGCGTGGAAGGGTATCCTCAGATGTGAGTCCCTTGCTCATTGCACCATCAGGATTCAAGCAAGCCGGGCCGAAGACGCCTGAAATGGCAGAAACCGGTCCCCGGAAGCTTGTTTCCTTCCCAGTGTAAGAATTGGCTTTTGTAGTCTGGTCTGCCCTGTTCCCATGATGCACTGGGCCAGGGACAGACTAATTTGCATACAGCCAGGTTCTGAAACTGGGATGGTGCAATGAGCTAAAAAACGGTGTTGGATCTAGCCCTGATCTCTTGACTGGGTGAGAGTACTCTGCTTAATTCAGAGACTTTGTCCATCACCACCCCTTGTTGTAAATAATTTTGTCCACCCTAAGCGTGGAAGGGTATGCTCAGATGTGAGTCCCTTGCTCATTGCACCATCAGGATTCAAGCAAGCCGGGCCGAAGACGCCTGAAATGGCAGAAACCGGTCCCCGGAAGCTTGTTTCCTTCCCAGTGTAAGAATTGGCTTTTGTAGTCTGGTCTGCCCTGTTCCCATGATGCACTGGGCCAGGGACAGACTAATTTGCATACAGCCAGGTTCTGAAACTGGGATGGTGCAATGAGCTAAAAAACGGTGTTGGATCTAGCCCTGATCTCTTGACTGGGTGAGAGTACTCTGCTTAATTCAGAGACTCTGTCCATCACCACCCCTTGTTGTAAATAATTTTGTCCACCCTAAGCGTGGAAGGGTATGCTCAGATGTGAGTCCCTTGCTCATTGCACCATCAGGATTCAAGCAAGCCGGGCCGAAGACGCCTGAAATGGCAGAAACCGGTCCCCGGAAGCTTGTTTCCTTCCCAGTGTAAGAATTGGCTTTTGTAGTCTGGTCTGCCCTGTTCCCATGATGCACTGGGCCAGGGACAGACTAATTTGCATACAGCCAGGTTCTGAAACTGGGATGGTGCAATGAGCTAAAAAACGGTGTTGGATCTAGCCCTGATCTCTTGACTGGGTGAGAGTACTCTGCTTAATTCAGAGACTCTGTCCATCACCACCCCTTGTTGTAAATAATTTTGTCCACCCTAAGCGTGGAAGGGTATGCTCAGATGTGAGTCCCTTGCTCATTGCACCATCAGGATTCAAGCAAGCCGGGCCGAAGACGCCTGAAATGGCAGAAACCGGTCCCCGGAAGCTTGTTTCCTTCCCAGTGTAAGAATTGGCTTTTGTAGTCTGGTCTGCCCTGTTCCCATGATGCACTGGGCCAGGGACAGACTAATTTGCATACAGCCAGGTTCTGAAACTGGGATGGTGCAATGAGCTAAAAAACGGTGTTGGATCTAGCCCTGATCTCTTGACTGGGTGAGAGTACTCTGCTTAATTCAGAGACTCTGTCCATCACCACCCCTTGTTGTAAATAATTTTGTCCACCCTAAGCGTGGAAGGGTATGCTCAGATGTGAGTCCCTTGCTCATTGCACCATCAGGATTCAAGCAAGCCGGGCCGAAGACGCCTGAAATGGCAGAAACCGGTCCCCGGAAGCTTGTTTCCTTCCCAGTGTAAGAATTGGCTTTTGTAGTCTGGTCTGCCCTGTTCCCATGATGCACTGGGCCAGGGACAGACTAATTTGCATACAGCCAGGTTCTGAAACTGGGATGGTGCAATGAGCTAAAAAACGGTGTTGGATCTAGCCCTGATCTCTTGACTGGGTGAGAGTACTCTGCTTAATTCAGAGACTCTGTCCATCACCACCCCTTGTTGTAAATAATTTTGTCCACCCTAAGCGTGGAAGGGTATGCTCAGATGTGAGTCCCTTGCTCATTGCACCATCAGGATTCAAGCAAGCCGGGCCGAAGACGCCTGAAATGGCAGAAACCGGTCCCCGGAAGCTTGTTTCCTTCCCAGTGTAAGAATTGGCTTTTGTAGTCTGGTCTGCCCTGTTCCCATGATGCACTGGGCCAGGGACAGACTAATTTGCATACAGCCAGGTTCTGAAACTGGGATGGTGCAATGAGCTAAAAAACGGTGTTGGATCTAGCCCTGATCTCTTGACTGGGTGAGAGTACTCTGCTTAATTCAGAGACTCTGTCCATCACCACCCCTTGTTGTAAATAATTTTGTCCACCCTAAGCGTGGAAGGGTATGCTCAGATGTGAGTCCCTTGCTCATTGCACCATCAGGATTCAAGCAAGCCGGGCCGAAGACGCCTGAAATGGCAGAAACCGGTCCCCGGAAGCTTGTTTCCTTCCCAGTGTAAGAATTGGCTTTTGTAGTCTGGTCTGCCCTGTTCCCATGATGCACTGGGCCAGGGACAGACTAATTTGCATACAGCCAGGTTCTGAAACTGGGATGGTGCAATGAGCTAAAAAACGGTGTTGGATCTAGCCCTGATCTCTTGACTGGGTGAGAGTACTCTGCTTAATTCAGAGACTCTGTCCATCACCACCCCTTGTTGTAAATAATTTTGTCCACCCTAAGCGTGGAAGGGTATGCTCAGATGTGAGTCCCTTGCTCATTGCACCATCAGGATTCAAGCAAGCCGGGCCGAAGACGCCTGAAATGGCAGAAACCGGTCCCCGGAAGCTTGTTTCCTTCCCAGTGTAAGAATTGGCTTTTGTAGTCTGGTCTGCCCTGTTCCCATGATGCACTGGGCCAGGGACAGACTAATTTGCATACAGCCAGGTTCTGAAACTGGGATGGTGCAATGAGCTAAAAAACGGTGTTGGATCTAGCCCTGATCTCTTGACTGGGTGAGAGTACTCTGCTTAATTCAGAGACTCTGTCCATCACCACCCCTTGTTGTAAATAATTTTGTCCACCCTAAGCGTGGAAGGGTATGCTCAGATGTGAGTCCCTTGCTCATTGCACCATCAGGATTCAAGCAAGCCGGGCCGAAGACGCCTGAAATGGCAGAAACCGGTCCCCGGAAGCTTGTTTCCTTCCCAGTGTAAGAATTGGCTTTTGTAGTCTGGTCTGCCCTGTTCCCATGATGCACTGGGCCAGGGACAGACTATTTTGCATACAGCCAGGTTCTGAAACTGGGATGGTGCAATGAGCTAAAAAACGGTGTTGGATCTAGCCCTGATCTCTTGACTGGGTGAGAGTACTCTGCTTAATTCAGAGACTCTGTCCATCACCACCCCTTGTTGTAAATAACTTTGCTAAACCGTGCAGCTTCTGAGGCACCCTCGAAGTTGTGCATTGGGGTTTGAGAAGCCCCAGACCCGAGTGCCATTTGCAACGAAGCTCAGCCCTCCACGAGTGCCGCGTGGGGCCTGCTCTTGCATTTCAGATCGACACGTCTTCCCGGTTACTCGCCGGTTGGGTAGTTAGCCCTCCGAAGACTTTCTTGTGAAACTACACCGCTTGCCTGGTTGCTCCGGGCTTGCTCCAGCTTCCCTGCGAAGGAGAAGCTCCCCAGACCTTGCTGGTCTGACCTGAAGCCAATCTTCCCTTCCTGCGTGGATTGCGTTTGCCAGGGCTTGTTGGGTCCAATCCGGATACCGACACCACAGACATCTATATCCTTCGTGGGACAGCTTGAATCCTGCTCCTGGTCGTCGTCGACGCCTCCTGGTCCTCGAGGCTGCAGAGACAAACTTCACCTCTTCACCTGATTGCATCTCGACATCGCCTGGTTCCTTCCTTGTTCCTTCCTGGTCACTGGCTAGTGACCCAGACTGCCCCCTCTGCTTTCAGGTTCTTCTCATCTTCGATCCACCCGGACACTTTTCTTCTGGTCGCCTGCAGCACTTCTTTGCAGCTCTCCATAGGAAACAGCGATGAAACCCGACACGAAAAGACACCTATGCACCAGGCTTCCCTGGGTGAGGTAACTCGAGTACTCCGGTGCTCCCGTGGGTGTTGACTCTCGAAGTGTCCTAGTTTAAAAGGGTTTTACCGTAGTCCATCCGGAAGTGTCCTTAATCTACTACTTTGTAACTTTTACGTTCCCATTATAACTCTATGGTAACTCGCGACTGTGTTCCCACACTGCACGCGTCTCCCGTGGGTCTCCTACTTCCTAACCTTTGGTTCTGTAGTGTAGCCCCAGCGATTCCCTAGGCCTATTCACTATTCCTGAAGTGGTCCTTATACCACTTACTTAGTATATGGTTCGTGAGGCCCTTAGGGCAGAATTGTATTTGTGCAACTTATAGTATGCTAAATCAGTAACTTGTAACGTATCTCGAACTCTGACCTCATAAAGAGTGCAGAGGGGTTGTGTTAGTAATAAATAAATATATATTTGATATATACCTTGTGTGGTGTCCTTTCATTTGAATGTAATGTAATGTGTATACTTGTAAAGCGCACTGTTGCCAGTCGGCGTCCTGGCGCTGTATACCGCTGGGGAACCCGTCCTGGCTTTCCCTGTGGGATGGTCCCTGCTGGGAATCCCCAAGGTGGAGCCAGGCATCCCCGGCGTTGATGGGGCCGTTGTGGAGATTAGGCAAGCTAATGCCCAGAGTTGCCGAGTGGGACCCCTGGTTAGAATAGGCACCGAGGCGAGAATTATCGAGTCAGCTGACCCTGGTCCACGACCCTGCCGCGTCGGGAATCGAACCCTGGTCCCGGGCCGACTTCTGCTTCCGGGTCTGCCCCTCTAACCAGTGAGCCACACCACTACACTGGTATTCAGGGGATTATATATGGTAAAACAGCTGGCTTCACATTCTCTCTGAAGTTTTAGCCTGACTGCTGGTCCATGCTACCACTAGGATAGCTGATCAATAAGGTTGACTTTACAGCCACCATCATAAGGGTCGTTTAGACTGGTGCAAGGTGCCCACTAGAATAATGGACAACATATGCCATGCTAACTTCTCACATATACATAAATGCATATATGCAAACACACATGAATAAACCCACAAAGACACATGTAGACCTGGTGCCCACCAGACATTCCTGCATGAACATGCATGAGAAGGGGGGGGGGCAGTTCCTTCCTTAAACATACCAACTTCTCCCCCTCTTTAAAAGGTGTCACTGTCGACAAACAAAGAACACAATTGCCTTGACACAGAAGCGATTTCTGATCAGCAAAAGACCCTGTCTCCAAAGGCCAGTCTTTTCTGAAGTAAAGCTCTGAGCATCCCGCCCCCCCACCCCACTTCCTCTCCTCCCCCCAGGCCCTGTGGCGGAATCCATCTTTGTGTAAAGGAGGTGTTGTTTGTGAAAACTCTCCAAAGCATAGGAGAGTGTAGCAGCACTCAGATGTTTCCAGGGAGCAAGAGTACTCTCTGACATGCACTCGCCACTTGGGCTTTCTACAGCCCAATGGAGTGAAAAAGAACAACTCTTCCTTGTTTCATCATTGGCAATATTTTATAGAAGGGGGAAATAAAATTGGGTTTGATGTTTCCAGACAAGTTACATTTTAGGGGCCCCAGAACTCGAACACAATTGTGCGGGCATCTTATATGATGTTATTCAAATAGGAAAACACGTTCCCATAATAATGCAAACAAAAAACTAGACATTGCTCAAACCAGACCACCACATTTAAAGGCAGCCATGTAAAAGCACAGGAAGTGGAACCAATTGAGTACAGCTACAAAGAAATGAAGGCAATGAAAAAAAGCAACCCATGGGATTTAATGACGAATTTACACAAACTGAGATTGCAAAATGCAGGCATTTTGTTTTTTACAGCGTGAGGGCCCGAGAACATTTAAATACCATAAGGGCACTGTACACGCACTCAGAGTAATAAACTGTGTACTGTAATGCACACAAAACATTCCTTAGCTATTAATTTAAGGTCTGTTTCTCCACACTTCCATATAAGTTAAGTAGATGAGAAAGCCAGCCATTTGAGCTTGGAAGAAACATCTGACTCCTTTCAAACAGTTTACTCAAACTCTCACACCTCCCCTCCTTCTTTCCCTAACCAAACCCACACTGGGGACGCTGCAGGGCAACAAACAACGCATCCAGGCTCCACCCTTAAAAAATAAATATGTTTCAGCCTCGAGGCGCATAGATTTGTAGTGCTAATTCAGTCCTCCCAGGAGAAAGAGAATGCTGGCTGTAAAAAGTAAACTTGCAGAATCAATCGCCAGGCTCAAGGTTCCGCCCCCTCCCCTCCTTACTGAAGTAGATACTGAAACCAGGCCAAAACATTTATCCTCTTTTGATTCCACCCACTCAACCAGCTCTCCAGTCCTCTCACAGAGCCAGGGATGACCAAATTCTGCAAACAATAGTTCCATTAATTACATCATAGTTTCACAGCAGCCGGCCACAGATGCTGCACTAAGTCAAACAAATGAAAGAAACAGGATTGGACGGTTGATAAAAACTTTTGACTCACAAATTAAGCCTCCTAAAAGAAACGCCAGCACTTAAAAATTTTGCAAAATCACCCCAACGATGCAGGTACTTGATGCTCATGTTTTCTACGATTGCTTCAGCCGATGTTGTCCTTTACAGTTGCCACAAACTGCTTGACAGCAAATAAAGACAGAGCTGAATAAACAGGAAGTGCAGTGCAGCTGAGGAACACACTGTGGATAAAGCACACTAAAACGCTGCCAGTTGTCGCGCAACAAGAGAGCAGCCTCCACAGTAGCACTGTGTGCTTCACGGAACGACAAAGACACAGCAAGAATTACTGCAGACGCACTCTAATCACACAGAAGCCCAAAGATCATTTGGACATTTCCCACAACAACAAAGAAGTTCCACTAAATTCTCCAATCTCTCTGATACCTTCGCTGGAGTTCGTGCACGCTTTCTCACAATAACAAAATTTGCCGAAACCGGAAGAAAAGGAGTACTTGGGCCATGGGCCACTGATAAGAAAAACACACGGAGAACAGCAGGAAATAGTATGCTAAAACCAATAGAAATTGAGAAAAACATAAGTGGCAAGCACACACACACAAATGAAAAGTAAGAATTGGATGTAATCCCCTTTAAAGATTTACAGTAAATATAATGGATTAGGCGTAACCTAAAAAGGTTATTCTCCACAGGAGTTACAAATAAAAGCCAATTGAGCTTAAACAAATAAAGCCTGCAAACAGAAAGTAAGCAAACTTGACTAACAAAACAAAATTCCAATAGTAAGCATTGTGAGGAGTACATTACTAGGTCAGCTTCCAACTTGTCCCCAAATTGGAGAGGTTTACACTTTAGGACAGTTATGTACACGTTAGTCCAATGATTCCCCTGCTACAGACACCTGATGGCATGTGGACACAAACATGTTCCCGCACGCTTCACAATATTGTAATTGCATTTATATAGCGCTTACTACCCATGACGAGGCTACTACCCCTGGTAGGCTTCGACCTGAAAAGACAGCATTAGACAAAAAACAAAAACATGCGGTTTGTCTTCTAGTCTAAAGGGCATCAAATGAATGGTTTCAAAAGTTCCTCTTGTTCGTACTTACTACCCACAACTTGAAAATTAATTCTGGATGTAAAAATCTAGAGCGTCGGAGGCAACATATTTTTTTGTGCTTTCTATTGACAATTCATGTGAGAAACCCCGTGCACTGCTCTCCGCTCTTACCTCCTCTCACGTGTTCGAATAATATCCACCATAAACATGCATCCGGTAAAGATCCGCCTTGAGACCAAACACACACCAATTATAAAGAGGCACCCGCTGTCCCAACAAGCACCGTCAGTCGTAAACTCAACAGTGACACTATCCTCCTTCTACCAATCCAAACCCTCTGTTTACACATGCCCCTTTTCCCAAAGTGCTTCGGACTTCATTTCCCGGCATGCCGGGTTGCCCCTTGATCCTGGTTACGTCACATGTAGGCGGGAATCCCCCGAGTCCCTCCTCGCCTCCCTTTCTCTCGGCTGTTCACCTTCATGCCAAATTTTCTGAGAAGTGGCAGTCATGGCGAGTGTGTTGAGGCGCAGGTTCGGTGCGCTTCTTTCCCGGTCCTTGAGGTGTTCTCTGTTCGTGGGAGTTGTGCGTCCTGCTAGAACCATCTCAAGCTGCATCGACCGTAAGATCAAGAGGGACTTAACTACCAGCCAAATGACGTATACTATATGTTACACTTCCCTGTTACATGTTTACCGTGTCTCTGCCCTTGATTTGTTATTTTTTTTTAGTTGCATGCTGGGATTGTTGCCATATATATAATGATGAAAGTACGCTACACGTCCTCCGTTCAAAGTGGTGTTGGTTAAATGCCTAGAACTAACAGATGATTTGACAAAGTGGGGCTGATATTTACTCAGGACCGCCCAGTGTATTACCTCTTTCAGGGTAGCTCAGCTAATTGAATGGCCTGACGGTCCCCTGTCCATGTCCTATTGTGACTACACTGATGCGAGGTGCAAGGGTTATTAAAGTGTTCGCACGACATGCTGGTACTGCTCCTTTGAGAGAAGTGCTTGTGTCAGGGATGAGTCCGTAGTGTTTGTAATTACCCTTGAACATGAGTAGTGTAAAGGTTGTAAGGCTGACGAATATGTGTATAGTATAGTGTTGAATGTAGGCGTAAGCCGTAAGGAGTCCAAGGAATTACTATCATGGATGTGTCCGCAATAACACGCTTTCAGAATCAGACTAAAGTGCAGTATGGACTGCGCCACTATTGGTCCCACGTCCAGTTATTTTTACCTTCGGTTGAGCTTGGCCTCCGGCTGCCTATGATGCTAAGCTATCTCCACTGTGGTGGTCGGGTGGCTCGCTACATCCCTCTCCTCTTTGGATTACTCTGCATCTCATTTGTGTTTTACTGCAAGTCATGGATCTTGGCACTTGAGGATATTGTTGTAGCAGACATATCTTGGAGTTTCTGGCTGGGGGTTGGTCAGGCACTCAGGCTGTACTATTGTTTGGAGCAGGGCGAGCCCTTCTGGTTCAATAGTGAGAGGGTGGGCTTTCGGCAGGTTGTCCCAAGGAGACTCCAGGTGGTACAGGTGAGGAGTCTGTTGTAACATTAGATGATGGTCCTCACAGCATAAGTGAAATCAATAAACCTTTATTGATATAGAGGTCTGCAGGCAACAGGCGAGGCTAACAAGCAGAACATCTGGCATAATCTGCCCACAGCATTCTGACATCACATTATATACATGGAAAAGGTTCTATCATGACATCACAATGCACCAACAAGTTCATGGTGAAGTCAGGGGATAGACGTCTACTACCTAAGCTACCTTCAGCGGGAACTGCACGGGGCGGAGCCAAGAAGGGATCGAAAAAGTCTCAAGCCAATGTCTGAAAGAAGCTGGTCGAAGAAATCCAATGGTTGCAAGAAGCGGACTCCAAGCTCCCCCTCCTGTGTATATACTGTCTCTCTTCCCCCACCTCTTTCCCTCCTTCATTCTTTGTCTACTTCCCCTGCTCCTACCCCCTCTCCCCTGAATCTTCCCCATTCCTGCTCCTTCACTTACATATATGTCCTTATTGTTTTTCTCGATCTAACATGTAACTATGCTCTGAAACTGTGTAATCTTGTAATGATGTAACCTGCAACTATGGTCTGATACTCATGTAAAGCGCTCTGATACCTTCGGGTCTAGCCAGCGCTATATAAAACTTTTCAAATAAATAAATGTGCTAGTGCAGTGAAAACGAACTATAGAATACAACTTTTGAACGTCCAGGTTTAGTTATGGATGAACCTATAGCTTTCATGTTATCCATTATAGGTTCTGAGATATCCTTAAACTCATCACTATGAATAGTATTGTCAGTGTTAAAATTACATTTGTCAATATTTCTGGTAATCAGCAGATGCTACTGGATTTTCACAACAAGGAATGCTACGAAAATCTCTATTAGTGTTATCAATTGACACTAACTCATGCCACAAATATCCATCTTTTTCCTCTGATGAGTATTTTTTTGACTTGGCAATAAGCACTTTCTGACCGAAAAAATGGATCTGAATATTTTAGATTCTCCCTTTTGTACAAGATTTCTCACAATAACCCAATCTCCTTTTTCAATTTGTTTGTCTTCTGCTCTGTGCACCTTGTCATGATAATTTTAGACATAAGCTGGTTTTCTTGTATTCTATGTTTAACTTTTAGAATTTCATCATCAATTACAAGTTTAGTATTTTCATTCATGTTCGGTCTGAATTTGGGTGTGAGTTGTGTATTACCTTTTCTGCCTCAAGGAAAAAGGGAGTATATACTGTTACATTATTGGTTGTGTTGTGTAACAATTTGCTTTTTCTTGTATAAATTCATTTACAGGAAATTCGATGCAAGAGCAAGTTGAACTCCTTCTTTGATGAACCTGTTAATTGGTCCTACTTGTCCATTAGATTTGGGCGAATACAATGGTGATCTTTCCTGTTTAATTCCATTACTTTTTAAGAATGAAACAATTTTTTCTGAAGAAAATTGTTTACCATTATCTGAGACCATTATGCGTTGTAAACCCTCATTAGCAAAGCATTTCTTTAGAAATGTAATCACTGAGTCTGTGTCAATCTCGGCTACAAATTCATAATAAATCCATTTACTGTAATAATCACTTACTAAAATTATGAATCTACAATCTCTTTCCAAAACATTGAATGGACCTGCAAAACCTATAGCAATTTTACTCCAGGACATTTCTGGAAGACTTACTGACTGCATTTCATTTCCTCTAGGTATCCAATGTTTATCAGAATTTAAACAAACTGAACATTTGTCTATATATAGATTAACATCTGTGTCTAATCCTGGCCACCAGCAGTACATTTTCAATAACTTCTCGGTTGAAGTAGATCCTGGGTAGCTTCTGTGAGCTAAGTCAATTAAACGTTTCCTAAGTTTGGTTGGTGGTATGATAAGATCTCCACGTAATAACAGTCCATTTTCAATACTCAATACATCAGAAACTTGAAGGTAACTTTTCAGTTCAGATGGTAAACTCCTTATTGATGGCCATTTACTTGTGACATATTCTTTGACTTTAATAAAATAAATAGGGTCACTTTTTCTTAAATCTATCCATTCTGTTACAGAACATGTGCAATCGGTTTTATTAAAAATCTCAACTCTTGCTACAACACATTCTGTGTCTTCCTCAATATTTGTTTCCAAATCGGTTACTGGTAATCTTGATAAGCAATCTGCTCTTATATTTACTTTTCATGATCGAAGTTTAATAGTAAAAATAAATTCTTGTAATTTTGCTAACAATCTTACAAATCTAGAAGAAAATTTCCCATTACCTCTTCCACATCCGTCCATCATGTAAGTTAAAGGCTTGTGATATGTTACTAATTCAAAATGTTTGCCCCAGAGATACATTTTAAGTTTCTCCACAGTCCACACACATGCCAAATGTTCTCTCTCTATTGTGCTATAATAGAGCTCAGCCTTGTGTAAACATCTAGAAATAAATGCTGCAGTCTGTACACATCCATTTACTTTTTGGGTAAAACTGGCCCCTATACCGAGTGAGCTTGCATCAACTGTAATTATATTACTGCCTTCTGATTCTTAGGGATTTAAAGTAGGTGCTTCAACAATTGCTTTCTTTATTTCACAAAATGCAAATTCTTCTTCTTCCTTCCAATTATATTTTTCACCCTTTCTTAGTAAAGCACGTAAAGGTTCTACCGTATCTGCATGATTCTCGATAAAGCGTGAATAATATTCACTGAGACCTAAGAAAGATCTTAGCGAATCTTTATCATCAAGTCTAGGAGCATCAGAAATCGCTTTTACCAAATCTAGTTTTGGTTTTATTCCATCAGAACTTAAAACATGTCCTAAATATTCTATTTCTTGTTCTAGAAACTTGCATTTTCTCTTTGAAACAGTCATGCCTCTTTTATTTAAATTATGAAGAACAGTGCCAAGTATGCTATAATGTTTTTCTACAGTGCTTGCATGTATAATGATGATGTCTTAGAATTTTCAACTCCTTAACATCTTTTAATATATATTCTATATTTTTTTGGAACATGCTAGCTGAAGAAGCAAGCCTGATAAAGTCTGATAAATCTGTACGCACCAAAGGGTGTGACAAAGGTTGTGTAATCTTTGGAATCTTAAGCTAATTTGACCTGATGGTAGGCTGACTTGAGATCTATCAAAGAAAAATATTTTGATCCAGAAGTAGCTGCCAATAATTCTTGTATTTTAGGTAAAGGATGGCAGTCTACCACTATGTTTTTATTTAATGACCTCAAGTCTGCACAGAGACGGATTTCATTTTTTAAAACATAATCACTTAGCAGAAACTCACTCTGCAGAGTCAGTTTGTTCAATTACTCCTTCATCTACAAATTTAGTAAGTAATTTCCGCAGATCACTCCTGACAGATAATGGGACAGTCCTTACTTTATGTTTAACTGGAATGGCATTTTTTTAAACTTTAGACGGCTCAAAACATTCACACAACAAATGCAGTCTTCTAATAGTGAATCATATTTTTTTTAAACTGTTTCTATATCATTGACTGCTGTAGAAATATGTGCATTAGCGATATCAAGTTCACCCTGAACAATACGGTCATCTGCTCCAGGTTTTAAAATAATTCCTAGACTTGCCAAATCTTTCTATCCAACAATAATTCTTCCACTTTCTGCAACATATATTTTGGTTGTAACAGACCTACCTTTAATAGTTAACCCCTTCCATGCTCATGACGGAACGGTTCCGTCATGAGCGTCGGTTGAGCTGTGCTCATGACGGAACCGTTCCGTCATGGTTCCATAAGCCCAATGGAACGTTCAGCACAGCGCGGAAATTCGCGCCGCGCTGAAGCGGTTAATATATCATGGAAATAGCCTAACGTGTTAATATCAAATTCTCCAAAAGCCTTTGGATTTACATTGGTTGCTTGTAACTTTACATTAGGCCAAAACTCTTCGTACATTTTATCAGAACTTATAGTGATTGGCGATCCTGAGTCTGCCATCATTTTTAATTCCACTGTTCCTATATAGGCTACTCCAAGGGGTCCTTTAATTTTACTTGTTTTTTCGTCGACAGTCAAAACAGTATTGGAACGAATCTCTTAATCAAAATCATCGATATTACTTACTTTTACTGTTTGGAATTTCATAGATTTAACATTTCTGCAAACAGTTGCAAAATGCCCAATTTTTAAACATGTTGAGCATTTCTTACCATTAGCTTGACATCCTGAATAGTCTGTTTTGTGGTTTTTTGATCCACATCTGAAGCAAACAATATATTGAGTTTCCATAAAATGACCTACTTTATTTCTTTTCTTGTTTTTAACTTCTAGCTTCCTTCTATCCTGTAAAGCAAAAAGGTTAGCCTTCTGATAATTTTCTGACGAAAGTACTTTTGGAAATTCTAATAAACGTTTGATTCCTTTCGCAATATCTATAACCTCCTGAAGTGTGGCATTCCTGCACGCTAATAACCTTGCTTGAATTTTCATTACGAAACAGTGAAAAACAAGTTGGTCTCGTATGTAAGTGTCAAGCATTTCATTAAATTCGCATTTAGTAGCTAAGAACTTGTAATATACTCTTCAATTGTTTCAGTCTCTAACTGGTTTCTCATTCAAAAACAATGTCTTCCAATCATTATATTGGGTTCTTCTCCAAATTGTTTTTCCAATCTTTTAATAGCTTTCTGATACTCATCCAGTGGTATGAACTGTCCAGGAGGACTCTCATATTCAGGTAAGCTGTCAAATATTTCCTGATCGGCTGCTCCAAGCAACCCAAACATTAGCGCTTTCTTTCTCTCAGGTGCATATCTTTTTCCATCAATAGCAACAAGATAATTTTCAAATGAACATAGCCAATTTTTCCATCTCATTGATGGTTTGCCTGTTTCGGACAAAAATGCAGCTGGTGTGCTTATGTTTGAATTTTGTGCCATTGTCTCTTTATAATCACAATCTCTATTCTTTTACCTTGAAATCAATTTTAGTATCTTATTTTAAACTTTCTCCTTGTAATATTTTTCTTCCTTGTACGTTCTCCTTGTTACTCTTGAAATACTATAGTTGTTTTGAAGTAAGTCTCGTGTTCATATGTTTTTTTTATAATAGCACAAAAAATTCTTTGCAATTAGAAGCGTAACAATATTTTTATTTTATGAAATAACCTGTAATAGTTCTCCGCTTTAAAATAAAGAAGAAAGGTGGATTACCTTTCAATGCACTTTGTAAAACGTTGCAACCTGTTCGTCGTTCTAGAAAAGCTGACTAAATGATCCCGGTGCACTGCCAGAAGGGAAAATCCTGATATAAAGATGGAATCACGCACGTTACGTTATAGCTGCTTTGCGTGCGTAGTAACTAATTAATTGGACGTTGGCTGCACGTCACAGAATCAGTTGCGGCTCACGAGGAAAAAGAGCCGTTAAAGGTTAACATCAACTGCCACAAATAATGGTATGCTTCTACGATTGTATTAGCTATTCGTGCATTACACGTTGATTTGTTCGAGTTACAGCAGTCTTTGAAGAAGTAAAATATTTTAAGGAACTTGCCTGTTTTTGTCCTGGGTTTTCCTTCTATGTAAAGTGGTTACCTCAAAGAAGCTTCAGCTGTCGCAGGCCTCCTAAATTAATCTTCCGGTGCTGTAAATAACTTGTCGCCAAATTTTAGTAACATTAGATGATGGTCTTCACAGCATAAGTGAATTCAATAAACTTTTATTGATATAGAGGCCTGTAAGCAGCCGGCAACAGGCGTGGCTAACATGCAGAGCACCTGGTATAATCTGATCATAACATTCTATGACAGCATAGTATATACATGGAAAAGGTTCTATCATGACATCACAATGCACCAACAAGTTCACTTGCTAGTGCAGTGAAAACTAGCTATAGAATACAACTAGTTTTGTTAGTTAAGCATTCAATACATATACAACAGGGTCGACCCATTTCCTATTGTTTGCTGTGGGATAGAGATGGGTAAGAACATAGAATGTGGACAAATAGTTGAATATAGAATGTGGAATCTTTTTGTGGGCGTTCCAAGTGTGACGGTTAGGGAGATCAGTTGTTAGCGTCAAGTTCTGGAGTGCCATACGCTGGTGCCGCTCCTTACGTGGATTTTAGTTATGGAACAAATAAACTACTTGCATCCTTACATGTGGAAGACCTCTTTCTTTCCAACTATGGCAACGAGGATGGGATGGAGTGGTGCCGGCATATGAGGAATTGTTTTAGATGGTCAGAACCATATTTGATGCGTGGGGGCTGTCGATATCCTGAAGTGTTCTTTTAGACTGTGAGTGTCCTGACAAGGAGCCTGGGTATCTTTATGATGGGTTGACGGCCATATGAAGACCCAGGTGTTCACAGCCGATCGGATTTGTTAATGCATGGCATACTGTTCATCTCGTGTCCTTTCTAGTCTTCCTGTGAGGCGTCGGCCATACTGAGTGCATCGGAAGTGTGTTGACGGAAGCGGAAATTGCATAGTGATGCTCACACTGGCAACCATTTTCTTCGTTTAGAGTATGATGGATAGGAGGTTGCCATTCTAGTGGAGGGCGTGACCCGTCATCAAGTGACGTTCACGCCAGCAACAATTTTCTTTTTTAGGATTATGATGGAGGTTATTGGTCCAGTTGAGGCGGTGACACATCGTCTATGGGCTTCTCTCTGCAGCAGCAATATGCTTCTCTCTGCAGCAGCAATATTGAGGCTGTGAGACAATGCTTCATTTGACAGTCTTTTTCTAGGTTACGTCTGTATTAGGGTTCCAGTTGTGGATCATCGTGTCCATTAAAAAACGACATATGTCACAAGTAAGTGGATACCTTGTGCATGGTTTGGAGATATTTAGGTGAGAAACTCTTCAGTGATTGGCACACTGTGTGCATATTACGTAAGCTGCATTCAGGTATAAATAGTGAGACATTCCAGTGATTGGCATACCATTGGCTAATTACAATATCTGCTAATATTATTCCGGTGATTGGCTCACCACTGGCCAACTACAATTTTTCCTACTAAATTTCGGCTAGTAACTTTAACAGAATTATGGCAATTACTAGTTAAGCATTTCCTAATTTTATATAGGTTGACATGTATGTGTGTTATTGCTATGCAGTATTCCTGTGTGTTATTAAATTAGGCAATTGCTAGTCCTGTATCTGTTAATTAAGCATTTCCTATTTTTTACTTAAGGGGACTTTTATGTGTATAATTGCCACACATAATTATTATTGACATACATGTGCTGGTTGTATGGTGAGTATTCAGCCTCCTCCATTTTTTGGGGCGGCAGAGCTTGGAGAGCCACCTATGCAATGGGATCAATGGCTACATCTGTTTGAAGCATATGTGAAAGTACCAGAGAAGGATAAATGTTCGGAAGAAAGACACTTATCATTATTAAAACAAAGATTAGGTGTTATAGGTTTGAGAGAGTTAAAAATGTACCCCTAATAGAGAATGCTGTTGATGTAGGTGTTTCCCAATATGCAATGAAACAAATGCAGGAAAGATTTGGTAGGAGAAATTTAATGTGGTTATTGAACGGTTTAAATTCAATTTGAGGGCTCAGAAAGAAGATGAGACTATTGATCAGTTTGTGGCTGCTCTTAGAGGTTTAGCGGTAACCTGTGATTTTGAGCACATGTTGTATGACCAGGTGGACCAAATTCTCATGAAGAACAAATCTAAAAATGTTATGGTTGTGTGGGGAGATGAAACTGAGGCAGCATCTGATGTTGCTCAAAGATTTGAGTTATCTGAGAAATGCAATCAAACAGTAAGAAGTACGAGCGGCAGCAATACACGCAAGTGCCATTGGTGCCGGGCAGGATACAAGATACAAGAATAAAGCTGGAGAGGGGAAGACAAATGATGGGAGATAGAAGAATAAAGCTGGTGAGGTGAAGACAGATGAAGGGGGACGTATTTCTGGTGAAGGGCTGTTCTGTTTCATATGTGGTTCGAGTACCCATTTGTCTAATTATAAAACGTGCCTAGCTTTGAACAAAGCATGTAGCACTTGCAAGAAAAAAGGCAATTTTAGCAGAATACGCTCAAATATGGGCAAAAAATGTAAACCAAAAATCAGAAGATGTGACCGATGAAGGAGAGCTTACAGAGTGTGCTATTGAGTGTGCAAGATGCTAAAGCATGTGGAAGTAGGAAGGCCACGAAATTACTTAGCTGTGTAGTGTGTATTGATGGTGAATACGTTGAGACGATGGTGGATTCGTGTGTGTGGTATACCATCATGGTGAAGAATAAGTTTGACAGATTGTGACTGTAGGAGAGTAGGGTCTGCTTTCCTATGGTCACCCCACTTTTTGCTTTTTGCTTCACTGGTTTTCTACTTAATGTGGCTGTGGGCCTGCTAATCAGACCCACAGCCCTGCTGTTCGCTCTCTAAATTCACACCATGTACTTTAGGTACATCACCAATTGGGATTTGGGTCACTCTTATGAGTCCCTGTACAGTGTACCATAGGTACCCAGGGCATAGGTGCACCCAAGGCTTACCAGGGGCTGCAGCATATCTTTTGCCACCCCTGGCTGGCTCAAACTGACACAACTGGCTGATCACTCAGCTGGGCAAGGTCGTGTAATTACCTCTTGCGTAGATATAGTATTCCTATATCTAACCTTATATCTACACACATATACACCTATAAGTCACTCCTATGGCAGGCCTTAACAATCCTGAAGGCAGAGTGCTTGGTTTTATGTGAGATGGTGCTCTAGCATGAGCTAAGCCTGTCTGCAGCTTTCAGAACCATGTGCTTATAGCTGTTCTAGGATATTGCAATACCATATACTCTTAAGTGCATTATGAACCTCGCGGTTAAATGCAAACTTTGGTTTGGCTTTATCAAAACATGTCGTGTAAGGTGTCATACGCTTTGGAATACCACCCCCTCGCCAGTTCTGGCGACGGGGGTAGCATTCCACCCTTCTAGAGGGAGAAGACCTGTTGTTCCTACTAATCCCGGTTAAAAGTTAACCAGAGCCTCAGCATCACAAAATGGATGCTGCTGCCACAGACACAAGTCTGACCTCCTGCTGCTGGAAGTCCTTCCAGCGAGGGAGGCTTGGACAATAGGTTTCCTGTCTTGGGAGGTGCTAGCACCACCCCAGACAGGCTATAGTGTATTGGGACAGGGAGGGCTGAATGAAATGAGACACTGCCTGGGGCACACAAGGTGTCCCATGCATAGTCCAGTTCAAACCGGTGCTGGGGCACTCCAGCCCCAGCTCTGGCGCGAAACTGGACAAAGGGAAAGGGGTGTAACCAACCCCTTCCTGGGTCCCACCCATAGGAGGGACCTAGCAGGTAATCCAGCCCCTAAATTTGGTATATAGGTAGGAGCTGAGTCCCAAGACTTTAGATTTATCCTGACTGAAACTCTGAAACGAAACTCTGGACCTTCGACATCCTACTCGACGTAGAAGACTGAAGAATCTCCCTTGTGGTTAACGAGTGACCACCCTGCACAAGCAGGCACCATCAAGCGGTCAAGGGTTTGCTTTGTCAACGCTCCTGACGGAGCTCGAGCACAGAGCCTGACAAGACCTGGACTTCCAGACATCCAACAGCCCGATCCACAGTCACAGCAGAGCTGAGACCCGTGGAGGCGACGAGAGATGTGGGACCGGCCATCTTGGAAAACCAGCGAATTGCTTCCCGTGCAACTTCTGAGGCACCCTCGAAGTTGTGCATTGGGGATTGAGAAGCCCCAGCCCCGAGCACCAACTGCACTGAAGATCAGCCCCCCACACTCCACAAGTTCTGCATGGGGCCCTTCTGCATTTTCCTGCTCGACGTGTCTGTCCGGTCACTTGCCCGTTGGCTAGTGGCCTCTGTGACGACGAAACCTTTGATTTACACCGCTGGTCTGGTTGCTCCAGACTGGCCCTTGCTCCCCTGAAAAGGAGCAGCCCATCAGACCTTGCTGGTCTGATTAAGAAGCCATCTTCCTTTTCTGCGTGGGTTGCCTTTGCCAAGGCTTGTTGACTTCAATCCAGAAGCCGACACCGCCCACAGCGAGATCCTTCGTGGGACAGTCGTGCCCAGCTCCTGGTCGTCGTCGACACCTCCTGGTCCACGTGGCTGCAGAGACAAGCTTCACGACATCACCTGATCGCATCCCGACATTGCTTGGTTCCTTCCTGGTTCCATCCTGGTCACTGGCTAGTGACCCAGACTCGGTCCCCTCTGCTTTCAGGTACTCTTCATCCTCGATCCGCCCTTGGATCCAACCGGACACTTCTCTCCTGGTCGTCTGCAGCATCTTTCTCCAAGGCTCCATAGGAATCAGCGACGAAACCCGACACACTTTGACACCTATGCACCCGCTTCCTGTGGGTGAGGTAACGCGAGTATTTCGATACTCCTGTGGGGATTGACTATCCTAGTGTCCTAGTTTCAAGTAGCTTTTACCTAGTCCATCCGGAAGTGTCCTAAAAGAACTAGTTTCCAATTCTTTTGTTCCCATTCTAACTCTATGGTAACTTGCGTGCGTGTAAAGACACTGCACGCGCATCCCGTGGGCCTCCTACTTCTTATCCTTTGGTAGTCCAGTGTAGCCCCAGTGATTCTCCAGGCCCTAGGCCTTTCCTTTGTTCGTGACGTGGTTCTTATACCACTATTTTAGTATATGGTTCGAAGTGCCCCTAGGGCATTACTGTATTTTGTGCAACTTATTGTATTTTAATTAAGTATCTTGTTATGTGCTGGTGCCTCTGACCTCATAAAGAGTTCAGAGGATTGTGGTAGAAATAAATACATATATATTTTGATATACAACCTGTGTGGTGTCCTTTCACTTGGTATTAAAGGGGTTACATATGGTAGAACAGCTGGCTTCACATGCCCTCTTGAGTTTAGCCTAAGACTGCTTTGTCCATGCTACCACTAGGATAGCTGGTCTATAAGGTTGACTTTACAACCATCACCATAAGGGTTGTTTGGACTGGTGCAAGGTGCTCACTAGAATAGTGAACATCATATACCAGGCCAACTTCTCACAGTGACCTGGCAGGATGCTACTTGAACCTGATGCAAATCCAGGTAGCTATTCTGGTTACAAGATTCCTATGCAAGGATTTATGTGAGCTGATATTGAATTTGGTTTCAACAAAGGTCTTGGGAAAGTATTTGTAGCTAATAAGGGAACCATGATTCCAAGTTGGCCGCATACAATGGAACTGGGGATAAAATTAGATCCATGTTTTAATCCTTCAGGATATTCAGTGCATATGGAGGAGATGGGAAGTGAAAAAGTGTGACAATGATTGTGGATATGGAAGTTTATAAAAAGATTATCCTGATGTATTTTGTGTCGAATTGGGAAGGATGCAAGGGTTCAAGCATAAAATCATTCTATGTGGTGATGCTACTTCTTTCATACAGAAACTTAGAAATGTGCCATTAAACTACCAAGGGAAATTGAAGGGCATTTTACAGGATCTATGTTAAAGCGGAAGAGGAGTTACTTTTGTGTGTGGACTTGAGGTGTCTAAATGAAGCAATATGGATAGATACTTTCCCACTTCCTAATGTGCAAGAATTGACTTTTTTCAATTGGGAATGCCCCTATGTTTTCGGCAATTGAGCTTTCAAGTGTATACAATCAAATTGAGTATGAAGAGTCGAAGCATTGTACAGCCTTCATAATTCCTGAACACATGTATCAATATCTTAGGATGCCTTTTGGGTGTGCAAGTGCATCAGCAGTCTTCTAAAGACAATGACCAGAATGATATCAGGAGTACACGGAGAGAAAGTATTTCAGGACAATATTTACATGTTTGGTTAAGGATCTGTGTACTCAGAATAAATGCTTAAAATTGTTTATGTTGGTACTTGAAGATAATGGGTTAACAATGAAAAAATGTATTTGGGAAGCAACGGGGAATATGTAGGGCATGTCCTATCTAAAGAAGGGATTCAACCTAAGATTAGTCATGTGTAAGGTATTGTGGAAGCACTGAAGCCAAAGAATAAGGAGCATTTGGCTGCTAGAATAGTGGTAATTTGTACTAGGTTAACGGCGCCACAGGGAGATATGCACTTTTCTTGTATGCAAGTGATTGGGTGCTGATTTTTCACGGTGCTACAAGGAGAAGAGAACCACTTTCCCTCTTCTAGTTAGGCGATGCCACAAATGTTTGTTGCTCCTTAGCACACGTTTAGTATTCTGCTGTATTTCGTTGTTGATTGAGGTGATATTTCCAACCCTCAATGGGGTTCTGGTGTGGATATCGTTGGTATTACTCAAGCTCCGTTGATGTGAAAACCAAAATAATGGTTCACTCTCTGTAAGCTTCTCATTAGTTTCTTAGCGGGAATAAATTCGTCCCCTCTGCCTCACGTAAGAAATATCACCTCAATCAACAACGAGATACAGCATCGGAGAATAGCCTTGAAAAAGTCGGGGGTTACATTCCCCAGTACGACGAAACACGTGTTGGCTGTGACGTCTCCTTCAATAAACAACGACAAAACCCTGAACAAAAGGATTAAGAAATTTTATTTTGCTGGTGTATGAATTGAATTGTGAAAACACTTGTATTTAACAATTACATAGAATACTAAACGTGTGCTAAGGAGCAACAAACAAAGAATAAGGAGCAGTTGATGTAATTCTTGGGCGGTACAACATTTTATTCACGTTATGTGGAAAACTATGCATCCAAGGTGGAACTTCTAATATACTAAATTTGTCTGTTTAGAAGAACAGTTTGTGCTTTAATGCGACCAAAGAAGAAATATCTGCAGCGCCCTCTTTGAAATCTTCTGTAAGAGTGGGGGGGGGGGGCTGAATTTATATTATCTGTGGGTATGAATAGTTATGGTGCTGGTGCTGTTTTTTTCACAGAAGAACAAGAGTGCTGAATGGATTGTAGTGTGTGCTTCCCTCATTTTAACGCAAACTGAGAGCAATTGCTTAGTCATTGAGAGAGCTACTTGCAGCTGCATGGGCAGCGGCACGCTTTCAAATGTATGTATGGGGGAAACCATTCAAAATATGCCCTCATAACAAGCCATTGGTCAATATTTTGAAGCCTGAAGGGGGAAAAATGTGACTCCAAGGCTGGCAAGACTAGCTTCAAAATAACAAATGTTCCATTATGAGATTGCTTGTGCACCTGGTAAAAACAAGACTATTCCACATAGATGTTCAAGGTTACCTAGTGACCAGTTGGATGAAAGTGTAAAGAATGAGGAGTGTGAGGTGGCATTAGGTATTGTGGGATGCGGAGAAAATACCAGATGAGGAGAGCACAAATTGACAAAGTATGTGAATATGAAAATGGGTAGAGATGTCATTTTGGAGGCCATGAATGGGTACATTGTGGATGGTTGGCCCCGAGAAGGGCCATTGGGAGTAGACTGTAGTGCATTTTGGAAGATCAGGGATGAACTTTCTGTATGCAAAGGAATAATTTTGAGAGGGAACAGGATTGTACCTCTGATGGAGTACAGGATTGTATCATAAAAATGTCACAAATGGGGCATGGTGGTATGTCAAGTACGAAAAGAAGAATTGAGGAACATTTTTGGTGGTCTGGTTTGGATGCCTCGGTAGACCGTTGTTTAAGGAAATGTAAGGCTTGTAGTGGAAGTGGCAAAGTTGAACATACCTCTAATGATGGTAGAATTACCGGAAGGTCTCCGCAGAAACTGCCCATTGATTTCATATGTCCCTTTTCCACATTGTAGACTAAAGAAAGTTGTACCATAGTACTTGTTCATTATTGTTCGAAATGGCCAGAGGTGAGGATGGTGAATAGTGTTACTATGGGTGTGCAGGGATGTGGAATTATTATAGCCTGATGCTCAAGACATATTGTTTGGGATCAAGGGCAACAAGTTTTCATACGTATTTTGTCCTTGGGACAAGTAGGCCCAATCACCTGCAGCACAAACCTTTTGGCTGCCAGTTTGCAGTACCACATTATGGATCAGGGAAGGGCACAGTCTGCAGTTAAGGTAATGTTTTTGCCCATATACAAATGCTGTTCAAACTTTTATTTATGGTTCATTAATTAAAAGCCTTTATTATTAGCGTGAGCGCTCTAAGTAAATGTTGTAAGCTCTGACTGGATTACTGACAGTGGTTCTAGTATAAAAATGTGTAAATATGTCTTCTGAGTTTAACAATATGAAGCTATGTATAATGCTCCCAGAATGCTCTCTGATTTGATGCAAATATTAGCAAAAGCTTGAAAGAAAGATTGAGATTCTTTGCTTTCAAAATAAAATGTTCATAAAAAATGAAAGCAGGAAAAAAACATTTTGCTAAACTACTGTAAAATTTCAGATACCATTTCTTTGCAGCATCATTTAGTAACATGTGTTGATGCATGCTAGTATTTCTCAAAAATATTCATAATGGAAAATCAGTGTAACCAGTTTCAATAAGATTATGGGAATCAAAAAGAAATAAGCATTGGCAAAGCCAGAAGGTCTGAAATCAGCTTTTTAGTTTTGTCATTGTGTAACTTGTTTTGGCATGGTTTTTGTAAAACCTTATTGGTGTGGGAGCTGCCGATCCCTCACCATTCTAACAAACATTGGCAAAAGTAAAGCATTGTTTTTGGTCTCAAAAAGCAGATACTGCCACAGTGTTAATGGCACTGAACAAAACTACTTTGTGTGGAGCTATGCTCCATGTGAAAGAGCAGAATGCTGTCACTTGCAGTGAAGCCAGCCAGTACACAGAGAGAGAGACACAATTTTAATAAAGACAAAAGGTCACGGTCAACCCCATACCAAATTAGGGGCCCAATTATTAAATAAAGTCTCAAAAGTGCACCCATGGTATATGTCCTTACATTACAGGCGGCTATACAGCTTTCGTGAATTTCCAAGAATTTACAGAAGTAGGACAAGAAATAGTACTCCTAGAAAATATTTGTGAACTGCATTTTAGCATGAGCAAATGTGCATGTGTAGATTTGCTCATGCGAAAATCTAAAAGTTTGCAAGTTCACTTTATCTCCAACCACTTTTTTCCCAACTCTGGAAGAAGGTTTAAGTCTGCCATTGTCAGGAGTAAATTGCCAACATTTCTCAGTATGGGAACAGGTTAGGAAAGAGTTGTTGAAAACCCTTAAAACATGCAAGTTAGTAGGTTTGGACAGACTCAAAAGGGTATTCTAACCCTGGAACTATTGCTTACTACTTCATTTCAGCCCTAGTGTGTAGATCTGCAGAAAGGTGGCAACATAATGGAATTGCAAGTATTCAAACACTACTATGGTATGAGCCCTGGAATAATCAGAGAGGCTATATCAGAGTTCTTATATAATGAGACTACTGTTATCATTTATATCCGCACCAATGGGACAAGTGGGTTTTGTTACAGGACAAGTAGATTTATGAAGTAACCTGTCCCATGGACAAGTAGATGTTTTATTAAATTCCACACCCCTGATTTGCCCAGTCTGTTTGAACCAGCTACAAAATCGCACACCGAATTTTAAAAAGACACCATTGACTTAATAGTTTTTCCATAAGTCGATTCTTAGCTAATGTTTGGCTCAAGCGATTAAAGATCATATCTTAGTTGGAAGATTATATCCTAGTTGAGAGGAAGAATACACTACTCTCCCTTCAAGTTACTGTTTGAGGATTGGGAAAATGCTTGAATCAAAGTAGATTAAACTAAATTGGCTATGCTTTTATGTTTCTCTTAAACCTGATTTTAGTGCTCTTCCTATGTTATAGATTCCAATATGTACTGTTAACTTGAGGACATACACACATTTTATAAAACGTGTTCTACAGTAGCTTAAAAAGAGCACAGATGTAGTATTTGTCTTATTAATAGGGATTCTTAACTTTAATTCTCACATACGTGTTCGAAATTGTTAAGGACATTGTCCGTTATGTTATATTAACAGCATTTTATTTTTTAAATCTTTTTAATGATTGAAATTGTTTTATTGTGTGCTTTGATGGTTTCTGATAAACCGAATACAGCTTATTTGATTTGCAGTGAGGTAATGCTAGGTGGGCTGCAGGTTAAGAGAAGCCTGATGAAAGTTGATCTATAAGAAACAAAGTATGTGAATTAGTACCCTTAACTGATACGTTGCACATATGAAATTTGCAAAACAGTACATCCTATAATAATACTACTTTTACTTTCACAGTTGAAAACAATGACATACAACTGTAAGTGAACTCTGGACTAATCACGCCATCGTCTCTACTGAAAAGTATAAAAAGCCTTTGCCTTTGGGTTATTTTAGGTAGAGATTGTTTCTAAAAGGAAAAATGTGTGGACCAATTGTCCGCCCCTGAATCCAGTGGTAGGTAGAAAATTTTTCCCATACCACAGTGTGTAGATTGCTATTTTTTAGGTCCTGATGAATTGCACTGTATCTATTTGAACACATAGCAAGAAACATGTTGACCAGCGACACAGAGTCGAGCATTGCTCCCCTTGATCATTGTACCAGCGAGCAGCCTCTCTTCACATTTTTTAACAAGGTAGATTACCACGTTATTAAACTTTCTCAGTGGACTATCTATCCTTTTGTAATACACCACCCATCCACATCTACACTTTCCCCTAGAACCCTCACACCCACGGCACCATACGGCAGGAACAAAAGATCTCAGCCAAAGAGCCCCTTTATGGGTGCCCCATTCGGGTATTGCACCGCCGACTCCACGAGGAGCAAACCCATATGATAAAGCATGACACCTAGCTTGCTGTGTGTGTGATGGTTCTAGTTCCAAAAGGGAGATTCCCCCTTACGTGTGCCTTCACCCACCTTTTGGTTCATCCCCCTTCCCCTCCTTCCAGCCTCCCCCACTGGGGAACTGCTTACCTTTTTTTGTTTACTATATCTGGGCATGTGCGCTGGACCCTGTTAAAAATAGCCCATATCGTCCCTCTCTGTCTTTAACTTTGCAAAATTTGCCAGAACTTATAAGGCGTGCTAATTAGGTTCTGGGGAAATTGTTGCCTTTATATCAAGACTGTAGAATAGGGACATGCGGGCTTCTGAAAAAATATAAACTGTTCATTGCAACAGCTCCAGGCTTTTAATCCTCCGCATTCAGATGCGCGATTAATGTTGTACATCACTTACAATACAAGCATTTCAGTGCTAATTAAAATTAGCCAGGATTCATGAAGGAGGGAATTAATTTAATGTAGTGTTAGTTCATAATGTTTACTTTCGGCATATTCATAAGCGCTGCATTTTTTATAGTTAGGGCTCCTGGTTTTGTAGTATTTATTTTGTTGACGTTTCTGTCTGTATTATTGCATATTCATTTTTTGCAAATTTTACTGTCTTTATAGTATAAATGACGCTGCCCTTTGTATATATCCACGTTTATTTAAGTGCTAAATGTTACTCATTTGCATGCCCAACAGGTTTTAGCTATATACAGTACAATATAGTCATCTATAAACACTTGTATTGTAGAAGAGCATAATCTGCTGTATATCTGTATGTATTTAAGCTTACTTATGAAATCTTTTTTCTTTTTCTTATTTATTTATTTATTTATTTTCTAAATTTATAAAAGCGCGAACAAATACCACAAGTGGTGTCTCGGCGCTGGGCAGAAACAGAGAGGTACATCCTGTGCATTATTGAATGAATAACCATGTCTTCACTTGCCTTCTGAAGAGCAGCAGTGAGGCGCTGGTTTTTATGTGATGGGGCAAGGAGTTCCAGAGCCTCGAGGCGGCCACCAAGAAGCGTCTGTCTCCCCAGGTGACTGTTCTCACTCGTTGAATGCATAGTGATGCAGAAGAGGCTGATCTTAGCGCTCTATTGGGAACGTACAGCTGCAGTGATTCCCTAAAGAAGTCGGGTCCTTGGTTATTCAGTGCCCTGTATATGATGCACAGGGCCTTGAATTTTGTTCTCTTTTTTATTGGGAGCCAGTGTAGTTTGTAGACGACTGATGAGATTGATGCAAACTTGGGAGTTCTGGTCAGGATTCGCGCCGCGGCGTTCTGCACCATTTGTAGCTTTTTGAGGACCTGCTCCTGAGCCTTCAGCAGAAGCCCATTACAGTAGTCCACCTTGGAAAGCACCAAGGAGGACATCAGGGTTTTCCCTGCGGATAGTGGAAGGTAGGGAAGTAGCTTTTTCACTTTCCGTAGCGTGAAGAAGGAAGAGGAGACTACTGCGTTGGCGTGATAATTGAAACTCAGTTTGTTGTCGAACAACACTCCTAAGTTTCTAACCTTTGAGACTGGGATAGGTGGGTTGCCCATTTCCGGTGGCCACCAGATCGGGGACCAAGCTGGTTTTAGGTCTCCAAACACCATTACCTCGGTCTTATCGGTGTTTAATTTTAGACAATTGTTGTCCATCCAACGACTGATGGCTCTCATGCCAGTCTGAAAGTTGTCTGCCACTTCGGTCCCGTTCTTATGTACTGCCAACACCAGCTGGGTGTCGTCGGCGTACGAAGTCACTCCCATTCCATAGGTTTTAATGACCCTCGCCAAGTCCGACACATAGATGTTGAAAAGTGTCGGACTCAGCGAGGATCCCTGGGGGACTCCGCACGGCAGCACAAATGTTGGTGAGTAGAAGTTCCCCATCTTCACTGACTGTTCTCTATTGGCTAGGAAAGATGTCAGAAGTTCCGCAGCCCTGCCCTTTATGCCCAAGGCTTTGACACGGTCGATCAGGATGTTATGATCGACCGTGTCAAAAGCCGCTGATAGATCTAGCAGGATCAGAACAGCCGAACCTCCCTGGTCCATGATCTGTCTGATCTCTTCAGAGGCCTTGATGAGCGCTGTCTCTGTTCCATGTCCTCTTCTAAACCCAAACTGGGTGTTGTCTAGCAGATTGTTTTGGTCAATATAATTGGCCAGCTGTTTGTTTATGGCTTTTTCAAGAATTTTTGATGGGTAAGGGAGGGCTGCTATAGGGCGGTAATTTTTTAGTTCCAAGGTGTTAAGGGTTGGTTTTTTTAAAAGTGGTTTTATTATTGCGGTTTTCCAATTTTGGGGATATTTTCCTGTTTCACAGATGGTACTGCAGATGTTCTCCAGGATTGGTGCAACTACGTCAGATGTTAGTTTGATAATGGTTGGTGGACAAGGGTCGAGAGGGGATCCTGACATAGTGGTTTTGATGAGATCTTTTATTTCTAGTAATGATGGGGGGTTAAATTTGTTCAGAGATGAGGACGTGAGTTCTATGTTCCTGGTGTTATCTGACAGTTCCTCATTCGTAATGTTATTGAATTTATCAAAAATTTCAGTTACCTTGGTCCTGAAGAAGTCAGCCATTTTATTGCAGAAGTCTTGGGAGGTTTCAGTGATATTAGCTGTTGGTATCGTTGTTAATGTAGCCACTGTCTGGTATAGTTGCTTACTGGAGTTCTGTGCTCTTTCTATCTGTTCACAGAAATATTTGCTTTTTTCCAGTCTTAGCGTCTTCCTATAGTCTGTTAGCGCTTGTTTGCATCTTTCTTTATCGTTGTTATCATAATTGATTCGCCAGCGTCTTTCTAAATTGCGGCATTTCTGTCTTTCTAGTCTTAGCAGTTCAGAGAACCAAGGGGCTGATGGTGTTACACGATTTGACCGTACTCTTTTTAGAGGTGCTACTTGATTTAAGGTATCTGTAAGCCATTGGTTATAATTGTTTGCCGCTAGTTGAGGGTCTGATACTAAGGGTGGTTTAGTGTTTCCCAGAGTCTCGGATAGTGTGTTCATTTCTATATTTTTCCAATCCCTACTGAGCCTCTGTTGTTTTTTTGCCGAGGGTTGATTTTTGTGTTTCTTGACACAAACGTTCTACTACTTGTAAATCAGCCCACCTGATACTCATGATTGGCAGTAGTGAGGATCATCCAAATAAGACCTATTTTCTGTATTTTTCCGTATTTAAATATAAATGTGACGGGAAAATAAAATATTTTCTGTCTGCATTTATTTATAAAAATCAGTGAAAATGGAAAACTGGGACCCCTAATTATAATATTTACTATAATAGTTTTACACATTTCATGAATGAAATTGATTTAAAACAACAGGAATAGCCCCTCGTTAATCATCACAAAGACCCTTTTTTTTAACCATGCGTTAAAGTTAATAAGACCTAGTCCTTTGCATGCAGTAAAAAAACGAATAGTCCAGTAAAAAACGAATAGTCCAGTAGCACTGTGAGCCATAAATGCTGTTATAGTTCGACCCCTGTTTTAGTGACGCAGAGTATAATACTCTGCCGCTGATGGATACTAATGTATTACTGTTGAGTGCCAAACTTGAACTGACTATGGGCAGGTCGAAAGGCGACTCGTGGGACACCACCACTCCATTTTCCCCCACTCAAGCTGTTAAGTTGGTACACATGTGCTTGCCTCAGGGATAAGGGAAATCTACCAGATCTGTTCAGGATTGACCTCTGACATGAAGCAGTGTAAAATAGCTTGATGCCTGATGTGCAGTGGACCAGGAAAGAAACCGGCATTCCTCCTTTTCGAAAAAAATGAAAGCATTAGATGCAACAGCTATAGTACATTAGTGTAGGAAACTGGGTTTTTGTTGAAGTAGCCTTCCACTTTTTGCCTGATTTCTGATACAACTTTGACTGAAAGTGTGCAGGGTTCCTGCTAACCAGGTCCCCATCACCAGTGTTATTTCCCCAAAACTGTACCATTGCTCCACAGTTGGCACCACTTTAGGCTCCATGTAAGTCCCTAATAAATAGTACCCCTGATACCTAGGGCATTGGGACTAAAGAGGATCCCTAAGGGCTGCAGCTTGAATTTTGCCACCCTAAAGGACTCCTCACCAAGCTCATGCAAACTGCCATTGCAGCCTGCGTGTCTTGGTGCAGAGAAAAGGGAAGAGTCTGCATGGCACACATCCCTGTATTTCATGCCTTCGAAACACTACATGTGGTATCGGTAAGTCATCCCTACAACAGGCTTTACAGCCTAAGGGAGGGTGCACTAAACCCCATGTTTGGGCATATCTGCATGAGTGGATGCATCCCTGTGACATATAAGTCAGTTCTTAGATCTCACAAGTGCACAGGGAAGCCATAACGAGTGTGTGGGCTGGACATTTGTGATTACAAGTTCCCCAGCTTCATGATGTCTTCACTGTACCCCCAGATGTTTGGTACCAAACATCTTGTTTTAATGAATCTCCACTGATCTCCACCGTTGTTAGATAGATATATTAAGAAATTCACCCACAGAGCTCCCTAGAGGTGCTCCCTGAAAACATACAGAGTACTAGTGTGTTTACTGACTGGTCTCGACCAGCTAGCCACCATAGTCAAGTTGGTGACTCCTTAAGGTGAGAGTCTTTGCTTTGGGAGGTCAGGAACAAAGCCCGCTCTGGGCAGAGGTACTTATACCTTCTCCACGCAGGTTCTGCATTTCAGTGCAGGAAGCTTCAAAGGTCTCACTGCGTTATGTTATGCGACCCTGGCCTCTCCAGATAGTGGAGATGTCCATCCCCATGTCCAGACCCCAATTTTGACGGCAAGGCGGGTGGGAAAATTAGCACAATTTGGCGGCGTGTCCCACATAGGCAAGCACCACCCCTAAGGTGGGCTAGCTGATGTGGACACCGTGCCCCTTTCCTAGAAGAAGTGGTCATTTAGAGGGTGTAGGCACCCTATAGGTAGTCAGCCCATTGGCTACTACCTGTCGCACCCCATAACGTCCCTAAACTGAGTATTTATGTGGCACTGCTGAACCCAGGAACTCTGATTTGATGGATCAAGGCAAGAAGGACTAAGAAGAGTCACTGTCTGGCGAGAACAGCAGAAGAGTTGATGACTGTTTCGTTCGAAACCCTGCTTGCTCGCAACTCTCTCAAACCACCACGACCGAGTGACTTGTCTTGCAAGCTGGAGATCTAACACAGCCTTGGGCAGTCTGCAAAATCACCTACAGTCTTCCTTGGAGTAGAGGAGCTACTCCCCTGCAGTACGCAAGCACCGACAAGCAGAGTCAGTCCACCACCTTGCAGTTCACCGACCCGACTGGCGCTGCAGAAGACCAGGAAGAGATACCTGTGCTCTGGAGGGTCAGATCTGTCGCCCCACTGAGTGTGAAGACACAAGGACCCGCCGGAGCAGTGCAGGCTGAATACCAGGATACCAGACGCCCTGCACCAAGCACAAACCGTGAGAGTCAAATCCGGATTCCCACTACACAGTGACCGAGCAGCTGTCCAGGGATGTCTGCATTACAGAGACCTACTTTGTGAGTGGCCTGGCTGTCCTGGTTCGATCTAACGCAAGGATTAACTTTGCGCAGCCAGCCGACATAACCCCTCTGCACCCTGGCTTTCCGGCCTTGATACCGAAGAACCGTCTGTGCCCCTTGCTCCAAGACCCCTTGCGACCCAAGCCTCCATTTGGTTGCTCTCATATTTGTCCCCAAGTCCCCCTGTGCAGCCTGTTTCCAGTTGTCCCCCTCCTTCGTAGAGTGCACAACTACCAACCTCACCAGCACCCTGCTCAACCCAGACTGTTTCCAAAGAACTACTAGTAGTACTTTGAACCTTGGCCTACTACAATCCGAAACCCAGAAGGTGAAACCCTGAAACAGACTGCTTAACTTTATGCCTGCATGTCTTTTCCTTCCATGGGGGGATGTGGCCTGGTGCTGTTGGAGTAAACAGCACAGCTCGCGAACTCTGGTCGGCCAGCCGCCATCAAGCATCATCCTGAGTGACTGGAGACGAATAAACCACCGCAGCGAACTGCCGCAAGAACACGGAGTGGGAGACAGGCCAATGATGGTAAAAAAAAAGCCCTCCTCGGCAAGAATCTGCAGCCGGGAGGAGAATCGGGGCCACAAGGCAGCCCAAGATGGTGCCGCACGCTGAGAAACAGTAGGTGCGGCGTTGCAGGCCTGCCAACGATAGTAAGGGCAGCCGCAGGATGCTCGAAGCGTGAGAAGCGTGCCTGCTGCTGTGAGCCGAGCACTGAGCCCCACAGCTTTACGGTAGAGTACGGGTAAGCGGGGAGCTAACGCAGCGGGGCCGCCGGAGGACCCGCACTACTACCAACAGGGCCGCACTGGGAGAAAGGCGTGCCACAACTGCTGTGGACCCGCGGAGAAGCACGATATGGGGCCTAGAACGGCGGATCTGCGGGACAAGTAGGGCATTGTGGGGTGGCTGCCCTTGGTATAGGGACACCCTCCTCCGCAGCAGTGTGTGCAACGAGAAGAGGAACCAAACCAGCAGGAGCCACGAGCGGGCCTATGAAAAGCCTAGGAGAACGCATCCTGGGGCGGACCGTGAGACTGCCGCGGAGGTGAGTCGCGCTGCGGTTGGGGCCTGCAAAGAGACCACAATAGCAAAGGCCAGATAAAGAGAGCAAGCGCCAACCGAAAGACTGAACCCCACTACCGAAGGGGTCCTTGCTGACAGATAAACAGGTGGTATGAAGCAGCAAGGCATGAAGAGCGGAACACTACTCTACCCCGACTAATAAACCCCTGCCGGGCATTCCATCGTCGGAGGGTATAGAAGAGAGCTGAGAGACTATCGCCTGACAGAGCGAGCCTACCTGCGGAATACTGGGAGGGCCGGACTGAGGGCCTGGGCTTCAAATGTGGGGCCCTGGTGCAGGGAGACATAACAGTGGGCAACCCCGCAGTGCAAATTTTGCCGGACTTCTCCAGGGAAGCGGTAATCAAAAGAGCTCCTTCCATGGCATGAGACAAAGACTGTGCCAATCGAGCTACAAATGCACAATGCAATCCCCGGCCTGGCTGCGGGTGACCGCAGTGTACGGAACAGAATTCTTTCAAACACCACAGGAGGCCTGGGAGTGGCTGGAGAGACATGATGTAGTTGAACCGCCGCAAGAGCCTGGACAAAGACAACAGGAGAGAGACTTCCATAGCCAACGGGCCGCGAGAAAGCCCTTGGCCCCCCACGCAAGAGGAAACGCAACTGGAGCGATGAAATACGATGCAAGTGGTGGTGCTGATGTGTGGGAAGGGAAAGGACCTCGCGCCCCCTGAGGACAGCGATGCAGCGGCAGAATCTGGCTCTGAACAGGGTTCTAGTGAGTCTGAAGCACAGAGTGTGGTACTCCTAGATGTGACTCCACAGCCGACGGGCCTCACCGTTTGGAACAAGATGGGCAATGTTAGCCTCAAAGGGGCCCAGAGGGACACACAAAGCGCTTGACCCAATGATAAGGTATTGGCGTTCTCATAGGGAGGACGCTCCGGGGGTCTTGTGAGATCCCAGTATTGGGTGGCGGCTGAGAGGACCGGGGAGCGGCTGATTGGCCTTCTTCCCTCTCTCATTTGGCTGATTGAACTGCAAGCAGTCACTTGCTGACTCACGGTTCTAGTTTGGATGAGGTGCGTTTACCTGCTTGTCCTGGGAGTTGAAGTTGGGGGACCTGTTTATTGTTTCTAAGAGGGGGGAGACACCTTGAGTTGCAATGTATACAGATTCAATCCGTAATGGCTCGGAAATGCATGCCAATAACTGGGCTGTGGGCGGGAGAGGGGCTGAGAATGCTAACACTGTCAAATGGCGGACCTACAGAAGTACAAATGCATGACGTGGAATATCTGGGGTATGCACACAATGGCAAAGAGATATAAAGTGCTCTCCTACCGTAGACAACGGGAGGGTCCAGATAGCCTTACTGCAGGAGACGCACCTCAAACAAAAGGAGGGGCCCGCATTACAGAGGCGCTGGATGGGCCAAATCTATTACACCACGTATTCGGCATATGCAAGGAGAGTGTTAATATAGATACAGGCAAAGATCCCATTTCAACTGGTGGACTCATTGGTAGACCCCGAGGGCCGATATGTAGCAATTTGGGGACGATTAGAGGGTCGTGAACTAAATACAGTAAATGTTTACGCCCCCAATAAGGAGCAATCAGCCTTATTCGCCCCACTACTTGACACTATACTTGACCGGCGGTACCTTAATGGGGAGAGACTTTAATATCGTAGACGATATACACATGGACAGATCCCACTCTCCACTGCGAGCCTCCCAGGCAGCGTGTGCCTTACAAGCATTCAATACGTGGCGACAAGGCTGGGGACTGTTGGACCCCTGGAGAACATTACATCCCCGAGATAGGGACTACAACTACCACTACCCCTACGTAGTACACGGCGCGACTAGACGCCCTCCTATGCACGGCAGATATACAGAGCCAAGTCCTCACTGCGGAATATCTCACGCGCACACTATCTGATCATAATCCAGCGGTTCTATCGCTGGAATGGACATGTCCTATACCCTTTCGAAGCACTTTGAACTAAATATGACTTGCCTGGGGGCCAGTTCCCGAAGCATAGAGCACTCGTGGAGGATTGGGAAGCACTGGGGTACGGGCAGCGCAGAGCCCCAAATGCTTGTAGGATGCAGATATGTTGCACTGTTGGCTGGACTGATTAAAATAAGGCGATCAAGCCGGACATGCAAAGACCGCTGGACCGTCTACGAATGCAATGGGAGGAGGACCTGGGGAAACAGATCCCAGAGAAAGACTGGGATACGATAGTGGAAAGAACCCCGAAGGCATCCAGAAGGCGCAATTCAAACTAATAAATTACTACGTGCTCCACAGAGCATATCTTACCCTGTCCTGCATAAGACGGTAAACTCTGTAGCATGCCGCAGGTGCGGAGAGAGAGAGAACCCCACATACTGCACATGTTTTGGGACTGCCCTATCGTGCATGCATTCTGGGAAGAGATACGACGCACAATAGGCGACGCCATAGACTAGGAGCTACCGCAAACCCCATACCACTACTTATTAGAATGGGTCTCACACACAGCAAAAAACAAAACGACCGGGAAATCTAAGGATCTTGTTTATGTCCCAGCTATGTCCTAGCCAAGCGAGAGATAGCTAGGAACTGGGAAACACCGAGGGAGCACATGGAAAAAGGAATTAGAGAAATGAGCAGGCGCAAGGAAGACTCTTACTCAGAGAAGCGAGGCAGGAATAGGTAAAATAGACCGGGCGAGGGCATGGAGAACACCTAGTAGGTGAGTTAGCAGCTGACGGGCAGGGATTCAGTAGAACAGAATCCCCGTGACTGATAGCATAGGACCAAGAAGAGGGGAGAGTCGGGTCAGGGATATATCGGCTACCTCGGCACACCGAACCAAGGCAAGACCCATAAAGAGCTAGCGACACTTGGCGGCACATCTACTTAGAACCAACAGCAACTCAACAGGGTTGTGGGGGAGGGAGAGAGTTTAGTTCTTTCAGTTAGATTAGATACACCAGAGAGTAAACGCATAACAATACATGTATGTTACTATGATTCATGTAAGATGAGACTGTTTGAAAACCCAATAAAATCTGGTTTAAAAAAAAGTATTTTCCTTCCAGAGGCTTGCATTGTTCATAAAGGCGAACAACTTTAAAACATTTACTTACCTGTAAAAAGTGATAACAAAAACAGTGCTTACTTTTGAACTAAGTTCTTGGTTTTACAGCATATATAACAAGCATTTTTAATGCAATAGGTCTCGCATTATTAATAGTTGGAGACAATAGGAAGAGCACATATGGAAGAACTACCTGAATATTATATGCACGCTAAATTTGAGAGCATTATGTTACAAGCAGCTAGCTAGACAGGATGCTGCGAAAGAGGTTTGATATGCAATAGTCAGCCAACTGAGAGCTCTTGCACTCAAAACACCAGGCCAACACATGACCATGTGAGACACAGCCGAAGTGGCCGTTCAGCGATGTGAGCATCTGCACCCATAGACATGAGACTTGTGTGTCCTGGTGAAGGTTTGCTGTAGTTCAGCTTAACCGAGGCCAACACAAAGAAAAACTTCCAAGCTTAACACAAGTGGTTATCTAAAAGTTAGTCACCATAAGGATTCTGCATATAATGCAGCACAAATGCTTGACACACATATGGGACCGAATGACATGCAGATCACTTTGCTATTAAAGGTTATAATTAGTGCATTATGGGGAAATACAAAATATACACTTATGCTGCATCTATAAAATAAACAAAGCATTAGCAAAATAAAACAAGACCTATTGCATTGCAAATGCTTGTTCTAAAACTGCTACTGAATTTGTCAGTATGTCAGAACCAATCTTTTCTAAAGTGTTCTGAGAAGACTAACAGCCTGATTCATGAAGCTAAATTGCGGGCGCAATAGCAGCGAAAATGCCATTGCGCCCGCAATTTCCCAAATCGGCATTCATGAAGAAAATAACCAAAGCGCTAACCAAAGATTGCGAATTCGCTAATATATTCTCAGAATCCCTGTAGGTTTGCGCCAAAGCACGGAATTAGAGAATAAATTTAGCGAATCCGCAATACAAGCGCAATCGGAATTCATGATAATTCTCTAATAGCGAAAAACCTCAAAATCTCCATTAGCGCCGCGCAAATTAAGGACAACCCAAAGCAGGTGGTAACCATAAAAGTGATTAGCGAAAATTTTGAAAAACAGTTGGCCAATCAGGAACAGGGAAAGGGCTGACCAAACACACATAAGGAGATGCAGCAGCAGCAGTTGGTGTCTCACAATGCCAGGAATGTACATGGTGGTCAGGCGGCGAAGGCTACAGCGAGCAGCACGGAGGAGACGCAGAATACAGGATAGGATATTCCGCCAGCGGATCACCCTGCTGGGACAAACCAGGGAGCAGATCTATGCGAAGTACCGGCTAAATGGGGCCATGATAATTCAACTCATACACGACCTTGACCCCCTGATGCAGCACCCAACAAGGCGGACCAATGCTGTGCCTACACATGTACAGGTATTGTGTAGCCTGCACCTCCTGGCCTCTGGGAGCTTCCAGGGGATAGTAGCGGCTGCAGGGGGGATATCCCAGCCCACCATGTCACGCTGCCTCCGGAGTTTTGTTGACGCAATGCTCACCCAGCTACACCGACACATCAAATTCCCCACCAGCCAACAGGAACTGGACTTGACAAAGTTAAACTTCTACAATGTGGCCCATTTCCCATCTGTGATAGGATGCATAGACTGCACCCACATTGCCATCTGCCCACCAGCTGCGACGGAGTACATGTACCGGAATCGGAAGTCATACCACTCCCTTAACATACAGATGGTCTGCAATGCCAAAACTATCATTACTGACATCGTGGCCCAGTACCCAGGGAGTACCCATGACTCTTTTATATTCCGGCACAGCGGCCTCCACACACGACTGGCCAGGGGAGAATTTGGGGAAGGACACCTACTTGGTAAGTACACATTGTCAACAATTACACATTGCAATGATGTAGCTGTGCAGCACAGGCACTCACCCTCTGCTCCTCTCATTCAGGTGACAGTGGCTACGCCCTCCGGGAATACCTCCTCACCCCATACCTCAACCCGGCTACACCACAGCAACGGCGGTACAATGTTTCTCACATACGGACAAGGAATTGTATCGAACGGACATTCGGCCTACTCAAGAGCCGGTTCCGCATACTGCACAAGACAGGTGGGGCCATGTACTACAGTCCTGATGTGTGCTGCCGCATTGTGGCTGTCTGCGCAATGTTACACAACATTGCAACCAAGCGCCGGATACCAGTAGAGATCTCTGGCAGTGAGTCTGAAGGGGACGACCGTCCACCAGCACATGTGCGTCATGCATGCGGGGAGAACCCTGCTGAAGGACACAGACGGCGCAACCACATCACTATGAACAGTTTCTGAAGCCCACAATCCACTCACCCAACAATCACTCCTGCATGGCAATGTAAATAATGACAGGAGGCCCATGTATGTTGCATGAATAAATATTATTGTTAAATCCACAATAATAACGTAATGTCTACATTCATAATATTGCAGCAGTATTGCGCCATACTGCTCCTAACTACCCACTGGACATGCTTGTATCATCAGCATTATCTAGGTAAATGTTCTAGTAACTCAATTGTGCCTCCGGCGCGCAGCCCCCAAACGACGCTCTGGCTCTTCCTCTGGGACGGCACGTGTCCCTGCAGTGGGCCTGGTGCTGCGGCGTAACACGCCAACCATTGAGGCAGACAGGCTGCTGACACTGGAGGCGCACTCACTGGTGTCGTCCCTCCCCACACTGCCTTCACCAGTAGGATGGAGTGCCAGTACGGCAGTGGTGACCTGCTCCAGCACCCGTCCAACATCCTCGACACATTGTATTAGCTGCTGCTGCTGAGCCAGGCACCGTCGTGAGAGCTGGGAGGTGGCATTCCCCATTATGTAGTTTGAGCGGGTGTAGGCTGTCAGGCGCGTAAGGAGCTGCCGGTGGCGTCGGCGGGCGGAGTTGCGCTGCGTCATGAGTGCAGCAGTGTTGGCCTCCATGGCTGCCGTCATGCGCTCTATTCTATCACCCACATTGGCCACATTGCGGCCAATTTTGTGTAGCTGCAGCTGAATGGCCCCTTGCCGTCGTGCCTGCTGTTGGTGAATGCGTAGCATCCGGCGCTCAGTGCTCATGCCTGGCATGCGCACAGCCATCCCCCTCCTGCCGCTGTGTGATGTGTCATGGTGGCGAGCCCTGACATGCCTTCTCTGCTGGCTGCCCACAGTGGGTGTGTGCACAGTCACCACAGTTGATGCACCAGAAGTAGATGGTGCCGCAGGTGGTGGAGTTGTGGTTGCCAAAGGTGCAGCACCTGATGGTGCTGAAGCTGTTGGTCTTGCCCTGCCTGCAGGGTTAGGTGCTGCGCCGGATGGTGCTGGTGCTGTTGGTGTTGCCCTGCCTGCAGGGTTAGGTGCTGTGCCGGATGGTGCTGGAGCTGTTTGTCTTGCCCTGGCTGCAGGGTTAGGTGCTGCGCCAGATGGTGCTGGCGCTGTTTGTCTTGCCCTGGCTGCAGGGTTAGGTGCTGCCAATGATGGTGCTGGAGCTGTTTGTCTTGCCCTGGCTGCAGGGTTAGGTGCTGCCAATGATGGTGCTGGAGCTGTTGGTGTTGGCCTGGCTGCGGTGTGTGGTGCTACGCCTGATGGTGCAGGAGGTGTTGGTGTTGGCACCTCCTCCGCATCCTCTTCTGACTCATCGATCTGCAGCATGTCGCTGTCGCTGCTGTAGTCGCCGCCACCTGTGAGGGGAATTGGACTTACATTAATAGCATGTATCTGTCACACGTACAGTTGCTACATGCATGCTGGTTGACATTCCCTGCCTGGCTTAGCGATAGCTTATTTTGGGATACGTGAGGCTGCATTGGGATTCTTATACATTATGGGCAGACTACATGTCCCACAATGCTTGTGGCCATGATCTCATGTGCATTGTTTGTATGACTTGGAATGTATATGGGAGGCTATAGGGCCATGACCATTGGTAGGGGACAGGGTCGCAGTCGCATGCCACTTACCTTGGCTGTCTTGGCTGGGTCGGGATGAGTCCAGGTTGGTGACACCTATGCACGCCTCTGTCTCGAGGGTGTCCTCCACGCGGTCCTCCATGGGGGTATTGGGAGGGACAGTAGGTTCTCCGCCCCCAGTACCAGATGTCTCGCCCAGCCTCTCTGCCACCCTCTCCTTGGCACGACCTCGGAGGTCGTACCACCTCTTCTTGAGCTCGTCCAGTGACCTGTGTGTCACGCCCACAGCGTTCACTTTGGCTGATATTCCTAGCCAGATGCGACGTCTCTCCATCTCTGGCACCCTCCGGGAGTCCTTTCCGAAAGAGTTTTGCGTGGTTTTCAACCACTCCCTCGATGAGCTGCTCCAACTCCTGCTCGGAAAACTTGAGCTTTCTCTTGCGCCCGGTGTCACTGGGCCCTGGTGCAGACTCCTCTGACATTGCTAATGTCGCTGATGGGTGAATTGCGCAACTTTGGAGGTGTCCCGTCGGAGCTCTCTGTTTAGCTGCAGCCTCGCGATCAGCCTCGCAGTTCAGAATGGGGGTGGGAACTGCCTGCTTCCTGGTTCTGACGTCATCACGGCGCTCGAAAAGCGACTTCCCGTTGGTGCGATCTCGCTACTGGCGAGATGTCGCTAATGGGGATTTGCGTGGCGCTAAATAGAGACGGAATATCTGGGTAATAGCGAATTTTCGGCGATTTTATTTTCTCGCTATCGATTTTTGCGCCCGTGTGCGAATCGCTTTAATTACTCGCTAACTATGATGAATTCCGATCTGCGCCTTTCCATAAGCGATTCGCTGTGAATCGCTAGTTGAGAGTCGCAGTTTCCTTTCTTGATGAATCAGGCTGATAGTCCTTTGTCGCATTCCATGAAAGCCAATAAATTAAACCAGTTCTATTAAAGCAAAGCATAGCGTTGTGGAAGCAAAAGCCAAAGGGGGCATCATAGAGGTAAACAAGCACTGAATATGCATTGACACTGATCTTTCTCCACCACATATTACATTTTGTCAGCAACAGATTAAAATATTAAGAGGACATGAAAGTAGACCATGTTGAATTTTGATTATGAATGTAATCTTGTATAGATACCATCTCCTGGGCTACTTATAACTCGCATCATTTCCTGTTTTCATCACGCTTATGCTACTGCATAGCTTTGGCTCATGATTGTTGGATCAAGCAAAAAAGTCTCATGGACTTTCATGAGGGAAAGGTACACACGATCATTTATTCTGGCAAACAGATGTTGAAAATGGTTATCTCACAATAAAGAGCATATTGAAGGTCTCTATTTGTCCTGTGGACAGCCTCCTTGTGTAGCATGCATTATAATGTGTATTTCCTGTGATAATTACATACTTTCTGTGAGCAAAAAATACGCCCACCCCTAGATGAAGCCTGTATCAGACCTTAAAAAAAAGCCCCAAAACAGCCCATACACTGTCCTGTCAGAGCAACCCTTTCCCTTTCGCTAGAATGCCCAATAGGCCAGCCCAAGCCTGAAGACACCGAAGTGGGCAGAAAGCGGCAATACAGGCCCTGTGGTGGGGTGAAGGGTCACGGGAAATGCAGAAAGGAGTGTTACACAAGGGTAGTAGTAAGTGGTGACCGCATACAGACCTCTGGGACGACAAGGGCCGGGACCGGCTGAAGGGGCCGAATACATGCCGTGTGTATGGAAGACTGATACAGGCCTTGTGGAGGTGTGAACGCCCAGGGTCACCGGGTGAGGCAGAGAGGCCTCGCAGGCAGAGATATTTTAATGCATGGGCAAAGTGGGCTCTGGCCCAGGGCCCCAGTCATCCAGGGGTCCCCTGATACAGCCAGCTTTGTTCTGCAGAGTCTTGCCCCGATTACTATGCATCATTCTTAAACTGCCTGTTTTAAATACGTTTTTCGCCTTTAAATAATGTCTAATGTGAGTGAGTCTATTACTGACATTTTTCAGAGAAATGTTGCGTTTATGTTGCATGCAACATCCATAAAAAAAGTTTCCTTTAGATCAAAACAGGACCTTGCATATGAGAAATGGCAGGGTGTCACAGATTATTTGCAGTGATATTAGTGAGCTGCTGCTGTGTTAACATATTGAAACACAAGTAACTGTCCCCGAATATTAGATGGAGCAAGGGTTGAATGCCACCTGCTATGTTTGTAACTTTTTCAAAGAAGGCATGGCAGAGCTGAAATTAAATTAAATGCCAAACAGGGGCCTCCAAATACATTCGGTCCAAGCCCCCAAAACCCTTAAGATTTCCCTGCTCGCAGGGTCACCATGCGAGGCAAAAAGATTCTGCATACACGCATTGTGGGCCTTGGTGAATGGGAGGGACAGGCAAAGGTGCCCGGATATCGGCCTTGTGGAAGTGTGGAGGGACCAGCGTCACACGATGAGGCAGAATGGGCTGGCATAGTCAACATGAGAGGCAGAAAGTCCTCGCAGGGTCACCGGGGACAAAAGCATTATATAAACAAGGGATTCAACCTGCAACTCCATCCAAGTTACTGCAAGAGCCACCTGTGGGTGCAGAGGGTCTGGAACCACCCTAGCAATCTATGCAGATGGATCTGGAAACGACAAAGATGCTAAGGGTTCTCTCTGGTAGCCACTCATTCATGAGTGCAAAGCATAGCCTCAAGAGCCCATTATTAGAAGCACATGGGTCTGACACCACCCAAATCCTGGATTCATATTGGTTTGGTAGAGCCAGCCATTTGGTTAAGGTCTGATGTCAGCACCTATGCTTCTGTGAGTGCGTGTTTTACCCGTAGGGCTCAGTCTATGTCCCAATTATGTACATATTTCACAGTGCGGGTGCACAGGGTTCATGGGTGCCGCAGGAGCTTGATGTGCCACGCAATCTCGCGTTCATGTGTACAAATGGTCGTCAGAAAACCACCCACGACTGCAAAGGAGGCTTGCCTGACCCACGTAGAAAATCAATGCACCTTTGACAGTGCCCACGATAGTTAATGGATGGAGGCTACTTAAACTACAACAAGAAGGAGATTCAGGTTTGGAGTACAAGATCCAGATTTTTTGTTTTACTTTATTCATAATTTTCAGGTAAGCCACAAAACCATGCAAATAAACACACTACATGGGTAACAGAGTAACAAGAGTAGTGCATTAATGTATCGGAAAAGGCCATTAGGAGTAGTAAGAGCATCACAACATAAGTGAGTCAAAGAAATAAAGGGGAAGGGAAGATGAAGTGGTGGTGGCCTTGACACATTTTAGAACGGTTACAACAATATATGTTCGACTATGACAAATACAATTGGTGGCACATGCATAGATATAGTAGCCTCACGGGTCACCCCCTCCGGGTCTCTAGGCTCCAGAGACAGTAGGTAATCTCGAAGTGGCTGGCAAATGTCTTTAGGCCGAGCAGAGGGGGACTGTCACAGCACAGATGTCGCAGGTGGTCTCTTGACAGATCGGGATACTCAACCAAGCAGTAACGCACGGGCAACATTTACTGTCCCAATGTAATGCAATCTCTTGCTTTGTCAGCAGCAAAGCAATAGCCGTGAACTTAACAAGATTCATAATTAACCCAATTAGGAATCGTGTGAGATAATTTATTGTTAATCGGCGAAGCAATGACGACTTTCAAAAGTGAAACCATTCGCCAACGAGTAAAACAAACTCAAAGGGGAGACTTGAAGTTTCTGACATCAACCCCTGCTCACATAGAAAGGCTCGGAAGAAGTTATTTTTGGAGAGAGCAGAAAAATAAAAAAAATCAGATGCGATGCGCCTGACCCCTCCCCCGATGGCATGAGTGCTGTGTATGAAAGGAGCAAAAAGCTTGCTAATAGGTTGTGTCCAGCCCCGAGCAGAGTGCTCTCCTGTGCCACTACAGCATTCCTACTCCCATCCCACTCTGAAATGTAATGCCTGCCGGCAGCACAGAGGAAGCCGCCACGTCAGAGGGGGACCAGGCCTACCAATCGATCGCCGACCTCTAATGTATTCATGCTCTCTCCCGTGACACCTGCGCTACCTAGGAAGAGGGCAAATGTATGGGGTGGTGAATGACACTCTTGCCACATCGATAGAAAACACAAGCTTAGGTATACTGTAAATACAGTATGACATGTCTTCTATATCGGTTGTGCTGTTTATGACACACACTGCTGAGACCCTTAACTGAAGAGTTTACAATTCACTATAGCATTCACTAGTTTTACAATGCTGCAACCCAAGTTACCTGCAATTGTAGAGTGCTCAATTTTCCCGGGTCCTTACGTGACTATCTCACGCAGCCCAGCATTTTACTTTACATCCTGGGACTTCTAGTCCGGTTTATCACAATGGTAAAACTTACACTACAAGTCCCAGAATGCAAAGCAAAAACAGAATGAATGCGCTACTTCTGAATAGACCTGGAAACTTGATAGTTTTAAACAGCGCCCTGCAGAACTGCCTAGTGTCAGCTATTGTGTTCTGATTCAATAACGGGAGTCACACAAGAACGTAACACAACAGGAACAATACAATCAGCATAGGGAGTGGCTCTGACCTCTTAAAATAGGTGTGGTTCCCATTTCAACTAAGCGCGACCCCAACCCTGCCGGATGCATGCACACAAAGTACAATCCCTCAGGGACACAGGAAAAAATATAATTTTGGATCAGTTCATTTTGTGCATTCTGAATCTCACAATCAATTCCAAGTGAGAGGAAATCTTTTAGATACCGGTCACAAGTATGAAAGTTCCGTAATGGGAGAGGCAGGAGTACCAGACAAACTAGTAGAGTAACAAGCAACAAAGATTCACATTCCTTGCCGGGTTGTTAAATAAATCACACACCAAAATAACTAGCGAGGTGCAAGAGGACGGGAGCTGCGAGGTATGGCCTATTGGTAAGCGCGTAATAGACACCAATAGGCCAAAGGGGAACAAAGTGCCCGCCTCTGGCCAATTGTGTGCAGTCTTTGATAAAAAGACGCACGCCAGGCCAATCGCCTTACACGGAAGGAATCGCACACGCACGAGCGTGTGCGATTCCTATGTCAGAGTGAAAACCCAGTTTTTCACCTACTAAATGCCTTGCGCTGCGCGAGAACTGCTGCGCAGTGCAACGCCAGGCGAGAAACCTAAAAATAGGTGTTATTTTTCTAATTTGTTCTCAGATTTATTATTTGAATTTGTCTCATTTATTGCTTCTGTGAGTACAACAAATGCTTAGCACTACCCTCCGATTTTTTTTAAAATATATTTTTATTGATTTTATTCACGCACCAACATCTTGCAGCTTTTTACATCATCGTTTACATGTACTTTTCTCTACGTTTAAGCATTGTTATCTGGCTTTGTCCTGAAGTTACTCTTGCACAGCAGAATATTCATTGTCCTTTCAGGCATGCGATTCCTGCTACCGATAATGTCCATAGCGTGCCAGTTTAGGTAATTGGTCCATTCAATCTAGCCTTTGTGCCCTTTTTCCAAACATTGCTTGCATCTACTCCACTAACTATTGGTCCCTCCCATATATTCCTCTCCACCCGTGTGTCCTTCTTTATCCCAATTAGCAACACAAACACTAGTACTCAGTTCGCCGTGGGGGGAGTGCCTCTCCTCCACCTCTGAGCTAAGTAGTCTGGCCCAATTCAAATCCATTTTCGCAGCAGCGCCTTCTGAAGGCGCTAGGAGCCCCACTATAGTTCCTCTGTTCAGGATGGGCTTGCTGGCGTATCTGTTAAGTCCCTGTCCGACCTCGCATCGGGTAGCATCATCAGCACAACCATAGCCTCCCATGCTTTCGCAGCCTCCAGCGCCTTCTCATTTTTGACTCTTCTAGCCTGCTGAAACCGCACCGTACTCTCACTGGCTGCCCATTTAGTTCGTTCTGCCTTCCAGCGCTCAATGCTGGGACCCTGCTTGGATTTCCAATGCATCGTTAACTCCCTTTTGGCTAATAGCAACCCCCAGGTCTAAAAACTTACTCGTGATTTTCGTTCTAGCCGTATGAGGAAACCAGTGTACTATGCACACCCCCATTTCCAGCTCTATCCGCCTGTCCGTTATCTCACACAGGGCATCTATCACTTCCTCCCAATATGTCCCTAACTGCGGGCAACTCCACACCATGTGAATAAATTCCGCCTTCTCTGAGTTGCAACCGGGACACCTAGCTGTATTGACATTAAAATACTTAATTATCCTTGCCGGAGTCAAATATGCCCTATGTAAAACATAGAAGTGAATAAGCTGGAAGCGAGCATTTAGCGTGCTCTTCCACGCTCTCTCTACTATCTTAGACCACGTTGTGACAGGGATCTCCCTACCCAGGTCGGTCTCCCATTTCCTTTGTAACTGGCTCAATGGCTGCATCCCCTCCGCCACCTGTCGTCTGTATAGGCATGTTATAGCTTTATAGGTTCCCGCTGCCATCACCACATATTGGCATGCTAAGGATGTCTGCGGCTCCAATAACCCTCCTCCCCAATGGCGTTTGATTGCAGTCACGAGGGCTGAGTGTAGTAAGAAGTCGCCTCTGGGCAAGCCATATCTATCTTGCAGCATCTGATAAGGCAAGAGAACGCCCTCCTCTTAAAGGTCCCCCATCACTTGTAGCCCTTGTTCCTCCCATTTTGCCAGTGCAGACCAATCCCCCCCCCCCCATGCGGTAAGGTCATGCACATTCCCAAAGGAATCTCTGGTGCGTAACGCCTAATAACCCCACCCCTTCGTTGGCTCCGTAACCAGCACACACGCAGCACTCTCTCCTCATGGGTCAATTAGCCAATCCTCAATCGTTGACGGAGTATAAGAAATGATAGCACGTGACGTGGTATCCACCAACCTGTCGGGCCATCTGGACCCCTTTAGCACTACTCTCCGATCAGCCTAACTGCTTGCCCACACTGCCACAAAAGAGACCATTAGAATGATGTACTTTAGCCTCATATACCAATTGCGGACCCACTGGACTCTACACAGTGTATTTCTCTTTAATGCAGTGTATATAGAGAGCCAGCTTCCTACAGTTGGGTATAATGTGGCAGTTCCTCATGTCATAATTATTTGGGTGGATGCACAGCTGCGTTTTTTGCGTAAGGTTAATCATTCATGGGTTAACCGGTGTTAATTGATTTGGTGGTGCTCAACACGGTGGCGTCGAAGGTCCTGCGACGTCAAGTCTAATATGAACAAATGCGAGGCTAGAGGAACTCTAGTCTCATCCCTTGATTGGCACACACATTATCGATGTTCCTTTAGTTAAAGAAAACTACTTCCATTCAGTGTTCGTTATAATTCATTCCGTTTATTTAGTAATGTTTCTGTAGAATTGGTTCAAATTTCTTCATAATCATATTCAACTTAAAAATCAGGCACTGTCTTTTTTAACATATCCAATGCATTTCGAGCATTGATGGCATGCTCTTCATCAGGGAATAGACACTAGAAACAATGATATGGACATATCATTGTTTCTAGTGTCTATTCCCTGATGAAGAGCATGCCATCAATGCTCGAAATCCATTGGATATGTTAAAAAAGACAGTGCCTGATTTTTAAGTTGAATATGATTATGAAGAAATTTGAACCAATTCTACAGAAACATTACTAAATAAACGGAATGAATTATAACGAACACTGAATGGAAGTAGTTTTCTTTAACTAAAGGAACATCGATAATGTGTGTGCCAATCAAGGGATGAGACTAGAGTTCCTCTAGCCTCGCATTTGTTCATAGTTCCTCATGTCAGGCAGGTTCTCCTAGAATCCAGATGTAGTAGGAGTGATCCCTTCAGCCTGTACAATTCTTGGCTAGACCAGGTTTCTATCAAAAAATGCATCTGTCCTGCTACCCCCATTTGTCAAACGTTCCAGAAATAAATGAAGAACTCTTGTATGAGGCATCAGCATATTAACCATATTATGGAGGGTGGTTGCAGGTTAATCTTTTAGCCAAAAATTCATAATTACGCTCAACAAGCCCGAATAGTTCACCCTCCCCCAAGGACCATGAATAACCTATTAACTTGGAGGTGATCCTCTTCCGTTTTTCCGGGAGTATATGTTTACTTTTAATACTTTGGAGAAGTAGCCCACAGCGGTCATGGCACTGAGCCACCGGATTCTTGGCACCATTCTGTAACGCAGTACTTTAATGCCATCTGTATCATGCCCGTCTGAAGCTGCGTAGAAAGGGCAATTCAACAATGAAAACAACAGATGACTGTGTGCCTACCAAACCAAAACTCTGGTTTGGATATGTGCAGGAGAAATATTGAAATTCATGATCCCCTTTGAGACTTGACCATTATCGTTACCAACATGAAAGGGACCATGATGACCGCTAGGTATGAGAAATCAATATCACAAAAAAAAAAATCTTATCATTCAGAATTTTTTTGGGGGGGTAGCTACTGCTGGCCCGGATGTGCCTAACTATTGTGCAGTGGCTCCTAAAGTGTTTACACAAAGATTGTTCCCTCCGAAGATGAAGTGAGATGGCATTTCCTAGCGTATTTTCAAACAACCCTCCTTTCCTGACTCCTCTTGAAGGAGGCACAAGTAGCGAGGAAAGATCTTCTGATCGAAGGGACATATTTGGTTAATGACGTGATCCTCTTTGTAGGGTAGCTCAGCACCAAATGTTCAAGGCAATTGCATACCAGAGTGAAAGCTTCAAAATTAACTCTGACCTTAGCTAGTAGCCCGTGTTAAGCCTTCCTTAAGCACAAGGCATAATATTCATTGAGAAGGCCTAAAAGTAGTCATATGTCAACTTTCTTAAATCCTTGCATTTGTCTCACATGCTCATCTGTCGGACAAATATATAAAACGTTTCAATGATCCACTGTAAAATGAATGAGTGTGCCTCATACTACTCTGACAAACACTGAATACAGTGTGTGCTTACTACAGGCTCCCAAAGTGTCAAATTAACTACAATACAAAAAGTGTGCTGCCTCTTAGTCAGACCATCAGAGCAGGGCATGTTTCCCCAAGCCACCTCATGTTTTAGAATTCCATTCAACTAGACTCAAACCAGATGAAAGACCATGCATTTGAAGCCCCAACTATTGGGTAAAAGAATCCCTAAGAGGGAACATCCACCTTGCAGATCCCAGTGTTATAAATATGTGTTAGCAGAGAAAGTCTTCCTAGTCAGTAAATCAAAATGGGTTTCTATAATTGCTAGCCTAATACTGTAGGCTGTTGCTGGGTTTTCTCTCCATCTACTCATTCTATAAATATTCAGTGGTGCACTGAAATGTTTGTCTCTTCTTTTCCAGAATCGAAATTATATGGATGGCCCCTTGAATGGTTTCCTAAAGATAGCTGCAACAAGTCGATTGATTTGACATTGGTGTTAGGATGAGATTAGAGTGAAGAGAAAAAAAGGATAGAACATCTTTTTATTGTACGTTATGTAAGATATATAATTATTTTTCATTAAACTTGTTGAGGTAGAGTCAGTCGCATGTCGGATGACAGGACACTTTGTTACGTGTTGTGTATAATTTTCAACAAGCCGGGAGGGCTGCCCTGACCTGTTTGTAAAAGCGCTTTACAATGTAAACATTTTTACTACTGCCGTGGCGCCAGTGGTCGAAGTGGGAAATAAAAAGTAGGGGAACTGTGGGTGGAGAATCAGGGGTCAGGAATAACCAAAGATTGAATCAGTGGGCGGAGTCGGGGTGTGGCTAGAAATAGCAAAACATACCAATTTTTTGTACGTTTAGCATTTCACTGACCAGTTACAGCTTATAACGTTATTTAATTAAAACAATGGATAAACATGTTTATTTGAGGTTTAATTCAGGAAAAAGCAAACACTTATAGGGGAATACAGGTTTATGCAAAGCGTGTGAAATATAAGCAGTAACAACATGTTACCTTAACCCTTTCGTTGCTGCCGTCGGCACACAAGGTGCTCCATGCATAGCCCGGTTCAAACCAGTTGCTGGGGCACTCCAGCCCCAGCTCTGGCACGAAACTGGACAAACGGAAAGGGGTATAACCACCCCCTTCCCAGGTTCCACCCATAGGAGGGACCTAGCAGGTAATCCAGCCCCTTAGTTTAGTATAAAGTTAGGAGCTGTGTCTAGAGACTTTAGATTTATCCTGGAAAGAAACTCTCAAACGAAACTCTTGGACCTTCGACGTTTCATATCGACTGGAAGACTTAAGATATCTCCCTTGTGGTCAAGGAGTGACCACCCTGTGCAAACAGGGTCAGCGCTGATTTGCATATCGCCATTGTCTAACCCAGGGTGGTGTGGAGTGGAAAAACGATGGATTTGGGCCCAGATCTTTTGACTGGGGTGAATGTGTGACATTGATCCACATTCTGTCTATCACTGTTGTGTTTGCAATTACTACCCTGTGCAAACGGGCACCAACAGTAACTTGCCGGTTTGCTTTGTCGACACTCCCGCTAGAACCTGAAGACTTAGCGATGCAGGAACTGGACTTCCAGACTTCTCTGACTCCGACCCACATCCACAGCAAAACTGAGACCCGTGGCGGACACGAGAGACGTGGGACCGGATATCCTGGACTGCCTGCTTTTTGCTACCTGTGCAGCTTCTGAGGTACCCTTGAAGTTGTGCATTAGGGTTTGAGAAGCCCCAGACCGAGCAGTATTTGCACCGAAGCTCAGCCCTCCACACTCCACGAGTGCCGCGTGGGGCCTGTGCCTGTATTTCAGCTCAATGCGTCTTCGCGGTTGCTAGCCCGTTGGCTAGTAGGCCCTCTGAAGACATCTTTGTAAAACTACACTGCTTGCCTGGTTGCTCCGGGCTTGCTCCAGCTTCTCTGTGAAGAAGAAGCTCCCCAGACTTGCTGGTCTGAACTGAAGCCAATCTTCCAATCCTGCGTGGATTGCGTTTGCTAAGGTTTGTTGGGTCCCATCTGGATACCGACACCGCCAACAGCTAGATCCGTCATGGGACAACTCGACTCCAGCTCCTGGTCATCGTTGACGCCGCCTGGTCCTCGTGGCTGCAGAGACAAGCTTCACCTCTTCACCTGATTGCATCTCGAAATCGCCTGGTTCCTTCCTGGTCACTGGCTAGTGACCCAGACTCTGTCCCCTCTGCTTTCAGGTTCTTCTCGACTCCAATCTACCCTTGGATCCACCCGGACACTTTTCTCCTGGTCGCCTGCAGCACTTTCTTGCAGCTCTCCGTAGGAAACATTGACGAAACCCGGCACGAAAGAACACCTATGCACCCAGCTTCCCTGGGTGAGGTAACTCGAGTACTCTGGTGCTCCCGTGGGTATTAACTATCCAAGTGTCCTAGTTTAACAGGGTTTTCCCGTAGTCCATCCGGAAGTGTCCAAAATCTACTACTTTGTAACTTTTACGTTCCCATTGAAACTCTATGGTAACCTGCGTGTGTGTTTAGACACTGCACACGCTTCCCGTGGGCCTCCTACTTCCAATCCCTTGGTTGCTCAGTGTAGCCCCAGCGATTTCCTAGGCCCTAGGCCTACTCACCTTTCCTGAAGTGGTTCTTATACCACTTATTCAGTATATGGTTCGTGAGGCCCCTAGGGCAGAATTGTATTTGTGCAACTTATAGTATGCTTATTGAGTAACTTGTGCTGTATCTCGAACTCTGACCTCATAAAGAGTGCAGAGGGGTTGTGTTAGTAATAAATACATATATATTTGATATATACCGTGTGTGGTGTCCTTTCATTTGGGTATTCAAGGGATTATATATGGTAAAACAGCTGGCTTCACATGCTCTCTGAAGTTTTAGCCTAAAACTGCTTTGTCCATGCTACCACTAGGATAGCTGGTCTATAAGGTTGACTTTACAACCATCACCGTAAGGGTTGTTTGGACTGGTGCAAGGTGCCCACTAGAATAGTGGACATCATATATCAGGCCAACTTCTCACACTGCCCCGTTCACTACTCCTGCCCCGTTCACTACTCCTGCCCCGTTCACTACTCCTGCCCCGTTCACTACTCCTGCCCCGTTCACTGCTCCTGCCCCGTTCACTGCTCCTGCCCCGTTCACTGCTCCTGCCCCGTTCACTGCTCCTGCCCCGTTCACTGCTCCTGCCCCGTTCACTGCTCCTGCCCCGTTCACTGCTCCTGCCCCGTTCACCGCTCCTGCCCCGTCACCTCTCCTGCCCCGTCACCTCTCCTGCCCCGTCACCTCTCCTGCCCCGTCACTCCTCCTGCCCTGTCACCTCTCCTCTACTTCCCTGTCACATCACCTGCCCGTCACGTCACCTGCCCGTCACGTCACCTGCCCGTCACGTCACCTGCCCGTCACGTCACCTGCCCGTCACGTCACCTGCCCGTCACGTCACCTGCCCGTCACGTCACCTGCCCGGTCACTTCTTCTGCCCGGTCACTTCTCCAGTCCGTCACTTCTCCAGTCCGTCACTTCTCCTGCCCGGTCACTTCTCCTGCCTGGTCACCTCTCCTGCCCTGTTGCCTCTCCTTCCCTGTCACTTCTCATTCCCCGTCACTTCTCATTCCCCGTCACTTCTCCTCTCCCGTCACTTCTCCTGGCTCGTCACTTCTCCTGGCCCGTCACTTCTCCTCTCCTGTCACTTTTCCTGCACCGTTGCTTCTGCCCCGTTCACTGCTCCTGCCCCATTCACTGCTCCTGCCCCATTCACTGCTCCTGCCCCATTCACTGCTCCTGCCCCATTCACTGCTCCTGCCCCATTCACTGCTCCTGCCCCATTCACTTCTCCTGCCCCATTCACTGCTCCTGCCCCATTCACTTCTCCTGCCCCATTCACTGCTCCTGCCCCGTTCACTCCTACTGCCCCGTTCACTGCTCCTGCCCCGTTCACTGCTCCTGCCCCGTTCACTGCTCCTGCCCCGTTCACTGCTCCTGCCCCGTTCACTACTTCTGCCCGGTTCCCTGCTCCTGCCCCGTTCACTGCTCCTGTCCGTTCACCGCTCCTGCCCGGTTACCACTCCTGCTCATGCCTAATCACCGCTCCTGCCCCATTACTTCTAATGCTTCGTCACTTCTCGTGCCCCGTCACCTCTCCTGCCCATCACATCACCTACCTGTCATGTCACGTGCCTGTCACTTCTTGTGCCCAGTCACCTCTCCTGCCCTGTTGCCTCTCCTTACCAGTCACCTCTCTTGCCCCGTCACTTCTCCTGCCCCATCACTGCTCCTGCCCCGTCACTGCTCCTGCCCCGTCACTGCTCCTGCCCCGTCACTGCTCCAGCCCCGTCACTGCTCCTGCCCCGTCACTGCTCCTGCCCCGTCACCTCTCCTGCCCGGTCACCTCTCCTGCCCAGTTACCTCTCCTGCCCAGTTACCTCTCCTGCCCAGTCACCTCTCCTTTCCTGTTGCCTCCTGTGCCCCGTCACTGCTCCTGGCCCGTCACTTTTCCTGCCTCGTCACATTTCCTGCCTCGTCACATTTCCTGTCCCGTCACCGCTCCTGCCCGTTCACTGCTCTTGTCCGGTCAGCACTCCTGCCCGATCACCGCTCCAGCCCCATCACTTCTCTTTTCCCATCACTGCTCCTGCCCCGTTCACTGCTCCTGCCCCGTTCACTGCTCCTGCCCCGTTCACTGCTCCTGCCCCGTTCACTGCTCCTGCCCCGTTCACTGCTCCTGCCCCGTTCACTGCTCCTGCCCCGTCACCTCTCCTGCCCCGTCATCTCTCCTGCCCGGTCACCTCTCCTGCCCAGTTACCTCTCCTGCCCAGTCACCTCTCCTTTCCTGTTGCCTCTTGTGCCCCGTCACTGCTCCTGGCCTGTCACTTTTCCTGCCTCGTCACATTTCCTGCCCCTTTACCGCTCCTGCCCCTTTACCGCTCCTGCCCGTTCACCGCTCCTGCCCGTTCACCGCTCCTGCCCGTTCACTGCTCCTGCCCGTTCACTGCTCCTGCTCGTTCACTGCTCCTGTCTGGTCAGCACTCCTGCCCGATCACCGCTCCAGCCCCATCACTTCTCTTGTCCCATCACTACTCCTGCCCCGTTCACTGCTCTTGTCCGTTCACTGCCCCTATCCGTTCACTGCTCCTGCCCATTCCTAATCACCGCTCCTGCCCCTTCACTTCTCCTGCCCCATCACTTCTCCTGCCCCGTCAAGTCGGGCAGCACATTACGCTGGGCACATATTTTTTGCATAAATCTTTTAACGACATCCTTAATTATATCGCCCACGTCCCTTTGAGAGCCCCCCAGTTTTTTCATCCCACTTAAAGCCCAGCCCCAATTGTGCTGTGAGTGATGGAAGGTCATGAAAAGTTGGTCGTATGTGTGTCAAGGGGGATCATATTGTCAGAGCCACTGTATCGTCACAACGAGAGATTCCCCAGCACACAGGCCCTTTACGTGGAGATTGAGACAAATAGTTTGTCTCAGTCTCTTTAGATTGTACTGGGTTGCCTTCCTTCCATATCAGTGCATCAGTGAAAAAAAATTTGATTAACCCTATACACAGAAAAGGCATTTTTTTCAGGCCTTCTCACATAACATGACACAATCATTGTATTGTAATTGCATTTATATAGTGCTTACTACCTCCAACAAGGCGTCCAAGCGCTCTTTCGGGAAAAGCTCCAATCTCAGTGGCACATGACATGCTAAAGGCAGACGGCGGGCGCATTGTCATTCTAAAGGGGGTAATCAGCCTCAATCGGAATGACAATGGGCCTGCCATCAGCCTGTGAGAGCCCAGGGAGGGGCTGCTGCAGCCTCTGGAGTACAACAGAGAAGTGCGAGCAGCCCCTGAAAGCTGAAAGAAAAAAGTTATCGTTTTTATTAGGTAGAACTATTCTTGCCGACCCGGGATGCTTTTTTGAAAGCAAGAAGTAGGGGAACGGACTGGAATAATTTCTAGAAATAGGGGCACGCCGTGCCCTTCCGTCCCCGCCCACTTCTACCACTGCGTGGCGCCCGCTCTCTTGACAAACATAAGCTCTAAGTGGTTTTAATATGAATTTGGAGCCATTCCACCGAGGCGGGAGGAGGAATGTTGGTAGCAGCTGAACTTTCCAAAATGCAGAACGTGTCTTTCTATATCGCAGACCGCCTGGAAATGGCATTGCAGCAGGTATTTCATCTCAGGAGTCGTGCAAGTGTCGTGAGATGAGCTTAAATTAACTGGGCTATGTAAAAATTGGGAGACCTTGGAACATGATGGTTCCTAATCCTGGCCATTAGCACCTAGATGCTATCGTAAAATGACAACCAGCGCTTTACAAACTACCAAAATAATGATTTAAACAAAAAAACAACAACTCTGGTTTGGGAAGTCTGTCCCGAAATAATGATTTAAACAAAAAAACAACAACTCTGGTTTAGGAAGTCTGTCCCGTGCCAGGCGCAGGGCCCTGCTCCAGAACAAATAGATGTTTCAGAGGGCACGGCCCCCCCGGAGCCCTTGAGCCTTTTGCTTTGGGATGGGTTGCAGAAGTCCTCCTCTTGAAGCGCGTGCAGACCAGAAGTATTTTCAAGCTGAAAAAGAGAACTACTTTTCTTGTGGCACGATGACACAATGTCCCCAGGGCAGGCACGGATTGCACAAGTGCGCCGGAAGCGGAAGCTGTCGTTTTTAGGGCTCGGGCCTAAGCCACCACGAAGTGGAGGCGGAGCTTCCGAGCTCTTATGTGTTCAAAAAAAAAATGCAGAAAGGGGTCCGGCTGGCACATTCCTTAGTTTATTATGGCATCTGCCTAGTGATTCGTCTTCGCTGTGCTGTGTATTTAGTAGCGTTGACGTGATAGGCTGTAAGTAATTTACACGTGCCCGATGTGGCATATTCTGTGCGAGAACGAGCACGGCAGAGTGATTAATCTTAATTAGGAGCTGTCAGAGTGCCCGTGTAATGCAATCCAGATGGTTAAGAGAGGTGTCCTGCTTGAACTTTTCACACATCACGAGCGCTGACTCCTTCTCAGTTCTTATCTCTCGCTGTGTGATTCACTGCCCTGTGAAGTGGATGGGGCAGCCGGGCAGAGCGTGTGCCTAAGGCTCGGAGATTTCTGGACTCGATGTCTGGCGCGGGGATGCTTATCTATGCCCCTGCGGAATGTGCTCGACCAGCCAACCACGGAGGGCCGGCGCGGCAGAGGCCTGGACTAGGGCAATGTGTTAGTTCTGCAGATGCGTAGTGCAGAGGCGTAGTGCAGAGGCGTAGTGCAGAGTGCAGAGGCGTAGTGCAGAGGCGTAGTGCAGAGTGCAGAGGCGTAGTGCGTAGTGCAGAGTGGCAGTGCAGAGTGGTAGTGCGTAGTGCAGAGTGGCAGTGCAGAGTGGTAGTGCGTAGTGCAGAGTGCAGAGTGGTAGTGCGTAGTGCAGAGTGGTAGTGCGTAGTGCAGAGTGGCAGTGCAGAGTGGTAGTGCGTAGTGGTAGTGCGTAGTGCAGAGTGGTAGTGCGTAGTGCAGAGTGGCAGCGCAGAGTGGTAGTGCGTAGTGCAGAGTGGCAGTGCAGAGTGGTAGTGCGTAGTGCAGAGTGGTAGTGCGTAGTGCAGAGTGGTAGTGCGTAGTGCAGAGTGGTAGTGCGTAGTGCAGAGTGGTAGTGCGTAGTGCAGAGTGGTAGTGCGTAGTGCAGAGTGGTAGTGCGTAGTGCAGAGTGCAGAGTGGTAGTGCGTAGTGCAGAGTGGCAGTGCAGAGTGGTAGTGCATAGTGCAGAGTGGTAGTGCGTAGTGCAGAGTGGTAGTGCGTAGTGCAGAGTGGTAGTGCGTAGTGGTAGTGCGTAGTGCAGAGTGGTAGTGCGTAGTGCAGAGTGGTAGTGCGTAGTGCAGAGTGCAGAGTGGTAGTGCGTAGTGCAGAGTGGCAGTGCAGAGTGCCAGTGCAGAGTGGTAGTGCGTAGTGCAGAGTGGCAGTGTGTAGTGGTAGTGCGTAGTGCAGAGTGGTAGTGCGTAGTGCAGAGTGGCAGTGTGTAGTGGCAGTGCGTAGTGCAGAGTGGCAGTGCGTAGTGCAGAGTGGCAGTGCGTAGTGCAGAGTGGCAGTGCGTAGTGCAGAGTGGCAGTGCGTAGTGCAGAGTGGCAGTGCGTAGTGCAGAGTGGCAGTGCAGAGTGGCAGTGCAGAGGGCAGAGTGGCAGTGCGTAGTGCAGAGTGGCAGTGCAGAGTGGCAGTGCAGAGGGCAGAGTGGCAGTGCAGAGTGGCAGTGCAGAGTGGCAGTGCAGAGTGGCAGTGCAGAGTGGCAGTGCAGAGTGGCAGTGCAGAGTGGCCGAGTGGTAGTGCAGAGTGGCAGTGCAGAGGGCAGAGTGTAGCCAGTAACTAACTTTTTAGGACTGCCATTACCCAAGACCTACTGATTTGAACAAACATTTTATGTTTAATACACTTACTAACAGGAGTTTTTAAAGAGCCCTCTTCATGCATTACCCCGTTATTGTGTCATTCACGTTTCTTCCCGCCCACTACATATAACTTTGCAGAAATTGACCCACTAAAGCCATTGCTAACTTCCCAGTAACTGCCCTTGCACATCCATGAAGTAGTTCCGTTCACTGCCAGTAATAAACGCAATACGTGCTTTCTGAGAACAATTGTTTTTATATATTAGCCAATTTTTGTATATGAATGGGTGCCTGGCCGTTTCCATGACAATGGAGTTTTGCAAAAGCCACAACAAAACAAAACAAGCACTCACAGAGCTAAAAGTCTGGCAACAAACGCCAGCCCTATAGGCTTCGGCTCTGCTTGTTAGGGCCCGGGCCTAAGCCACCACGAAGTGGAGGCGGAGCTTCCGAGCTCTTATGTGTTCAAAAAAAAAATGCAGAAAGGGGTCCGGCTGGCACATTCCTTAGTTTTTTATGGCATCTGCCTAGTGATTCGTCTTCGCTGTGCTGTGTATTTAGTAGCGTTGACGTGATAGGCTGTAAGTAATTTACACGTGCACAGGCTAGCGACGACAGCGCATATCTACAGGATAGCAATGACAGCGCATATCTACAGGCTAGCGATGACAGTGCATATCTACAGGCTAGCGATGACAGTGCATATCTACAGGCTAGCGATGACAGAGCATATCTACAGGCTAGCGGTGACAGTGCATATCTACAGGTTTGTGAAGCCAATGCATATCTACAGGCTAGCGATGACAGTGCATATCTACAGGCTAGCGATGACAGAGCATATCTACAGGCTAGCGATGACAGAGCATATCTACAGGCTAGCGATGACAGTGCATATCTACAGGCTTGTGAAGCCAATGCATATCTACAGGCTAGCGATGACAGAGCATATCTACAGGCTAGCGATGACAGCGCATATCTACAGGCTAGCTATGACAGTGCATATCTACAGGCTAGCGATGACAGTGCATATCTACAGGCTAGCGATGATAATGCATATCTACAGGCTAGCGATGACGGTGCATATCTACAGGCTAGTGAAGCCAATGCATATCTACATGCTAGCGATGACAGCGATGACAGTGCATATCTACAGGCTAGTGGAGCCAATGCATATCTATAGGCTAGCAATGACAGTGCATATCTACAGGCTAGCGATGACAGAGCATATCTACAGGCTAGCGATGACAGTGCATATCTACAGGCTAGCGATGACAGTGCATATCTACAGGCTAGCGATGATAATGCATATCTACAGGCTAGCGATGACAGCGCATATCTACAGGATAGCAATGACAGCGCATATCTACAGGCTAGTGAAGCCAATGCATATCTACAGGCTAGCGATGACAGTGCATATGCTCTGAAACTGTGTAATCTTGTAATGATGTAACCTGCAACTATGGTCTGATACTCATGTAAAGCGCTCTGATACCTTCGGGTCTAGCCAGCGCTATATAAAACTTTTCAAATAAATAAATAAATAAATATCTACAGGCTAGTGAAGCCAATGCATATCTACAGGCTAGCGATGACAGTGCATATCTACAGGCTAGTGAAGCCAATGCATATCTACAGGCTTGCGATGACAGTGCATATCTACAGGCTAGCGATGACAGTGCATATCTACAGGCTAGCGATGACGGTGCATATCTACAGGCTAGTGAAGCCAATGCATATCTACAGGCTAGCGATGACAGCGATGACAGTGCATATCTACAGGCTAGTGAAGCCAATGCATATCTACAGGCTAGCGATGACAGTGCATATCTACAGGCTAGTGAAGCCAATGCATATCTACAGGCTAGCGATGACAGTGCATATCTACAGGCTAGCAATGACAGAGCATATCTACAGGCTAGCGATGACAGAGCATATCTACAGGCTAGCGATGATAATGCATATCTACAGGCTAGCGATGACAGCGCATATCTACAGGATAGCAATGACAGCGCATATCTACAGGCTAGTGAAGCCAATGCATATCTACAGGCTAGCGATGACAGTGCATATCTACAGGCTAGCGATGACAGTGCATATCTACAGGCTAGCTGACAGTGCATATCTACAGGCTAGCGATGACGGTGCATATCTACAGGCTAGTGAAGCCAATGCATATCTACAGGCTAGCGATGACAGAGCATATCTACAGGCTAGCGATGACAGTGCATATCTACAGGCTAGCTGACAGTGCATATCTACAGTCTAGTGATGACAGAGCATATCTACAGGCTAGCGATGACAGTGCATATCTACAGGCTAGCGATGACAGTGCATACACTCACAAGGAGACCACAGCCAGCTGAGGTGCAATCTTCTCCCACTCACAAGAACGACATCACAGGCAGCAGCAGTGCAAGCTTCTTACACTCACAAGGAGACCACAGGCAGCAGAGGTGCAAGCTTCTCACACTCACAAGAAGGACATGACAGGCAAGTGGTGCAATATTTGCACACTCACAAGGAGATCACTGGCAGTACACACCACATGAACACACTCCATAACACATAGCAACAATACATTGGCATTTACAATGCCATTAGCTCAAACTCAAATAAATCCGAGCCCGATTGCATTTCTAATGCTTGTTGTGGTTATGTGGCGTGCCCCTCTGCCTGCGAGGTTACAAGGAAGGACTTATTTATTCATTCACAAGTTAGAATGGCTTGGAAAGGAAGTCGTGCGCCCCAGGAGTTGTGGTTGGAGGTCACTAACACCCAAAATCGTATAGCCAAAAAAGGAGGTGGTCTTGCTGTTTGTATTCAGGCAAACAATATATATAACATTAAAATTGATAGCATTTCCATAAAGAACTGTGAAGCTCTTCTAACAAGATACAATCCTACACAGTCTTTCTCCTGTAACTTCCTGCTCCTTTACAGACCTCCACCTAGCAAGGCAACATTCCCAGACGCACTTCTAGACACAGTTTCAAACCTGATAACAATACACTCCAACCAATGCGTTCTGGGTGACCTTAACATTTGGTTTGATAAACCCAATAAGACCCTCCCTGCAGGCGCTAGATCGGGTCTCTAAGTTGGCTTTCCCATCCTTTCCTCCTCCTCCCCTCCCTCCCCTCATTGCGTCTGCTGCTTGTCGCGTCGGACGACCCCCACTACTGACTCAGTACCACACATGCCCGCCCCTGACTGCCCCGTCTGCACCACACATTCATTGTTTTGACATCACCCAGTCTTTAGTCCCTACATTCTCAGGTTGTTATTCACAGTTTCTTGTTCCGAATAAATGATTTGAATGTACTCTGCATTGCTGACACGCTTGATCCATAGATACCACATTGCAGATGTCCCAACCTAAACATTTCACTGGTGGGATGTGAGGAAACAGTTGGTTTATTCTGAGGACTGTTGTTGTTGATTCATAATTTTTCCTTTATTTATTACACGACTATAGCTAATGGCCCTGTCATGCTGTTCTCACTATTTTGCTTTTATTATCATGTCTCTTACTTATATTCATTAATGTGTCTGTGCAACTGATACGACATGTAATGTATATCCAGCGCTACGGCTATGTTATTTGCTCATATGTGTTTTCATGCCAAAAAAATGCAATAAAAGATATTCAAACAAAAATATAAACCCATTAAGACCCATCCAAAAACAATAATCACTGGTCTAGATGCATTGAACCTGCATCAGATTGTCCACAAACCGACACACACTGATGGACATATCCTAGATGCCATTTTTGCTAATACCGAACTAGTTACCTTTCAAACTATAACTCCAGTCACATGGTCACACCACCACTTGCTTGGTTTCCAACATAAAACAACACTAAGCGACTCACCTAAAACTACCTTACATCCATCCACCTATCGGCCTTGAAACTCAATTTGGAACACTTATAAACACAACTAACATCCAGTACAAATCTGGAAATAATAAATACTGTTCAAAATCTATATGAGTGGCTACAGGAAGCTTTTGACATCCTGATACCACTCAAAAGCACACAACAGAACAAAAGAAAAAAAGCGCCTTGGAGAAAGATAGAAATAAAAGACATAAAACAACAAATCAGAAAGCTGCAACGTACCTGGCTCAAAACAAACACCAAACAAGACACACTTCAACTACAGAAAATTAACAGATTATACAAGTCTGCGATCAAAAAAGCTAAGAAAAAGTACTATTCAGACCGAATTCAAATCGCTAAATGTGCAAATAAAGAAGTCTATTAAGTACTCAATGAATTTCTCAAACCAAATTGCCTAGAAGGAACTCATCCTTTAACTCAAGATTTCACAGACAAACTGGCAAATCATTACACGGACAAAGCAGACACGTTGGACTCGTACTTCAAATAGAAACAAAGCATCAGCACTAACTCTTGTACAAAATAACAATCCAAGAATGCTCTTATCAAGCCTCTCCGTTCCTTCCAACAAATCTCACACAATGAATTTATGGACCTGGTCAAAGCAAGCAGGCCTGCCGACAGCCCTTCTGACCCCTATCTGCCACAATCTTTCAAAACAATTCTTTTAACAACCTCTGCTGCCACGCCCGTAAGAATCATGAACGATTCCTTAACTTCTGGAATATTTCCAGAAGAACTCAAAAAATCACACATAACCCCTTCACTGAAGAAAACATACTTGGACCCGCTGAACCCTAACAACTACAGACCCATTACAAATGGACCTTTCATGGACAAACTGATAGAAAGAGCAACGTTCGCCCAGATGTAACAATTCATTGAAGAGAATGACATACTTTCGGACTTCCAAACAGAATTCCATCCTGGAAGAGGCACTGAATCTGCCCTCCTTGCCATCTGGGTTGACCTGAAGAATAAAGTTGACCGCAGCGGGGTAGCTGCGCTACTCCTCTTGGACCTTTCAGCTGCCTTTGACACGGATGACCATGACACTCTGAAACAAAGACTCTATGAAGCCGGCATAGAGGGAACTGCTGTAGACGGGATTGCGTGCTACCTTCGAAACAGAACAAATGTCATAAATACCCCGCCTTTCTTGTCCAAACCGTACTCCACAAAGCAGGGGTTCCTCAAGGTTCTATCATCTCGCCCATTCTTTTCAACATCTACATGAAGTCATTACCAGTACTGATCAGTAAATTTCACCTCCCGTGCTATAACTATGCAGATGACACGCAAATACTCCTTCAACTGGAATGCCCCAAAGACATTAGAAAATCACCCATTTTCAGCTGTCTCAGATCCGTGGATCAGTGGATGCCTTGGAGCCATCTCAAATTGAATGCTTTAAAAACTGAAATACTCACGTGTGGCAATTGGAAACATTACAACCCGTTTGCCGCATGGCCTAATGAACTGGGATTACCGCCTAAAGTATCGAAGGAAATGAGAAACCTCAGAATGACCATGGACTACAAGCTGTCGCTGAATGTCCAAGTGGATAAACTAGCAAGTTCAAGCTTTGTCACTATAAAAACGCTGCAACGAATTTTCCCTCATTTGGGATTTCCACACATGGTCCAAGCTACCATCTCCCTTGTTCTGTCCAAACTCGATTACGTCAATAGCCTCTACCACGGATCACCTTTAACGACCATGAAAAGACTACAATGGATTCAGAACTCGGCTGCCAGACTACTCTTGCATATCAAACCGTGAGACCACATCTCCCCTGTCTTGAAAGCCTGCATTGGCTACCGGTTGCCAGAAGATCCACGTTCAAGTTGCTTTGTATCACCCACAAAGCAAAACATGGAATGGGACCACTCTTCATCAGGAATAAAATCACCAAACCCATTCAACAAAGGAACTTCCGCTCTAAAGGAGCATCTCGCCTCAAAATCCCACCATACTAGAAAAACAACATGGGTGGCACATCCTTCTCTGTTCAAGCAGCCAAACTATGGAACTCTTTACCCCCCAACATAAGGTCCACCAACAACCACCTTATCTTCAGAAAACTACTCAAGATTTGGCTCTTCCCCACATAAGCACCATACGCTAACAGAAATTTACAGCATATCCCTCTGTATACAAGCATTTGTTTTCACTATAGATATGTACCTATCTTTATGTATTACTTTGTATTAACATGTAAAATAATTATGTTGTTGAGAGAAAACATAATAATAATAAATAAATTAAAATCATCTTTGGTCTACATGTACATACTTCCATTGTGCATCTATGTACCTTCCATGTACTTGGATATGTGTGTCTGTTACTTTTCTTCTGAAAAAGCATATCCAATGCACTACCCTATTTCTCATCATGTGCCTCTATCAATATCTTTAATCTACATACACTTACCTCCTCTATGTATCTATATACTTTCAATGTACTTATGAATCTATATATTTCACTTTCTTCTAATTTAGCATTTCCAATGCACTACCCTATTTCTCAGCCTATACTTCGCTCAATATATCTTCCAGCCCAACCTTCTGACTCATCTCAAACTTCGTTCTACTACTCTTTCCAATGCACTACCCTATCTCTCATCCTAAACATCTATCAATATATCCTCTTCATCCACTCTCTCATTTATCCCAAACGCCATACCACTACTGTGATCCCCAAAATAACCCTTTCTAGACTCTCTCCTACTCTACCCCTCCTTGCATCATGTGACACCTCTTTTTACTATACCGATCCCCTAAAACAAACCTTTCTAAACTCTTCCCTCTGACTCCTCCCCTCCAAAACTCCTTTTACTCATCCAAACTCCTCCTCCTACTGCTAAGACCTAAAAAAAATTTTTTTTAATCCTTCACTCTTTTGTCCCTCCACTATCCTTTTCAATCAAAATTAACAGACTAACATGTTCACTTCTCAAATTCCATATTCAACTATACTAATTCACCACTAATACTTTATTGGGGTCCAGAGTAGCGTGCTAATCGCCAATAAAGCGTCTCAACACCCCATTGGGGTTACAAGTGCTATATAAATGCAAACCGTTTCCCTTTTCTACCCCTCCCCAACCCTTCTCAATCCAAATAACTGACTAACATATCCACCACTAAAATTACTTTCATGTTACACCATACTAATTCAACACAAATCCTGATGGGTTCCAGAGTAGCGTGCTACTTGCGCTTCAAAACCCCATCAGGGCTACCAAGCGCTATATAAATACAAACTTCTTTCCCTCTTCTATCCCGCCACCTACCCTTCTCTACCCAAATAACTGAATAACATATCCACTACTCAAATTACTTCATATTTTACTATACTAATTTTCAACACTAATCCTTTATGGGTTCCGGAGTGGCGTGCTACTCGCCAGAAAAGCGCTTCAACACCCATCAGGGGTAACAAGTGCTATATGAATACAAACCTTTCTTTTCTTTTATCCCTCCGCTATCTCACTCCAAATAACTGACTAATATCCACCACTGAAATGACTTCATATTTCACCATATTAATTCAACACGAATCCTTTATGGGCTTCCTGAATATCGTGCGTCAACAAGCACTATATAAATACAAACCTTTTTCCTCCTCTATCCTTCTGTTATCATTCCAAATCCAAATAACTGCCTAACCTATCTACCACTTAAAATGTACTTACAAGTTTTCACTGTACTAATTCAACACTAATCCTCTATTGGTCCCGGAGTAGCGTGCTACTCGCCGAAAAAGCGCTTCGACGACTCGTATGGGGTAGTAAGCGCTACATAAATGCAATTGCAATACAATAATCCACCAGGTGCACTTTCTCATTGTTTAATTTTATTTTTTGTTGTTTATTCTGTTCTACCTCAAGTTAACAAGTTCTGATTTTCAATTACGTTATCTTTACTTCCCTGGAGAGCCATAATTTGAATAAACTTTTACACATAAATTGCTTTTTTCTTTTTACCTCTTCAAGTGACTTGTGATGTATGTTTTTGTAGATGTCCTTTTTACCAAATAATACAAAGAAATGAATAGTAGGAGGAAGGGAAAAAAGAAATCAGTTGGTTCTTTTGAACATGTACGGCTTTGATTGTTCCTAACTTATATTTGGAAACTGTCGAGAGGGATGCGGGGAGAGATATATTTGCATGAATTTGGGCTGAATTAAGGCAGCATAATGCAGAGTCAGGTGTGGTTAGAATACCATTGTGGTGAGGCTTAACTGGGACAATGATTTCGGAAAAATGAGTGGGAAATCAGTGTTGTTAATCAGGTATGTTGAGCGTTTTATGAAGACACCAACATGCCGATTTGTAATCAGTGGTTGGTCTTGAAAACCATTTACAAATATTATCAAACCGAGTTGACTAAATAATGTGCTTCCTGGTGGAGTGGGATCATGTCCTTCTTACCCTGGTGTTAGATAATCCCTCCCTCCCAAGAAAATGTTTTGGTTCGATTACTCCTTGATCTTTGATGGGAGCAACAAACTTGACTTTGTAACCTTCCATGGGTTAATTGGCAAATTGTCGTTTCTGTGTTCACTCATTTGTAAATTGGGGGCAAAAGCAGTGTTAGATAAGGACGCTGTAATCTTGGGATCAGGGGAAGAATAGTTGGATTCATTTAGGGCAACCTCTGCAATTAAGGGGTCTTTAGAGAAAGAATCTGTTACTATGACTGTCATATTTGCCATGATTCCAAATATGTATTTCTTGGCTCCCATTTGCGATGACACACCACTGCTTGTGTCTAAATATTTGCCTGTGCTGATCCTACTCAAAGATGCTTCTGTTTTACAGCCTCCATTGGTCTTAGTGAGGATCAAAAGGACTTCCAAAAAGTGGCCTTTGATTTTGCTGTGAGGGAGATGGCACCACACATGGCAGAGTGGGACGAGAAGGTAAATGTGGACTGAGACCTACTTGTGAAGATTTAAAGAATTTTTAATTGTCATTAAACTAATAGAGGACTAAGTTAAAATGTGTTTACAGTCCTTTGAAGAGAATCTAAATGTTCAGTTCATTCATCAATAACTCAATATACTTTTGGCAAATGTGGATATTATATATCCAAAAGTAATACTTCTACAATGATCTTTGTATAGAACAGTTATAGAGTGGCGTTCCTTCCATACTTTCAGTTTTTAAAATAAATGTAAATATTGTATATGATCATTCTTTGAAATTGTTAAGTAATGTACATCTTGTACCTTGAGTTTATGTTAAACACATATTCTGCTCATGGTATTATGGTATAATTGTAACCATCTTCTACTTTTAACAATTTTAAGAAAACCAAAGTACATTTCAGGACCTAGCAGATACCTACAATTACTGAGCATTCTATTGCCATTATTGTAGTCTGTAAAAAGGCAAACTGTTGTAAACATGTGCTCTGTGCGAGTAATGGCAGAATGTCTGCAGGGAAGTCTTCCTTAATTATGAAGTATTTCACAACTGATGTCACATTTTGCTTATTTGTTTGTAAGTTATTATCTTCCACATCAGCTCTGCAACAGTCAAATAACATGCTCTTGTCAATGCATTCCCAACTGTTCTCAAACTCATGCTTTATATTTCATGATTGAAGTACGTAAATTCATAATATTTATACCACATCTGGTTCTCAAACTGATTGTCATCTGTAGGTGTTACACAATCTAAGCCAGTGTGCAGGCCGGTAATGTGGATTGGGGAGAGTCACCTTTAGTATTTAGGCCTCCTCAAAAAATAAACCAATTATTATTTTTAATCTGTTTTCAGATGAGATGAATGTAAAATTTCCTAGCGAACATGAAGGAAAATTACATTTTATTGACGTCATGGCGTGAGGATTAAGCTTTTAAGTGCTTATTTCTCAGAAGCCAGAACAACTTCAAAAAATCAACTCCCATTAGCCGCAAGTACCAACAAGCATTTGCAATGCAATAGGTCTCGCATTAGGAAAGTTTGAGCTATTAGTATTGTAAATGACACATTTTTTATATGTGTTGGTTTTTGAGAATAGCGAAATGAATAGCTTTGTCATTTATAATGCCAATAGTTTTAACTTTCGCAAATGTGACATCTTTAGCATTTGTAATGCAATAGGTGTGGTATTTACATGACTTAGATGTATTGATATTACAAAGAACAATGGCTTTTATTTTTTGAAATAATTAATACTTAAATAAAAGTGATTGTAATTTATAATGGCACTAGCTTAAATTTTTGTAAATAACTTTTGGGAAGATTATGTTCTTTGTATTTTATTGTGACGAAAATCCAAGAACAGAAGTGAAATATTAACATTTCTTTGGTGACATTTGTAATAAAGCGTGAAACATTGAGATAACATATTTGAACCATTTGTTGCATACCAGACTTCAACATCAGCCAATCGCGTTGATAAAGAGGTTTTAATGCGCACGATTCCAACGATTGCAAGTTGTGTACGATCGAATTTTGAGCAATATGTTCCTGTGACGTGCAGCAAGTTTTCCCTGTTGCAAAACACGATAATGGATGCCTATATAATGCGATATGTAATATTGCTCCGAGCGCAGACGGAACCTATGAACCGCCCCCACCCTGCCAGCGAATCCAGCTCAGAGGAGAGGCGGCCCGCTGTGACCGCGGCGGCTGGGACACGCTAGTAGCCAGAAGGAGGCGTGCTCGCGACAGGCTGGGGAGCACGCGCACAGGTTCCAGGCAGCGACGGAGGCCTGGCGCGCACCGCCTCCCTGTGCCGTGTCGCGCGCCGTGGGTCTCGTCCCCTTTTCCTCTTCCCAGTGTGTGCACCGCGGGGGCCTGTTTCCTACGCTGGGGGCCTGCAACCGCCGCTCCCTGCGATGTTGGCGGAGGCTGGCGGGGATGCGCCCCCGGGCCTAACCAGTAAGTACCGATTCGGGGGTATGGCAGATCTCCCGATGCATGGGGCTGGGGTGTGTGTCTGTGTGTGCGTGCAGGGGGGGTTAGGGGGCGGCGGCGTGTGTATGCGTGCCTGTCTGTGTGTGTGTGTGTGTGTGTGTGGTGGGGGGCGGCAGCGTGTGTACGTGTGTGTGTGTGTGTGTGCGCAGGGGTGTGGGGGCTGGCTGTGTGCGCACGGGAATGTGAGGCACGAGATGGGCACGGCGCCGTGCGCGCCCACAAGGTGAAATCTGCGCTCGTGCCCCTCTCGTGTCTACATTCCCAGAAACGGGCAGCAATAGGTCTCGAGCAGACTCTGCTCAACCTAAAAATGATGTCCGCAAAGAAAAAAAGTTATTGTAAGACTTAAAACACCAACAGTGCCCAATAGTTCACATAAAGTCTGTTTTCTTGTTTGATGTCTTTTCTTTTTTGTTTTCAAATTCCAGTGATAAATCCATGCCTAAAAACATATTACTTCTGCTTCTGTTCTGCTCTTGTAAATAGAACACACAACACTGTACCAAAGTGCAAATAATCTGAATACTCCAGTATAACATGGTAAGCACAATGCACTGTTAATGTTACAAAAATAACTCTAGTTAAATAAGCATCAAATTACTGGCTTTTACTAAGATCTTTCATTCAGCAACATGTACATCTCTTATCAAACATTCAATCTCCATCCAAACTGGGTGGTAAACAGCACCACAACACTAGGGCCGGTGGAGGGGATAATCATATCATCTGTGTTCTTACTAGGATTCCTTTACACCAGCTGGGAAATTTTACTTTCCATTTCAGTACCAGCGGCAATGATAATACTACTTATGCTTACCACCAACTATGCCAAATTCTCAACAGTCATGAAGTAGAAATTTGTAAGTTTGGAATCTGAGGACCAGTCTGCAGACTTAAAGATGTCCTTCAGTGGACAACACAACTCAAAGGTTTTGGATGCAGTTGCTTCTAGTGCCAAGCACTCCTTTATCAATGGCAGCCTCCTCCATCACTCACTTGACTCTTTGAGCCAAAGAAGGCGAAAAACCTTGGAAAGGGACTTTCAAATGGAAGTCCGTAGTTGCTTTACTCCACTCAGTCTTAACTTGGTGGTCATATCCTCATATACCCTGAGGCATCTTACCACACACACTTTAAGATTATGTGGAAAACAGAGTTAAGAACACATGCTTGTGTTGGACTTAATGCTTCCAGCTATGGTGAACGGCACTCATTGATCCAGTCTAAGACCCTTGCAGGAAATGAGGTACAGCAACCTAGTAGATTTTGATAACCACTCCTGCATGGTAAGATCTCCGTGCCTAACCATTCGGTTAAAGGTCTGAGGACTTGAATTATGCCAGAGCGAAGAATATTGCTGTTCAGTATGCCGCATTTCTGCCAGTCAAATCTGTTGGACCATTTTTCCAAGTCAATCACAGGTGCCCCCACATGGTCCAAATCCCTTCTCTGGCACCAATAAACCAGTCTTGTCCAGGCCAACCAATATACTCATGTCCTCCCCATCGACTAGTGCATCTCTCCTCGAAATTTCAGGGACTCTGCAACATTCCTTTAAATTTTTTATGCCATCAATGTCCGAGAACCATTCCCCTTGGGCCTGCCAGTATCTGAGTAGTCTGGGGTAGAGGGATCCGAAAATCCCAAGAGATTTACAGAAAAACTGGAAAAACAAGCTTTCATTCTACATTTTGGCATTATCAAGATCATATTCGCCAACTGGTTCTCACTTGCGCAGCCTATCCGTCCTGCCATCGCAAATGTTGTGAAGTAGTAGTATACCAGATGACCCAGCCCAGGAGTGAAGCATCTATCACCACTATCTCCTGATGCGGCCTGCAGCTGTAAAATTTTGGAACTTTAAAATTCAGACGGCACACATACAGGGCCACCATATGAAGTCTGGACCCGGTGCCACCAGGTGGTTCATGCATCTCAGTGTGACATAAAGCTCCTAAGGTCCGACTAATTTTTTAAGTAGCCACAACTCCATCTCAGGTAATGAGAGTTGCCATCTTGTCCAATGTGTACAGAATAATTGTCATGTCTGTCATTGATGCAGATGTTGTCTGACCTTTTTGTTTGAAGAACTGTGAAAATGTCAAGTCATTCAGACGATTATATAGATAAAACACCTGATGCAGAATCAGTCTGGGACAAATATCTTGTTATCACATTGTCAAGGTCAAATAAGAGCAAACACAGACATGTAGGCAAAGCAGTATAATCTGAATTGACGTCCATTTTACATTATATGATCATCAGAATATATCTGGGACATACACCTTGATTCAAATCTATGTCAGAAATTCCAATCCTTGATAAGACATAGAATAAAAGGGCTGCCACTTGACCACTTTCCAGGAACGGTCCTTCAACCAGATTATTGCACGAGATACTGCTGGAGACTGTCTTGACTGCTTCGCATCTGATGGAGATAACGAGCTGAGTCCAGGAGAACGGACTCTGCCGTGGCGTGTGTTCTCCTTTCGCAGGAGCACTGCCTTCATGACTCTCTGATAACCACAGAGTTTGCTGTCAACATGGTATTCAGTGCTTTGCTTCTCCCTAAGAAAGTCTAGTTTGAAAGTTCTACTTTTCATGCTTTCCTAGCGTAGCGCTTTAAGGTGTTAGTTTTTAATTACTTTTTAACTATGTTACAAATGTTCCATTTATTGTCGTTGTTCACAACGTGCATTTTTTATGTATTTATGATATTCCGTGTGGTTGTTTTAGATATGCTGAGAAACAAGTTCTTCCTGTTAAAATAAATGGTTTTAGTTAAGTGTCTATTTTTCTTAGTTCCATTTTTGTGTGAGAAATTTTGATGCGTGAAATAGGTTTGCTTCTATTACCATAGTGCCCTAGATCCCAGTTTAGGGATTGTATGTAACCCAAAAGCAATGTATTGGGTGGGATTCTGAGGGTACAATGACCTGCCTTTCACATTCAGTGCTGGTTCATTGAAACAAGTTAACCTGTGTCCCCCATGAGTGGGAAAGCAAACCCTGTAGAGCTATGCCAGAGTTGTAGTTTATGCGACAACTGCAGCTAAAAGTTGCTATTGAACATGTCCTTCAACAGCGCACTGATGGGAAATTATCCCACCAGCACCACTAGGTCATTAACGTGGCGGTCTAGTTCTCTCTGACTACTTCTCTCCGTCACAGATATCCCCGCAAAGTGGTGCCCTAACCTCCTCTACTGTCGTTTGACTAGATTATTATATCCTAAAGTCTGCCCTTTGAGGCCTCGGTGATCTGCCCTTGAATCTTCATTCTCACCTCCAATGATAAGTGGCAGTCTTCGAATAGCCAAGGCCCCTCCTGAGATGAAAAATGTTTTAACCTATCCTATGCACTGTAATGAAACACAGAACATAATCACATATAAACACTGTGCCGCCTGGCACTAGGTATGACTTTACAGGGATTATATACACTACAGGGCCTATTGAGCCGTTGTCAGAACCCTCAGAACTCACAACTAGTGAAGACAACCAGTAACTACTGGTAAGAGTACACTGAGCATAAACCTCTTAGGCATACATCCTAATCATCAGCATAGCACATTATACATAACATCACAGTAGGCCAATCGGGCCACTGTCATAAGTATCGCCATTAGCATAAACCAGTTACTGTGAATGCAATCCGCAGTTCCTTTACATCAGGGCATGACGAATTAGGTAGGCATGTAGTCCTCAGGGCACCCTAGCAATAACCAGCCAGTTACCGTAGATCTGAATTGTCAGGAACCCTCCTTGTAGTGCAGGCACGTCCCTTTAAGGGTGGCGGTAATCCCCTTCAACCCCCTCCCCCCCCCCCCTCCGCCCCCCTACCCAATCGAGGCCTCCAAACTAGGGCCCATGTGCAGCCAGGGAACATTGTGGCAATCTCTGAATCAGGGGCCCCTACTGGGCTTGCCCCACGCTGCCCCTCAAAAATGTCCCCAACATCAATCACATGGTAGCTCCGCCCACAAGCAGGCAGCTGCCACCTGTCTTCCGCTCTGCTGTGCCGGTGCTCTCGCCGTTCTCACCGCAAGAGCCCTCTCCTCAGGCTCAATCAAGCGGCGGGTGCAGCGCCCACTACGCTCTTCGGGAAGAGGCAAAGCGATGTGGGGTAACTGGCAGACCCCTCCTTATCCTTGGTTCCTTGGTTCCTGGGACAGACCAAAGTGGGCCACTGCACCACGATCAGTGAGGGGAGGCAGCAGCACAGCGCTCCCCTCGCTCTCTCTCTCTCGCCAGTCCAGAGAAAGGAAACTTAAGCAGGGAAACGAATCAAGCGTTCACCATGTGCTGGATGTCAGGCCACACAGGGCAGAGCTGGGCCCAGGTCACAGGGCCCTCCAGCAGAGGGTAAGTCCTTTGTGGCAGTTCTCCTGGCGCCCAGCAGTCCTCCTCAATTCCAAGTAAGCACTCTTTCATGGGGTCACAGCCCCAATAATTATACTACTTCCAGTCTTTGTTCTGTTCTGGCACAGGGCACTGGACCTAGTCCAAACCAGTTCTGGGGGGCACTTAACAAGCGCACAACAGACCCCATTGTTAGTGTAGGCTCTGGCCGCAGACACACCACAGGGGAGAGGAGCCAGTATTGTGTAAGGTAGGCACAGTCCTATGCAGGGTCAGGTGCTACTCCTCCCACTTCTCCAATGCAAATCGGCCTATTCAGCCTAGCGCTGACTCACCCAGCCCCTCTGGAGCCACTGCACCTCCCCAGCCCCTGTCATCCAGAGCCAGACATGCAATACACAACAGGCAAGCACAAAGACACATAGCACACAGAAATGCTCACTTCTAAAAGTGGCATTTCTAAAATAGTGATAGTAAATCTGAGAAGACCTTTACGCAGCATTTATCACCACTATTCCAAACATATCAAACTTTATCACGCCACCCCTCTCATATCCGGAATTACCACTGTACCATATATCAGGGCATCCCAAATACATTCCTATGAGAGGGAAGCCTCACAGCAGTAAGAAACCAAATGGGCTGTTTGTCGCTCCCAGGACATGCCACACAGTTAAGGCACATGTCCTACCAATTTACCGACACCGCACCTTGCTCATAGGGCTAGCTAGGCCCTACCTTAGGGGTGAATGATATGTAGTAAAAGGGGAGTCACATACGCGGCAACCACTTTGTGTCACATCACAGCAGCTGTAAACTGTGCGTGCAGACCCTTCAATGGCAGAGTACTGAGACAGGTTTGAAAGGCTACTTTGGTGGGTGACACAAGTGGCTCTGCAATCACACCAGTAGCATTTAATTTACTAGCCCTGTGTATCTGAGATGCTACTTTACAAGGGACTGATAGGCCTACACCTGTTTAGCGTATTGAATTTACCTATCTTACCACGTTTACCATTGAGAGCACATGCACTTTAACACCGGACAGCAGTGATAAAGTGCCCAGAGTCTAAAAACCACCAACACCAGGTCAGAAAAAATAACAGGAGGAAGGCAAAAAGTTCTGGGATGACCCTGCAAAAAGGGCCAAGTCTAACACAGTGTACGGAGATAAGAGCGGATTTGGATGATTCCCTGATCCCGTTGTTTTGTACATCAGGTTGACACACCCAATCGAGCAATTGGGCTATTCTAAATGGGTCTGTCTAATTAAGTTAGAAATTAGTAGTGTGTTGGTCTTGTGATTTGGGATCACTATCAAGATAAAGGTCTTCTAGTGTCACGTTATAAACGTTCACCTATTGTGAGAATTTTCTATCCAAAATAACCAGTAAAAAAGCTGGATTCCAGATAACCGAGGTATAGTGGGTGCTGTATGTCACCAGTTAGTCTGAGCTGTTATGCGCCGGTGATGTAACTAGGTTAGAGTAGGGTGGGGGGGGGGGGGGGGGGTGTGTGGCTTGGACGCCGATATAGGCGGTAGCGGACTTCAGAGCTCCTCCGTGACCGCCCTTCTCCCGCATTAATCCTGACATTTACACCGGGCCCCCAACCCTGGGTTCGAGAGCGGAAAACCTGGTGACCGCATCGGAGGGTGCAGGACGAGCTACCGAGCACCGCAAACGCGGTAACAAGACTTTTTTCCCTGCACTCGGGGAAGATCGCGGCACAGGATCTTAAAATGGCGGCCGCCGGCAAAGAGGGAGCCGCCTAACTGGGAATCTCCTGCCGCTGCCGGGAAAGCCCTGAGAGTGCCAACGGATCCTGTTTGGAAGGATGCAGGCCCCGGTGACGGCCAACGGTGAGGAGGCATCAAGTTTGAGCGTCTGTTCCTCCTGTGGTGCCTGACTGCGCTTTGCCTGACCTTAAAATGGCGGCGCCCGGGCTGTAATTCGGCGCCAATTTCAGGACAGTTGAGGAGCTGTGAATTGGCGATTGGAGTCCAACACCCCTGAATTGTAGATGGAGTGAACGGGGGTGAGCTGGAGACTGTCCTGAGGCTGTAGAGGAGCGTCTGCTGGCCGATCTTGCGACTTCCCATTGTCTGTGTGCTCCTAGTGCAGGGGTCTTCAAACTGTGGGGCGCGACCCCCAGGGGGGCCGTGGAGCGATGCAAAGGGGGTCGCGCCTTCACAGTAACACTTCTGCCAAGGGCTTCAGCCCCCCTCTTCCCCCGTCCTTTGTCTAAGCCCGGGCTGTTGCACTACTGGGGGCTCAGTCAGAGGTGTAACACAGGCCCCCCCGCAGCTCCCGGTAAATGTCCGGCCATCAGAAACCCATTCTCATGCTAATGCCGGGCGCCTCGGGGTGGGGGCTAATGCCCGAGTACCGGGCGAGGTGCAAGTCTGCATGTTCTGCTTTTCCATCCTGACAAACAAATGCGGCACTTGACCCCCTCGACCTCCTCAGGCTGAACAGGACACCGCACTGCTAACTGATGAAGATGGCATGCGTATGTAAAACGTGATGTTTGTAAAAACAACGGTTTGCAGGGAAATACAGTTTAACCATTTTTTGGCTCTCATTGCAGGCTGGCAGAGCAACACCACAGGGACTACACAGGGTTGCAATTATGATAAATGCAAACGGTGGTACGATTGCTACCCCTGAGCCCATACACGAGCATCTGAAATTAAAAAATATGGCACTTGACCCCCGACCTCCTCAGGCTGAACAGGACACCCCACCGTCCCTAAGGCCGTTGAAAATATATAACAATATTTAAGAGATTCGGACTGAGATTAGGCATATTCATTATTATATCCATACAACAGTGCAAAAAAGTTGGGGGACGGGGGGAGGGTTTGGTTAAGAAACCTGTTTTTTTTTTTACATAGTGGCCCAATGGCGATCCAAAACAGGCCAAGGGGTGGGGGAAGGCATTGGAAATTCCAAGGGCAGTGACTTGGCTATGAGAAATAAAAGGGTTTGCGTTGTTGCTTTATTTGGTGAAGGGGTTATTTCTCCAGCAGCATGATAAACAGAAATACGGATAGCTTCCGTCTCACTTGACTTGTGGCATTGCATCATGTTCGGTTGGAGATCAGGTCAGTAAAATAGCTATAAATATACTCTCACAGAAATGCCCCAGTGAGATGAAGGGCCTGCACCGGAGAATACTAAGTGCAGGTAAGCCTTATTAACCTTCACTTCCGGGTGAGTGGAGGGAGAGCAGGAAACTACTTCTCTAAATAAAGTGTAGATGAGTTTTTTACACATACGGCGGAGCAGGTGAGCCAAGGCCAGGGAAGTGAGCCAAGAGTGATAGCACTGGAAATAAAACAGCCCAGGGAGGGCACAGACCAGCCTTGGCTGGTAATCCAAACCTGCCATGATACACCAGTGCAGTGGACTCACTACGCGTGCTAGGGTCATGCACCCGGTCATTGGTGGAGTGTTACTGTGTGTAAAAAATGTCAAAATAGTGAAGCAATGCTATCCTAAAATACATGGCATCACATAACATCTTTTACATTTTCTTCCCACACCATTTAGTCAAGCCTGTTGCATAATTTAGTCCTCACTGCTTCATAATTCCTGCAGCCCTGCCCACAGGTTTAGAAAATATTGTCAGGAGGGGGTCCTTACGCCTCAAAATGTTGACAGGGGGGTCCCGGCATCCAAAAGTTTGAAGACCTCTGTCCTAGTGGGAACCCTAGCGATAACTCTGACCTGCACTGCAGACAAAGCCCTGGGAACCTGGCCAGCGAGCGCCAGAGCAGCGGGGTATTCCCTGGGCCCTCCTTGGAACCAAGGTGAGAAGAGGGACCGGGGATGCCGCTTCAGGGAGATGCACTGATTTGAGGGTGCAGGGGTCCCTTGCTTGAACCTCCTTGTGCGATTGTAACTGAGGCATACCACGAGGTTCGCCCTCAGGGCATGACCTGAGGGACACTTTCAGACTTTACAGCGCACTGCGGAGCTGTGGGTCTGCAATACTTCAGAAATACTGGGGATATAACTCCGCTGGCCTGTTACTGGTTTGCCTGAGCTGAGAGCTGGTGGAGACTACCCAGTCGAGTGCCCTGTACAGGGATACCTGGTCCTGTGGAGAGAAATCAGGTTCCAGCCTGAGGAGAAGTGAGCGCATAGACTTCGTTGAACTGGTCAGCTATTATAGTCAGGAGCCCTCAAAATGGGCAGAGTGTCCAGGAAGAAGGGATTCGAAGTGCTGCAGGTCGAAGAGCCGGAACATTTCATGGATGGGGAGGAATCTGCGCCGGGTGGTAGTGTCCCCGCCTAGCCCAGAGACCCCTCCTTGGGCGACATTATGCAGGCTATCATAGCCTCGAGGGAGCATTAGAGAAAAGGATGGACACCATCGGCTCGGATCTTTCCCTGTTAAAGAATGACCACCGGAAACTCAAGGAACGGGTGGCGTCTAACGAGACCACCATGAAAGTCATTCCGGACACGGTCACTGCCTTGCAGAAGACGCTGAATGAGGTGGTGCAAAGGGTCCACGTGCTGGAGGTGAGAGTGGAAGACAGTGAAGGGCGCTCCAGGCGCAACAACCTCCGCTTAGTAGTAGTCACGGAGCAAGAGGAGGGATCTGATGCAGTCCAGTTCTTGGAGACGTGGTTAAAAACTGAGGTGGGGCCGGAGGGCCTATCTCCATTTTATGCGCTGGAGCGAGCACACAGGGTCCCGGCTCGCCCACCAAGGCCTGAGGCCCCACCCGCCCGATGGTAGTGCGACTGCTACATTACCGAGACCGGGATCATATTCTACGGAAGGCCAGAGAGTTCCAGAATCTGCAAATTGGGAACGGCAAAGTAATGATCTTCCCGGACTACACCAGGGAGGTGCAGCGCCAGAGAGCCTCTTTCTTAGTAGTTAAACGGAAATTGCGATAACTACATCTCCCGTATGCAATGCTGTTCCCGGCCAGGCTACGAGTGTCTGCCGACAGCGGTACACACTTCTTCCTCACACCGTAGGCCGCCTGGGACTGCTTGGAGGCTCGGGGGGAGTCTGGAGCGCGCTCGCCACCTGTGACCTCGCCTCGAAGTTGCTCGCCTACTTCACTGCCGATGCCGTGGCCCGTCTCTCCCACAAGTTGGCGGCAGGAGCGAGACAAGGCGGTATTGGCGGTGGCGGCGACGGCCATCAGCCAGGGGGATCTCAGTCCAGCCAGTAGCCCCTCGGAGCGCGCGAAGAGTGGAGCGGAGAGCCCCAGTTCCAGCAGCGCTCATGGGCTCTCAGATGCAGATCTACCAGTAGTCACCCCGCAAACAGCAGATGGGGTCTTTGGATGAGCGAGCAGTAAGACCAAGGTGTCAGAACTTATGCGGAACCTGCAGTGACTATGAGAATTTGTGACTCCTTTCTTGGATGGTGAGCGGGTTGCTCGGATGCGCTGTAGGAGACATTGGGGGCCATAGAGGGAGACATTAGACCACAGGGCGAGGGGGGGGGGGTTTGGGGGAGTGTCTGGAGTCATGTGGTTGATGTCTCAAGCAGCCTTAACTGGATAGATTTTGTAAGCACATTTTCATTGTTTGGATGGGGTTGCCTCGTTGGGTGCCTGTCCTGGGGAGGGGGAGTTGGGGATGTTTTACTTATGGGGTTGTGTTCGGGGGACCAAGGCATGTTAGGGGTGCGGGAGCAGCAGCACATTGTCAGTAATGGGACCCGCATTAGGTTACACATGTCTCACATGGAATGTACGGGGTATGCACTCTATGACTTGGCGTCACAAGATACACTCATTCTTAACTCGCAGGGGTGTACACATTGCATTCCTGCAGGAAACCCATCTCATTGCGAAAGAAGGGAAAGCTCTACAACGCCGTTGGAGGGGTCCGGTTTATTACACTACATACTCTGCCTATGCGAGGGGGGTATTGGTATGGATTAGAGCTGGGGTACCCTTCCAATGCACGACACAATTGATTGATCCAGAGGGCAGATATGTAGTGGTCCAAGGGAAGCTAGATGGGAGGGATCTTACGCTGGGATGTCTATATGCACCTAATGTGGACCAACATGCCTTTTTCTCTCTTCTATCTCACAAACTACCATCAGTCCTTGTAGGGCCACTATTACTTGGAGGAGATTTTAATTGTATCGCAAATGTTGACCTCGATCGCTCTCACCCCCCCCCCCCCCCCTTCTGCATGCACAAACACATAAATTAGCAGAGGCACGTTCTACCTGGCAACAGACTTGGGGGTTGGTAGACACTTAGCAGGCCCATCACCCATTGGTCAAAGATTACTCCTTTTTCTCCATCCTCCATGAATTGCATGTCCGCTTAGACGCCTTTTTATGTTCCCCGGATGTGCCGGAGAGGTTCGCAAAAGTGAGTATCTCACTAGAACTATCTCTGACCACAATCCGTTGCTGATCCAGTTGGGATGGTCGAAGATGCGCCCTAGAATCCCCACCTGGAGACTGCGCCCCGAAGCGCTTGACGATCAAGTCTTCCGCACCACTATTGCCACGACTATTACGGAGTGTTTCTAATTCAATGAGAGAATGGCTGGAACTGGAACTGTGGAGTGGGACGCCTGTAAAACGGTCGTCCGAGGGAGATGCATTTCAGCGGTGGCTGGAACTCGGAAGGCCCTCCTCCACGATATTCAAAGGGACGATGATCGTTTGCGCACCCTGGAGAGAGAGAGCCCTGAAAACCCGGCCAAGCAGGGGGAATTATTGGAAGCCAAAGAAGCGGTGGCAGCGAATGTAGAGCGCTTGCAGTGCTTCGACTACAAAAAATATATCACACGGGTGCACTCGGAGCGAGATAAGTCGGGGGCCCTCCTAGCCTGGTTGGCCAATCCGGCTCGTCGTGGCTCAGTCATACTAGAACTCCGTGACCAGATGGGGGTAGTCCGCCTTGACCAGCAGGGGATTAATGATTTGTTTTTTGATTATTACACAGAGCTTTATCGCAGCCGTGTACTCCCGTCTGCGGAAGACTTACCGAATTTTACGGAGGGACTGGACTTGCCAGAGCTGGGCGACGAGGACGCAAAACTACTAGGGCGAAACATTGAGGTGCGTGAAGTGCGTGTAGCCATCAAAAACATGGCCCGTAGTAAAACTCTGGGCTCGGATGGCCTCCCAGTAGAATTTTATCTTACTTACATTGACCTCCTAGCACCTCGCCTCGTGCACTTATATAACGAACCCTAGAAGTTAGGTAGATTGCCGGAATCCACTAGAGAGGCGATTATTATCCCTTTACTAAAGCCTGGCAAGCAACCTTGGGATAGAACGGCTTATCGCCCACTCTCCATGCTCAACTTAGACTACAAAATCCTAAGCAAGGTACTGGCAACTCGGCTGCTTGCTCACATGCCCACCCAGGGCTCGAAAAATTCACTCGACCGCTCGCATTTGCGAGTGAGATTGATTAAGGACTTATTTTTAGGTCCTACTCGCCCTTTCTGGCGAGTAGGAATAAAAACTTGACACTTGACCTCTGCCTCTGAAAGCAGAAGAAATGTGACAAGATAGCAAGATTTAAAGGGTTTATCCCAACTCGCAACACAGCACTTAATATACGACGGCTCCTACACATCTTGCAGGCCTACTCCTATGAGGAGGTTACTGCGGTGACATTCGCTGTAGATATCGAAAAAGCCTTCGACAGCCTAGAGTGGGAGTACCTATTTTATGTAATGCGGAGAATGGGTCTTGGTCCCGACTTTGTGCGCTGGACGGCTCTACTATACGCAGACTCGACCCCTAGAATTAGAGCGGGAGGGGTGATTTCTGAGGCATGCAAGGTGGGGAGGGGCACACGTCAAGGGTGTTCCCTCTCCCCATTATTGTTCGCTATGGCTGTGGAGCCCCTGGCGGCACATGCTAGATTGGAACGGGCGTACCAGGGCCTGGACGTCTATGGACAGATCCACCATATTGCACTTTATGCGGATGACCTCTTAATGTTTCTGGCAGATACGTGTGAGGCACTGCAAGGGGTGAAGTCTTTGTTAAGGTCCCTGAGCGCGGTAGCTGGCTTAAAGGTCAACTGGACAAAATCATACCTCTTCCCGGCGCGCAAAGACAGACCTCACCCTCAAAACATTGATGGAGTGAACTGTGAGGAGAGATGTTTACCCTACTTGGGCTCGGTGATTTACCACGACCAGGTAGATATACTCAAAGGGAACGTCGGGAAGGCAATCAGGGGAGCCAGAGCTAACTTTGACTTCTGGGGCACCTTGCCGTTGTTGGTTGCGGGACGCGTGGCACTCCTCAAAATGGTGACCCTTCCGCGGTTATTGTACTACTTTCGGGCCCTCCTGATCTGGATCCCAGCAAGCTATTTTAAGAGACTTACAGCAATGGTCAGCTCCTTTTTGTGGGGTGCGGGTAGGCGCAGAGTGGCTCTCACCACACTCATGAGGCCCCGAGCGGAGGGAGGTCTTGCGGTCCCGGACTACGAAACATATTACATAGCAGCCCAGCTCCAGTGGCTCACACAGTGGGTATCGAGGGCCACTAGGGGAGAGGGTGAACCAGGAGGACTGTTGGGCCCACTGTTAGTGCTATCCTGCATAGTATAGCGACTGCCGCTCGAGGGGACACACCTGACCCAGGAATTTGCCACAGCCCGGAAATGTTGGAATAGGTATCTGCGAAGAGGATCTATAGGAACCCCTTAAGCCCCTGACATACCATTGAAGATGTGCAGGGTCCTGCCGCATGGGGGTACCTGGCAGAGGTTGGAAGCCTGGGAACCACAGGGTCTATCGACGATAGGTGACTTATTCGAGGACGGTGCCCTGATACCTTTTGACGACTTCGGTGACCGCTATGAGCTGCCAGGGGGTGACTTCCTGCTGCACATCGCGCTCACTGCAGCGATTCGAAAGCACTGGAAGGCGGGTCTGACAGAGCCGCCTACTTCCATGGGCTGCCAATACGTTGTGGTTGCTGCGGGAACCATTAAAGCAGTAACATGCTTGTACAGGCTCATGACACAAGAAGCCCTGACCCCATTGACCGCCTTAAAGCTGAAGTGGGAAACTGACATAGCACAAGACATCCCAGATACGGCATGGAGTGGAATAGTGGAGAGGGCCTGGAAAAGCACGCGAAATGCGCGTTTCCAATTAGTGCATTTTCACATCTTACATAGGGCTTATTTAACACCGGTCCGCGTTCATAAGTATTTCCCAACCCAATCAGTCTCCTGCCCAAGATGTGCAATGGCTGAAGCCGACTTCAAGCATATGTTGTGGGACTGTCCGTCTCTTGTCTCCTTTTGGAGGGGGGTAGTGGCCCTGTTGACAGATGTTACAGAACAAGACCTACAGCTATCCATGGCACATTGTATCCTCCATTGGTTTCCCCACACCTCAAAAAACAAAATCACTAGTAAATTTAAGGACCTGGGTTTCCTGCTAGCCAAGAGAACTATAAAATCCCAATGGAAAGCGAAAAAGGGCCCCAGTTTAGATAAATGGAGGGCTGAATTTCGAAAGTGGGCCCGACTGCGAGGGCAATGTCCGACTACAGATTGCACACAGAGCAGGTAATGAAAAGGCATTGGAGGGGGCAAGAGCATGGGGGAGGCTTGTCATGGAACTCACACCCCCGGAGGACGTACATACTTCCCCAGCGAATAGCCCTGAAGCACCCCCATCATAGTATGCCACAGTAATTAATGAGATTCCTACGGGAGTTGTTGACGAAATGCTGCCCCTGAACGCATGTGAGACACTTGCTACTAAGGTACTTCCAGTAGTCCCGTTGCCTGACGTACTCAGAAATATGGGCCCAGCTATGTTCCAGTGGGGACACATTACGACACGCCTGGGAGGGGGGAGGATGGAGGGATGAGGGAGGAGGGACTTGTTGGGGAGGACTTGGATTGGTTGAGGTAGGATAGGGTCGGGGGGAGGGTAGATGGTAATGGTCCGCTATGGGGCATCCACGCATAAATTGCACTGACACCGATGTAACGAAAAGAACTGAATACAGTCTGGACACTGTACTTTACTGCTGACAAAGTTTCGTTTAACTAATATCCACCCTGTGGAAAGCAGCTGAATATATCTGATGTGATACTTTTTGGTAGGGTGTACTGCTTTGTTTGCAAAATAATAAAAATTGTTTAAAAAAAAAAATGGTTAGAGTAGAGTTGTATAGGTGGCCTAGTAGTTTGTGAGATTGGGGTGGAAGCCAAGTTAGATGTTTCAAAGGAATTATGCAAGCTGTTTGTATCATGTGCAGTAAGGGTATAGTAGGGTATAAAACCAGTGTTAGAGCAGGGGCGTCCTGGGCTGCTAGGTCATATCTGTCGATATCCGGGGCATCCGATCAACTCTCAAATGGTGGCCCTAATAGTATTGTTCGGGGGACTGTTTGACTTTTTAAATGCAGGCCCATAACCTTTTTTGAATTTTTTTGATAACTTCCCAGGGAACACTGAGCAGCAAAATTCTAGTTACATTAAAAAGATGTGGTTGGAAGTTCATCTTGACACAAATTATTCTACATATCCACCTACCTATCCAAGAAATTTCTAAGTGATCCCAGCGATAAAGGTCCTCATGGTCCTCATAAAGAACATTCGGGGAATGTTGCAGTCATTAAGGCGGTTAGGATCAGAAGTAAGCATTGTTCCTACATTTTTAATGACGTGTGGACACCAATCAACACCTACTTCCCATACAGTTTTCTCATTCTCATCTTAAACCAATGCTTTCTGACGACTTGTAGTTGATTTTGAACCCAGACACCATCTGAAATGCCTGTATCTCATTGTTCAAGGCCAACAAGGAGCCAGCGGCATTGGTTAGAAAACAAAATGGGTTGTTGGTAAACAATGTAATTTCGAGCTGTGTACCTTCCAAAGTTATGCCTTTAATCCTAGGGTTGGTCTATATCTTCTGCACTAAAGATCATATACTCAATGGAAATAATGAGTGGACAGGGGCAGCCTTGGGATGTTACTCTGGTTAGCTGCATGGGATCTGTTCAACATGCTCTTTTATTAGAGTAGTGGATGGGAACATATTAGCTAGCATCAATCACTGCATCTGTGGGCTCGTGTTAATTCAAGTAAGCACCTTTTAAAAAAAAAAATAAGATAAAATCATTTAACCCTTTCTAATGTCGTCCCGCATCTCACGAGAGAAGGAGCGTTTGAGATTTTTTTGGGATGCCTTTTTGATGACAATGGATGCCAGGCAGGGGTGTCCCGTTTGTCTATTTCTAACAGACCTACTATGGAAAGGCATTAATATTGTAGGCCATACATCGACAATAAGATTTTTGAGTATTTTTAGTAAACATTTTTTGACGGCACTCGAGCCTTGCTATTGGTCTGTAGGACCTACATAGGCCTGGAGGTTTGTGGGGCTTTGGATTCAGTGATAACATTGACTCCCTCATGGACAGAGTAGACACAGTGCCACATAATTACACGCCACATAATTACACTGCACTCAATGCAACATACACTCCAAATACCACACCATGCCACATAATTACACGCCACATAATTACACTGAACTCAATGCAACATACACTCCAAATCCCACTCAGTGTCACATAATTACACGCCACATAATTACACAGCACTCAATGCAACATACACTCCAAATACCACTCAGTGCCACATAATTACACGCCACATAATTCTCCAGAAAAGAGTTCAAGATCGTTTAATGCAGGTGCCAGAATTTCACGAAAGGCTTTACAGAATGAATTGGGAAAACCATCATATATCGGGACCTTATTATTGGGGAGTACTTTTATGGTCGGTCTGTCCTACTCCTTTGAGACCTCTAGATCCTTGTTGGTCATGGTTGGTTAGTGTACACATACCAATTGTGGAGTCAACAACTTTGCCTTCTGAGGAGGAAGAAGACAACCCAAGTTCAAAACAAGAATGAGACTCATGGATTTTAGGGAAAAGGTACAGCCCCCTCTCTGGGATGAGTGATGCCATATATTGTTCACAGCTAAATCTTGGAGCCTCTGAGTGAGAGCTGGTCAATAAATCCAATATTTAACAGAAACTGAACAACAATTTGAATAACTGTTGTGTCCAAGATGTAGTGTTATACATTTTTAAATAATTATTAAAAGCAGAAATTGTGAGAACAAATATAATTCACTCTCCCATCGATCGTAGTGTACAAGACCTGGTATCCACATGAGGTGTTAAGGTGCTAGCCTCGCAAGTGCCAGGACCCCACACCTGTCTCCTCGACTATTTCTCTATATCCTTTGTCCTTTTTCTAAGCGAAATCATCATTATCATCATCTGCAACGTGTACGGTTGGAGAGTGATATGAGATCCTTCATAGGAGCCATGGAAGTACAAACCAGCAAACAATGTGAGAAAAGAAGCCTATGGCCCTATATCAAGCCGTGCCTCACTGTCATCTAGGTTCAGGTCCCTTGACCTAGCATTCATCGATTATTGTCTGGAGCATTGTTTCCACTCTGGGTATATCGCAACCTGGGGGTTAGCTGAAGCATCCTAATTGTTCGGAGGATTGAGAAGCTTCATTACATCATATCTTGGAGCTGCAATAGAAACTGGAAAGGGATCTTGTGTTTCCTCCAATATTCAGTCATTGGTGTAAATGCCTTCTGTTTGGTCAAGGTCATGGTTGATATATCCTGGAAGAGCGACAGTGGTTCCTTTTGAGGACCATAGCTTTAGTTCTCCTAGCCGTTCTCAAAATATTGTCTGACATTAAAAACACGCTATGGCCAGGACATCAGAACTGCGATTGTTATTGGTTTGAATGGTTGTGAAAACTCTGTGAATTCTGTCTGGCTCTGTAGGGTGATTGTCTTTGGCAGAGATTAGAGGGTGGAACATCCTTTACACAGAGGCTACTTGGTCCAAGTCCGACATACCTCTGATTTGAAAATGATTTGTCCCTTATCTCCATTTATTTTGTCTTGGAGGAAATTAATGTGTTCTTTGAGTTCTTGTCTCCAGCTCATCATGGCTGTGTTTGTCCTCTGTCACTACTTCCAACTGATATTGGTAATTATCAAAGGCCCCCTGTGTTCTAAGTGGTTCAATTCCTAGGTCAGGGAATATGCATATGTGAGAAAATCTTACCTAGGCAATGACAACAATTATAACAGTACAGCATAGAGGACTTATCAAAAACAATGAACTAGAAATATGGAGAAGGAATTCATTTAATCAATAACACAATTACATTTATTCAACATAGTAAAAATCACAGGAAAACATCACAGTAATTCATCTCAATTATTACTTGTACAGATAAAAACATAAAATTCTAATTAAAATACCTTTCATAGAATGAACAAACAACAGTAGTAATTATCGACCCGCGTTTCGGCGTTGAAAACGCTTTGTTCAGGAAATTGCCACAAGCGACTGTAGAGAATTCCTTTTTTTACGTGCAACACATAGATGGTGATGCAGTGTATCACAGAAACTGATAACGTTAGAAAAAATCCTGTGTGGCCGATCTCTTACTGAGATATCGGGATCTAAGTGCCCATAGGTAGGTTGATGTATTGATGGAGTACTAGGCGACCTCTTTATTCAAAAACGAACCTAAAATTAGCAGTCAGATAGAATGACTTGACGCTCAGAGAGATCCTGATGCATTTGATAGGAGAATTGGAGCCGGTCTGTCTGTATTTTCACACATATACTACTTCCAACTGATCCACCCTTGAGTCTGTCTTTCATAACGAGTGGTCCATTTCAGAGATGTTTTTGGGGAAGTCTTGTTTTATGGAAGTCCAGTTTAATTCACCTGGCATATAGTGGATGTTGCCTTTCAAGGGGTGTCCCTATTTTTAGGTCTCGACCTACAGTATTGCTTTAGCAATGCTTGTTTGTCGAGATTCTAGTTAGGCGTCCAAAAAGTCTCCCCAAGCTGCAGATTAGACACAGTTCATGTGAGTCAGGCGCGTGCTCATCACCAGGCACATCGCATATCGCACTCCATACACCATTTGTCTACACCCCCCCCCCCCCATCAGACTTCAAAGCAAGCCGCTCCCCCGCGCCCCCCATCAGACTTCAAAGGAAGCCGCCCCGCCACTTTTGGCGGCGAGCAATTTTTTTCTTTTATAGACTGTTGCTAGAAGCTGGCTTCAGTAACAGCCGTGTCCCCTGGCCGGATGTGTCCGCACAGACCAGCTGCTACTACCCTCTGGCTGGTGTCTCTCAGCTGAGTAACAGTCTCTTATCACAAAGGACGTAGCTCACACAGAGAGTCTGCTTTAAACATCCCATTCCGTAATACACACTGCTACAAACGCCGGATCGCTTTCTGTTTTGACATGACATGCTGCCAAGGGACAGTCATTGCGATGGTTGTCTCCTACTATGAAATGGGGGCCGGCCTGGAAAGAAAACAGACCTCTGTGGCGAGTAGAAAGGACCAGCAGAATGCGGAAGCAGTATGGAAGTCTGTGCACTTTCAAGCACGCAGCGCAGATATTCGGTCCTTTAGTCCTGCGTATTGCACCACCCGAAACCTTGCTGTCACATTTCGGCCTTCACATGATGTTTGGGGAGTAACTTGCGGGTTTAAAAAAAAAATAATAATAATTTTCGGCCGGGCCGCGCGGCCAATACTTGTTTTTAAAGGGCACCCATGCCTCACTTTCAGTTTAATGGCGCAGGTGCCGTGAATTATTTGAGGTGTCATGCGCAGCCCTTCTCTGGCATGCGCAATGCTGCGGTTCGCTGTATTTACATTTATAATGTATTATTAAAGGGCACCCATGCTGCACTTTCGGTTTCACGGCGCGGATGCTGTGATTGCTTTGAGGTGTCATGCGCAGCCCTTCTCTGGCACACGCAATGCTGCGGTTCGCCATATTTACATTGACAATTTATTTTTTTAAAGGGCAGCCATGCCGCGCTTACAGTTTAAGGACGTGGGTGCCGCAATTGCATAGAGGTGTAATGCGCAGCCCTTCACTGGCACGGTTCGCCGTATTTACATTAACAATGTTTTCTTTTTTTAAGCGCACCAATGCCGCATTTTCAGTTTAATGGATCGGGTGTTGTGATTGCATAGCGGTGTCATGTGCAGCCCTTCATTGGCCTGCGCAATGCCACTGTTCGCCGTATTCACATGAACAATTTTTTGTGCCTCCAACCTAACCTGAGGAATTGCACTTTATTTCACGAGCGTTTATTCTGCTTACCTTCCCTCTGCCAGTTCTTCGAGGTGTGGCTCCCCTGGCTTTGCATTCTTTTACTACTTAACTATAATTGATCTCTCGCATGTAGCGGCGGGCACAAGCGCCTGCGCGCGCGCACCAGTCCCAGGTTTGTTTTTAAAGGGCACCCATGCCTCACTTTGTTTAATGGCGCGGGTGCCGTGATTGCTTTGAGGTGTCATGCGCAGCCCTTCTCTGGCACACGCAATGCTGCAGTTCGCCTTATTTAAATTGATAATTTATTTTTTAAAGCGCACCCATGCTGCCCTTTCGTAGGGCCCCTGCATCTCCACTCTGCCTTTTTTTAGTAGCTCTTCCCCCCCCCCCCCCCCCCCGAAATTTGACTCTAGTAGCGCCTCTGTACCCCACTGCACCGCATCCATGCCCCCCTCCTTCGGTGAGTGCCAGTTGTGGTGCTCAGAGAATGGGATTCATGAAAGCTGCAGGGGACGCCTGCGCTCCTCGTGGTACCCTGTTTGTGTCAGTCTAGAAGAGGATGCTCTTTGTGAGTGGTGTGCGTGGCTTGCTGCTTGTTGCCTGGCTACAGGATGACGCCTGTTAATGGTGCGTAGTCTTGTTTTCCGGCATTGGTGGGTGCGTTTGTTTTACTTATGCACTTGTTTTGCAGCGCTACAAACCCCATTTAGGATTGCTTTCTGGTGTAAACCCTTGTTCCCCACGCCTAGAAGCCTCTGTACAGCAGGCCCCATCATGCACTCAATGCAACATACACTCCAAATCCCCCTCAGTGCCACATAATTACACGACACATAATTACACATCATTCAATGCAACATACACCAAATACCACTCAGTGTCACATAATTACACGCCACATAATTACACAGCCCTCAATGCAACATACACTCGAAATACCACTCAGTGCCACATAATTACACAGGACTCAATGCAACATACACTCCAAATACCACTCAGTGCCACATAGTTATATGCAACATAATTACAGAACACTCAATGCAACATACACTCCAAATACCACATAATTACACTCTACTGAATGCATCACACACTCCACACAATACTGTAGGAGAGTAGGGTCTGCTTTCCTATGGTCACCCCACTTTTTGCTTTTTGCTTCACTGGTTTTCGACTTTAATGTGGCTGTGGGACTGCTAATCAGACCCACAGCCCATCTGTTCTCTATCTAAATTCATACCATGTACTTTAGGTACATCACCAATTGGGAATTGGGTCACTCTTGTGAGTCCCTGTACAGTGTACCATAGGTACCCAGGGCATTGGTGCACCCAAGGCCTACCAGGGGCTGCAGCATATCTAATGCCACCCCTGGCTGGCCATCCAAACTGACACAACTGGCTGATCACTCAGCTGGGGCAAGGTCGTGTAATCACCCCTTGCTTGGGTATAGTATTCCTATACCTACCATTATATATAGACACATATGCCCCTATAAGTCACTCCTATGGCAGGCATTAACAATCCTGAAGCCAGAGTGCTTGGTTTTATGTGAGATGAGGCTCTAGCATGAGCTGAGCCTGTCTGCAGCTTAGCTGTTCTATGATATAGCCATACCATATACTCTTAAGTGCATTATAATCCTCGCGGTTGAATGCTAACTTTGGTTTGGCTTTATCAAAACATGTCGTGTAAGGTGTCATACGCTTTGGAATACTAACCCCTCGCCAGTTCTGGCAACGGGGGTAGCATTCCACCCTTCTAGAGGGAGAAGACATGTTGTTCCTACTAATCCCGGTTAAAGTTAACCAGAGCCTCAGCATCACAAAATGGATGCTGCTGCCACAGACACAAGTCTGACCTACTGCTGCTGGGAGTCCTTCCAGCGAGGGAGGCTTGGACAATAGGTTTCCTGTCTTGGGAGGTGCTAGCACCACCCCAGACAGGCCATAGTGTATTGGGGCAGGGAGGGCTGAATGAAATGACACTGCCTGGCGCACACAAGGTGTCCCATGCATAGTCCGGTTCAAACCGGTGCTGGGGCACTCCAGCCCCAGCTCTGGCGCGAAACTGGACAAAGGAAAAGGGTGCTTCCCTGGTCCCACCCATAGGAGGGACCTAGCAGGTAATCCAGCCCCTAAATGTGGTATATAGGTAGGAGCTGCGTTTAGAGACTTTAGATTTATCCTGACTGAAACTTGAAACAAAACTCTGGACCTTCGACGTTATACCTGAAGATAGAAGACTGAAGAATGTCCCTTGTGGTCAAGGAGTGACCACCCTGTGTAAGCAGGCACCATCAAACGGTCAACGGTTTGCTTTGTCGACACTCCCGCCGTAGCCCGAGCACAGAGCCTGACGAGACCCGGACTTCCAGACTTCCTTCAGCCCGATCCACAGCAAAGCTGAGCCCCTTGGAGGCGACGAGAGACGTGGGACCGGCCATCTTGGAAAGCCAACAAATTGCTTTCCGTGCAACTTCTGAGGCACCCTCGAAGTTGTGCGTCTGTCCGGTCATTTGCCCGTTGGCTGGTGGCCTCTGTGACGACGAACCTTTGAATTTACACTGCTGGTCTGGTTGCTCCAGACTGGCCCCTGCTTCCTTGAAAAGGAGAAGCCCATCAGACCTTGCTGGTCTGGTCCAGAAGCCATCTTTGATTCCTGCGTGGGTTTGCCTTTGCCAAGGCTTGTTGACTCCAATCCGGAAGCTGACAGCGAGAGCCTTCGTGGGACAGTCCGTATCCAGCTCCTGGTCGTCGTCGACACCTCCTGGTCCACGTGGTTGCAGAGACCAGCTTCACAACCTCACCTGATTGCTTCGCGACATCACCTGGTTCCTTCCTGGTTCCTTCCTGGTCACTGGCTAGTGACACAGACTCTGTCCCCTCTGCTTTCAGGTACTCTTCATCCTCGATCCGCCCTTGGATCCAACCGGACACTTCCCTCCTGGTCGCCTGCAGCATCTTTCTTCACTGCTCCATAGGATTCAGCGACGAAACCCGACACACTTTGACACCTATGCACCCGCTTCCTGTGGGTGAAGTAACGCGAGTACTCCAGTGCTCCTGTGGGTATTAACTATCCTAGTGTCCTAGTTTTCAGTAGCTTTCTCCTAATCCATCCGGAAGTGACCTAAAAGAACTAGTTTCCAATTCTTTAGTTCCCATTCTAACTCTATGGTAACTCGCGCGTGTGTAAAGACACTGCACACACATTCCGTGGGCCTCCTGCTCCCTATCCTTTGGTAGTACAGCGTAGCCCCAGCGATTCTCCAGGCCCTAGGCCTATCCTTTGTTCGTGACGTGGTTCCTATACCACTATTTTAGTATATGGTTTGAAGTGCCCCTAGGGCATTACTGTATTTTGTGCAACTTATTGTATGATAATTTATCTTGTAAAGTGCTTGTGCTTCTGACCTCAAAGAGTTCAGAGGATTAATTTAGTAATAAATACATATATATATATATATATATATATATTCCACACCACCAATAAGAAAAGTGAAAAAGCAAGAGCAATTGTAAATGAATCACAAATCCATAAGAACTTTACTATTGCTGACACATTGGCTCTTAAGACCGCACATTCTCTTGCCATTGATGACGATGTTCCGAATAACACCCAGGAGATATTAGGTACTATGGGTATCATTAGTGGCAGTGCTGGCAATAGTCCTTTTTGTCCTAAATCTACATTTGTCCCGGTGATGCCTCGGGATGCCATCGACATCTTCAATGACAGGATTGTGGAAGATTTGAAAGAACTAAATAAAACTGTGGCAAAGAACAAGAAAAGAAGAAGTTTTAGAGATAAACAATATTCTCTGCTTATGCGTAAAATCAAATCAAAAGGTGACATTATTGTCAATAAAGCGGACAAAGGTGGAAATATTGTTTTGTGGCCACGTACTTTGTATCTAGAGGAAGCGGAAAGACAATTAAATTACCCACTTTGTTACAGGAAGGCCTCCTATAATGAACTCAACAAAGTAAAAACCCTTGTACATTCTAATCTCGCATCTTGGAAGAGGGTAGGATTGATCAGCAAGAAGGAATTTGATTTCTTGAAAAAAGATTTTCCCATCACTCCGACGTTGTATCTTTTACCAAAGATACATAAAGGCATAACACCGATACCAGGGCGACCAATTATTTCTGCCCAGAATAGCCTGTTGGAACCCCTCTCCAAATATGTTGATTTCTACTTACATGAATACATGGAGGCCTTGCCTAGTTACCTAAAAGACACTGGTGACTTTTTGATGAAACTGAAAGAAGTTGTGTGGAAACCTAACTATCGTTTTCTAGTCATGGATATTACATCATTGTATACCTCTATTAATCATGTTGATGGTTTGAATGCAATTGAATACTTCTTATCCATTAGAGACATCAAGTTCTATAAACATAGTAAAATGCTCATCAGCATGATTGATTTATGCCTTAAGAATAATTTTTTCCTTTTCAATAATGAAGTCTACCAGCAACTGCGTGGTGTAGCCATGGGTGCGTGCTTCTCCCCCAGCTATGCGTGTTTACACGTGGGCTGGTGGGAGAAGCACGTCCTGGGTGGTACCCGCAGTTGTTTGGAGGAGGATGAAATTGGCATTGTAAAGATGTGGCGCTTCATCGATGATGTTTTTATAATTTGGCAAGGGTGTAGTTCATCAGCAAAAGAATTTGTTAGTAATATCAATAACAATTCTCTAAACCTAGAATTTTGTGCCAACATTGGCGATGTCAGTGTCAACTTCTTAGATGTAGAGGTCTACATTAAGAATAACGAGATCATGACTAGGATGTACAGAAAGTCCACAGCTGGAAATTCAATTTTACATGCCCAGAGTAACCATCCACATCATCTTATTAAAAGCATCCCTTATGGGGAGTTTTTAAGAATTAGACGGATATGCAATAATGAGATTGACCTCATGAATTGTTTGTATGGATCTTACCAAAGATTTTTGCAAAGAGGCTATGAAGTTACTAACCTCACTAACTCTCTCAAAAGGGCTTTATCAATTCAAACAGTTGCAATGGTTGAACAACCTGCTTCAGTTACTCCAGAAGAGGGTGTTGCTACAACTGAAAAATCTTCCATTCGCCTAATCACCACTTTTAATAATCAACATAAAAAGATGAGGCAAATTATTAAATCTACCTGGCCCATCTTAAAAACAGACATTGTGGTGGGCCCTTTGTTGGGAGATATTCCCAATATTACTTTCCGACGAGCACCCTCTATGAGGGATGCTCTGGTCAAAACTAGCCCTGAAACCTTCACTAAACCTAATTGGTTCTCCAACAAAACAGGTTTCCGGAAGTGTAGTTCATGTCGGGCATGCAAATTCGGTGTGAACACCAGCGAGTTTGTTGAGGGTCTTACGGATGCAGTGATTCCTATCAAGAATGTGTATACTTGTAAAACAGACCATGCGGTCTATGTTTTAAGATGCACGTGCGAGTTACAGTATGTTGGCAGCACCAAGTTGCAGGTATACAATCGAATCTTACAGCATCTTCGTGCCATTGTTAACTCTGACCCTAATTATCCAGTGGCACGTCATTTCAAGCTGGTACATAATAACAATCTTAATGACCTGCAATATTTTGTCATTGATGCAGTCCCCCTGAATAAAAGGGGTGGAGATAGAGAGAAGAGACTTAGACAATTAGAAAGTCAATACATTTTGAGGTTAAACAGTAAGATCCCTAATGGCCTGAACATGGGAGAAGATCTTAACAATTTTTTGTAAATATGTTACTCCATCGTATGCATAACTTTTTTATAATGGATTTTATACCTTTTTATATGGTTTTAATCTATTTGTTTATGTTATGGATGGTCTATGAAGATTTACATTGTTTACTCTGATAATCATCTTATTGATAATATTGATGTCTGTTTTTTTATATATATCCAGCTGTACTATTATGTAATTTATAGGTATGCCCTATTTCTTGCTGCTATATAGGAGTTCTATAAGATGTGATTGCCTTTTTCCCTCCCTTATTTATTCATTTATATATATGCACTGCCGACTTTTTGCACTCAATTGGCACTTTGCACTTTATCACCAATTTTTATTCTGCTCCAGGTTTTTACCTGGATATACAATGTTTGTTCCCAACCTTTTTGGGATTATGCACCCTGCACTTTTTTACGTTACACTTTAAAACTATTTGTGGTTTTTATAGCAAATTTACTGGTTTTATAACATGCCCCACTGACATTGGTTCTTATTGTTCAGTTACAATACATAAATTAATATTACGGTTATCCATTGGGCACTCGCCCTTTATGCTTTTAACAGATTTTATTCTTTTTTTTTAGACTGTTATAATTGTATAGTGAATCTAATATTGTTGCATTCATGCAATCAATTGCACTGTACTTTGCATTTGGATTAATTGTTTTATATACTGAATGATACTACCTTTGTCTATTAATTTGTGGGAGGAGTCTTGTTTGTTCACCAGTACTTAACCACTCATGTCTCTGGGTCTTGTCATGTGATCAAGTCCGGGTTTCCCGGACGAAACGCGTCATGCCGCCATCCCCATTGATGGAATAAAGCACAACATTTCTTTCTAAATCCTTGGTTTGTGGTCTGTACCTGGCTGTGTCCGTTTGCTCTCGCTGTTCGGCGCTTCAGGATTGTGGATTCCTATATATATATATATATATATATATATATATATATATATATATATATATATATATATATATATCCGCACTTGTACTCCTGCTGAGACGCCACGCCATCAATCCTCGGCTGACGCGCAAACAAGAACACGGAAGACCCAGAGTGCTGGTGAGTTTTTTATTTAACAGCACACCATGGCAGGATAACGTTTCGCCCTACACAGAGGGCTTGGTCACATGGTGCACCGAAAGAGTTGCGTGAATTTAAAGTGCCAGTGCAGTAACAACACCCTCAATGATTGGTTGCCCCTGAAACCATCAAAGTATGCAACACAGCTGTTAATTTAATCATTTAAAGGTGCAATAACGGGCAAACAAGGCTGTCTTAAGCCTGGTCTTTTCAAGTATAACTGTTTCAATACAATACTTAAAATCCGGATACATATGTAAGAATTTATATAATTTTAAATTTCTAAAAGAGAGGGTAAACTGGGAATTCCCACAGTGCAAGTCAATTCATAACATTGCGAGTTGCTATACAGATTTCCATATATAATACAATTAAATAAAAATTATTAATTAGAAATTACAACCGCAACTGTGAAACATGATCTGGCTGAATTGAATTTTCTGCATAAATGCAATAGGCCCTGGTTAGCACTGAGAAGGCCCTCTCACTTAATTATAAAATTTATACACAAATTTCATATATATACATCTATATACAGTGAGTGTCTTACATAATATTACCAAAAATAAATTTGAATAGTTGACTAGAAATGTAAACCGGAAAACAAAGGACCAAAAGACGTAAAGTGACATGTATTAGATTGTAAATGCCAAAAATACCCATTAGAGTTGTTACTGCCACTGTGATAAACAAGTGAAAGTTAAAAAAAGAAGAACACAATTCTTCCTAAGTTTGAAATTTGTAAAATACAGCTACACGCCTAGTGAGAATTTGTTACAGTACTGAAAAGCATAACTAGACATATATAATTGATGAGACTACATGGCCTAAAGTTCAAACACATAAACAGGCAGACACAAACCCAATTGCAGCAACCTGGAGGAGGGTATGAGTACATACTGGGAAGACAGACAGAACTATAAACATGTATAGCAGTCCTCCGTGGAATTAAGACCATTAGGACTTTTACTATCCATCTCCAGGATATATCTGGTCTCAAGAGCCCTTAAGATCCCTTCTCTGTTACCTCCTCTTCTGAGCGGGCCAATGGCATCTATAGCATAATATCTAAGGAGCCCACTGTTATTGTTATGGAACTCCTTAAAATGCCTGGCTACAGGGTATGTGGCAACGTTCGTGTTAATCGCCCGTATGTGCTGGAGCACCCTTTTGTGGACCTGCAGTTTGGTACTACCAATATATTGCAGGCCACATGGGCACTCCAGCACATACACCACATACTCTGATTTACAGGTTAGCTGCTTGGTAATTTTACGGGGCACTGTCGAGAAAGCTGTCAAAAACTCAGATTTATTTAGTCCCTGGGAACAAGCTTTGCAGCTAGAACACTTCCTAAAACCACGGCTCGCTGCTAGCCAATTTTTAGGTGGGATCACCTCCGGACTGGATTTAACCAGTGCGTCTTGCAGCGAAAACGCCTTCTTGAAAGTGATCGCCGGTCTATTAGGCATGTGTTCTCCTATCACTGGATCTAATTTAATAAGATTCCAGTGTTGATTAATGATTTTTCTCAGCGCCCCATGCTGACTGTTATAGGTCCAGATAAGTCTGACCAGTGGTTCACTGCTGGCTACAGGCATTAGCCGATGTTTTCTATGGGTCAGTGCTTCACTTCGGGATAGGGCATTGGCTTTCCTGATCGCTATATCAATAAGATGTTCCTTATAGCCCCTAGCTAGAAACCTAAGTTTGCTTGCTGCTTGTGCCACATTACAATGGGAATCTGTACTACAGACTCGCCTAATTCTAAGCATCTCCCCGTAGGGGATGCTGCGAATTAAATGCGGAGGATGGTGGCTGTAAGCGTGCAAAATGGTATTGCCCGCAGTGGGCTTTCTGTAAAGCTTGGTTTCAAGTCTGCCCTGACTGACTATATATATATAACCTGTTTGGTGTCCTTTCATTTGGTATTAAAGGGGTTACATATGGTAAAACAGCTGGCTTTACATGCCCTCTTGAGTATAGCCTAAGACTGCTTTGTCCATGCTACCACTAGGATAGCTTGTCTATAAGGTTGACTTTACAACCATCACCATAAGGGTTGTTTGGACTAGTGCAAGGTGCTCACTAGAATAGTGAACATCATATACCAGGCCAACTTCTCACAAATACCACTCTATCTATCGGCCTCACTCTATCTATCGGCCTCACTCTATCTATCGGCCTCACTCTATCCATCGGCCTCACTCTATCTAGCTATCGCCCTCCCTCCCTCTATCTATCGCACCACCACAGAATCACTGAGCACCACCACCGCATCACTCAGGGGCACCACAACATCACTCAGGGGCACCACAACATCACTCAGGGGCACCGCAACATCACTATGCGCTACCACAGCATCACTGAATGCCACAGCATCACTCAGCGCCACCACAGCATCAATCTGTGCAATCATTCAACAACAACTGGTTCAAATATGTTCTCTCAATGTTTCAAGCTTTATTACAAATGTCGCAAAAAGATTTTAATATTTCACTTCAGTTCTTGGATTTTCTTCATCATAAAATACAATGAACATAATCTTCACAAAAGTTATTTACAAAAGTTTAAGCTATTGCCGTTTTAAATTACAATAACTTTTTTAAAAGTATTAATTATTTAAAAAAAATTACAACCCATTGTTAATTATATCAATACATCCAAGTCATGTAAATACAACACATATTGTGTTACAAATGCTATAGGTGTCACATTTGCGAAAGTTAAAACTATTGGCATTGTAAATGACAAAGCTATTAATTTCGCTATTTTCAAAACCAACAAATAAATAAAAAAAATGGTCATTTACAATACCAATAGCTCAAACTTTATTAATGCGAGACCTATTGCATTGCAAATGCTTGTTTTAAAGGCAACTCGTCGGAGAAATAAATATCTGCCATCCATTAGGTGCATAGCAATTGCAGGTGTTGACGGAGAGCTGTGTGTCTGAGAACAGATTCTTGATGTTTTAAAGGTTTAGGTTCCCTAGATGCAATGGGGGCTGCTAATGTGTATGAGATAATGGCAGACAACGTCCCGCACAATTATTTTGTTTTTAATTTTAATTAGTTTTATATATATATTTATTGTTGAAGCACAGAAAATGTAAGACATAAAAAAACAGACAGAACAGAGATACCAGCAGTGTTTTACATCAGAAAGTAGAGAACCAGATCACCTTACCTGTGGCCTACATTGCCTCCCTTTCCGCCAGTCTTGCAGTATCATTACATGCATTCTTACCTACAACATCTGATGTTAGGAGATATCACACAAAAGGGGCCCAAAAGTCCTTAGGACACGATGCACTGGGCAGTTCCTCTGCATAGGATTCTAACTGCACCGTACAATACGCCATATCTGTTTTCCATTCATCAAATTTGGGAACCCTCTTCAAGCCCCAGCACATTGACACCCTTCATTTTGCAAGCAACATTGCCAAAGCCACAAACTTATGGTTCACTGCCTGGATGGGCTTCACGAAGCCCAAGAGACACACCGCGGGATGCATCTCACCTCCTCCATCACCATATCTGAGAGGACCTTTGTCACTTCCCTCCAATACCCATGAATCGAGGGGCATTCCCAAGCTAAATGCAAGAACCCCGATGAGGGATTCCGGCAGCTTCAACAACTTGCAATTTCCTGTAAACCAAATTTCTGTAGCTATAGAGGAGAATAGTACAGCTGCTGCAAGTATTTAAAATGAATTATTCTTAGATTGTAGTTTGATGTGAGTATGCCTATTGAGTAGCAGCAGAACTCCCAATCATCTAGTTAGATTGACTGTTTTAAAACTGCTTTCCAGCGGTCCAGAGAAGTGGTGGGCTGCTCAAGCAATTCGCTCTGGGAAGCATTTAGAGCCTAGTTATCAACTTCCTGCGGTTGGTACGAGTGAGGAGTATTTGCAGGGACCCCAGTTTCTCTGGTTCTTGTGGGAAGGAGGGAAACAGTGTCTTCTGCGCCAGTCCCAGCCTGTGGTATGTGAATTGCAAAGTGTGGTTACGTTATGTACTCCCACAAAGTCCATGAATTCCAGAAATGTTCCCTCATGGTATAGGTCCCCCATCAACGCTATACTCCACTTTTCCAACTGGGCAAGCGCCTTAGGCTCCTGTACGACCGAGATTGCAGGGTGGTATAATTTATTTATTTATTTATTTATTTATTTATTTATTTTAACGACTTGTAGAGCGCCTGGTGACCCGAAGGCATCCCCGCGCTGTAATGATTTTGATATCCAGATGAGATGGAGGAGAGAAAAGGAAGAAAAAAAAGGGGGGGGACGTTATTTCGGAAATAGAAGTGTTTTCAATTTTTTTCTAAAAATAAGATAGCTGGGTTCCAGTCTGAGGGAACGGGGGAGTGAGTTCCATCTGGTGGAAGCTTTCACAGAGAAGCGTCGGCCACCAGTGCGTGTCTTTTTAAATTTGGGGATGATGGCTAGATGTTCATTTTCGGACCGCAGGGATCTGGGAGCTATATAAGGCGTTACCAGGTCGCTGAGAATCGGGGGGCCAGCTCCATTAATCAGTTTGTAAGCCGTGCACATGGCTTTGAATTCCACTCTTTGACGCACCGGGAGCCAGTGCAGGGCTTTGAGGGCAGGTTTAGCTGACACTCTGGAGGGAAGGTTCATGAGTAGTCGGGCTGCAGCGTTCTGTGTTCGTTGTATTTTAGCCAAGGTGACCTCAGGGGCACCCAGGTAAACCATGTTACTGTAGTCCAGCCGTGACAATATTAGCCCTTGGACTAGGAGTTTTCTGGAGGTGGGCGGGAGTAGGGGAAGAATCTTGCGGGTGGTGCGCATAAGCCCAAAACAGGTTCCTGCAGTTTTGGCCGCTTGTGTTTTCATTGATAACTCGGGTTCTAGCCAGACTCCTAGGGTCTTAATTTCTTTTTTCGGGGTGGGAATTTCCCCGAACACGTCTGGCCAGGCTGATGGGGGGGATGGTCACCCATTGCTTTCCCATGAGCATCACTTCGGTCTTCGACCCGTTTAATTTGAGTGAGGATTCACACATCCAGCTGTAGATTTTCGTAAGGCAATTTGCCAAATTGTCTGGGTGATCGTCTAGTTGGGATAGGGAGACGACCAGCTGTGTGTCATCCGCGTAACTCACAATTTTGATGCCGAAGGGTGTCACCACGTCTTCAAGGGGGGCCATATAAGCATTAAAAAGCGTAGGGCTTAGAGATGATCCCTGGGGGACTCCGCTCGTGAGGGGGAGGGTGGACGAGTGGTGATTGCTGTCCCATACCTGGAACGTGCGCCCGTCAAGGAAGGACTCTATCCACCTGAGCGCCATCCCGGTGAGCCCGGTGAGCCCTGGCGAAACCCAGTTTGGGATTGCCGTAAGATGTTATTTGCCTCGAGAAACTGAGACAATTGTCTCGGCTACCTTGCTGATGCCAGGGAGGAGTGAGATTGGCCGGTAGTTTGCCATGTCTGCTGGGTCTAGCTGGGGTTTTTTAAGGAGTGCTTTCACGACTGCGCTCTTCCAGCATAATAATGGTAGAACTGGTGCATGGAAATAAAGCTTATCACCATTAGTAGGTAGTGCATGCCAAGCACATATAGAGCAGTGTATAGTGTTAATGTATGTGTCAGTATAGCTTTGAGGGGAATGGGCTGTGTCGTGTCACTTTAAATTGCAACATGTGGGGTATATTTTGTGGGGTAGTGCCAGTAGTGCGCAAAGCGTGCCTGTGCACATAAGTAATGAAGATAAAAGTCAGGGGCACCAAACCCTCCCTGCCTAAATGGGAGAATGAGCATCTTCCAGAAAAGCTGGGGTTTCTTTCCCGCCCAGACGAGGGTTTTCATGGAAGATTGGAGCGTTTTGAAAAAAGCTTGGTTCAGCGATATGTGATTGTTCACGAACCAATATAAAAACCTGGGAAGCACTACCATCTTCATTATGTCCAGTCTATCGGCCACAGTTAGGGTAAGGCGTGTCCAACGGGGTATCTGTTCGTCAAGCCTCGTGATGGCAGTGCCATAGTTCCGACAAATGACAGTTTCATGGTCTCTATGTACCCACACCCCCAGATATTTAACTTGCTCAGTGCACCACTCCAAGGGATAATCCAAAGCCGGGGGAGGAGGTTCCATTCAAGTTGTTAGCGGGAATACAGTCGATTTGGCCCAATTAATGCTCAATCCGGGGGAGTACCAGTATACTTTACCTAACCTTGACCCAGTCTTGAGGCGGAAAGCCGGGGCTGGAGGTACTCTACTGTTTTTTAAAACTGTACTTGTTCACAGCACTTTGTCACCACTTCGCCGCTTTTAAAAACTAAATACAAACAAAGCACTTAGCCAGCGCTCGCCCCTACCTTAGCGCTCAGCTGACATTAAAGCTGGTCGCGCTTTCCTAGGTTCTTGCCTGCAGCCGCCATCACCCGCGGCGTGCGCGCTGACTCCGCCCCCTTGGAGGCCACGCCCCCTATTTGCCATATATAACTCGCTGATTAAGAGCGACAACCACCTAACCTTGACCCAGTCTTGAGGCGGAAAGCCGGGGCTGGAGGTACTCTACTGTTTTTTAAAAACTGTACTTGTTCACAGCACTTTGTCACCACTTCGCCGCTTTTAAAAACTAAATACAAACAAAGCACTTGGCCAGCGCTCGCCCCTACCTTAGCGCTCAGCTGACATTAAAGCTGGTCGCGCTTTCCTAGGTTCTTGCCTGCAGCCGCCATCACCCGCGGCGTGCGTGCTGACTCCGCCCCCTTGGAGGCCACGCCCCCTATTTGCCATATATAACTCGCTGATTAAGAGCGACAACCACCTAACCTTGACCCAGTCTTGAGGCGGAAAGCCGGGGCTGGAGGTACTCTATTGTTTTTTAAAACTGTACTTGTTCACAGCACTTTGTCACCACTTCGCCGCTTTTAAAAACTAAATACAAACAAAGCACTTAGCCAGCGCTCGCCCCTACCTTAGCGCTCAGCTGACATTAAAGCTGGTCGCGCTTTCCTAGGTTCTTGCCTGCAGCCGCCATCTCCCGCGGCGTGCGCGCTGACTCCGCCCCCTTGGAGGCCACGCCCCCTATTTGCCATATATAACTCGCTGATTAAGAGCGACAACCACCTAACCATGACCCAGTCTTGAGGCGGAAAGCCGGGGCTGGAGGTACTCTACTGTTTTTTAAAACTGTACTTGTTCACAGCACTTTGTCACCACTTCGCCGCTTTTAAAAACTAAATACAAACAAAGCACTTAGCCAGCGCTCGCCCCTACCTTAGCGCTCAGCTGACATTAAAGCTGGTCGCGCTTTCCTAGGTTCTTGCCTGCAGCCGCCATCACCCGCGGCGTGCGCGCTGACTCCGCCCCCTTGGAGGCCACGCCCCCTTCCTCCCCCTTCTAATGTGTATGCACAGAACGCGCAGCGGGAGCGCCGTTTGCGCGCCGAAGGCCGCCTAAGGCAAGCCCGTCTGCGCCCGTCCGCGCACGACCGGGCCTAGGGCCAGCCCCCACGCCTGACCCTACCGCCATTAGGAGACACTACTCTCGGCGAGATCTCCTCAGCCTCAGACCCTCGAAAAACTCTACCTGTCATGTCATACATGACCTAAACGTCCCCTTCACTAGTTGTAACATCTGCAAACCTGGAAACCTACTCCTTCCCAGACTGGCCTTCCCACTCCCCGGCCTCAAATTAGCGACACTCAACTGTAGATCGCTTCCCAAGCATGCCCTTCTCATAAACCACTTAATTGTCGATCACGATCTGGATATACTCTTCTTAACTGAAACTTGGATCGCCGGTCATTCTAACTCCGACATAGTCTCGGCCCTCCCCCCTGGCTTTCTCATCATGTCCCAACCCCGTCCTCTAGGTCGAGGTGGTGGTATAGCTATCATCTACCGAGACTACTTCTCCTGCCGATCTACTGAGATCCAGAGCAAGGAGTCAGAGAGCTGTCTGTTCACGCTGACGCTCTCGCCGACCTACTCCCTGGCAGGCCTTTTGGTCTACAGACCCCCTGGTCATTCCGGCCCCTTCTCCGCCGCCTTTTTAGAATCTGTTTCATCCCTGGCCCATTTAACATCCAACTTCCTGATTACAGGCGACCTCAATATCCATTTCAATGATCCAACAGACACAGGGTCGTCTGACTTAATCAGTGAACTTGGCGCCCTTGACTTCTCCCTGACTAACTCAGGAGCCACGCATGCGAAAGGACATCTGCTCGACCCTGTATTCTCGAACATCCCCTCCCTCCAGTTCACCAATTCCCTCCCCCTTCCTTGGACGGACCACTTCCTGGTCTCGTTCCATCTCCCAGGGGCCTTTAAGAAACCCCACACCCCCCCTACTTTCACCAAGGATAGAGCCTGGGCCAGACTTTCGATGGACAACTGGGCCTCGGCGCTTGACGCTTCTACCCCTAGTCTCGCAGCCGACCCCACCATGGCAGACATCCAGTTCAGAGACTGGATTTCCTCCTCCCTCGACAATTTCATCCCCATCAAAAATCGGGAGGTGAAAAATAAGAGCAAGGGCCATGCCCCCTGGTATAATTCCGAACTTAGAGGGCTCCGTAAAGTGTGCAAAAAGGCGGAGAGAGCTTGGAGGAAAGACTGGCTCCACAGCAACAAAGACATATATCACAACGCGGTAAGACAATACAAAACCGCCTTGAAATTAGCTAAATCAACGTTTTACGACAACAGAATAAAATCCGCGACCAACTCAGCCAAAGAATCATTTCAGATAGTCAAAGAACTACTGAACATCCCAACAGCACCTCCCTCGCACTTCCCCCCACCAGACAGAAGCAAGGATCTGGCCAATTATTTCGAGTCTAAAATCATGCGGATACTGGACTCCCTTCCTACCGTCAGCCCCCCTTCCATCCCGGCCATAGCGGACGAAAACAATTGCCCACAGCTGGTGACTTTTAGAGCAGTTTCCCTCACCGAGGTAACGTCCACGCTAGAGAAACTGAAAAGCGGTTCCCCACTTGACCCAGCCCCGGCCAGATTCCTAAAAAAGGTGTCCTCCACCATAGCCCCTATCATCAGGGATCTCATTAACTCTTCCCTCGCTGGTGGAACGGTACCCCCTAACTGGAAGAACGCAGTTGTGAAGGCTTTGCTGAAAAAGCCCCAACTGAACCCGGACGACATGTCTAATTACAGACCGATCTCACTGCTCCCTTGTATCAGTAAGATGGCTGAAAAACTAGTCAACTCGCAACTATCCCAATTTCTCGAAACAAACAACATCCTGCGCCAATCTCAAACTGGATTTCGACCCGGCCATGGCACGGACACCGCACTCCTCTCTGTCATCGAGGAAGCAAGGTGTATCCTAGACTCAGGGGGATCAGTGGCAGTGATCCTCCTGGATCTTAGCGCCGCCTTTGATACGGTGGATCACCGTGTCCTACTACATCGCCTGGCCAAGGCAGGAATTGTGGGTACGGCGCGAGCGTGGATCGAATCCTTTCTCTCCCATCGATCCTTTCAGGTGTGGGACGGCAACTCCCGGTCAGAACCTCTTCCACTGAAGAATGGAGTTCCCCAGGGGTCGTCGCTCAGCCCCACCCTGTTTAATGTTTATATGGCTCCCCTGGAAGACGTAGTGGCCCCCTACGGTGTAAAAATAATTAACTACGCTGACGACACCCAACTTGTCGTATCCCTGTCCCACCTGGATAACCATCCTGACAGCCTGCTGCACTGCCTCCAGGACATCCATACCTGGATGTGCGACTCGGCCCTGAAGCTAAACGGCGCAAAGACCGAGATCATGCTCCTGGGCAATAAATGGACGACTTTTCCACCTACATCTTGGCCCGACACCTTCGGCGAAATCCCCTCTCCTAGAAATGAAATCAAAACACTAGGAGTTTGGTTGGAACCTGACCTTACCATGAAAACGCAGGCAGCCAAGACAGCAGGCACCTGCTTCGGTCTCCTGCGGTCCGTATGCAAGATCCTGCCTCTTCTTCCCCTCCCATCCAGGAAATTACTTGTCCAGGGTCTGGTCCTGGCCCGGCTCGATTACAGCAACGCCATCTATCTGGGGGCCCCTGAATACACCCTGGCCAAACTCCAACGGACCCAGAATGCGGCGGCCAGGCTCATTATGAACCTCCCCCCTAGAGTGTCGGCCAAGCCTGCCCTCAAAGCTCTACACTGGCTCCCTGTCCGCCAGAGAGTAGAGTTCAAGGCCCTATGTATCACCCACAAGCTCATCAATGGAGCTGGCCCTGCCGCGCTAAAAAATTTGGTCACCCCATATAAAGCCTCAAGACCCCTTCGTTCCGACGCCGAACACCTTGCTACGGTGCCCAAATTCAGGAAGGCTCGCTCTGGCGGTCGCCGCTTTTCGGTCAAAGCCTCCACAGCGTGGAACTCACTCCCTCTCAGTCTACGCCTGGAACCCTCACACTTGGGGTTCCGCAGGAAACTTAAAACCCTCCTGTTCCCCAAATAAGGCACTCCCTCTCCCCCCCTCTGGATCCTTACAGGTTGATTAGCGCGGGGATGCCTACGGGTCACCAGGCGCTTTAGAAATCGCAAAATAAAATAAAATAATAATAAATTCTCTAGTGACTGGCGCCAGGTTGAATTCAGGGGATTGGACGTATCGCACCATATCGTCCGCAAACCGGGATATGGCTATGGGCGACTGTTGAAAATGTAAGGCTGCTGCTGCATGTTTCTGTCTTATTATAAATGCTAAGGGCTCCAGTGCTAGCGCAAATAGGAGTGGTGACAACAGGCAGCCTTGTCGCATTCCCCTGTGTATACCTGTCGCCTCTGAGGTGATCCCATAGACCCTGACCCTCTCCATATGATCAGTATACAACAAATGGATCCACCGAAGGAACTCCTGAGGCATGCCCATGCGGGACAACACCACAAACATACATGACCGTTGCATAGAATCAAAGGCCATGGTGGCATCCAGTAGCACCGCCGCTGCACGGATAGAGGAATCCAAATGATGGAGAATCGAAAAGAGTGTGCAGGTTATGGGTAGTGGACCAGGAGGGCACAAAACCTGAATGGTCCGGCAATACCAGTGAGGGTGGTAAGGGCTGCAAGTCAGTGGCAAGGATCTTGGCAAGTACCTTCACATTTGTATTAATGAGTGAGCAAGAACAGTCACACTTTTCAGGTGGCTTACCAGGTTTTGGGAGTGTTATTAGCAATGCTTCCCGTAGCATCGGTGGTAGGGTACCTTTGTCGTACGGCTCTTGGTATAAACCTCGGAGATGAGGTGTCAACAGTTCCACATACATTTTATCAAATTCACTGGGGAGGCCATCGCTACCCGTAGCCTTCCCGCTTGGGAGTGTGCAGATTGCATCTTTAATTTCCTCCTCCGTTATGGGCTGTGTTAAGAATTCCCTTTGCCCCGGGGACAGATAGGCAAGTGCAATAATATTCAAATATAATGTTGCTTCCCTCTATGGGGCAGAGGTAGGAGCTCTGTATAATTGGGTACACAAGTTTAGAAATGCATTCATAATGGATGGGATATCATAGTATGTGCAGCCCTCTGGGCCGTCAATTTTCACCACTTGTGTGTGACCTCTGGGCCCTTTTATCTATGCCGCCAGTAGCCGACCCAGCCTCCAGCCCTCCCCATATGCCCATGCCACCCACTGCTTTGACATACAACGTATTTCTTGGTCTGCTGTGTCATTATATTCTATGATGTGTGCACGGATGTCAGCCAATGTCTGGAGGTCCAGTTGAATTTCAGACTCCCTGTCCAGTTCCCGCAAGATGGTGTACATGGTACTAAGTTGAGCACGGATTGACTTTAACACTTCTGATTGGAGCCCGATACAGACACCCCTTATGGTAACCTTGAAGGCCTCCCATAGCGTACCCTTCTCCTCAACCGTGCCCTCATTGGTCACAACAAATTGTTAGATTTTAGCTTGGATCCCATCTCGGAATACATCGTCCAGCAGTGCCGAAGCCTGCAGCCTCCGCTGGAACTGACAAGGCGTGTGTGTAGGGATCACTACAGACATGAATACCGGAGAGTGGTCTGACAGTGTTTGTGGCATCTGTCTGGTCTCAACTATCCACGTGCTTACTTCCTTTGTGACTAACCAGTAATCTAACCACAACCACATGTTGTGGACATATGAAGTAAAAGTGCCCTCCTTTGTGTTGGGGTGCTGCGCTCCCTAGGTGTCCAGCAGGCCGTACTACTTCATGCCCTCCCTTATTATTTGACCAGAGTTTTTAATGTGCTTGTCTACGGTAGCAGATCTTTCCATATCAGGATCGAGATAGACATGGAAGTCCCCTCCCCATATCACTGCGGATGGGGCAATCCCAGCAACTTAGTCCACAGTGCCTCAAAAAAGGTGGGGTCATCTACATTTGGTCCATATATATTTATTAGTGTGACCGGTGTGCTGCCCAGATTACCCCATGCCAGCACATATCCGCTCTGATAATCTACCTCTGAGTGTGTCCGAGTAAAGGGCGTCCCTTTCTTGATCAGGAGCAGGACGCCTCTAGAGTATGAAGTACGAGGATGCTATGCGTACGTCTGCCCATTTTATCCTCCCCCCTTTGGTAGCCTGCGTGGTGAGGTGCGTCTGTTACAAGAATGCGATGTGTATTGCCTGTTGATCTATATGGACAAAGACTTGCCGTACCTTCTTGGGGTTGTTTAAACCCTGCGCCTTCCATGTGCAACAGTTGAACTGTCCTATGATCCGGGCCATTGCGGCTGCGGGGTAATCTGGCACATTGTTTGTGGTTCTACACTCGCAATGTGGTGTCGGATCTTGGGGATTAGTAATCTCATATGAAGCTGGGATCTCAGAAAACACTCCTACATTCCCACCCCTTCACACTTTAGCTCCGTAACTTTGCTAAAGCCATCCCTAGTAATAGAAACTAAGAACCCCCAACTGACAAACCCTATAGCGACTAGTCGTTGCAAAGATAAACACAAATCTAGTTTGGAAACCATGTGGGGATAGCCAGAAGATGGAAACCCTCCAGGTGTACGGAGGTGGCCAGGCATCAGCTCAGCAGCTTAGTATAATAGGAGAGCATTCCCAGTGAAGTGTCATCTAGGGGATACATGGCCTGTCTGCATCTCCCGTCAATAATACGGGGTCGAAGCACTATACAGAAAAGGGGAGTGTATCCCAAGGTCCGATGCGGCAATTTCTCACCCAAACTAAGTGTGAGGGGTAGCATGTGGCAAATTATAAAACAATATCACCCTGGTCAGTGGATCAGTTCCCAGCAGGCGTTTATGTGGAGCAGAGTGCATTTGTCCGGCAGCAGTCTGGGGTAATGTCGTTACCCCCACCCCCACCCTCACCCGAAGGCAAAGGGATGGTCGCTTCATCAGTCCTCTGCCATGGAGTCCAGCCTCAGAGAGTTTCGGTTGGATCTCGCAATGGCTTTGACAAAGTCCATGGCCGCTTTTGTTGTGGTAAAGATTTTCTGCGTTCCCGCATGCTCTAAGCAGAGGCAGGCAGGGTATAATATTGCATATGCTACACCAGCCTCTTGAAGTTTCTTCTTCACTGGTAGGTATATCCATCTAGCCGACTGCCCCATCGCTGTGAAATCCAGGTAGAAAGCAAGGCTGGTGCCCTGATACTGGACGTTTCCTTGTTCTCTAGCTAGGCGTAGAATTGTGTTGCATTCTCAATAGTTGAGTAGCTTCACGATTATTGTCGTGGTGGAGAGCCAGGGGGCGGACGCTTTTGTAAGGTTCTGTGCACCCTCTCCATTTACCAAGGGGCAAGTGCTCATTGTCCATTTATTTCTCCAAGCGGCCAGTGTTGGTGGACTCCGGCAAGCCTATTATGCGGATATTGCTACGGTGTGACTGAGTCTCAAATTTCCGGTTTTCGCCCTGATCAGCGCCAGCACCTCCCTATTTAGCTGTTTTGCGGCCATCACGTGCACTTCATCTTCGTTGGACGATATGCGCTGTTACGCCATGTTCAAACATGAAATAAACCAAAAGAAGTGCCAGTACTGAAAACTGTTTGTCAATCACTATATGACTAGTACCAATGCAAATCAGTCACCGGTTACATGAAACATTAATTTCAACAAAACTTTTTATTTTGAATCTTTACCTTATTTTTCAATAAATATATGCACATACAAATCAATGATCAATAGAACGAAAACAACAAATACAAAAAACATTCCTTCACAAGTTGTACAACTACTAAAAAAAGACACCACAAACACACAAAGTTCTTTCATCCGTTCAACATTCGTTCATGACAAACAGCCAACCCCACACAGTCACAAACTTCCCTAGCAGGTTAAGCCAAATTCATTCACACTTTTTTAGACGGGCAATACCCGCAGGGGAACACTACGCACGTAGCCAAACAACACCCTTTTCCACCAGTTTGAATAAAGCAATGCACCCAAAAGTCTACACTGTTAACCAAGGAAAACAGTGCATTACAAACACAAATTAATTTTAAATGTGTTAGTTTGACTACACAATGCGCAAGGTCGACGCGTTTCGAACCCTATTGATTAGCAGGGTTCTCCTCAGGACTATCACAGTCTAAAAAAAAGAGAAGAAAGAAAAAACACATGTTCTTATTACTCTGGTCATCACAATGAACCACACGGAATGACCGCATCCCTGCAACAAAACTATTTCAGCTTCGGTAGTAACTTTTTCTTCCAAATAAAGGGAGTAGCCATGGGCTGTCCATTTGCGCCATAATTAGCTGTGCTGTATATGGGGCTCTATAAAGAGAAATTCATCTATAACAATAATCCATTCCAAGAGTGTATTTCCAACTGGATGCGCTATATAGATTGTCTTTTTAGTTTGGTCGGGAACCCAAGAGCAACTTAAGGACTTTCATGGATGGTTCAATACAAGGACAGAGAATATCAAATTCAGGCTCAACTCCTTCCAGCGTCAAATCACTTTCCTGGATGTGGAAGTATTCCCCTCTGATGGGAAACTGGCTACTACTTTATTTAGAAAGCCGACAGATAGAAATAAGGCCTTGAACTTTAACAGCAACCATCCCAGGAGCCTAAAACAAAACGTAACCTTCGGCCAATTTTTAAGAAACTGGCGCAATTGTTTATTCAAGGACGAGTATTAGCTGCATGCCAACAGGTTATTGAATCGTCTAATGGACAGAGGCTACCCTAAAAAACTACTGAAAAATATTATGAAACGTGCGTGGTGGATACCACGCGAAACACTTCTTGAAAAAACAGCAAAACCACATATGGATAGACTTGTGTGTGTGTGTCCACGTTTTCCCTGAATTCCAATCAATTGAAAAAAATCATCAATCAAAATTGGCGTTTAGTGAAAGATCTCGACAAAACGCTGGTACAGGCTCCTCTTTTTGCATTTAAAAAGGAGAAAAGCCTTGCGAATCATATAGTTCGGGCTGATTTACCTAACCCACCAAAGTCTACACTAAGAGGATACCTGGGACTAGCGCCAGTGACTGGTCATCATTAGTGTGGGTTCTGTATTTGTTGCGATCAAACGGTGGAAGGGTCAGTGTTCTCCCATGAGGGTGTCCACTGGAAACATGAAACATTCACCAACTGCAAATACAAAGATGTGGTTTATGGAATTCTCTGCCCATGCCCTAAATTATACATAATCAAATGGACAATAAACCTGGTCTCGAGTTTGTATCAAGCTGCTCTTTATTTGAAGCAGACTGTGGGCTTCGATTAATTGATTCTGAAGCACCTATGTTTTACTCATACAGTTTCATTCTTATTAATTTTCAAGAATTTCATATTTTTCAACATGTCAGTTTAACGCACCATAACACAATTTTCAAAAAAATGTGATCATAAACAATAAATGAACAAATATTACTCAATTTGATACATATATTACATCAGTACACCAGAAATTGTTCACAATATAGTCCTATCTATTGGTTTCCTCTCATATTCTTAGGTCTATTCTCACATCGGGCCTATGCTCATATTACTCTAATATGTATGTCCACAACAAGGATGAACACTACTTAATTGATATGAGCATAGGCCCGAAGTGAGAATAGTCCTAAGTCTGCTTCAAATAAAGAGCAGCTTGATACAAACTCGAAACCAGGTTTATTGTCTATTTAATTATATTGTCCCACCTGGTCCCGTATGGACAAGACCCCTCTTGTGTATAAACGTAATTGTACATCGGCAAAACCAGTCAAGAAATCCGTCAGAGAGTGACACAACATAAATATAGGATTAAGAGAAATGTTGAAAACGCCCCTTTAGTGAACCATTGGAAGGCTAAGGACATGTGGTAGATGATTTAAAATGGACCGTAATTTCAAAGATTGAAGTAGACCCACGGGGTGGTGACAGTAATCGACGTCTGTCCCAAGGTGAGGCGATGGTTATCCTTAAATTAAACACAACAGTTAGTGGGTTAAATGAGATCTCTGAAATTTTCAAACTTTAAGGCTGCAGGACTGGCGTTAAACTGTCTTTTGGCATCAGTTTTTGTTGCCGTATGTTACTAATGTGTTTTAACTGCACATCGCTGATATGAGTTTCAAGTTTGTTTCATTTGGTCTAGTGGGTGTGAGTTTTCTTAGACGGCATATATATTCAGCATGTAAGGATGGACTACTGTGGTCTATTTTGGTAACACTATGTGGATGGCATGGATGGAGCCAGCCTTTGTATGACTGTTCCAATTTAAATGCAGATTTGATGACCCAATACGAATCTGGACACTAGACGTTGTTAATGGATATTTTTCCATTGACAGGAGTACTAGGGCATGCGTACTAACAAAGGACACAGCCATTTATAAACATCGAGATGGGCAACGTAGACCATATTAAGGGACGCCTAAGAGTCCCATAACCCTTTGCGTCATTTCTATTTTAGGGCAGCGCAGTCCGGACTGCACACGGACTCTTTCCTTTAATGTTGAGGTGGATGCGCTGTGAAATCTTCTTCAGAGACAGGGTCTGGACAATTTGATCACCTTGGACTACAGGGACTCGCGCCATTTTCAAACATTGTTTTTGTGATGTTGGTGAAGGCAAGGGATAAACTGCAAAGAAAAAATTTGTGAAATGTGTATCGGGTGTGTCAACATATCCATTGTAGCAAATTCAGGCTCACCATACACGATTGTTAATACAAAAGTATGGAAAGAAGTTTTTACCCAAACTTTGTGAACAATTAGAACCCCCAGATATTAGCATGAGAACTTTTACAGGTGAATCAATTGATCTAGAGGGATTTAGGAGACTAAAGTTTGTGTTCAAAGGAAGAGATGCGTTGAGTAAACTATACGTATCTAAGTCTGGTCCCTCACTACTTGGATGGTTAGATCAAGGAAAGTTGGGAATTATTCTCAACCCCAACAGTGAGGAACCCTTTCTCATTATAGAAAGCGAGGACCAAATTGGAAAAGAAGTCAAACTGAGATTCCCCAAGGTGTTTTCAGACTCCATAGGAGAATATAAAGGGTTTGAACATGAAATTTGTGTAAAAAAAGATGCCATTCCTGTAATACACAAAGTCAGAAACGTACCGTTCTCCATCAGGGAAGGAGTAGAGGAATATTTGGAAAAATTACTTCATGAGGACATCGAGAGAGTTGAATCATCAGAATGGGTTGCCCCCATGGTAGTGGTTAAACGCCCCAATGGGCGATTGAGATTATGTATTGATCTCCGCGATCTCAATGAGAATATCCTAGTTGATCAATATTCACTACCAAGAATTAATGAAATACTAGCATGTACCAAGGGAGTAAAGTATTTTTCAGCGTTAGATTTAAGGGTGGCATACCACCAGATTCCAGTGCACCCAGAAAGCAGGAGCCTAACCACTTTCATCACCCCCTTTGGATGCTTCTGCTTTAAGAGAGTCCCTTTTGGATTGGCATCCGCTGCTGCCATGTTTCAGAGGTTAATGCAGGAGACTTTCAAGGGGGTGGAAGGTATTTCTGTTATTCCAAGATGACATTTTAGTCATGGGGAAAAGTAAAGAAGAACACAATGACAAACTCATGCAAATACTGAGAATCCTGGAAAAAAAGGTCTCACAGCTCAATATAGTAAATGCAGATTTTCACGCACGGAGGTCAGCTACCTGGGGCACTCTATATCAGCAGAGGGACTAAAACCTAAGAAAGCGCTATTAGATGCAATTTTAAATGCCCCAGAACTAAAACAAAGATGAACTTCGTTCCTTCTTAGGTCTCATTGAATTCTACTCAAAATTCATTGAGAAATTTTCAACTAAAACGTTGGTTCTGAGACAATTACTAAAAAACAAAAACAAATTTGTATGGTCAGAAGATTGCAGAAAAACATTTTGTATGCTAAAAAACGACATATGTAATGCCCCACCATTGCAAGGTTTTGATCCATTGTTGAAATGCATAGTAACAACAGATGCAAGTGGTAGAGTTCTAGGTGCTGTCCTGACCCAAATTGATACCAAAGGTACAGAATGCACCCGTAGCATTTGCCTCACGCTCGCTGACTGACGGAAGAAGGGTTTTCTGTCATCGAACGTGAGGCATTGGCCTGCGTGTGGGGTTTAGAACATTTCCGACAATTTATATGGGGAAACAAGGTTATTTTACGGCAGAGGTCTTCAAACTTTTCCAGGTTGAGCCCCCCCAGCTGAATTCCCCCAGGTGTTGGGCCCCCCCACCACCCGACAGAAACCTCGGGAATCCGGCGCACAACGTGATCGACTGCCACGCGCACACCACGGGCCATATCCGGCAAACAATGCTCAACACAACAAGAGTGCCTAGCAAACTGCAGGCCTGTGAGTGGGTGTGGCGAAACGACAGAGGCGTACCACACAGCTCAAAACACAATCCTCCAAGACAAAATGTGCGCAAATTCTCCCCACTAGGATGCCCGGCCTTACACAGGACACAGATCAACAACACCACCACCAACATGAATGTGACGGGTGTGCCGGTGCCCAGCCACACCTAGACTCTCAATCTGTGGGTGGATCCCTGCCACTGCCATCCTCAGGCTGTACTCCACATCCAGTCCTGAACGGTACCTAGTCTTCAACACTGCAAGTGCTGAGAACCCAATCTCACAAACTTCCCAACAAATAAACAAATACATTGTAGGATGTAAAGCACCATGCACAAGTGAACCAAAGGGAGGACCGCCGTGATGAACCCACTATAGGGAACACACCATGGGTGCTTCACCAAGCGGAACCCAAAACATGGAACCCCGACCTTGCCCATGGGGGCCCCGCATTCAAGTAGCAGCTGGACGTCACGCAAAATGTCACACGCATGATGCATAGATCCCACACATGAGCACACATAGAATACAGAACAGTAACACATAGGCAAGGGAGCAGCCAAACAATTCAAATACCTCCCACTCTGAACCACAGCTCCCATGGCACCAAGAAAGCAAAGGAAGTCATCACAACCCTCCCCATCCATCATGTACACCACGTCATCCACCAACTCACCCACCATTCATTCAGTCCCTCCATCTGTGCCCCATCCACATCCAAACCCCTTCAACCACTTGCAAACCCATCCCCCATCCATCCCTCCGTCCATCATCTCACCCATCCATCCCTCCATCCACCCCTCACCCATCCATCATCCATCCATCCCTTCACCCAATCCATCCCCTCACCAATCCATCCACTCTTCCACCCATCCATCCGCTCATCCATCCAACCATTCACCCCTTCACCCATGCTATCCTCCCACTCATCCATCCACTTCTCCACTCATCCATCCACTCTTCACCCATTCATCCACTCCTCCACCCATCCATCCATTCATTCACTCATCCATCCAACCACCCACCGTCTCGCCCACTCATCCATCCCCCACCCACTCATCCATCCACCCAGTCACTCATCCGTCCACCCACTCAACCCCCCTCATCCATCCACCCATCCATCCCTCCCGCTCTCCACCCTCGCCCCCACTCATGCATGCACTCTCTGACCCATCCATCTCCATGCTCCTCTCCTCACCCATCCATGCACACACCTGCCCATCCACTCTGCCAATCATTCATCCATGTCCTCGTTCATCCATCCATCCCCCCCTCTCTCTCTCTCCATTCCCCCCTCACCCAGCCACCCATCCCTCCATCCTTCACCCATCCACCCACTCATCCATCCACTCATCCACTCATGAATCCATCCATTGACCACTCATCCACCCCTTCACTCCTCCATCCATCCCCCGTCCATCCACCCTCCTCAATCACCCATCCATCCCCACATCCACCCCTTCACTCATCCATCCATTCATTCACCCCTTCACCCATCAATACATCAATCCATCCATCACCTCTCTCATCCATCCACCCACCGATTCGTCCACCATCCACCTCCAAATGATCCATCCACCATTTCACTGATCCATCCACCCATCTACCCTTCCAACCATACACACATCCATCCACTCCCATCCATCCCTCCACTCATGCATCCATCCTCTCTCCCACCATCCATTCACCCCTTCACCCATCCATCCATCCCCTCACTCATCCATCCACCCATCACCCCACCCATACATCCACCACTCCACCTATACATCTATTCACCCACATGGCAATATAACGGACGTCTGATGGCCGGCTCCACCCGACATCCCTCACACATTTGATGAATCAAATTCGAATCTGCAGACCAACATCCCTGAACACCAACACTTCAGTGCCCACACAAAGATACTCATGAGTTGAGCACCGCAGACCAGAGCCCACCGTCCCAATTCATGGCCCAAACCCGAATTGCAACCTCTCCCTCCCTTCCCAAAATAACTGAAGGATTCCCGCCCCCCCCTCACTCCCACCCCCCTTGAAAGGCTGGGGCCCTGGGCCAGAGCCCACCCCGCCCGTGCCTCAAAACCTCTCTGGAAACCTTCTCTCCCTTCTGGGAAGAGCTAACTCTCCCAGGAGGGGGCCAATGCAGTGGGAGGCAAGGGGTCTCCTCTGCTAAAACTGAAAGTGTGTCCGTTTGTTTGCTTTCGTTTTTAGCAGAGGAGACCCCCGCCTCGCACCGCAGCCGAAGCTGTCGACTCTGTGAATTGGCCCCCTCCTGGGAGAATCACCCAGACAAAGGAACGGGCACAAAGGGAAGATCGGAGTGGAGCGCGCGCCCCCCCCTGGGATGGTGCCGCGCCCCACAGATTGAAGAACCCTGTTTTAAGGAGTGATCACAAACCACTCACTAAAGTCTTATCTACCAAGGGAATGTATACAGCTTCTCCAAGGCTGGCTAGATTGTCTGTCAGGCTTTTTGACTATGACTATGAAGGTCAATATTTACTAGGTGTAAAAAATGTAGTCGCTGATTTCCTGAGCAGAATGCCGGTTTTGGTGCAGGAAAACAAATGTGAAATGAATGAGAAATCTTGGGTGGCAAGTATTCATGAGGAGAAGCATGGAATTTCAGTTGAAGAGTGGTTAAATGAACAAAGTAGAGACCAAACATTATGCACAGTGCGAGCCATGAAAGTGAATGGGTGGCTGATAAAGAAAAATGTGGAAAAATAAATATTACCTTACTGGGAAGTGAAGGATGAGCTGGCAGTTGAATAGGGAATGATTTTAAAAAGTGGCAAAGTAATCCTTTCCATAAAACTCAGACCAACAATTCTAGAATTATGCCACGAAGAACATTTGGGCATTTGCAAAACTAAGAGCAGGATCAAAAACTCATACAGGTGGCCTGGAGTGGATATGGCAACGGAGAGAATAGTGAGGGATTGCATACAATGCACAAACTCGGACAAGACCAAGGTCAGGTACTGACCCCCTCTCCACCCCATTTCATGCCGCAACATGCCATGGGAAAGAGTAGGATTAGATATCATGGGCCCAATAACAGAATAGGGGCAACAGGTATACGCCATTGTATTGATAGATCACTTCTCAGAATGGTCTGAGGTAGGTTTTGTCAACAAGACCGATACCCAGAGTGTGCTACAATTTATTGACAATGTATTCATAAAGGAAGGTCTTCCCAAATGCATTTTTGTAAGTGATAATGGCCCACAGTTTAAGTCAGAATTGTTTACTAATTACTTAAAAAGAAACAATATAACACACAAAACTACATCAGTGTACCACCCAGCTGGAAATGGCGCTGTAGAAAGATTTAACAGGGTCATTAAAGGTTTTATACAACTAGCCACTAACCATGAGCTAGTGAGGAGCAATGAAATTGACAAAACATTGTGGGCATACCGAATAACACCATGCAACAGCAGTGGTCATAGCCCATTCGAACTTATGAGAGGGAGGACACCTATGTCCAAGGACAATGTTGTTGGCAGACTGCAGCAAAAAGAGCTGAGTGGTCACCAGACACTGTCGGGTGCAGATTACAGAAAGCACAGTTAGAAAGTAAAACACGATATGACAAGAAACACGGATGCAAGCCTGTGCAGTTGTCAGTGGGAGAAACGATCCGCGTTAAAACCAGTGGGTTCATAGCCAAAGTAAGAAACAAATTCACACAACCCCTTGGGGTAGAAAAAGTATTTTGTAGCTCTGCCCTGTTGAGCGATGGCAAGGTGTGGCATTTCTCAAGGTCAGCCCCATCCAAACATGGGGTATCAGAAGGAGAGGAAAGGGGTGTGCACAGATCTGACCACTGCGGCGGGGGTGATTCTGGGAAGAGGATGACAATGGGGATGTTCCACAGAGCACCCAGAGTTAAGCCTCAACAGAACCAAAAGATTGTATACCAATCAGTGAAAGAAAAGAAATAGTAAAAACCAGATGTGGACGCAGGGTTGTTCCCCCGAGTAAACTAGATGACGTTGTTTGTAAATAACGACTTATTGCAACTTTTACTTTTCCAAGGAGGGAGATGTGTTGTATTTACAAATGTTATTTAAACGCTATGTGCATCCATCACATTGTGCGGCCTTATGTCCCTTCCTTCTTCCCGCTCCACCCCTCTCCCCGTCATCAGCTGAGCTTTCTGGAATGTTGACAGACGCCAGCTGATAACCATTTGTGATAAGACGTCTCCCCGTGCTCCCCGCCTGACCTCAGCTGTGTTGGCGATTCAAACTACAATAAAGCAGGCCACTTTAACTGCTTCAGCGTCTACTTTACATTTATAGGTACTACCAAGAGAACTCTAGTGGTATATCCAGCTATTCGTTGCCTTAAGGTTTGGCAGCGAAAAGAGGCCCAGCCAACGCCACGCTCCCTCGATGCATGTTTATGATGGGGCCAGGCCCCAACCCACAGTGAGTCCTCGCCGCCTCTCACTTGCCTCTAGAACCACAATAGGCGGTCATTCAAGTTCCTGGTGGCCGCCAGGTCACCTCAGGTGGCACTGTTCGAGCCCGGCCCCAGCAAGTTGAGTAAACCAGGGATCCGAGCCTCTGCCTGCTGCCGATCTAAACCCGGGCGGCACACCGTTACGCACTCCTGGTGATTCTTTTATTTATTTATTTATTTATTTCCACTACAGGTCTCTTCACAAAGTCTAGGCCCATTCTCAGCCCGCAGGGGGCCAGCCCCCGGATAGCACAGCGCGGCAGAGCTCTGACACGGCCACACCGCAGGATGCCACAGGCCATGCTGCCAGGACGGGCAGAAGCAGGCTGTACCTTCCCCTGTCAACCCGACCAGACGTATAGCCCAGGCCCTGGTCTGTTCGTGGCCCAGCAGGACTGGGCAGCCTCGGGGTTTAAGTAGCCCACGTAAGAGCACCCGCCCCAAACCCCTTCTTTAAAAACCAAACCTCAGTTTTTCCGTGTTCATTAGACTCCCAGCTCTGCTTCATAGGCCCACAACACATTCACCCCTCATAGTGTCCATCCCCTGCAGAAGAGGCCCGTATCCCACCCTGGGTACCCTGTCTATGGGGGAGATAGTTGAATCTCAATCGGGTGTCCCTCCCTCCTCGTTAATAAGATATTTCCAACTCACGGTTAAGGTTAGGCTTATTTAATTTCCAAATGTAGCTGAGAAAAAGGAGCCCAAGTCCAGCCTTCCTCCTATATGGACCACATGGAGAGCAGCCCGGATGAAGTCAAATGGTTTAGGTACCAATAACGAAACACGTGTTGGCTACAAGACTGACTGAAAGGAATACTGCATTTCTGGAGTGATTTAATTCTATGTGAAGATGGAGGAATAAAAAGACAAAGGAATACTACACCTTTTTTATACTGACATTTTGGATGTTGTGTTGTCCAGAGGTCTTAGAAATGTGTCCAAGTTGGGAGCTTTATCGTCACTAGATTTAAGGGTGCGGGTGGCCACTCTTTCCCTTGGAGCACCAGCGAAGTAATGACGAGTTACATGGGTATACTGAAAGGTTTACGCAATTGATACCCATGCCACTGATACCTATTCATGTAAAAAAAAAACGTAAGTTGCGCAGAATGTGTTCTTAAGCATCCAGCGCTGAGGGTTTACTTGCGTCACCCACAGGAGGTGTTCCCCGTGGAGACCATGCGGAAGGCAGCACAGCTGGGCTTTGGAGGGATCTACGTGCGACCTGAGGTGGGGGGATCGGGACTGACGCGACTGGACACCTCCATCATCTTCGAGGCCCTGTCGACTGGCTGCACCAGCACCACAGCTTACATCAGCATTCATAAGTGAGTGTATGTGCATCACAGGCTCATCCCTACCCATGCTGCATATATGTGCTCAGGGCGTAAATCATAAGGCATTTGGTTCACGTTGTACAAGTACGCCTAGTGTGAATTGTGTGGCTCCAGAAAGGACATTGATGTGGAATAATTTGTGCTCTTCTTTTGAAAGGTTGGAGTTAACTTAATTTTCGGCAATAGAGAAATACTTCTCATTCAAAGAGTGAATTCGTGTTTGTATTATAGCCAAATAAAATGTATATCACTAAAGAACCAAATACTTTAATTCATAGAATCAAAAGTGTGACTTTCTTCGCAGTGCCATTTCCCCATTTATGCTCCTTGACTCTTCTCACATTCTGTGCCGAGCTAGACTGCACTGTCTTTGCAATGCTTCATTGTGCTGCCAACTTGGTTTCTGAAAAGACTAGATGTCAGGGTGATTCATACTGCACCGTGCACTTGGTCTGCGTGGCACATCTTGTGCTACTCTGCGCAGTACCAAGGCGCTATTTGGTCAAAGGGTGGTGATTAGTCAGCTCCAGAGTTAGTGCATCTGTGTTACTGCACTTAATGTAAACCTGTGTCCCCTTAGTACACCTCACAATACAAGTGTACTAGTGTTCATAGTATATTGGAAGAAGGCTTGCACCTGCTCGCACACAGGCAGGAAAAATTCGAGACTGATTTTTTTGTTTGTTTTGTTTTGTTATAAAGCCACACTAGTATGCACTACTAGACTCCTTTTACTCGTCCTGATGGTACTCATCACATCGCCTTTAGGATGAGAAGTGAGTTCACGCTAATAGCATTTGAACAGGTGACGTTCATTGTACACACAGATTATTTACAAGAACGTTAACTGACTAGTGGAGGTATTTGGACAACGTATTGTATATGGTAGTGCACATAGACCATGACCCATATTGACATTTGCATGCAAGTACACTGTCGACACTAGGTATCCTGAATTCCCAAGTGTAAATGCAGTAGGATATCATTCACAAGGGAAAAGTGCATTGTGTTCTTGCACTAAGTGCCTATTTCAACAGTTGCAAGTGCTTGAATGATCATTTCCACACTTGACTGAGAACCCTGCAGTGCTTCGTTATTCAAGAGTGGATATGGGTGCGCGGTGCTATCTACATTATGAGTGAGCTCAAGTGTCCCACTCTGTGTACCAGCATAGCCAGCAAAGTGAAAGTGAAGTATGGGGCGCTTTAACCCCCAAAAAAGCATTTGTTTATCAAGGTGACATACAAATGTTTTTCTTTTTTTGTAAAAGCGCCCCATGCTGCACGTTCACTTTAATGACGGCCACACCCCTTTATTTAGGTGTGACTGGTCTAAAGAAAGATGCGCGGCCACCATTAAAGTGAAAGCGCGGTATGGGCCACTTTTACGAAAGAAAAAAAGCTCTTTTTGTGTGAAGTTGGCCCAATAGAAATGTAAAAGGGGGCACAGTGCTGAAACCCTAGCGCAGGTCCCAGAGGCAAGGCTGGCACCCTTGCAAGAAAGCCCTTTGTGCATGTAATAGGGGAACCTCATTAAAGTAAATAGTGTTCACAGACTGTAGCTACAATAGACTGTGTAACAACACAAGTAAAAAGTCCAGTCCTTATGGGAGGTTACAAATGCAGACAAGGCGGTACTAAGGAGGGACTACTAAGCCTATACATGAATCAAATGCAACTATTTAGAAACTACTGTAACAGGAGCCAATTGAAAAGATGGGTGGAAAATGGGTGGAGCTTCAAGTCCATACCTGAATACAGCATGCCTCGCATAGCAGCTCATGCGCTGCCCAGGCGCATGCGCTGCCCAGGCTTGACCAAAAAAAGCGCTCCAGCAGACCATAAAACAGGCCCACAACCAAACCAAAAAACGTCACACACTGGTCTTACAGGCAACAAGCACTGCCTGATTACCCTATCTGCCTGTCCAACCCTGAGAAACGTAGCCGCTAAAAACCTAAGAAACGAGCCCGCATATTCTTAACACCACTCGGGCAGTTGCCTATGTAACACATGCATTTAATAGCCCTGTTTCAGGCTTCTGCAGTTTATAGAAGACCTACTCTGGCTTTGGCTTTCACTGTCTCTGTTTTTCCCTTACCACTCTTTCTCTCTACAGCATGTGTGTTTGGATGATCGATCGCTTCGGAAACGAGGAGCAAAGACACCGGTTTTGCCCGTCCCTCTGTAGCATGCAGAAGTTTGCGTCCTACTGTCTAACAGAGCCAGGTACTTATGTTTGGTGCTGGTGAATAGTAGAGGAGTGCAGCTTGTCGTGGAAGGATAGTGAAGGAAATATGTTCATTTCATGTTTTTTCTTAAAGGACAGCCATTTCCCCCAAAGTTGGACCTTCACAGTATATTTTCTGTTGAAATTATTATAGCTTTTTAAAAACTGTACAGTCAAGATCATATCTTTTTGGATGTGCATCACAATTTTTGTGTGTGTGTGCCTCAGTGCGCGTCTCAGTACCGAAAGTTACTTAACTGTACGTGTCTTTAGATAAGTATAAATGGGAATTTCTGTGGTTTTTAGATTGGTAAAATGTCAACCTAATTATAACCTCCCAAGTAATTGGGCCAGGGTCATCTTTGGCACCCAGGGAACCCTATCTAACAAAATCCAGATAATGAATGGCTTGCGGCAGGGCTGCGTCCTAGCCCCACTGTTATTTTCCTTATTTTTATCAGATCTACCCAACATATTGAGTAGAGCAGGTGGGGTAAGTCCTAAGATTGGCGAAACTCATATATCTTGTCTGTTATATGGAGATGACTAGATGATAATGAACATGACAGAGCGGGGCTTGCAAAAAAAACTGGATATTTTTCATGAATATTGCCTAAAAAAAGGCCTCACGGTCAACTTAGAAAAGACCAAAATAATGGTACTGGGGAAAACAAGTCCTTCCTGTATTGGAAATTGGGAGAGGTTAGAGTGGAAGAAGTGGAGAGATATAAATATTTGAGCATGTGGTTCAACAATAATTTAAATTGGAAGGACCAGATACAGGCACTCAAATCAAAGGCGCTTGCTTCAGTATGGGGCCTTAAACAATTTAAGCAAAAATATGGAGGTCCCTCTCTGCACCAATTTTATTGGCTTTTTTGTATTTTTTTTTTCAAACTTTATTTTTATCATTTTGCATACATTGGTACCAGTACAAAGTCATACAGTGTGATGTTCGAGTTTCCAAAATCATAGAGTCCGGATGCAATAACCACTCCGCATAGAGCAGACAAACCCTCTTCAACGGATGAGTATCTTCATCCCTCTTCACTGGTACATTATCATGTCCTCTAAAAAAAAGGTGTTCCATAAGATAGGACATTGCTAGCACGAACATGGCATCATTTAACATCGTATTGGCCACAGCCACAATGTAAGCTTCCTGTACTCACAAATGAACCACACCAAAACATAGCACATAAATAATACAACTGCCATTGTCAGGTTATGAAGATCCCGTCAGAATTTGGGAGCATGGGCTCTTCATTCAGGGCAACTCAGTAAGTTCCTCATTCCCCATATTCCCTTGCCTTACAGACCCGGTAGAGCCATCTCCTTCTGTTTGTAACAAATAGTTCTGTAATGGACCCCAGATATGTTTCGGTCTAGAGGCAAGTGGCACCAATTCTGCATATACAGCCGCCTGCTCCTGACAATAAACAAGATCTCTTATCCACTCTTTAAATTTCGGAGCCCTCCCCCGTCCCCACCTACAAGCCAACCTACGCTTTGCCAATAACAAAGCAATATCCCAAAATCTTCTACTGTGCTTGGGTATGTGTGCAGTATACCCCAGGAGCATCATCAAGGGATCCCTCTCCATCGTAATTCCTAGCATCCGCTCCAATGCCACGTGTATCTGTGCCCAATATTCCCCAATAGCTGGGCACTCCCATGCCAAGTGCAAGAAGCCTGCCCCTTCTCTGTGACATCTCTCACATCTATCATTGTCCGATATGTGGTAAATAAATAAATAATACCTCTATTTTTGAATGGATAAATGAATAACAGATAGCTCAATAAATAAGAGTCAAGATTCGAGGTAGTAGGAGTTTTGCAGGTTTATTACAGCATAAAGGACAGGAACAGGACAACCTGCACAGGAATAGGATGGCAGGGCCTGACAGGGGGGCCCCGACAGGACTAGCGTGGCCCGGCAGCTGCCGGGGCTGGATCTGGGATGAGCGCGCTAACATTTAATAACAATACACGATCATATATACTAAAACAGTTGCATTACAATACATACGATAGGCGGAGCAGTGGGTGTGGTCAATAGCAGTCGCGAAAGATAAGGGTGAAAGTAGGTGTAACAGGGGCGTATACATAGACATGTGATGCAAACGTAACAGAATATGTCATAAATGGGGCGGAAACATGGAGGGGGCTACCTAAGGAGCCGGGACCTCTGACCTAATGGTGCGCGCAAACTGGCAATGACGTGTTACTAGGAGAAGCTGGGGGCTACGAACTCTGTGCTAGGAGCAGAGACTGAAGTCTGGAGAGTCAGGGCGACATGTACCTAAGCAGTATCTAGTATCTGATGTTTAGAGAACATGTTGATAGAATCCAAAAGTTATCGGGGTAAAGGCGAACAGACTCTAAGACTGGAGCATGCATTATTCTACATGTAGTGCGTGATGAAGAATATTAAATGACCATTAAATGCAGTATTTCTCTTACTTGAAGACGTAAAGGCTAGACTATGACGGAAACTATTGATGCGATTCAGTAGCTTAGGAATGCAGAGAAGGAGGGCTGGACTGATAACTAGAATCATAACATACTCTCGGCAGACTCAGAGGCAGAGCCAGGCTGAACCGGGCACTGCAAGGCAGGAAGTAAGTGAAGGGTCAGGAACACAGGTGGGGGCTGTATCGCTCCTCAGCGAGGCTCAGGAGACAGAAGCTGAATCTGGTGTCCAGGCCCTTTTGAGGCCTAGAAACGGGGACTTTACAATGGAATAACGTGCACACTGAGAAACGTGGCAACGTAGCTTTACATAGGCCTGATATTCGTAGTATTCACGAGAACTGGAAACTGGCATACTAGAAGTGGGCACAAATATAATTGCGTCTTTAATCGAACATGGTGAATACATATGCATATCAATCATGCACACATAACATATGATGGAGGACGCGTAGGGACACAGAACATGGCAAAATTTACTTTTCCACATTCCCTCCTTGTCACTACGTTTCCATCAGGAAACATCAATATTCATGATACCATCTATCATTTCATACAGTATCATTTGCTCGTCTCGAATTTTCTTGGAACGGGATTTAAAACGGGACTTGGGACTAGGAATACAAGAGGTAGCACAAATGCCGCAAATCGCAGGGCCACATTGTATACAGAGGCAGCAACTGAATATGATCGCTACTGCAATACCTAGAAAGGACAAGACTTTCCATCCCCAAGCGGAAATTATGTTCCAGAACCAACCGGACCATGTCCAGGTGCCTGGATCTTGGTGTAACAGATGGGCAATTTTATGGAGTCTGGTTATAGCTGAATAAACAGACGGCGCGTTATTAGGAATGAAAATGCAGCAACTAGATCCGATGACTCTACAGGCCCCGCCCCTATCGGCCAGTATGACGTCAAGGACGAGACGATTCTGTAAAACGACAAATCTCATAGCAGATTGCTCTTCAGTTAAGTTACCTAGAGCAGAGGCAGTCTCATTTACTACAGCTTCAAGGGTTCTGGTTAACCTACGGATTAGCTTACTGTTCTGGATAGGTCCTATAAAGAAGAAGAAACCTCTATTGAAATCTGTATACTGTTCTAGAGCAGTTTCAGTATAATCGACAATGGGGGACTCGATCTCCCTTCTATGTCTAAGGTGTACTAGATGTGTGTTTCTGTGATAATCAGATGGGGCTAGGAAAACTGGTGGCAGTAGGAAGGCAATGTAACAGGTTCCCTCCCAATCGAGGGGCAGACGAACATATGCGGTCTGACCACAAATAAAATAAGAATGACGTGAAGCTTTGAAAATAGATTTCCCACTGTCACTATACTTGACAATAGTAGTACAATCGCTGTGTCCTACATGTACGGAACCATTATTTCTAACACATAATTCGCCTTTGACTGGTAGTACTGAAATAGCAGGTAAGTCTGGAGTGGAATCAGACTGAACATTCAGGACCATGAAATTCGAAGAATAATTACCTAAATTGTAAACTTCGTTTTCTAGATCTAACCCTGTTCTGTGGGGAAGACCTTGCTTGTCTGGGAAACATGTACTGTTAAGAAAAGACATATCTGTTGAGGATGACGTTAACGTGGACCATGCTCCACACGAACCATTATGTGAAAATGGATAAGGAAAGAGTGGCAGAACTCCCTTCGGGGTCTGGAAAGGGGGGAGTCGACCACACACCCAACAATTAGTGGCATTGCTGGTCTGGTGTGAATAATGTAACATGCGGATAAAAGAATTGTTACGCATAGCGAGGCGGTAAGAGAGTTCATGAGGAGGCAGATCACTAAACGTGTGCTCTATTGTAGCATTAGAGGACTTATTTACATGAGAAACTGGAAAATACAAGTAAAATGCATAACTGGTGCAGGAAATCATAATGCTGAGAAATAATATGAAACTTAGAAAAACGATACATCGGATTGAGTTTTGACTAACTCTCTCACTATGGGGGTCTATTTTATACATGTCAGGAACCGGTCTAACCGTTTCACCTAGGGGAGGACTTAGACAATCAAACTGGCTGACTTATTTTACTAGACCTTAACTTAAGTTTATACTCCTGTTGCGGAGTTTTCTCTAACAGGGAGGGTGCAGTATCATTGTCTTTTGCGGGACAGTCCTTAAGAATAGTACTTTGGCAGTCCTTTAAATCCTCGGAAATGTTCTTTGAAATTGGTTTCAATCCATAAAACCTTTTGATATGCGAAAGATGCACCCAGCCTTTGCGTCCCTCCAACTTCACGGCTGTACGGGTGGCCAGGAGGACCTGTCGGGGCTCCTTCCAGCGAGGCTCCAGCGGACTTGAACGATCGAAATTTCGCACTAGGACCATGAATCCGGGAACGATTTCATGCGGTGCCACCTCGGTATTGTCTGGAAATGCGGCGGCAACCTGTGAACGACAAGAGTTGAGGGCAGACATCAAGGAAGCTAGGTAATCTGTCAGCATATTACTTGAAACATCGGTAATACTTCGGGGTCTAGGAGTACCCCACATGTTAGGGGGGCGGCCGAAAACGACCTCATACGGGGACAGACCTGATCTGGAATGTGCGACCATGCGCATATAGAACAGGGCGACCGGCAGAGCTATGAGCCAGTCCACACCTTTCTCTTGACAAACTTTTGCAATTCGAATTTTCAGGGTCTGATTATGTCTCTCTACGAGACCGGCTGCTTCTGGATGGCGTACACAATGGAACTTCCACTGGTACCCTAACAAAAGGGAAACGTGTTTCATTAGCTCGGATGAGAATGGCTGGCCGTTGTCAGAATATACGACTCTAGGGAGTCCATAACGGGGGAAGAACTCACGAACCAACTGCTTGGCAGTGGTCGCGGCTGTGTAATCTGGAACTGGATATGCCTCTGTCCACCTGGACAAAGCGCATACAACTACAAGGACATACTTGAAACCTCGACATCGCTCCATCTGAATGTAATCCATTTGGAGGACTTCAAAAGGGTGGTCAGGAGGTTGGAATCCACCTTGTTCCACCGGGACACTTTTACCTGGATTAAACTGGCAACATATCATACAGGTACGGACTTTCTGCTTGGCTGCAGCTCGTAAATGCTTGTTGAACCAAATGTTCTGGATACTATCTAACATAGCTTTTTCTCCTAAATGTGCTGGACTATGTGCGGTATTGATAATGACTTGAACCATGGAGTCGGGGAGAAACCATGTGGCTCTACCCTTCGTTACCCATCCCTGATCTGTCTGGACCCCTCCTTGTTCGGACCATTTCTTGATTTCATCGGGAGTAGCATGTAACTGTATATCTATGACATCTTGAGTAGGGTCCTTAACTGTCATACATGTAGTCGGATCTGGAGTGTGTGTCAGTGTCATGTTAACTGGAATGTCTGGTGTCTGTGCTGTAAGCTTGGCTGTGCGATCTGCTAGATCATTACCTTGAGAAATAGTGTCAGTAACTTTCGTATGTGCTTTGCACTTCATGATAGCAATGGATGTCGGTAAGTGTATTGCATCTAACAGAGCTTGAATAAGGAGACCATGCTGAATCTTGGTTCCATGAGAAGTCATGAAACCTCTCTCCTGCCAGAGCACTCCGAAGTCGTGTACGACTCCAAATGCGTAACGTGAATCTGTGTAAACATTAACTTTCAGGTTCTTGGCGTGAATGCAGGCTTGAGTCAGAGCAACTAGCTCTGCTGCTTGAGCAGACAGGGTGTCAATACGGTGTGTCTCAATAACTTCAGTGTCTGTAGTCACTGCATACGCGGCTACTAGTTCTCCTGTACTTGTTCTCATACATGAACCATCCACATAAAGTGTCAGGTCGGGATCTGGTAATGGAATATCTGTCAGATCTTGTCTTGGCTTTGTCATGATGTTAACTACTTCCACGCAGTCGTGTGTGGCAGAATTCGAAGTAACTGATGGTAACAATGTAGCAGGATTTAAAACGTTGCAGCGTCTGATTTCTATGTGTGGCTGGAACAGTGTCAGTTCATAACCTGTTAAACGTGCAATTGTCAAGTGCTGAGTTTGTGTTCGGTTTAAAAGAACTTCCACGGAGTGTGGAACTTGTACTGTCAGGGAGTGTCCTAATACTATGGAATCACTTTGTCTGATAGCTAATGCTGTGGCTGCAACTGACTTGAGGCACGCAGGCAGAGCCTGGGCTACAGGATCTAGTGTGCTCGAAAAATAAGCACAGGGCTTGTATTGTCCTGCTTGATCTTGTGTGAGAACAGATAATGCTGTACCTTCGCGCTCAGTGACGAAAAGTGTAAAAGGCTTACTGTAGTTCGGCGTTGCTAGAACTGGGGCTTGACATAGGGCTTTCTTTAACTCATTAAAACTAAGTGTATGTTCAGATGTCCAAGGGAGGACAGTCGATACGGCTGCCTCCTGTGTCGTTAACTGTATCAGTGGTTTAGCTAGAAATGCATACTGAGGAATCCATTGTCTGCAATAAGAAGTAAGGCCAATAAAAGCACGTACCTCCTTCTGGGTCTTGGGCTGAGGAAGACTCGCTATTAACTGGATACGGTCGGGTGTCAACTGCCTACCCCTCTTGGACAGTAAGTGTCCTAAGTAGACCACTTGCTGGACACAGAATTGAAGCTTAGAAGGGGACACCTTGTGTCCCATCTCGGCTAGGAAATACAAGACTGTAAGGGATGCTCGCTCGCAAGCACGTTCAGAACGGGCTGTGATCAGTAGATCATCGACATACTGGAGTAGGGCAGTGTCAGTTGGCATGTGAATGTTGTCTAGTTGTCTCTCAAGTGCTTGACTGTAAATACTAGGACTTTCTGTGAAACCTTGAGGAGCTCGTGTGAACATATAGCTCCTTCCATTTAAACAAAATCCGAAAAGAAACTGGCTGTCTGGATGAATGGGGACACTGAAAAACGCGTTCTTGAGGTCTATGACCGTAAAAAATGAGGCTTCGGAATCAATGGCTGTCAATAGGGAAGAGATATCTGGGACAACTGGGTACTGGGGAATAATGCATTTATTAAGTTCTCGAAGGTCAATCACTAAACGATATACTGGAGGTGCATTTGGATCAGTACGTTTCATGACAGGAATGATCGGAGAATTACATACATTGGATTCAGTTTCTACAACTACTCCTTGAGCGATGAGCTCGTCAATAATTTTGGATAAGGCTGCTACAGCCTCAGGTGGCAATCTGTACTGCCTGATTCGTGGTAACACTACACCTGGCTTGAGAGTCACACGATGGGGTGTGATTTGCATATAACCAACATCAGTTGGACCTTGCGCCCATAGATGCTGCGGAACATTGGACAATCTGGGATCAAAATCTCGTAATACATAGTGACCCTTGAAGTCGCGTAGGAACAATCGTATTCCCTCTGGGGAACAGCATATAACTGCACCTAACTCTTTCAGTGTCTTAATGCCTAATAGATTTTCTGGACATGACTTAGTAAGTAACAGATCAGTAGTGCGGGACAATGGACCTACTTCTAGAGTAACTGGCTTTGATATTTCATTTACAATAGGTTTTCCTGAAAATCCAAGGGAAACATTTCTAGAGCCTGAGAGCGGAGCCCCTGGAACTTCGGCGTGACTTATAGTGGTCCTACTTGCCCCTGTATCAATCAGAAACGTTCTGTCTTTCCCTAATACTTGACTGTGGACATAGGGACCTTCTTGATCTACAGGTATCTCGATGAGAGGCAAGCCTACCTCCCTCTCTAGGCTGTTTCATGAGTATGGCTGATACTCCGGATACTCGGACTGTGCATACTGGTACATCTGCTGTGTAACATGCTGTGTTGCAGCGATAGGCTGCGGTGCTGGAACTGTCTGTGGTGCATTCTGTGGCTGAGAAGTCTGTGAAACTTGTTCTTGTCTAGGCGGACGTGGTCTTTCTTTAGTCTTACCGGTAGCTATGTTGTGTTTCAGAACTGCACACTCGTTTATAAAATGACCTGGCTGTTTACAATAATTGCAGTTTCCTTTAACGGGAGCTGCAGGATGACTGGCTTGATTTGGTCCCCTCTTCTGACTGTCTTGAGGAACAGATTGTGCAACTAGTACTTTCATTTTCGTGTCTTTCATACGTTTTCTCTCGTGATCTTGCTCTTCTCTGATTCTATTCTGGTGATATTGAAGCATCTGTAACATTTGGGACGGGGTATTAGCTTGCCAGGTACTTTCGACTTTCAAAACTCGATTCTTAACTTGTGGACTTGAATTCTCGACTAGTTTAGTAACAAAAAGATGAGGGTATGACTCGCTACTCGTCTTGAGGCCACTGTTTATAATAAAACATTTTTCAAATCTAGAGTAAAAATCACTAATATCTTCGTCTTGTTTCTGTTTACATGCTGAGATTGCATCCCAGTCTTCCTTTTTAGTTGCTAATAGTCTGGGCAAAACTTGTATTAATAGTTCAGGTAATTCTTTACATTTATCTCCAAGACCGGTACCTGGTACTCGTGCCTTATCTTCAGCTTCTAGAACTGCCCAATCGATCTTTTTCTCTCCCACCTCCCATTCTTTTTCCTTGAGTTTCTCATATACCCCTGCGGGCAACAAGACTTTTAACATTTTAATAATATCTGGATACGTGTATTCTCCCATACGGAGCATGTCTTTTAATTCTCGGTGGAACCCTGCTGGATCTTTATCATGACAGGGAATTAACTTTTTCATCTCTAAGAGTTCCATCTTTGTGATAGGGGTGTAAACAAACACTCGTTGCATTTCACCACCCTCTGTCTTAACTGGATGCACTTCTCGTAACGGATTCTGTCTGTCTATGTAAAAGGGTTTACTTTCTGGAGGTGAGACATGAACAAAATGTGGGTTCAGAAACGTTCTGTATTTGTGGCGCTGTTCTAGAATGACACTAATCAAATCGGTACCTAAACCTTTCCATTTGTACTGGAGTAACTCGTTCAGGACATCGTGTAACGGACCTGGATCAGAATGTTGACCCTCATACAAAGTAATGAGGTGCTGGATCATATACATACCCACCAGTCGTTGCTCGGCTGGGGGCAATTTCAGAAACATTTGTGCCACTATTTCGTCTGGAAAAGTGGTAGAATCAGTAATCCATCGGACTGCTGATCGGACTAGTTCTTGTTCATGCATGGTACTTAACTTACTGTAACCGATTCGTGAATTCAGAATGTGATCGGTAGCTTGAAATACTTGTTCTAGGGAACCTGGTTCTGGTGCTGGATGATGTAAAACTGACTTGTGTTCTAGGCGCAAATGGCGATCTGGAAATTTAGATTTTCCTACATACGCTATTCTGGCGGGATTCTCGTCGTCTACCTCTTCAGTAGAAGAGTCATTTTCTTTCTCGTTTACTTGTGCTGCTTTACGTTGGTCGTGTAACTTTATTATTTCTTTACGGATTTTCTTGTACATACTCTCTATACTACTGATAGTCTTGTGCTTACCCTCGGCTATATTATCACTCCACCTTGTCAGGATTTTCATTTCGGCCTGATCTTTAGTCGGGGAATCTTGTTCTTTTATTAGACAATTAATCAGGAACTTTAATAACATGAGCTGGATCTCAGCTTTCCTTTGAGACATGACTTCACTAATACTTTCTGGATCATCCCCTGTACGGATGAAACGATATATTCTGTCTAGATCTTCCTTCATATTCGGTAAAGTGACTAGATACTCGGTCACCTTTCTCACGCGTAATGAATATAAAACCATATTATCCTCGCCTGGGACTGGATCATAGCCACATTCATTAAGGGCTTTTCTTATTTCTGCAACAGACTGATATCTGGGCGTACGCTGTGACGCTTGTGCATGTAATTCGGCTAACGTTAAACGCTTGTGTGGCGGCGGGGTTCCAGGAGGACCTCCCCCTGCGGCCCCTAAACTAGAGTCGTCTACTGATGCTCTTCGTCCTGGCAGAGTGGGAAATGGAAATGCAGGCTGGACTTGTATGGCGGGCTGGACCGGGGGTACCGTAACAGGTACTCCGGTGTCTGGAGGAGCGGGAAGTGCCTGATTTACAGGGACTGGCGGAGCAGGAACAGGATTTGCATATTCTGGGACTGTGTCGTCCAAATAGGACGAAATGAAAATATCAGCTGCGGTCGGTTTGTGACGTAGCTTGAGCGGAACTAGTGGTGGCGGGAAATTACTGGATGCCTCCGGGGTCGCTTTTGGCAAGCCCTCGGCAAGAAGAGGATACATTACCTTAATAAGAGCATGCTTCTGTCTGTCTGACTGTTCGGTTTTAACTCGTTCACCAATCTCGATTAGTTCCCTTTCCTGGGCTCGTTCCAAGGATTCTCTACTTAGTTCTGACTTTCTGATTTCTTTTTCGGTTCTTCTATGAGATTCTTTGCGCCATAACTCGATGGCATCTTTCTGTGACTGTCTGGCTTTCTTTTTCCATAATGCTTCTTCTACTCTCATGATGCACTCGGCATCCCATGTACCCGATACGGGCCATCTATACTTTTCTTCTAACTGTTTGGTATACTCTACCCATAAATCTAGATATAGTATGGCACTTATGCCATGCTTTTGATACATAAAATGACCTGGACTGTCCCTAGGCGGGACAGGAACTGCTTCTTCTAGCAGACCCTTTCTAGTTTTTAACTGACGTAATCTCGAAAAGAGGGACATTGCAAACTTGAATCTGAACACAATACAATACACGAGGAACAATAACAATTGAGAAAACAATTCAGGCATACCACGACATTGAAAATACATTGAATAACATTATGAAGCAACAGTTCGGACAGAATACTACCTGGAACACTGAGAACAGAAACACATGAATTTCTCGAGAACGGAACAGACTAGAATTACTGGATGCGCTGCTGAAACAGCACGGAACATACCGGTCCCATAAAGGGACGCATCAAGACCCGTATCCACCTAGGTGAACACTTCGTTTCAGATCTGCGTACCCAGACCCATCGGACCAGAGACAATTTAGATTGACCCTGTCTAGATACTACCCCAGCAACGGTACTCACCGGGCAGCAAGAACGGAAGGCCTCGGACTGGACTGGACTGCTTCGACGCCGGACGGACGAACTTCGGACTTCTGTTACGGGTGGGCCTCCGGATACCTCGGACCTTGGACTCTCGGCTTGGGCTCTGGTCGGGACTCGCCGCGTTCCTCCACCGTCTCGTCTGGATGCTGGACCGCCTCCTCCGTCTCCTCCGTGGGCCTGAGGGATACTTAAAGCAGAAATATCTGCCGGTGCGCAGAAGAGTTCCGTCACGACTGCAGAGGGTCAGGGGGTCGGCGTGGCTTCACCGACGCGTGGGGAAAGGGCAAGTCCCTATTCGGGCGCCATTATGTGGTAAATAAATAAATAATACCTCTATTTTTGAATGGATAAATGAATAACAGATAGCTCAATAAATAAGAGTCAAGATTCGAGGTAGTAGGAGTTTTGCAGGTTTATTACAGCATAAAGGACAGGAACAGGACAACCTGCACAGGAATAGGATGGCAGGGCCTGACAGGGGGGCCCCGACAGGACTAGCGTGGCCCGGCAGCTGCCGGGGCTGGATCTGGGATGAGCACGCTAACATTTAATAACAATACACGATCATATATACTAAAACAGTTGCATTACAATACATACGATAGGCGGAGCAGTGGGTGTGGTCAATAGCAGTCGCGAAAGATAAGGGTGAAAGTAGGTGTAACAGGGGCGTATACATAGACATGTGATGCAAACGTAACAGAATATGTCATAAATGGGGCGGAAACATGGAGGGGGCTACCTAAGGAGCCGGGACCTCTGACCTAATGGTGCGCGCAAACTGGCAATGACGTGTTACTAGGAGAAGCTGGGGGCTACGAACTCTGTGCTAGGAGCAGAGACTGAAGTCTGGAGAGTCAGGGCGACATGTACCTAAGCAGTATCTAGTATCTGATGTTTAGAGAACATGTTGATAGAATCCAAAAGTTATCGGGGTAAAGGCGAACAGACTCTAAGACTGGAGCATGCATTATTCTACATGTAGTGCGTGATGAAGAATATTAAATGACCATTAAATGCAGTATTTCTCTTACTTGAAGACGTAAAGGCTAGACTATGATGGAAACTATTGATGCGATTCAGTAGCTTAGGAATGCAGAGAAGGAGGGCTGGACTGATAACTAGAATCATAACATACTCTCGGCAGACTCAGAGGCAGAGCCAGGCTGAACCGGGCACTGCAAGGCAGGAAGTAAGTGAAGGGTCAGGAACACAGGTGGGGGCTGTATCGCTCCTCAGCGAGGCTCAGGAGACAGAAGCTGAATCTGGTGTCCAGGCCCTTTTGAGGCCTAGAAACGGGGACTTTACAATGGAATAACGTGCACACTGAGAAACGTGGCAACGTAGCTTTACATAGGCCTGATATTCGTAGTATTCACGAGAACTGGAAACTGGCATACTAGAAGTGGGCACAAATATAATTGCGTCTTTAATCGAACATGGTGAATACATATGCATATCAATCATGCACACATAACATATGATGGAGGACGCGTAGGGACACAGAACATGGCAAAATTTACTTTTCCACATTCCCTCCTTGTCACTACGTTTCCATCAGGAAACATCAATATTCATGATACCATCTATCATTTCATACAGTATCATTTGCTCGTCTCGAATTTTCTTGGAACGGGATTTAAAACGGGACTTGGGACTAGGAATACAAGAGGTAGCACAAATGCCGCAAATCGCAGGGCCACATTGTATACAGAGGCAGCAACTGAATATGATCGCTACTGCAATACCTAGAAAGGACAAGACTTTCCATCCCCAAGCGGAAATTATGTTCCAGAACCAACCGGACCATGTCCAGGTGCCTGGATCTTGGTGTAACAGATGGGCAATTTTATGGAGTCTGGTTATAGCTGAATTAACAGACGGCGCGTTATTAGGAATGAAAATGCAGCAACTAGATCCGATGACTCTACAGGCCCCGCCCCTATCGGCCAGTATGACGTCAAGGACGAGACGATTCTGTAAAACGACAAATCTCATAGCAGATTGCTCTTCAGTTAAGTTACCTAGAGCAGAGGCAGTCTCATTTACTACAGCTTCAAGGGTTCTGGTTAACCTACGGATTAGCTTACTGTTCTGGATAGGTCCTATAAAGAAGAAGAAACCTCTATTGAAATCTGTATACTGTTCTAGAGCAGTTTCAGTATAATCGACAATGGGGGACTCGATCTCCCTTCTATGTCTATTTATTTATTGGAACCATCGTTGGCAAAATTTATTAGAGTTATAGCCTGAAATAATTTGTTTGAGTCTGAGAAATGAGTATAATTCCAATTGACTTTATTTGACAAAAGACAAGCTAGCCCTCCTTTCGCACGGCCTCTTGTAGAAGGAGTAGCATTACTCTCCAACACATAATAATCTTTTAAAACCGGAAGGTTCCCTACCACCCAGGTTTCCTGTAAGCAGATAATGTCTGCCTCTAAAGAGTAGAAGAATGACAATTTTTCAGCACTCTGGATTAATCCAGCAGTGTTCCATGATATTATTTTTAGGTTATCGTTAAAAATCCGAATTTAATCTAGATGTAAAACCGGATTTATCTGACAGAATGGCAGGCAACCAACTCCACTCCAAATCGGCATCATTTACCTTAATTTGTTTTATAGGAAGCGGATTATTTACTATCACCTGTCGCTTATTATTTGATACACATATTTTTAGCTCTTCAGTCGTTACAGGAAGACTACCTGAGGGATATGAGTTAGTGCCCTGACAAATTAACATTTTTTGGCGTTTTTGACTTTCTATTTTAATCGGAATAAAAGGATCGACATCAATTCCTCTTTTTTGAAAATCTTCTGCCCAATGTAAGATATGATTTATTACCAATTTAGAATATAATTTTACACGTGCTATCTTTCCATTTTCCGAATTTATTAGTGTTACAACATCTATAGCTGCCGATTGAATTAGTTTTAAGCTTTCTATTTCATGAAAGCAATTAACTAAAGCAGATCTATTTAAAATAAGGTCCGGGCCAAAAATAGGTATAAAATCGAGGAATAGTGTGTCTAAGTTTTCTCTAATTTTAGACACTGTCTTAGATGTAATTGCAGATGCAACTAATTCTGAAAAAGGAGTAGCCAAGGGATTAAGAGATGCTTTTGGATTAGAATCAGGGAGTGAAATTAAATTTTGATCATTAGTTAATTTGATCTGATCCTCAGTATATTGTTGGTTTGTATGAGTTAGTAGTTCTAGTTGTAATACTGTGGGAATCACCTTTGGACTTTCCACATGCTCATGGGATGAATTTAAGTCCACATCCACAGGGATGGAATTATTCAAAGAAAGATCTTTATCATTATCAAAAGTAATTATCCTTTGCCTTTTTTTGTAAAATCTACGATTTGGTTTTCTTTTTTTACAACGTTGTTTTTTTATACTATTATTTCGGATTTTTTCTCTTTTAGCGGAGAAACTTTATCTGCAAGAACTGGAAGGTTTTGTATTTCTTTATTTGTTTGGGAAATAAAAATAGGAAAAATCGGAGGTAAAATGTTAGACTCATTATCCTCCGTAAGTGGAAATACCTTGATCTCCTGGCTAATAGAGGCAACACAATTATTATTAATTGGATTCTCATTCCTGCAGGTAAGAGTTTTAGTAAGAACTGCAGGATCAGTATTAGTTTTAACCAGGGGCTCAGACATAAAAGGTACATCAAAAAGTGTTTTGTCCTTTATTTCCTTATTTTCTTCCTTACTTAACTTTTTAGGAGGAGTGGTTACTTTTGAATTAATGACATCATCCAATCCTGTATTGTGATTCAATAGAGCCTTTAAGATCAAAGTTACTGTCTCGAATACATTATCTGACCTATTAACCAATTTTTCCAAAAGCTGTAAAATTGATGAAATAAGCCGCTCTAAAGAGGTTAAAGAATTAGATATTACATTATCTTCTCGTGTGTAAAAACTTTGGCAGTCTTTATTTTGGACATGAGTAGGACTAGGGAATAAGTTCATTTCATGGGTGGAGAACTCAGAATTTTTTGGAGGTGTACTGCTAAAAAGATGTAGCACAGGAGTAGCTGCAATATTCTGCTGAGTAATAGAGTTTTGGGCTTTAATTGGGCCTCTCTGGGACTCAAAGTTTATATCAGGAAGAGTATAGTCCTCTGGGCGAATATGTAACGAGGTAGAAGGAGCAGTATACATTTTTTGATCATCCTTAAAAAAAGGGAAAGAACTATGGACTACTGCTACAACATTAGTTGCCAATTTTTGAACTTCTGAATGAAGAGAAAGATCTTCTTCTTGGTTCTTATAAAATATGTCTTCAGAATGGGATAGGGCAATAATACCTGATATAGTACTGTCTCTTTTAGTGACAGAGGAGTCTCTCACCTGTTCTTTAAAGCTAGTATTAATATTTTCAGTGGGGGCCCCTTCTCGATCTACTTTATCTTTACCCTTATCCCATAAGGAGTATAATTGGCATGTACTTTTTACCTGTAGGGCTGGCCCATTTCTATTGCGCAAAGGGTTTGATTTGGTTTTGGAGCAAGCTCTACCGACTACTACTCTTCCAGATCTTAATTTCTTAGTAGTCATTTTGTTTAAAAGGGCAGTAGACAATAAGACCTTACAAATGGACAATTATTAGCAAGATGTGGAAAGAAGAGAATAACTAAAAATACAAGAGAAACACAATATAGTCCAATAGTGAACAGGATATACCAGACACTCGATCAATCTCAAGAAATGAAAGACTAAAGGGAAGTGGCCCAGCCCAGCCTCTATCGGTCTTCTGTCGGTCACAGTCTGTCCCGCCCTTGTCCCGGGCTTCTCCCGGCGCCCTCCCGCGCGCTCCCGCGCTGCGGGACTCTTTGACTGCAGATAAACTAAATGGGCTGTAGAGGGAGGAGCCTGCAGGGAGAGCGTCCCAGCTGTTCACAATTGGGAGTGGTTGCTGGCGCTCCTGGGACTGGTAGTCCTGCGCTAGCAACGCGCTCGCAGCCCTGCAAAAGCGAGCTCCCTCGGCGATGTCAGGTAAAGACTTTCAGAGTCCGCCTCACACGAAGCGGGACCCGCGCAGCGGGTTCCGCGAGCAGTGTTTCCAAAGAGCAAGGAAAAGTTCTGATGAACGCTAAGTCCAGCGTTTAGCACAGCAGCAAAGTAGAAGAATCATACTGACTAATGAACCTGACCTTCTTAGTCTAACAGAAACATGGTTAAATGAATCATCAACACCCATCCTAGACATACTAGTACCCCCAAACGATCACATCACTAGACTAGATAGAACTGATAGGCGGGGTGGTGGTATTGCCTGCATACATCGGAACAACCTCTCTGTGAACCGCTCCAACTCCCCGGTTCTCTCCTCATGTGAATACTTCTGTTTAGACATCAATAACAATAGCAAGCCAAAATGCTCACTACCTTCATTTTACTACCCTCCAGGAAACAACCTCACCTTCATCGAACACGTCATGGATGTCCTAGCAATAAATGATGACCCAGAGGTTAATATCCTCAAAGCTTTCCTATCCGACCTTAACCTGTCCCAAATCTGTGACTGCCCCACCCATGAAAAAGGCTCAACCCTCGATCTAGTAATCTCCAAAGCGGACGCCACCCAGCTTGAATTGATCCTCCCCTCTGACTGGTCTGACCATCACATCATAACTTTCCATATCAATGAAACAGTTAAACGTCTCTCTGTTTAACCCACAAGAACGAAAATCTGGAAGAGGAACCTAAGAGAAATCAGTCCCGTAGCACTCTCAATCACTAGTCCCATCTTCATGCTCCCACGGGTAGGGTTATACGAGGTACAGGATCTAACTAATCATTACTTCCACTCTATGAATATGGTATTAGACAATCTAGCTCCCCTACAACTGAAAAGAGTCACCACAAAAGAGTCAAAACCCTGGTATGATGGCAGGCTAAATGATGACCGAAGATCACTAAGAGTAATTGAACGACAGTGGAGAGTGGCACCATCCTCTGACCACCTCAAGTTACTAATAAGCACGAGAAACTCCTATTACAGAAAGATTAGACGCTCAAAAGCTGACTTTTTCAGTAAACAACTAGACCAAGCGAAGAATCGTCCCAAAAGGCTATTTGAACTAATCAAGCCTCAATCTAAGGGTGTCTCCCACTCCCCCAAGTTAATCCAGACGCACTGCCCAATTGCGAAGAATTTGCTTCCTTTTTCACAACGAAAACAGAAAACATTAAAATAGACCTGCTTAATGATCCATTGTCCCATACCAACCCACACATGATCTCCTCAATGATCCCGCTTGTGACCACGCTTAGTTGTTCCGCAAAGTTCGACCTTAAAAACAACGCATCCTGGGCCTCCTTCAACACCTACAGCGAAGATACTATCCTAAAGACTCTCACGGCCCTGAATCCCTCCAATCACTTAACAGACCCTTTCCCAGCAAACTACTTAAAAGACTTCCTTCCAATGCTAGTGCCTTTATGGACTAGGATTATAAACACATCTCTTCTGCAAGGAACCATCCCAGACATTCTTAAAGCAGGTCAGGTATCCCCCATCTTAAAGAAACCATCGGCGGACCCGTCAGACTTAAATAACTATTGCCCAATATCCAACTTCCCCACACTGGCCAAACTTTTAGAAAAATGTGTTCATTCGCAGCTTAGCAACCACATAGATCACTTCAACCTGCTCGTCCATTTCCAATCAGGTTTCCGTGCATGGCACAGTACCGAATCGGCCATGACTTACATAAAAGACGACGCATTAAAAATCCTGGACCAAAACAAGGCCTGGTTACTAATCCTGCTTGACCTATCCTCAGCCTTCGACACCATCAAACACGACAACCTATTAGACCTCTTGAAACACAGAATGGGTCTATCTGGACCGGTCCTAAACTGGTTTACTTCCTTCCTTTATAACAGATAACAAAGATTCAAGATCAATCAATCTTTATCCGAGCCCACTACAGTCACTTTAGAAGTACCTCAGGGATCATCCCTCTCCCGACACTTTTCAACCTGTTTATGGAACCACTCACCGAGCTTCTCAGCTCCTCACATGTCCACTATCACATGTATGCAGACGACACACAACTCTACATAAAGATCCATTCACCTGAGGACATCCAATCCCTCAACTCAGCGCTCCTGAAAACACAGACCTGGCTGACCAAAAACCACTCAAAACTAAATACCCTCAAAACCAAATTCCTCTTAATCGCCCCCCTCCCAGCCAATCAACCATCATTCGTGAGTGGATGAAGCACATAACAGCACTCAACGCGCTACATATCATTATCGACTCTGCAAAATCCCTAGGAATATCTCTGGATAAAATAAGAAATATGCAAAAACACATCAGCGCTGCGACTAAAGGAGCACATTTTCAAATGAATACCCTGAGAAGACTGAAACCCTTCCTACCCGCTAACAACTTCAAACAGTCAGTTCAGGCTCTAGTAATCCCCAGAGTGGAGTATGGGAGTGTTGCTCTCTGTGACCTTCCTAGATCGATGACGGCCCCGCTAAGACCCTCAATTAACGCAGCCGCTAGACTCATCACAGGCTCCAAAAGAAACTGTCACATCTCCCCTGACCTTCGTGCCCTCAACTGGCTAACTTTTGAGGCCAGAATCCACTTGAAAATTGCCGGTATGACACTTAAGGCATTGCATCACAAAGCCCCGAGATACCTAGGGGAGAAATTGGTGCTTTCTGGTGGTAACAGAACTACCAGGAGCTTAATCTTCTACTGAAACCACAACGATTTACCAAGAAGAAAATATACAACCAAACCTTCTCAGGAATGGCTCCCAGGATCTGGATTGCCTTGCCCCCAGAAACGAGATCGAACCCATCTGTGTCATGTTTCAAACAAGCATTTACAATGCAACGGTTTCGCCTCAGTGTCGATCCGCGCGAGACCAGTGCACCCCGGGGTGCACTAGTGCACCAGTGCACCCCGGGGTGCACCAGTGCACCAGTGCACCCCGGGGTGCACTAGTGCACCAGTGCACCCCGGGGTGCACTAGTGCACCATTGCAGCTCCAGTGCTTCAATGCACCAGCTCACCGACAGGGGTGGGAACGGACAGCGGGAGGGGGGGCGGGAACGGGCACACATAGACAGCGGGAGGGGGGGGCAGGAAAGGCACGGACAGCGGGAGGGGGGCGGGAAAGGACAGCGGGAGGGGGGACGAGAACACGAACAGCGGGAGAGGGGGGGGCAGGAACGGGAACACGGACAGCGAGAGGGAGGGCGGCGGGAACGGCCACAATCAAAAGCACTCACCTGGACTTCCGGCGGCAGTCGGCCGCGGAATGACCAAAAGAAACATGGACGAGCAAAAAAATAAACCCCGCCCACCGCCGCAATGACGTGCTAAAAGGGGCTGGATGAGAAAAAATCTCAGGAACGCCCACGAGTCGCCTCGCAGAATGACGGACGCCTCTGTTTTCCAATGGCTAGCCTCCATTTATGGAGCTAGCCAATGGGAAACAGAGGCGGGACAAACATCCATACTGTAACTCAAAAGATTTCGCCCTGCGCCGAAAAGCTGCGCGGCGCAGCTTTCTACGAGGCGAAACCTAAAAAGAAGTGAAATCGATTCTACTGGCCACATTCACTTGTACTATTGAAACATCTGTGTATATGTTTGCTAGTCTGTAATTGCTACTATTTCTGTATTATTCTAACCTGTGAGAAGTTGGCCTGGCATATGCTGTCCACTAGTTATAGTGGGCACCTTGCACCAGTCCAAACAACCCTTATTGATGATAGGTTTAAAGACAACCTTTATTGAAAGCTATGGAGAGCAGCCTTCAGGCTGAGTCTTGAAGGAGTGTAAAGCAGCTTGGTTTACCAGATTATAACCTCTTGAATGTCTAAATGAAAGGAGAACCACACAAGGTATATATAAAATATATGCATTTATTACTAAACACTCTCTAGTAATCTCTTTGAGATTTCTCTTTTGAGATAATCTCTTTGAGATTACAGAGCAAGGTATACAATTTAAACACAATAGAACTTCAGTAAATAGCACAACATAAAATAGGCCCCAGGGGGAGACCAAACCATATAAGAAAGTGGTATAAGACCCACGAATTGACTAGACACAAGGCCTAGAGCAAGGAACCACCCAAGGTAGTGACACAGGGGACCCACGGGAAACGTGTGCAGTGTGAGAACACAGCCGCGAGCTCCGTTAGCTTCTTTTTTTTTAAACATATTTTATTGATTTTATACATCAATATCGCATGTAAGAGAAGGCATCATGTTGGCATATTATTTGTACGTCACACATCGTATGCGGTTACATCACTTGTACAGCAAATCCCTGCATTGTCCCTGGGGACCTCATAAATGTCTCTATTAACAGTGCGTTGTTTCTTGTGTATAATATGGCAGGTTTATACTTGCAAGCCAGTTTACAACATCACGACTCGTACGCACTCTTCAGGAATCAGGCAGTATACACCATTTTAAATTGGTAAAATCAAGTATATACGTTTGGTATTTTACATCTAACTTACCATAACAAACTCCCCCACCCCTCCCTTCCGCCGCTAGCTCGATAACTACTTCCCCGTTTTGATGTATACACATGCTCATACCACGGTCCAGTACACATAGTGTCTGTGCGGATTCCTACTGTCGTCCCAGCCCGTACTGTAATAAGTACGTTGACATTGTATGTATGTGTAATTACAGCTTTCAATATGGGAGTTGGGTGGGTGCAACTATATCTTTTCAATACGATTGTATGTCAGTCGCCCCATATTCCTCCAACAGTGCATTCCAAGCCATAGATATCGGTGTTTCCTGTAACCCCCTGTGTTCTTCTCTTTGTAAATCAGCCCTCTCCGCTTTACCCCACCTGACCATTTCCGCATGCCAGACATGCAAGGATGGCGCCCTCTTGGCTTTCCATCGAGTTGTAATGTTCCTTTTGGCTAATAGAAGCGCAAGATTAGCGAACTTATGAGTTGGGTTACCCTTCTTCCCTCTTGGCCCCAGCCCCAATATACAATATTCCATTAAATCGTTGTTGCGCACTGGAGCTATGTCCTTTAATATCTGACACACAGATGCCCAGTAGTGCCCTAATCTCGGACAGTTCCACACCATATATATCAGTCCCGCATCGAGGGCACAGGAGCGCGGGCACGCATCCCCTGTTCCCGGGAACATGGTGCTCCGTCTACGTGGGGTCAAATAGGCTCTGGGTACCAGCATTAATTGGATGAATTTAAATTTGGGATTACGTAACACCTTTTTGGGGATTCCAAGTATGATATCCCACTCCCTGTCTGAGAGTGCGCGACCCACATCTCTCTCCCATTTTACACGAAGTGGCTGCAATAATATCGCTGCTACTGTACGTATTCCCTGGTATAGCCATTTTGTCAGATGTGCCCTGTGTACCATTGGATATTGCATAGTAAGTAGTGCATCTGTATCAGGTTCATTCCCCCCTTGAGTCCAATTGTCCCGAATAAATCTAAAGATGCCTGCATGTAATAGGAACAGTCTGTCTGAAGCTCCATGCTCCCATACAAAGGCCTTGTGTGACATTAAGGTACCCTCGGAGAAGAACGCCCCTATTGTAGTGAATCCTGTGTCTGTCCCGGCCATTAGGTTTCGGTTAGTAACTACACCTGATTGTATGGGGATACCTAGCAGCGGAATTGTAGGAGCATATGGGAATGCCGGTTTCGTATATCTTATTGCGCTTCTCCAATATGTTATTGCTATTTTTAATAGGTGGGGTGTCGATCTTGATATCTTGGCCCTGGGCAATAAGAGCCTATGTACTTCTCTGCGTTCCCAGTCCCGTCGTGACGTATCTAATTCCTGTAGATTGCGACCCACCAACCAGTACGTCAGCCACTGCAGCTGGTTAACGTAACAGTACGCCTTCAGGTCTGGCACCCCCAGCCCTCCCTGGTTTGTACTCAGTTGTAGTTTCATTAGGCCACTGCGTCTGCGCCCCCGCCCCATATCAATGCTATTACTAGGGAATTCAACAATTTAAAGATCCCTATTGGTACAAGTATAGGTAGATTAGTGAAAAAATAGAGCAGTCTCTGTAGTAGCACCATCTTAGTTATGGCAACCCGCCCTGCCACCGGTCGAGGCAGCGAGATCCAAAACTTAACTTGGGACTTTAGAGCAGTTATTGCATGGGTCAGATTGCCATCTATTAGATTTGTCGTATCCCGATTAGATCTGAATTCTCAAATACCGGAAGGTATCGGGTGCTATATTAAATTTCGATTGGCCAAAGGTTAACTGTCCGGTGCGTGTATGGTCAGTGAAAAAATAGGCAAAAGATTTGGAGGCATTTATCGTGAGAGCAGTTAATTCCTGAAAAAAAGGAAAGGTTGAGGGTAGAGGCTCAAAGTTCATATCCATATCATGTATATAAAGGATGAGGTTGTCTGTATAAGCAGAAAGAATGTGTGTCGTGTGGCCTCTTAATATTCCTTTGTATCCCATTAGGGAGCAGAGTCTATGCAGAAGGGGTTCCAGTGCCAAAATAAACAATGGCGATAGTGGGCATCCCTGCCTAGTACCAATAGCCATGCTGTACTGCCGGGAGATATGTTGTCCTGTACGTGCTCGCGCCGTGGGGTTCGTATACAGTAATCGCACCCCTTTAATATATTCTGCTGGTATACCAAACCTAGAGAGGGCATAAAACATGTAATCCGAACGCAATGAGTCAAATGCCTGCCGTAAATCAAGCGAAATGCAACCCTCTTTTTAATTTTTGTCTAGGGTACTGGTCATGATTTGGTGCAATCGTCTAATATTAAGCGCCGTACTCCTACCTGATACAAATCCGCGTTGGTCAGTGTGTATCAATTTCCAAATAAACTGACAGAGTCTGTTGGCTAATAATTTGCTTAAAATTTTATAATCAGAGTTTAATAACGATAAAGGCCTATATCCCGATATGTTGGAACGGTCTCTTCCGGGCTTCAGAAGTGAAACAACAGTCGCTTGTAATGTAGTGGATGGAAGTATACCTGCTTTCAGTGACTCATGATGCAGGCGCTGTAAATGAGGTACAAGCAAGTCAACATACACAACATAAAATTCAACGGGTAGGCCGTCATTGCCAGGTGTTTTATTGCGCTGTAGAGCTTTAATCGCCTGTCTTATTTCCATACCAGTCGCCAGTTGTGCCAGGTCCTTACTGTGTTGCTGTATCAGCTGTGAGATTTGCAAACCGTCAAAGAAGGGTTCAAAGTCCGTATCGTTATGGCCTCCTGGTTGTCTGTATAAGTGTTCATAGTAGTTCCTAAATGCAGTGTTAATTTCCAGTTGTGTATTAACTATATTACCCTCCCCGGTCCAAATCTCCAGTATAGGGGATGGCGGGGGAGCGTTTTTAACCAGTCTTGCCAGGAGGGGCCCAGCTCTGTGCGCCTGTGTGTTGTTCCTGCGTATAAAGCCGATAGTCTACTATGCGCACTTCCTCTAGAAGCTCTGCATATTGAATATTGACCTCCTGTAACTGTGACTTTTGCGCTTCTGTCCTAGCAGCCTCCCCTTCTAGTGTGGCCAATCTACCTTCAACCTCCTTAATCCGGTCTATAACGGCGAGGCGCACTCCTGCCTTCGTGCTAATTGACACTCCCCTTATAACTGTGTTGAAGGCGTCCCATTCCATCTGACACGTACTAGCAGACCCTTTGTTTTCAGTGAAATAATTAACAATAGCGGTGGATAAAGCACTACTTCCAGGTCGGTATCAGGGTTGGGATTTTGCCCCATTGGAGTGTTAACTCTACTGGGTTGTGGTCCAATAAAGTCTTACCCATGCGGAGCACGCCATTGACAGAATCAAGCAAAGCCCAGAGCAGAAAAATCGATCTATGCGAGTATGTAGACGGTGTGGTGGGGAATAAAAGGAATATTCTTTATGGCTCGGATTTAGCGTTCGGACGGTGTGGTGGAGAATAAAAGGAATATTCTTTATGGTTCGGATTTAGCGCTCGCCTGGCATCATGCAGTTCCCATCCCTCCGCCCATCCCCTGAGCGCTTCTGCTTGTTTTTTACATTCAGTTGCGTGTAACGGAGGCTGTCCAGATCAATGTCTAATACTGCGTTTAAGTCACCCCCTACCACCCAATGATAATCAGGCCAGTCAGTGCCACACTAAGGGTCTCCAGATATCTAACTTGATCAGTATTCGGGACGTATGTACTCGGAAGAACTATAAGAGCCCCATCCAGTAAGCCATGAATCAATACATATCTGCAATTTAGGTCCCTTTCTTTCTCTAGTAGTCTAAATGGGGTATTAATTAGAACCCAGATCGCTGCCCCCGTGTGAATGCTGAAAAGGTTGTGAAAAACAATTGTCCCCTCCATTTCCATATCTGTTAGTGACGCCATCTGGAGGCAGGGAATACATTCGCAATAGAGAATGTGAAATACTACCATCAGGTGTCGTATATGGGAAGGCCGAGCATGCACAACTAACTAAACTCCCCAATACTAGGTTCCCCAGGTTAACAGCAGAGGACCAAACTGGAAATAAAAGTCCAACTTGAATTTTAAACAAAAAATGCCATAGTGCAATTGCTGGGGGGGAGGGGGGGGGGGGCTACAACTGCCCCACACCAACCTGTACATTGCACATCATATGAATGATCTTAATATATCAATACATTTCCCCTTCCAGCTATTAATAACTAGACCTTCTAGAAATGACCATCATCTGAATAACATATTGTAGAATATCATATACGTTACCACTCCCGACCACCTCAAAGTTACAGTTCTAGTATTCGCTTGAAGTCTGTGCAGTGATGGGGGGGGAACAATGTCAAGCTAGCCTCCGAGTCAGAGCGGACTGTAGCCGCATGTGAGGATTGCGCCAAAGTCATTGCTGTTTGGGCATCGTGTGCAGCCAGTGCCGCCGCCGTCAAAAGAGCGTCTTTTTGACTGTTCGTAATTTGTTCGGGAGATGGTCCAGCATCAGTTGCTTCCATGACTTGTCTGTTCTCTGCCATGTTGACTCCAGCATCTCGTTGCAGAAGAGGGAGGCGCATTTGGCTTGGCGGAAGTGAGGTCTGTGAGGCCGTCGGCGTAAATGTTATCTCCAAGCAGTCTGCCACTTCTTCAGATTTCTCGAAAAAAATAAATTTTTATCCGTAAATAACTTTCAGGCTGGCCGGGAAAAGCAAGGCATATTTCAGATTGCGTGTTCGTAAGTTCCTCTTGACCTCCTGGAAGGTGGCCTTGGCTTTCTGTACTGCTAGAGTGAAATCCGGGTACAGGGAGATCGTTTTGTTCTCAAAACGTATAGGGGGGTTCTCTCTGGCAGCCCCATAGGATCGTGTCACGGTCTTTATAATTCAGGATACGCGCTATCAATGACCTTGGCGGTGCTCCCGGCTGGGATGGTCTAGGCGGTACTCAGTGCGCTCTTTCCACTCTGTAGAGATCCGTTAACCCCTCCTTAGCCACATGGTCTCGTATCCATTTTTCCACGAACTGGGTGGGGTTAAACCCCTCGCTGCGCTCCCGAATTCCGAGGATATGAATGTTGTTGCGTCGGGATCTCCCTTCCGCGTCATCCACCCTATCTTGTAAGCCCTTTAATTGATGTTGGAATTGTTCAAGTTGAGAGGTATGCATGGTTTATTGCGGGATCAAATCATCCAGGGCCAGCTTATTCGACTTCACTTTATCCGTTAGCTTTTTATGGTCCGCCTGCAGCAAATTTAAATTGGTGGATAGCGTCCTCATCTGTGCTTCAGTCGCTACACGGGAGTCCCTTATTTCCTTCAAGATTAAATCCAATTTGGCTGCATGTTGATCAGTCCCCGTTGGGGGCACCACTTCATTATCAGAACTGTTTGAGGGGTAATTGCTAGGCATGAGGTGTGTGTCTTCACTAGACGCTGCGTCAGCTGGCTTTGCTCTAGGGCACCCATGGTGCCGCGACGGCCGCGTGTGCTCTTCTGTTCCAGAGTGTTCTGTGGTAGGGACTCTGTTCCACTCCACTTCCTCTCAGCATGGATCTCCCGCAGGTAGATTAATCCCCAGCTCCAGCCAAAGAGTATCCTCTGTTGGTAACCACTCACTCCAGGATGGTTCCAGTCACACCCCACCAAGCACGCCACCGGTGTGATGGTCACCAGTGCATATGCAGTGTTGAGGTTATAACAATACCTTCAGCAATGTACAATAGCTCCCTCTACTCACTGCTGTGCTGCACACCTCTAGGCCGTTTCCCTGTACTGGCCCGCTGCCGGGTAATGACCAGGTATCTAGAGTTTATCCCCACTAAACCTTCAAGCAGGCAGGATCCCCTGTGACTCAGAAGTGTCTTTTTTCGCGTGTATCATCCGTCGTACCTCCACAGTAGCTCCGGCGGTTTCAGCCCCATCCCGAACAGTGTCTGCGATCCCTGAATCAATCAGGGCTGGTGGTCTCAGCCCTGTTGTAGCGCCGCAGGGATCGTCACGCAGTCACTCCCTCCGCGGCCGCCGATTCATCCGCATTGCTGTGCTCAGGGCTCCGCGTTTTCCCTGCACAGAGGTTCGGGGCGAACAGTGGCCTCCAGCGCCGTGATGAATCAGTCGTGTATACTACTCCTGTCGAGCACCTCCCCGCGCGATCTCATTCCATGGGCTTCTTCAATGCCACAGGTAGTATCCTCATTATAGCTCCAGCGGCAGCAGGGAGCCCTATCATTCGCTACCTGCCTCACTCCGTCGGGCGGTCGGCTATACACAACAAACTCCACCTGGCCGGGGGGGAGACAAGGAAATGAAGGGAAGCAATTACTGACCAACACCAGCGACTGCCGTGGGCGGAGTGCCGGCGGGGGGCGTGGGAGAGGCAGATCGACATAGATGTCTTTGGGAATGGAGATATGACACCAGGGGACTCCATATATCCGGTGGGCGAGACCTCGCAGGCGAAAGGTCCCAGAACTCCTACAACAGCGTCTGGCATCCCGAAGCATCATCAAGCCAATGGGCAAACTTGGGCGCTGGTCTGAGGCCCAACACGTGGCCACCCTACGCCTCGCAAGGACGAGCAGCATTGCGATCAGTCTGCAAGAGGCACCCGTACAGAAATTGACAAAGCCCAGCAAGCACAGCGGCAGGTCGGGCTGAACCTGCGTGGAGGTAATCTCAGAGATGGCGGCACAAACCGCCAGCCAGAAATCTGACACCTTGGGGCATAACCATGCAAGATGAGTAAAGTCCGCAGCAGGGGCAGAGCAGTGCATGCACCTATCATTAGGTATGAGTCCCAATTTGTATAGCTGAACAGGGGTGCGGTATAGCCTGTGCAGATATTTGAAATGTATGAGGCGAAGGCGATAGTTGGGAGATGTTTCTTCGTCTGGTTGCAGTAATACAGCCAATCGGCATGGGAAATATCCACACCCAACTCCTCGTTCAGTGGAGTTGGAGGTGGAAGACAGCGTAAGAGCGTATAATTTCGTTACCAGCTTGCGGGGAGTGGGAAATGTATATATAAAAATCGAGAGCAGGCATCGAGGGTGGAGGTTGGGAAAACGTTGGGTGAAGCTCCCTTCAAATAACCCCCAGCTGATAAAAGAGCAGAGTGTCCATCGGACCAGAGGAAGCAGGTAGAGAATAAAAGGTATTTCCAGGGTAGAGAGGCGCTAGTGTTGTCAGTCCCATGCGGGCGGTATGTGTAGAGGAAAGGAGGGAAAGCAGGATGGCGTACAATCGGCATGGTATTAGCCGATAACGTGGGGGCGTTGGAAAGATGGCACAGTCCCAACCAGGCCCAGTGCAGGGTCTCGACCGTGTCCACCTCGGCACGTGGGCGGCTGGCCAGGGTAAACAAGGCAGTGTTCAGTGGCCAGGGGGCTGCAAGGTCGACTTCGATCGCGACGTGTGGCTGATAAGGGGTGGGGTGATCCCAGAAGTGTAAAAAAACTGGCCTGGGCGCTTAAAGCATGAAGTTTAAAATTGGGAGCGCCCATACCGCCCATCGACATGGGGAGAGTGAGGATATCATATGCAATCCTGGGCTGCTTGCCAGCCCACACAAGAGAAATAATCAGAGAACGAATTTTACGAAAGAAATGAGCAGTTAAAGGTATGGGAATAATCAAAAAGAGATAAAGGAATTTTGGGAGGACCACCATCTTGGCAATGGCTATGCGACCAGCCAGAGACCAGGGGAGCCGGTTCCAATGTGGTATTTTGGATTCGAGCCAGTCCACCACGCGACCAAAGTTGGCCCACCAAATGTCATCCAAGTACCTGCTCAGCCAGATACCTAGGCAAGTGAGTAGGGCCGGAGGCCCATACAAAAGGGAATTCAGGTGTGAATGGCTTGGTGGCATCAGTAAGTGGGAATAATACGGACTTGCTCCAGTTCACCTGTAGGCCGGACAATCCGCTTAACCGTATTATCTCACACACAAGGGGGCTGAGGTTGTCTTGGGGGTGGCGAACATACACCGTAATATCATCCGCATATATGGAGACCAAGAGGGCGCGGGCCGAAAAGCCGATGCCCTTCTGAGTATGGTGTTGCCGGAGTCTAGCAGCGAGAGGCTCCATCGCAATAGCGAATAGCATAGGAGAGAGTGGGCAGCCCTGCCGAGTGCCGCGCTCAATCAAAATAGGATCCGATACCTGACCAATAATCTGAAGACGCGCGGAGGGACGAGTATAGAGGAGTGATATCTTACGGATGAAAATGTTACTAAAACCGAGGCGTGGTAGAAGAAAAAATAGAAACGGCCACTCAAGTGTGTCGAATGCCCTTGTGGCCACAGCCACAGCAGGGAGATCAGGGTTGATTTGATGAAGAACTGAAAAAATGGTCCGGAGGTTATGAGAAGTGGCATGGCCAGGTATGAACCTGGACTGGTCGGGGAGGGCGATGAGCGGCATGAGAAGGAGAAGACGGGAGGCTAATAATTTAGCAAAAATCTTATTATCGATATTAATTGGAGAAAGGGGGCGATAGGAATTGCGGCAGTCAGCTGGTTTGTCCGGCTTAAGTAGCAATGTGATCATCGCCTCACGGAGGGACTGCGGGAAAAGGCCATTGTCAAAGGAATCATTATACATGGCGGCCAAATGTGGCAAAAGAAGCAAAGCAAAACAAAAGTCTTATATAACGAGGCAGGGAGGCCGTCGAGACCAGGGGCCTTATCACTAGGCAAACTATTTATGGCAGCAAGAATCTCCTCCTTAGAGAAGGGCTCGTCTAAGAATTTGCGATGGTAGTCTTCCAACCAAACCAACGCAAGGGTATCAAAGTATTGTTCAAAAGCCTCACGCAAGGGGGAGAGCCGGCAGCATAGAGTTGTGAATAATAGTCCATAAAACAAGCCTTAATTTTGTCTGGGGAGGTGGTTCTAGTGGGGCCACCATCCCGGAGAGCTGTAACATACGACGCAGCACGAAGGGGGGCGTAAGAGGTTGGCCAGGGTCCTACCAGGCCGATCGCCCTCACCGAAGCAGCGAGCTCGGGCCTCTCTGCTGAGAAAGGAGAGTGCCCTGTCTGCCTCCTCAGCAAATTCAGTATGTTTTTCACGCAAGCAGGCGAGGGTCTCAGACCTGGGGTGGGCCGCATGAGCGCGTCAAGAGCCTTCATCTCATAAACTAACTTGTCCAAAGTGGCACGGAAGGAGCGAAGGACACCAGCTTGTTTTGAGATACACTCGCCCCGTATCACTGTCTTGAAGCCCTCCCATAGGATGGACGCTGAGTCCACAGAGCCGACATTTAAGTCAGTAGTTGGTGATCGCTTTTTGGATCTCGTCACAAAAGACAGAATCGCGGAGGGCGTTTGGTGGGAGCCACCATGTGAAAGCACGCTGTGGAGAGTTAGAGAGTCGAAGACGAAGCTGGACTGGCGCGTGATCTGAAAAAGTGCGTGCCATATGATTGGCCGAGGTAAGCCATGTGAGCACATCCGGGGAGGTAATCCATATGTCAATACGAGACCAGCAGCCTCGAGCACCGGTGACGCAAGTACCCTCACGGGCCTCGGGCCACATGTGACGCCAGGCATCATATAATGAGTTGTCACTGAGTAAGGACTGAAGTAAAGCAGTGGAGCGAGGGTGGGAAGAGTGGAAGCCAGAGCGGTCCAAGACTGCAGGAAGTGTAATATTAAAATCTCTCATATATGAGTGAAAAGGTCAGGATCGTCCGAATTGGGGCCGTACACAGCGGCAATGGTCATGGGTTGGGTCAATAGGGAACCGTGTAAAATAACATTCCGCCCGTCCGGGTCCGTTAGTACCTGGTCAGTGTGCCAGGAGAGCCCCCTTCTTATCAAAATAGACACTCCCTTAGAATAGGAGGAATAAAAAGGAGTGCGATTCACCTCAGTAGCGGGACTGTAGTCTGGTGGAGGTTGCAGGCCTCAAGTGGGTTTCCTGCAAAAGGCAAATGTCGACCGTATGCCGGTGTAGGTGAGCGTGAATGAGCCTAGCTTTACGGTGATCGTTAAGACTGCGGATATTCCAGGTCCAACATATTGTGTCAATCATGTTGTTTTATAACTAGATAGAAGTGGAATGCTGAGAAAGAGGCCAGACAGCGGGAAATGCCATTATGTGTGCTAGGGCAAGCATAACCTGACAGGGGGAGGCACTGCGATACCTAGTGAACACCTTGCACCAGTCCAAACAACCCTTGGTGATGGTTGTAAGTCAACCTTATAGACCAGTTATCCTAGTGGTAGCGTGGACAGAACAGTCTTAGGCTAAAAGACTCTTGAGGGCGTGAAAAGCCAGCTGTTTTACCATATGTAACCCCTTGAATACCAAATGAAACGACACCACACAGGATATATATAAAATGTATATGTATTTATTTACTAACACACTCCTCTGAACTCTTTATGAGATCAGAGGCCAAAGCACATAACAAGTTACTTAATCAGAATACTTTAAGTTGCACAAAATACAGTTAGGCCCTAGGGGCGAAGCAAACCATATACTAAGAAAGTGGTATAAGTACCACGTCACGAGAAAAGGAAAGGCCTAGGGCCTAGAGAATCGCTGGGGCTACACTATCTGAACCATAGGTTAGTAGTAGGAGGCCCAGAGGCGGCGCGTGCAGTGTCTTTACACACACGCGAGATTCAATGTTAAGTCAATGGGAACTTAGAGTTTAGAAAAAGAAGTAATTAGGACACTTCCGGTCTAACTAGAAGGAAACAACTAAAAACCTAGACACTGGGATAGTCAATACCCTTGGGAGCACCGAAGTACTCGCGTTACCTCACCCACAGGAAGCGGGTGCATAGGTGTGAAGATGTGTCGGGTTTCACCATTGAAGTCTATGGAGCCTGTGAAGAAAGATGCTGCAGGCGACCAGGAGGAAGATGTCCGGGCGGTTCCAAGGGTGGATCGAGGATGAAGAGGACCTGAAAGCAGAGGGGACAGAGTCTGGGTCACTAGCCAGTGACCGGGTGGAACCAGGAAGGAACCAGACGACGTCGAGGAGCAATCAGGTGCTGTCGGGAAGCTTGTCTCTTCAGCCACGCGGACCAGGAGGCGTCGAGGACGACCAGATGCTGGAGAGGAGCTGTCCCACGAAGGTTCTCGCAGATGGAGGGGTCGACTGCCAGATTGGAGTCAACAAGCCTTGGCAAAGGCAACCCACGCAGGATTCAAAGAAGGCTTCTGATGCAGACCAGCAAGGTCTGAGGTGCCTCACCTATGCAGGGAGGCAAGGGCCAGTCTGGAGCAACCAGACCAGCGAGGTGATTCAAAAGTAATGTCGTCACAGAGGCTACTAGCCAACGGGCCAGCAACCGGACAACGCGTCGAGCAGAACACAAGCAGAAGGGCCCCACGCAGAACTCGTGGAGGGCTGATCTTCGGTGCAGGTGGAGCTCGGATTCGGGGCTTCTCAATCCCCAATGCACAGCTTCGAGGATTCCTCAGGAGCTGCACAGTTAGCAAGTCGTGGACTTTTCAAGATGGCCGGTCCCACGTGTCTCGTCGCCTCCACGGATCTCAGCTATGTTGCAGACGTGAAGAGAGGGTCTGAGAGGTCTGGAAGTCTGGGTCTTGTCAGGCACAGTGCTCGGGTTCCGGGGGGGAAACGTCGACATAGCAAGCCGTTGGTTTGCTGGATGGGGCCTGGTTGCCCAGGGTGGTCACTCCTTGGCCACAAGGGAGATTCTTCAGTCTTCAGCTTCAGCAGAACGTCGAAGGTCCAGAGTTTCGTTTCAAGTTTGAGTTCAGGATCAAATCTAAAGTCTCAGGACTCAGCTCCTACCTTTTATACAACTAAAAAGGGGCTGGATTACTTTCTAGGTCCCTCCTATGGGTGGGACCAGAAAGGGGGGTGGTTACACCCCCTTTCCTTTGTCCAGTTTCGCGCCAGAGCTGGGGCTGGAGTGCCCCAGCAACCGGTTTGAACTGGGCTATGCATGGAGCACCTAGTGTGCCCCAGGCAGTGTCTCAATCTATTCAGCCCTCCCTGTCCCAATACACAAAGTCCTGTCTTGGGTGGTGCTCGCACCTCTCCAGGCAGGAAACCTATTGTCCAAACCTCCGTGACTGGAAGGACTCCCAGCAGCAGGAGGTCAGACTTGTGTCTGTGACAGCAACGTCCATTTTGTGACGCTGGGGCTCTGGTTAACTTTAACCGGGATAGTCAGAACTAACATGTCTTCTCCCTCTAGAAGGGTGGAATGGTACCCCCGTCACCAGAAACGGCGAGGGGGTAGTATTCCAAAGCGTATGACACCTTACACAACATGTTTAGATAAAGCCAAACCAAAGTTAGGATTCAACCGCGAGGATTATAATGCACTTAAGCGTATATGGTATGGCAAAATCATAGAACAGCTATAAGGACATGGTTCCGAAAGCTGCAGACAGGCTCAGCTCATGCTAGAGCACCATCTCGCACATAACCAAGCACTCTGCCTCCAGGATTGTTAAGGCCTGCCATAGAAGTGACTTATAGGTTACTGTGTGTCTATATATAAAGGTAGATATAGGAATACTATACCTAAGCAAGGGGTGATTACACGACCTTGCCCCAGCTGAGGGATCAGCCAGTTGTGTCAGTTTGGATGGCCAGCCAGGGGTGGCATAATACATGCTGCAGCCCCTGGTAGGCCTTGGATGCACCTATCCCCTGGGTACCTATAGTACACTATACAGGGGCTCATAAGGCGAACCAATATCCAATTGGAGATGTACCTAGAGTACATGGAGTCCGTTTTACAGTGAGAGCAGATAGCCTGGGGCCCTGATTAGCAGGATCCCAGGCCAACTAAGTCGAAAACCAGCTAAACACAAGGCAAACAAATCTGGGGTAACCATAGTCAGGTATCCACCTTCCTACAATGGCCATATGCAAATCATTCTGACCCTGTGCCTCATGGGAACAGTCCAGCCCGAACTGCCAAGCCATGTCTTCCCTGGACTGGAAAAAAGCATCCTGGGACCTGTTTCGGATTCATAATCCTCATCAGCCAGGCTATCTTGAATCCAGTGGTAGAGTGGGCAAGGGACCCAGGTCTGTGCATACCCTGCCAACTTAGGGCAAACAAAGCGAAGGGGATGATGGACGGAGTGTTTGAGCAAATCAAACACTCACCCCCAGTCAACTGATCTGGGTTTAATCCATCACCATTCTTTAGCTCACTCCACCACCCCAGTTCAGACATGGCCATGTGCAAATCAGTCTGACCCTGTACCTCATGGGAACAGTCCAGCCCGAACTGCCAAGCCATGCCTTTCCTGGACCGGAAACAAGCATCCTGGGAGGCACTGGGCAGATGCATAAAGCACCTAGTGAGACAGCCGGAGACCTGCAATTTTGGACGACCTAAACATGAGGGGAGCCACCAGTGAGTGAAGAGCCCTGAGGGGGGAAAATAGCATATCCAATTGGAGATGTACCTAGAGTACATGGAGTCCGTTTTACAGTGAGAGCAGATAGCCTGGGGCCCTGATTAGCAGGATCCCAGGCCAACTAAGTCGAAAACCAGCTAAACACAAGGCAAACAAATCTGGGGTAACCATAGTCAGGTATCCACCTTCCTACAATGGCCATATGCAAATCATTCTGACCCTGTGCCTCATGGGAACAGTCCAGCCCGAACTGCCAAGCCATGTCTTCCCTGGACTGGAAAAAAGCATCCTGGGACCTGTTTCGGATTCATAATCCTCATCAGCCAGGCTATCTTGAATCCAGTGGTAGAGTGGGCAAGGGACCCAGGTCTGTGCATACCCTGCCAACTTAGGGCAAACAAAGCGAAGGGGATGATGGACGGAGTGTTTGAGCAAATCAAACACTCACCCCCAGTCAACTGATCTGGGTTTAATCCATCACCATTCTTTAGCTCACTCCACCACCCCAGTTCAGACATGGCCATGTGCAAATCAGTCTGACCCTGTACCTCATGGGAACAGTCCAGCCCGAACTGCCAAGCCATGCCTTTCCTGGACCGGAAACAAGCATCCTGGGAGGCACTGGGCAGATGCATAAAGCACCTAGTGAGACAGCCGGAGACCTGCAATTTTGGACGACCTAAACATGAGGGGAGCCACCAGTGAGTGAAGAGCCCTGAGGGGGGAAAATAGCATCAGAAAGAAAGAGAAGATATCGTGTACTAACATACTGCATTTGACAGGCCTAGCGATGAAGTGATGCATACTGATAAGAAGCGGGAGATGCGGACACAAAAGCGAAAAAATCACAGTACAATAATAGGAAAACCAGGAAAACCCACCAACCAAACCCACCCCGCCAAATGCAATATGAAACCTGTTTCTGGCAAAGCATTAACAGACAGAGTTCAGTCAAGAACAGTCCCCAAGTACCCCCCCCCAACCTAACCACCCCACCCTAGCAACCCAAAAAACATTTACAAAATGCCCACCACCCCCACACCCACTCCAACCCCCCCAATCATACTGAGACACCGCCCCTACCCACCCCAGGAACCCACAACTTTGGAAGAAGGAAAACAACGTTAGGAAATGGACTTATCCCGTGAGGGAATGGCAGGGCTCAGCGTACTCCCCCGCAGTGAAACAGGGTGGCCAAGCTGTAAGAACATCAGACAGCATTGAGGTAATAGGTAGCCAAAAAGTCACAACATATCAGTCATTGTCACTTAGGTGGTCGGTTGTAGCAATCTGAGAGCCGGATGGTGACGAACGGGATGATTTATCGAGTTTCTTGGCAAAGGCAAGGGCGTCTCTGGGATCAGGAAATAAAAGCATTTTTGCGCCCTGTCGGACTCTCAGCTTTGCCGGGTAGGCCAACGAGTAAGAGACATCATCTTTTTGGAGGATCCTCTTTGCTGGAAGGAATTCACGACAAGCAGCCTGGACAGTGAGAGTATAGTCCGGGTAAAATGAGAGCAAGTTTCATTGATGATGGATTTTGACCCTTTCGCGTGCAGCACGGAGAATGGCATCTCGATCTCTGAAATTTAGAATTTTTGCAATGATGGGGCGAGGAGGTAATCCGGGACCAGGGCTTGGACCAAGGGAGCGATGAGCACGTACTACAATGAAGACCGAGGATAGAACGTTACAGAAGAGGTCCCTGATGAGTTGCTCCACGAAGTCCTCCATGCGGGAAATATTGGTGGATTCTGGTACACCTGTGATGCGGAGGTTGCTCCAACAGGAATGCGCCTCCAAATCCTAATTTTGATTTCGGATAATGTCTAGTATTTTGTCAATCTGCAACAATTTCTGATGGATATTGAGGACGCCGCCACTCAGGACCGAGACCCTGGACTGAACGTGAAGGAGGCGATTGTCGTGGGAGTCCACACGAGCCTTGACCGAGTCCAGGCAGGTGGAGAGTTGTTCTAGTTGGGCCACAATTCCAGTGACCGTGGACTTAACATCGAGCATAATCGCCTTCAGGTCATCATCACAAGCAGGATGTACGTCCATGGTGGTCGCAGGATCGCCACTATCCAAACCTGCACCGTCCTGGCGAGTCGATCTGCGCTGTTCAAAGGTGATTTTGGGCTGCTTAGGATCAGTTCTACCCATGGCGGTCAAGCCCCGACAGAAGACACCACCAGGGAACAAGGAGAGGCAGCAACCAAATTGAGCAGCGGCAAAGGGCGCAGCAGGCGGGCCACCACCCCACCACAGATACAGTCCTATCAGGAGAGATAGTCAAGACCCCAACACTGGTGGGCAGCCGCAGTCGACCTCCACCAGCAATGGGCGAAGTGGGACGATGAAGAGACGTGGCCGTGGGCGCGTGCGCCAGGACGGTAACACAGCAGGGAGTCACATGAACAGCATACCAACAAATCTGAAGGCAAAGAAGGTCTCAAGAAAGCACACAGGTATCCCAGTGAGATCAGTCAATTAACCAGCGTGAGGCTAGCCTCACAGGGCCGATGGCGGTGAAACTGTGCTGGTGGCAGACTAGAACATGAGCGCAGGGGGTCCCGGTGGTGTCGCAGGAGCCGACGCCGTAGGGATGTCGGAAGAGTGGAGAGACAGCAGATACCTAGAATGTGCTGGAGTGGCGTTGCAATACAAAGCCACAGAGGCAAAACCTCACAGGATGCAGGATTGCCGTCCATGGGCCCTGCTGGTGAGATATCCAGATGGCTCAAGGCAGGTCACCGGGCCGATGCAGGGACGTCTGTGACGGGGGAGCAGGCCCAAAGGCAGGGTGCAGCAGCAATAGAAGCCCAGGGCCAGACTCGCCCGAAGAACAAGAGCAGCACCAGGCACCATCAACGAGGGCGGTAAAACGGAGATGTGGCGGTCAACAGAGAGAGGCAGCGGAGGGTGCGTGCGGTCTCAGGGCTCCCCGCACAGCTCAGCGACCAAGGACAGGACACCAGGGCCAGATCAGAGTCAGACCGCCGCTGTGGACATCCAGCCCAATGCGAGAGGCAGTACTTAGCTGGGGCCCAGAGCCTGAACCTCCCATGAGCAGCAATGGCGCCAGACACCAGGTATCCGAGGCAGCGGGGCCCAGGCTCGCTGGGCCGCAGGAGGACTGGAAGCCGGGGCGCCCCGCGCAACTCAGCGGGGAGTGCGCGCCAGACCGGGGCCAGCACAACGAGGAGACGCGGGGGTACGCCGCTCCCCTCACCGGGCCTGGGCTCAAATACCAGGCTGAGAAAATGCCAGGTGGCGGGAAGATGTGGCGGCAGAGTTGCGAAAGGCCCGGGCAGTGCAGCTCGTGGACCCCCAGCTCTGTCGCGCACAGCCGTAGAGATGCAACAGTACACTTGGGTTATCTCGCATAGATGGGCGCAGCTGCTGCCTATAGTTTTGGTGTCTCTAGTGGCATGTAGGGTAGAGCTGAACGCAGCAACCGCTGCCCGGCTGTACAGTGTCTGGGCCGGGACAGTTATCTAGGGATGTGGCGCATGTTGGTTATCCACTGGGGTTCTAGAGACTGTCTGGGTCTGTGGGGCAAACTGCATCGTCAAAAAGGCGTAGGGCCTGCAATCTTGGTGCCTGCAGTCTAGCATGTTCCAATCGACTTAAGTGATCTACCAGTGGTTTCCACAATTTTGTATATTTGGTGTCTCGAAGCTGTAGGCGTGCTGTGAGCGTGCTGTGAGCAGTTCCATTGCCACTGTGTGCAACAGGCGGGTGAACCACACGTTTATTGAAGGTGTTTCTGCCTTTTTCCAATAAAGAGCAATGGTCTGCTTAGTAGCACCAAGCATGTGGAGGCTGAGGTGTCGATCACGGCGAGTCATGACTCGGAGGTTCACCGGCCAGAGGCCCAGAATGATCGTGAGTGGGTTTTCAGGTAATGGGTAACCGAGTACCCGCTTAATATGGCGGAGGACCTCTTTCCAGTAAGTGGTCAAAAGTGGGTACGACCACCAAATGTGAATTAAATCACCCAGGGCAGTAGTGCAACGCCAGCATAGGGGCGATTAGTTGGGGAACATTTTGTGTAGCCTATGAGGGTTATAGTACCATTGTGTCATTACCTTGTAAGCAGATTCTTGCTGGGGAATGCTATGGAAGGTCTTGGGGATGTTGCGCCAGAGACGATCCCACTGGGATGGTGCACTGTCGGCGTCCGGTAGTGATTGTCACCGCTGCTGGTAGGGGTGAGGATTGAGGTGTTGCGAGTGCGGGATGACTTGATATGTGTGAGATATTAAACCCCTAGAGTTATCAAATGTGCGGGCCAGCCGTTTAAATGGGGTGAAAGGCCGTGTAGCTCCTTGTGATAGGGAGGACGCCTGTATCCAGTAGCGAAGTTGTATGTATTGAAATATGGCCTTCTCCGAAAGCTGGTATTCCTGTTTGCATTGGTCAAAAGTTCTGATAGTCTCCTATGAATAAATCTCGTATCGTTCTACAGCCCCTGTCTGTCCATTCTGAAAAGTAGGGCAGCCGAAGAGCGGGGGGAAAGTGAGGGTTACGAGCAATTGGTGTATGCGGAGACGGGAAGGAGGTGAGGCCTCTGCGGGTAGCCAGTTTGTCCCAAATCTCGAGCACAGTCCTAGTAGCGACCGTAGTGCCGCCATTTAAGTACTGCGAGTATGTGCTTCACCAGGGAGCCACGCATGATCCCAGAGAGGGCGACAGGTGACTGTCCTGTCCATATCGAACCATACTTTCTCGCTTTCTCAGGCCGTCCACTCCGGGATGAAGCGGAGATGTGTTGGAAATGCTTTTAAAACTGCTGCCTGTGGACCCCCTGGGAATGTGTCAGGCACCCCTGGGGGTCAGCGGACCACAGTTTGAGAAACACTGCAATAGGGGATTCTTGGCAGAATGCGCACACACCCTGGACACTTAGGTTAGGAAACGCATAGTAGGAGTATGCTATCTATGTTGTTTTATATGCTTGCATATATACATTGTTTTAGCAAGATGGTGGAACTTTTCCCTTTCCTTATACTGCTAATTACTTTTATCTGCTACTGTTTATTGATCATCACAGCACATATATTCTATACCAAAATCATGATGGTTCAATAAATATTGAAAATGCCCTTCTGTGTATTCTTTGTATATTTCTCAGAGAGAGCACGAGTGACTGAGCGAAAGGTTTCTAGATCTGTTGCCACGATTCCTGGGGGAGACATCGTTGTGATGATCTGTTGTTGCCCAAGCCATTTGCTACCTGTCTAGGTTTAGGGGTGCTTATGGTGGCATTGTAAGCTAGCTGGTCTATAGGCCAGCATAGTCTGATGGGGTGCTCTGAATCAGTCTGGCACCATCCAAACATTTGTTGAACAACAAACGTGCAGTTCCTACTGGAAAGTACTACACAACATCAGTTTATATAAATATGTACATAAGCATTAAGAAAAACATCAGCGGCTTGCTGATGTAGTGGTGATAATGACCAGCAATTTACTCATATGTCTGGAGTTACCAGAGTGTATATTTCTGCGTTTTGGGCAAACTTTATCAATGTAAATATGATTTGGATGCATTTCGGTATGAAGTTGCGATTCTCCTATTAACATGACCAGAGAATCTGGATTTCATTAAAGACACGGAGGCTAACATTATGCATTAATCTTTTAATGCAGTGTCACAAGCAGCCACACTTACATCATAAAATAGAAAGCTCTAGAATGCAGTGACAACACATGAACAATAAAGGGCATGAGTAACAACAGAGCTGCCTCTTTTAAATGAAACAAAGCAAAAGAAAGTTTGTAAAATCGAGGAGCAACTTGGTCTAGAGAGCGAAGAAGAAACAGAGTTCCAAAGCAGGAAACGAAGAGAAGTGTAATCCATGAGAAGAGGACGATCCATTAGGTTGGGTTATCTGAAAGAGAATGAAAAATTAAAAGGGGGGTGAAAAACCTTTGCATAAAAGACAAAAGGCATATTGTAAACAGTAAAGGAACAAGTCCAATAAACATATGAATGCAATTAATAAGTAACATGTAAATAGATACTCCATCAAAGGGAGGGACGGGTGGGATAATGTTAGCCTCCGTGTCTTTAATGAAATCCAGATTCTCTGGTCATGTTAATAGGAGAATCACAATTTCATTACAAGACAGGAGGCTACATTATGCATGTTGGTAGACATGAAGAACAACGTCTGACATGTGTTCAATAGGTTTACAGTAATGAAGAGCAAAGGTGGAGGCATTGGACCAATCAGCAGCTTTAAGGACATCGTCTAACTTACCACCAGACCAGAAAGACTTGCTAGCCATAGCACCTCTTAGAGAGGGAGCTTGAAATTTAGAAAGGTCAATACCGGCGAAGTTCATAACTAACTTGACCCATCTAGCGATAGAGCAGGAAGAAACTGGTTTTAAAGGTTTAACAAAGGAAATGAGAAGTTGATTGGCGTCATGAGGGCGAATGTCTCTCATTCTGGAATCGTATTCTTTCATACAAACAACAACACAAAGTTTTTTGCAGTAATCGAAACGAGGATAAAACATAGAATCTGACATAGTCTTAGTTCTCCTAAGGATTTCAAACTTAACATCAAACATGTCATAACATCTATTAGAAATATCAAGAGATTTAACATCAGGCACCCTACGACAAGAAATTAAACATAAGAGAGTGGCAAGTTTAATGGAAAGATATTTCCTATTAAGAAGGGAATTATCAGGCCATGAACAAAAAAGATCAAGGATAAGTTTACCATCCCACAAGGATTGGTATTTGGGTCTTGGAGGTCTTCTTAGGCTAATACTTTTCAGTACTCTACAAATGATAACGTTCTTACCTACCGTCTTACCGTTGACGAGAGAATGACCAGCAGCGATAGCAGATCTGTAGCAATTAATGGATCTATAATTCAAGGAGGAAATTGACTATGTTGACGATAGGAGCCTCCACCGTATCCAGGTTCCTCGCCATGCACCAACTAAACCATTTTCTCCAGATGTTGTTGTACCTGTAATGTGTCCCTGGTGCCCAGGGCTCTCCGAGGAGAGAGAGAGAGCTGATGACAAAAGTCCAGACAACTCGTTAGATTGCCTGACACTTTCCAAGCAAGAAGGTTCAAACTCCCTGAAAGTATTAGGTGGTGATCTTTGCCGTTTGCGTTTGAAAGGAGGCCTTTGGTTGCGGGGATTAGGAAGGGGATGTCGCACGACAGTTCCAGGGTTGTCGGGAACCACGCTTGAGAAGGCCAGAAGGGAGTTATCAGGACCAGGGAGCACTGGCTTGTCTCACTTTCTGAAGGACCCTCTGAATCATGGCGAAGGGAGGAAAGGCGTAAGGCTGAAGGTGAGACCAAGGTTGGAGGAAGGCGTTCACTGCAAGAGCGCCTGGGTCGGGCATCCATCTGAAGTAATTCGGTAGTTGGAAGGTCAATCTGCTCGCAAAAAGGTTCACATAGAAAGGGCCCCAAAAGTGAAAGAGGGAATTGAAAACGTTCACATTGAGTTTCCAATCGCTGAAGCCTAAAAGGAATCTCTAATTCCAATCTGTGGAAAGATTGGACTTTCCGGGGAGATATTCCGCTTTCAACGAGATTTTGTGTTCTAAGCAAAACATCCAGAGTTTTTTGGCTAAATTGGAGAAGTCTACAGATCTGGTCCCGCCAAGGCGGTTGATATAAGAGACTGCGGAGAGGTTGTCCATTATCAAGACAACAGATCTGCCCTGGAGAGAGTGTCTGAACTCATCATGGCGTATAAACCGGCAGTCAGTTCCAAGAAGTTTATATGGTGGGAAGACTCCGCCTGAGACCAAACACCGCCCGTGTTTTGGTCGAGGAGGCTGGCGCCCCAACCATGAAGGCTGGCGTCTGATTCCAAGACGAAGTTGGGGGTCGAGCCGAAGATGGCTCGTCCATTCCATGCATCCAAATTGTCCAGCCACCAAGATAGTTCTGATTTGGCCTGTTGATCTAAGGTTACAAGGTCTCCGTACCAGAGACCAGATCTGAGAGCTTTGGCTTTCACTTTCTGGAGGGCACGGTAATTCAGTGGTCCCGGAAAGATGGCTTGAATGGAAGAAGAGAGTAAGCCACTCGTGGAGCCTAATTGCTGCCAAGACTGCTGTTTGCCCGTTTTCCCTGCTACAGGAGTAGCATAGCTCTCTGCTAAAGTGCCGCTGAGAGACTTGTACCAACGCGAGGCCGCAGAGGAGGACGAGGCGCTGGCCCCGGGACTGCGAGGACCAGCAAACACCATCTCCAGCTGGTCCTCTTCCCGTGAGCGCCGCGCCCCCTTCCAGTGCCACGCCCCCATAACCTCGCACTCCACATAAGCGCCATCTTGACCGCGCATCGCGGGACGCGCGCGGGGCGAACACCGGGGCGAAGCCCGGGCCAAGGGCGGGCCCGTTGTTGCCCGTTAGTGCCCGATTGAGACCGGACCGGGCCATCTCTTTTCCATCACTGTACCCGAAACCAGGTAACATCATGCCACCAAAAACAAGGAGCACTACTAAGCCAAAATCCAAACATGCACAGGAGGTAGCACAAGTAACAGGTCCTATCGACCTATTCATTTCGCGGGTCCATGAGACAATAAACCAGAGTATAGCCCTAATGGAAAAGAGAGTATCACTAGATCTCATGAGCGCTAATGTGAAGCGTTCCTCTCTGGGTGCCATAGCAAACGCTACTTCTCCTATTCATCTCAGCACACAAAACTGTTCACTTCCAATGACTTTACTAGCACCAGATTCAAACACAGTACCGTCGGTAGTAAATCTCTCCGTCACACAGTCTGAGTCAGATCTTTCTATAACACTTGACGATTTGGAAACCACTCCTGACCTAGCCGGTTGCCATACTCAGGGGGCCGCCCAGCTAAATGAAAACTCGCTCCAACAAGATGAAAGGGAAGGAGCAATCCCAAATAAACATCTACAAATCACTGAAGAATTAGGAACTAATATCTCGAGCTCAGAACACCTGTTATCTCATTCAAATCTCACTACGTCACACAGCATACTACTTCTTCCAGTAACCGATCAACCACACAAGGCAATTTCAACCGACCATCTTGAAAATCAATGCAAAACTTGCAGAATTACCTCGCAAGTCCTTACCACGACAAAAGATCTATTATACCAATACCTAAAGCCTATCCTATCCAACTCAGCATTAGGAATCTTGAAGCTCAGTATCCATAATCTCGGCGACTCTTCTAGATACAAACACCCGTATAGAAACAAAGGGTCAGCGGAATGCCCTACAGCCACCTAAAAAACAACATCAAGAACACTTACAGAAAACAGTGAAACACGCAAACCCAACGCTCTTAGCGCAGAAAAATCACAAACAAAGCACTTCATTCCTAAAAGCGGCACTCAAAGCGCCCCAACCCCAGAGAGAGAAACCTTCTCCTATATCCATTCAGCAATCAGTAAATGTAGACCCAGTCACGATAGATACCCCAGGTCCGTCGACAAATACAGACACCAGTAGAGCCTGCACAGAAAAAAGGGCTGAAACTTTTCCATCGAAACTACTGCCCTCTCAACCGACTCCTAAAAATACATCCAAAAAACCGGTAGCAGCTAGACGCCCTGCCCATTTGCCTCCGGAAGCCACCCCATACACAATAGTTCTCACAGGTGTACCCGAGCTAACAGATGACACACCTGAAACGGCATGGTCACTTAAAAACAAGGCCATGCAGTGGTTAAGCATCAATAGACCTCTCGAATCCCACCTATCCGGAGGGGTCACTACAGCCCGCAGGGTAGCCTGGATAGGCAAAACTACAAAAACAATTCGCGGAGACTGCATCATTGTAACATGTAGAGATCCCTCAACAGTGGACTACATCTGTGCCTGGCCTCAGCTCGAAAAAAAAGGGGGGATTGACGCTTGTCATCTCTCCTTCTTCTATCCTCCAGCTAAACAACAACGCAATCCTCCACCTTGGTCATGGCACCAGTTCCCTAAAGAACCTTGGAACCAAGAGCCATGGTATCAAGTGCCATGGAAACAGACGGAATACCCATATGATTATGAAGGTAGGGGTGGACCGAGAAATAGGTCTAGAGAACACCAGAGGCCCTACTGGCAAGAAAGACCCTATCAAACCTACGAAGGTTGGCAGGGCCTCCCAACCCGTAACCGTTTTGATTGTCTCGAAATGGTCGATTGACCATTCAGGGACAAAATGTGCCATCAGCAAGTCAAAGCCATTGAAGTTTCATCCGAGTATTCCTGTGTCAAAACACGACAAACACCAGGCACCACGACTGCTAACAACCCGATAAGACCAGCACACACCACAACAGAACTCTCAACCTTGAGATTTGCCATCGCTTACTGGAATGTTGCAGGTCTAAACACAAAAATAACTTCTTCCTCATGGCTGGACACAGCAAAGAGTCACCAAATTCTGTGCCTACAAGAGACCTGGTGTACAACACCACTCCATCTAGCTGGCTACAAAACTTTCTTCACTCAAGCACTATCAGGTACCATGGGCAGACCCAAAGGTGGTCTCACGACCTACATTTCCAATACCCTTCCCCTTACTGTGAAACTGTTAAAGGAAACACCCATTTTTCAAAATCATACAAATCACACAGTCAACCTCATTGAAAGGAAACTTACATCTCCTCATAAACTACTACAATAACTCATGCTTACATCTAGACGAAATAGTCAAATACTTATCTACATTCCAAAAAATCAACAATAATCGTACAATCTACTTCATCTGGGGTGGAGACTTTAATCTCACGCTGTGCCCAAAGCACAAAAACGGGAACTGCGGGCTTTACAACGAACTTGGAAATCCCATCGCACACTTTGTGCACACCCTAGGTGGTAACAAACTAAACGAAACCCTCTACACTCTAGATCTTGACTTTGTAAACGAACTAGTGAACCCGGAACAGGCTTTTTTACCCACCTTTCATGGGCGAGGATGTTTGTCTACCATTGACTACATTATAGCCTCAAACTCATATAAAGGGCAACTAAGCAACTACAAGATTGGATCTAATCCAATCAGCGACCACTACCCACTTAGTGTGGAAATACATATGAATCAAGTTGAGATACTCCCCACAAAAGCTAGTTCCCTCGATCAACAGTCGCTGGCGTTGAAGAAGCTGAACGGGTATGCAATCAAATGGACTAAGATCGACCCGAAAGAGATGACACAAAGGATTCTCGAAAAAACACACATCTGGCTAACCAACTGTTTGTCCCCCGAGACACCCCCAGAACTAATTGTCACCTCTTTTCAAAACATCCAGGTTGTAATAAGGGACGAGCTATTCATTAATCCAAAAAACAAGTCCAGACTTCACACCACGAGATGGTTTGATACCGCCTGTCGGAAGGCCCTTACATTTCTCAAAGAAGCCTTACACCAGCAACCGAGAGACCCTCAAAAAATTTCCCAACTGAGAAAAAAGTACAACACTGCTCGAAAAATCTGTAAAAAACAGATTAAGCAAGACCTATGGCTTTGATTACATGAGACTGCACTAAGGAAAGACAGTACTGCCTTCTGGCAGACCATAAGATCACCATTTTTGGCCAACATCAGCGATCTTGACCATCTCGACGTGGCAATAACCGAGAACGACTGGGTCTCTCACTTTTCAAAAATCTTTGAAATATCATCAGATGTCGTACCAACAACCCAAATGCATGAACCCGATCTGGTTAAGAGTAACATCTATCCAATCAACCTACGTTTTAGTTTAAAAGAGGTTAGAAAGGCAATCAAGGCTTCAAAAACAGGCAAGGCCCCTGGTCCAGATGGGGTCCCCATGGACCTGTTTCTATATGACGTCGACTATTGGTCGAAAATAATCACACGGGTCATGGCTGCAGTGGTTTCAATCGGTCTTTTCCCCTCATGGTCAACATCAACACTACTGCCTATTTTCAAGAAAGAGGACCGAAATGACCCCGCGTGCTATAGGCCGATCTCCCTTCTGGACTCCACTGGCAAGATTGCAGGCCGAATACTCCTGGACCGATTACAATCTTGGGCCCGGGAGAATAACACCATCACTGACCTGCAATATGGTTTCCAGAAGGGACTCGGAACGGTTGAGCAGGCCCTAAATCTCGTCCTCCTGGCTGGAAAGTACGCGCGCGCTAAAGGAGGTAACATCTTCCTGGTCTATGTAGACTTAAGCGCGGCGTTCGACTGCGTACAACACGCTAAGCTCTGGCAGATCCTAGCACACCTTGGAGTGGACCCACCTCTATTAGCCTCTAATGCAGAAGGTCGAGTTCGATTTGGCACTGGCGGTGAACTTTCACGATCCTTCAAAAACTCGAGAGGAGTAAGGCAAGGATGTGTACTGGCTCCCTTCCTGTTCAACCTATATACAAATGGGCTCGAGCAGGCCATGCTGGAAGGGAGCCAGGACCTCCCGCAAATAGACCACCGCCCTATACCTATTCTCCTGTATGCCGACGACTCTGTAATTCTGGCACGGACCTTGAACCAACTCCAGCTGCAGCTTAATAAGTATGTGAGTTTCATGGATTCACTTGGCCTTAAAGTTAATATCAAAAAGACTTTTACAATGAACATTGGCCCAAGGCCAAGAGTCTCCAAGCCCATACTTATAAACAACACCAGATTAGAAAAAACATATGTGTACCCATACTTGGGCATCCTAGTGGACGACACAATGACCTGGCGCAAGGCAGTGGAAGCTAGAAATCTTAATTTTCGCCGCGCTACCTCAGCACTAACTGCTTTTTCAAGAAAACTAGGCAAACCAGCCCCAGCGGAATTGCTAACTATATACTATGCAAAATGCCACAGTGTGGCTACCTATGGAGCAGGTATCTGGGGCCATGGATGTATTGATCAACTTCAGGTCACCGAAAACGACTTTATTAAATACATCCTATCTCTCCCCCAAAGTTCCCCGATTTTAGCCTCGCATCGGGAGCTTGGGATGGAATATATAGTCGACACCATACGAAGCCAGCCCATCTTATTGTGGCAGCGAATATGGTGTAATCCTGAAAGTCACATTACCCGTTCCCTTATCTCCGACTGTCTTGGCTTAGCGCACTGGCGTAAAATTCCGTGGCTGAATTATATCTATAAATTCTTTGTAGACCTTGACTGTGAGCATTACTTTCTTGAACCATCCTCAATTGAAGACATCTCGAAGAAACAGTTGAAACAAATATGTATGGGCCATTTAAGGGAACTTCGCAACCAAACAGAGATCACTAAAATACAAAATGAAAAAATCTGTAAACTGCAGACAGGGAAACTCATTCAGCCCCATTTGACATATCTGTTATCGAACTATGAAAAGCTCCTAATTACAAGTCTCCGGTTTGACCTTTTTTACCGACTGGTCTCATTTCCGGAAACGAAGAACTGGTCCCGTAATCTGATGAGTTGTCCCTGCGATGGAGTTTCTGCACAATCCACGATTCATGTAGTCCTTTTTGCAAATATTACAGATCAGCAAGAAAAACATGGATCATTCCTATCCTCCGATCCAATGGACTTAGACAATCGTACCCAGCACTTTCCCATTTACAATCCCCGAAATCCCCACAAGAAGCGAAACTGATAGCGACCTTTCTCAAAGTAGTTATACTAACACGTCGCAAAGTTTCTAACTAAACTTGTATTAATTTCAATTTAGAGAGACTATATTACCATCCCGAAAACTCTATCTTTGTGATCTTATCTGCATACTGTTTTTATTTTTTGATTTAAGTTAAAAAATTGTACTTTTTATGATTATATGATTCTATAATCGAATAAAAGTTTATGAAAACGAGTAAGCCCAGAGGTCTGGCTAATTCCCGAAGAGTAAGAGATTGCTGTTTTAGAACAAACCTGATTTCTTTCCGAATCTTGGCGATCTTCTTGTTGGGAAGAAGAAGACATTTTGAGGTGTCTACAGTAAATCCGAGGAATTCTAGAGATTTCGAGGGGGTAAGGATTTATAATGAAACTGAGACTCTATGAGATTCATGGTGGTCTTGAGATCTTCCAAAAGCTGGGAGTGAAGTTGGGCCATGATATCCTTATCATGTCCCAACTTCATTCCCAGTCTAGATAGATGATTAGACGTATTCCTCTTTCTCTCAGGAGAGAGACAATAGTTCTCATGATCTTGGTGAAACACCAAGGGGCGGATGAAAGCCCCGAAAGGGAGGGCTTGAAATTGAAAGAGGTGATTGTCCCAGATGAATTGAAAGGAAGGGCTGGTGCTCTTCTGCAATAGGGATGGTAAAATAGGCGTCTTTTAGATCTAGCTTGACCAGCCAGTCTCCCTGAAGAAGGAGGTCTCTGAGGAGGTGAATGCCTTCCATTTTGAAGTGTCTGTATACTAGGTACTTATTTACTTCTTGTAGGTTTATAACTGGTCTCCATCCTTTTTCCTTCTTTTGAGCCGAGAAGAGAGTGCTGACGAACCTCTTTAGGGACCATGGGACTTCGATAATAGCGCCTTTTTGAAGCATAGAGGAGATTTTCTCCTTGACAATCTGTTGATGTTCTGGAGAAAGAATCAAAGGTTTGGGAGTGTGTAATTGACAGGGGAGATCTACAGAGTCTATTTTGAAACCCTGAATTGTCTCGAGAACCCACGGGTCTTGAGTTAAAGATTTCCAAGCATGGTAAAAGTGTTTTGAGTCGTCCCCCGACCTTGGGAGGGGAAGGAGAGAGAGAGTGACTTACTTGGAGGGTTGGTGTTGGAAGTTCCACGGGAGGAGAAACCTCTGTTGCGGGAACCTCTTCCTCTTTGAGTGTAGAACTGGCGGTTGGATGGGTAGAAACCTCTGCCTGAAGCTCCTGTGCCTCTCGAGAATGTGAAGGGCCGGTAGTAGCCACGGCCGGAAGAACGGCCCCCTCTTCCAGCCTGACCAAAAACATTGCTATTGAAGACACACCTCATGTTGCTCTGGGCCTTATCTAAGGCAGTAAAGGTGGAAACATACTTCCCAATAGATTTAATCATGTCCTCTCCGAAGAGGAGGCCTCTGGGGTTTTGTGAAGGCTCCTTTTCAGCCAGGTCTCCCAGTTTTGGAGTTATTTTATTGAGGTTGGTCTTCCTCCTTTCAATATTTAGGGAAGAGTTAGCATTGCCAAATAAGACAATTGCCCTTTGGCTCCAGCCTCTAATCAGGTTGGTATCAAGAGGGGAGTTGGAGATATAAGAGTCTTCGGCCAAGTCTAGAATTTTGGTAAGGGGGCAGAGAATGTCGAGGAGACTATCTTGGCAGTTTTTAAGTGCTCTCTCGAGGCCCTTCCTAGGGTCTTTACCTAGTTTAAACAAAAATTTGATAAGGTCAGGGTCGAGATTAGGGGTCTGACAGACCTTGTCTTCAATAGAGGGTCTCGGGCATTCAAACCTGAGGGTGTTCCGAGTTTCTCTCTCAAGAGAGTTTCTGATCCATCTGGTGATGAACTTGGAGACATGATCTTGGGGGAACCATTTGGAACTATTGGGGTGGGAGATGTTGAAGGGAGAAAACCTTTCAGCACCCAGGGGGTCGAGGATAGCATCCTTCGCGGAGGGAGAAGAGTCAAGCTCAAACTGGTAAAGTCTAGATCATTGAGGTCTTGATCGTCCAAATTGAGGACAAATTCATCATATGGATTGTTGAAGACTTATTCTTCATCAGAGTCTGTACCTGCATCATCATGGGCACTATTGAGATTTGTGTCGCTAGGGACACCCGTCAAATTTGTGTTGCGAGGGACACCTGTATCTTTTGAGGCGCGGGGGCCTCCTAACGAAAATGAGGTGCTATGACCTCCCTTGTCAATTGAGGTTCCACGATCTCCCGTAGTGCCTTCGCAGTGTTTAGACTTCATACTGCAATTGGAATGTAAGAGTTGAAGATCACGAAAAGGGGTGTCATGATGATCATAAAGAAGGGGTCCTTTAGATGACATAACCTCCTTGAGCATGTCCATCATGCAGGACCTCCTCTCCTTTTGCAGGAAGATTTTGAAAGAGTCATTTGTATGATTAGGGGGAACTGGCGATAGCATCGTCTGATTCCATGTCAGACATGACCGGTATTATACTAGTGGGACTGTTAGACGGAGACCTGGAGGGTCGGCCGAGCACAGTGATCGCACAGACAGGTAACTTCCCCCCCACAGATGGACACCACACAAAGATCAGGGTAACACCTTTTATAGGCACTTCTGGTAGTAGAGTGGTGCGATACAAGGCGATCAGGACACGATGATCCTCTCAATTCTAGTCTCTAGTAAGGGAAGGGGGTAGCGGGACAGTCTTGGTACCTACGGGTACTGAGGTGTACCGGTGATAGCTCACAATCCTCGAGCTCGGTGTTCGGATGGGTCGGACCGCGGCAGCGCCGGCAGGTCCCGAAGAGGTCGTAGGTAGCAACGGGCCGCGGCAGCGCCAGCAGGTCCCAACGAGGATGAAGGTTACAACGGGCCGCGGCAGCGCCAGCAGGTCCCACGAGAATGCAGGTTGCAACGGGCCGCGGCAGCGCCAGCAGGTCCCACGAGGATGGAGGTTACTACGGGCCGCGGCAGCGCCAGCAGGTCCCAACGAGGATGAAGGTTGCAGAGGGCCGCGGCAGCGCCAGCAGGTCCCACGAGGATGAAGGTTGCAGAGCCGCGGCAGCGCCAGCAGGCAGGACAATAGTTCACAAGGCAGGGCTGTGGCAGCGCCAACAGTCCGTCAAGGATGAGTTCTTCTCGGTGTCTCTCGACTCCAGGATACAACTGCCTTCCTGTCCTGGGGCTGCCTCAGTTATAGGTCTGGCGCCCTTTGATGTCCGGACCCTCGCTCTTGGAGGTCGGGAGGTCTGGGATGAGGGAGTCCAGACACCCAGCAGGGGGGTGGAGCCAGCGCCCGAGGAGGCTGGGGGTGATCGGCACCTGGCGGGGGAGAGCCATCGACACTTCGTACTCCCATTGACCTGCCAAGTGGTCCGTTCACCTCCTGGGTGGAGGGGGGTGCCGGGATGTCGGGGCCTGGCCAGGCCCGGGGTTGGGGTCGGGCTGAGGCCGCGCGGCCGCGTGGTGCCGTGTCCAAGATGGCGGCTGGGCCGGGCAATGGTGCTGACGGTGGCCCGGGCCCTGTCCTGCGGGGAGGGAGCGAGCCCTTCATGTGGCCTGTCCAACATGCGTCCCCCCCAGCTGAAGGCGGGGAGAGTCACCCATCTTCTTGGGGACTTTCCTCGTCGAGGCGGAAAAAGCGGGACAGGCCGTCCGCGTTGGCGTGGTCTTGACCAGGGCGATGCTCCACAGTGAAGTCCATTCCCTGCAGGGAGATGGACCATCGCAATAGTTTGGGGTTCTCCCCCCGCATCTGCATGAGCCATTGCAGGGGCCGATGGTCCGTCTGTACCCGGAAATGGGTTCCGAAGAGGTACGGCCGGAGCTTCTTGAGGGCCCATACCACAGCGAAGGCCTCTCGCTCAATGGTGCTCCAGCGCTGTTCTCGGGGCAGTAGGCGTCTGCTGATGAAGGCCACTGGTTGGTCCACCCCTTCGGTGTTCAGTTGGGAGAGGACGGCCCCAACCCCATGGTCGGAGGCATCGGTCTGCACGATGAACTCGCGGCTGTAGTCGGGGGCCTGGAGTACAGGAGCGGTGCACATGGCGGCCTTCAGCGTCTCGAAGGCTGCTTGACAGTCGGGCGTCCAGTTGACTCTCTTTGGGCTGTTCTTGGACGTGAGTTCCGTGAGGGGCCCCACAATGCTGCCATAGTCCCTCACAAACCGCCGGTAGTATCCGGTGAGCCCCAGGAAGGCTCGGACCTCTGTTTGTGTCTCGGGGGGTTGCCAGGACTGGATGGCAGCTACCTTGAGTTGGAGGGGAGCCACCAGACCGCTCCCCACTTGGTGTCCGAGGTACGTTACGGACCCCTGGCCGATTTGGCACTTGCTGGCTTTTATGGTGAGGCCGGCCTGTTGGAGGGCCTGCAGGACCTCTCGGAGGTGGTGGAGGTGGTCTGCCCAGTGGCGGCTGTATACCGCGATGTCGTCCAGGTAGGCGGCGCTGAACTCTTCGAGGCCCGCCAATACCTGGTTCACCAGTCTTTGAAAGGTGGCTGGAGCGTTCTTCATGCCGAAGGGCATCACTCTGAAGTGGTAGTGTCCGTCCGGGGTGGAGAAAGCGGAACGTTCTTGGGCCCCGGGGGTGAGGCCGATCTGCCAGTAGCCCGCTGTCAGGTCAAAGATGCTTAGGTAGCGGGCTGCCCCCAGGCGGTCGACCAGTTCATCTGCGCGGGGGATAGGGTGAGCGTCGGTTCGGGTGACCGCGTTCAGCCCCCGATAGTCGATGCAGAATCGGAGCTCAGGTGTGGTGCCCGGTGCCGCGGCCTTGGGGACCAGGACGACCGGGCTGGCCCAGGGACTGTCCGAAGGCTCGATGACCCCGAGGGCGAGCATCTTGGAGACTTCTTCTTGGATGCATGTACGTACCCGATCCGGTACTCGGTACGCCCGGTGTCGGACAGGAGGACTGTCCCCCGTGTCCACGTCGTGCAGGCACCAGGAGGTGACTCCGGGTGCGAGGGAGAACAGGTTTGCGAACGGCAGCAGGAGGGCCCGGCAATCTTGACGCTGCTCTGGGGTCAGGGCCTCGGAGAGTCGGACCCCGTCCACCGAGCCATCCCTTTCCCGAGTCCTCAGCAGGTCAGGGAGGGGCTCGGAGTCTCCTTCCGTACCACTGTCGGTAGCCATCAGCAGGCTGAGTTCCGAGCGCATGAAGTGGGGTTTGAGCCTGTTGGCATGGAGGACCCGGAGGGGGTTCCGGGGGGACTCCAGGTCGATGAGATAGGTGACGGGACTCTTGCGCTCGATCACCTTGAAGGGCCCCGTCCATTTGTCTTGCAAGGCACACGGTTCGATGGGGGACATCACCCATACCTGCTGACCCGGTTCAAACTCGAGGGAGGAGGCATGTTGGTCGTACCACTTCTTCATGTCCTCTTGACTGGCCTCTAGATTGGCTTTAGCGATTTCCCTGAATTTCCGGGTCTGATTGCGGAGGGTCAAGAGGTATTTGTAGACGTCCGGGGGGGTCTTTAGGGGGGCCATCTCCCATTCCTCCTTCACTAGGCTGAGAGGCCCGCGAACGGGGTGTCCGTACAGGAGTTCGAAGGGGCTGAAGCCGAGGGACTTCTGGGGGACTTCTCGGTAGGCGAAGAGGAGGCACGGTAGTAGCACGTCCCACTGGCGGCGTAGGGGTTCTTCCAGCCCCATGATCATCCCCTTGAGGGTGCGGTTGAACCGCTCGACTAGTCCGTTCCCCTGGGGGTGATAGGGGGTGGTGAAGCGGTAAGTGACTCCGCACTGTTGCCATAGGGATTTCATATATTTTGAAATAAAGTTCGTACCCCTGTCGCTGACGACTTCCCGGGGGAAGCCCACTCGAGAGAAGATCCCCATCAAGGCTCGACCCACTACTGGGGCTGTTATAGTACGAAGGGGGACCGCCTCAGGATAGCGGGTAGCGTGGTCCACCAGGACCAGGATGAAGCGATGTCCCTGTGCTGTTCGGGGGTCCAGGGGCCCCACAATGTCTATTCCCACCCTTTCGAACGGGGTGGTCACCACGGGGAATGGTTGTAAGGGTGCCTTGAGTTTGCGGCCGCTCTTCCCGCTGGCCTGGCAGGTCGGACAGGACCGGCAATGGTTGGATACGTCATTTCTCATTTTGGGCCAAAAAAAGTGAGTCACCAGGCGGTGGTAGGTCTTGTCTTGGCCCAGGTGCCCGGCCAGGGGGACATCATGGGCTAGGTTCAACAGGAAGTCTCTGAAGTGGAGGGGCACCACCAGCACTCGCCCGGCCCCCAGTTCTGCGATTTTCTGTTCGCTGTACAAGAGGTCATTGTCCCAATAAACCCAGTGGGCCCCGGTGGTGTCTCCTTGGCTCTGGGCGAGCGCTTGCTGTCGCAATCCCTCGAGGGAGGGGCAGGTCTTTTGCTCCTGCCGGAATTGTTCCTGGGTGGGCCCCCCTTCTTGGCGCCACTGAGCCAGGTCGGGAAGCTCGGGGGGCTGTGTGGACCCCTCTGGGGTGGGGTCCGGGTGGTCGGTCTGGAGGAAGTCTTCTTCTGAAGTGATCGAGGGCGGAGGTGCTGCCCATTCTGGTTCTTCTGGTCTAGGGATGGTGCGGGTGGCCATGGACCGGGTGGTTACGCACGCCCAGTCCGGGAGACCCAACATCCCCAGATGCTCTCTTCTTTCCACAGCGGCCCACGGGGAGCTCTCGAGATCGTTCCCCAGGAGGCAGTCTACGGGGGCATCGTCACGGACAGTTACTTTCAGCATGCCGGACACTCCTCCCCATTCGAAGGGGACGCAGGCCATCCGACACAGGCTCTCCGAGTTATCTGCCGATCGGACGGGGCAAAGTACGTTTGGTAGGATTTGTTCTGGGGTCACCAGGTGACAGCGGACGGCCGTCACACTGGCCCCGGTGTCACGCAGGGCCTCGGCCTTGCGCCCATTGATGCTCACCCATTGGCTGTACTTCCGAGTGTTGGCGGGCAGGGGAGTCCGCGGGACCATGTCTCTTCCTCCTAGGCATGCCAGGGTCATGGCGGCGGGTTCCCACTCGAACTGCTCCGACTCATAGGTTTCCGTGTCTTCGGAGACTTGTTCTTCTCCCAGGGCGGCGGCCGCCATCTGGCGGGGCCCGGGGGCCTGGTTCTTCGGGCAGGTCGGGTCACTGGCATAGTGGCCGACTCGCTGGCATCGATGACACGTCACGTTAGCTCGGAACCCCGGGCGCATCGGGGGGTTTCCCCGGCCTGCTGGGGCCGGGGTGGCGTTAGTGGGTGTGGCCGGGACGGCGTCTCTGCCCCGGCCCGGGCCTCCTCCTCCTCCTCGGGGACGATGATGACCTTGGTTGGTTCTGTTCTGCTCATTCGGCCCACTCCGGGCCACTCGGGTGCTCTCCCACCGGTCAGCCTCGGTGGCGAGCTGCCGGGGTTCAGTCAATTTACTGTCGAGGAGGTGCTGCCTGAGCTCGACGAAGCAGTTGTTGGAGAGGTGCTCCCACACAATGATATTGAAGAGTTGTTCGTAAGTGGTTACGTTGTTACCCTTGATCCACCCCTCGAAGGCTCGGCTGAAATAGTTCACGTATTCCAACCACGTCGTACCTGGGATCCGGGTGCAGTTGCGGAACCTCTGGCGGTACATTTCGGGTGTAAGTCCATATCGACTGAGGAGGGCGGCCTTCATGTGGTCATAGGACGTCATTTGATGGTCCGGAAGCTGCAGCAGGGCATCACGACCCTCGTTGACGAATCTCCCCCATAGACCGGCTCCCCAGTCACTTCGAGCGACCCGGTGGGCGGTCATGGCAATCTCATAGGCCTTGAACCACTGCTGTATGTCGTCATTCCGGTGATATTCTCGGACCACATCCTTGGGGATGTGGACCTTCTGCTCGGTAGGACCCGGGGAGTGCGGTTGCTCGGGCACCCCTAGGTTTTTGTTCAGTTTGCGTATTTCTATCTCCGCCAGTTTGCACTCGTGCTCGTATGCCAGTCTTTTTTCTTCGAGGTCTCTCTGTCTCTGTTTTTCCTCTCGCTCTTCTCTGAGCCGTAAGTGTTCTAAGTTTATTTTTTGTTCCGCCAGTTTCAATTCTCCGTCTAATCTGAGTCGTGCCAAGTCTAACTCGTGTAATCTATTTTTTTCCCGCTCTTGGATCTCTTCACGGGAAGGGCCTGTTCTCCGTTCCTCCGTCCGGGTGGTGTTGACTTCCGGGGCTGCGGGGTCCCGGGGGGTTGCGGTATTTGTCTCTGCCCAGGCCTCTAGGGCGTTTTTGAAGTCTTCTTTTGTGCTTAGCCCGGTGGTAGCAATGCCTAAGTCCATGCAAAATTGTTTGAGCTCTCGGTGGTTGTATTCTTCCAGCTTTTCCATCTGGAACTTCTCCGCCGATCCGCTCTCTTTGGTCGTCATTGTGGTTTTAGTCGTAGGGTGAGTTACTGTCTGTACGGTACGCGTTGGTTCGGATCGCGCCGCTAGCCACCAATGTTAGACGGAGACCTGGAGGGTCGGCCGAGCACAGTGATCGCACAGACAGGTAACTTCCCCCCCACAGATGGACACCACACAAAGATCAGGGTAACACCTTTTATAGGCACTTCTGGTAGTAGAGTGGTGCGATACAAGGCGATCAGGACACGATGATCCTCTCAATTCTAGTCTCTAGTAAGGGAAGGGGGTAGCGGGACAGTCTTGGTACCTACGGGTACTGAGGTGTACCGGTGATAGCTCACAATCCTCGAGCTCGGTGTTCGGATGGGTCGGACCGCGGCAGCGCCGGCAGGTCCCGAAGAGGTCGTAGGTAGCAACGGGCCGCGGCAGCGCCAGCAGGTCCCAACGAGGATGAAGGTTACAACGGGCCGCGGCAGCGCCAGCAGGTCCCACGAGAATGCAGGTTGCAACGGGCCGCGGCAGCGCCAGCAGGTCCCACGAGGATGGAGGTTACTACGGGCCGCGGCAGCGCCAGCAGGTCCCAACGAGGATGAAGGTTGCAGAGGGCCGCGGCAGCGCCAGCAGGTCCCACGAGGATGAAGGTTGCAGAGCCGCGGCAGCGCCAGCAGGCAGGACAATAGTTCACAAGGCAGGGCTGTGGCAGCGCCAACAGTCCGTCAAGGATGAGTTCTTCTCGGTGTCTCTCGACTCCAGGATACAACTGCCTTCCTGTCCTGGGGCTGCCTCAGTTATAGGTCTGGCGCCCTTTGATGTCCGGACCCTCGCTCTTGGAGGTCGGGAGGTCTGGGATGAGGGAGTCCAGACACCCAGCAGGGGGGTGGAGCCAGCGCCCGAGGAGGCTGGGGGTGATCGGCACCTGGCGGGGGAGAGCCATCGACACTTCGTACTCCCATTGACCTGCCAAGTGGTCCGTTCACCTCCTGGGTGGAGGGGGGTGCCGGGATGTCGGGGCCTGGCCAGGCCCGGGTTGGGGTCGGGCTGAGGCCGCGCGGCCGCGTGGTGCCGTGTCCAAGATGGCGGCTGGGGCGGGCAATGGTGCTGGCGGTGGCCCGGGCCCTGTCCTGCGGGGAGGGAGCGAGCCCTTCATGTGGCCTGTCCAACAGGGACAAAGGTGTTTTAGAAGTTAAGTAGGTATTAATATCCTACTAGATTATTTAAATTACAATATTTATATATATTTAAACTCCCCTTGTATTATTATTTAAATAAAGTGTTTTTCCCCAGTATTTTTTAGTATTTTTCCTTTAAATAATAAATTGCTAAATCTTCACCACTTTTTATCTGGTAAGAACTGGGTAAATAATTGGAGGGGGGGGGGTAGTTTGGTCTCAAGCCAAACAGATCCTAGGTGTAGTTTATCGTATCCAAACTTGAAAAGGAGGCTGGAATATGCCTAAAAGAGGTTAAAAGGATTTTAAGGGCCAACAGCTGATAGGATGCGGTGATCTCCGGCAGCAGCTGGCTAGCGCGCTGCAACTGACGTGCTCGAGCCAGCAGCTGCCGGAGGATTAGAGGAATGGACCCAGGGAGGCAGGGGGTGCGACGCCACCGCTGCCGAGGGCCATTCCTCGTAGTCAGAAGGGAGACGCGCTCGCGAGGAGGGGTAAGCGAGCGCGTCCCGAAAACTGAAAAATAATTGGAAAATTAACTTGAAAATAAAAGCAGAGGAAGTCTGTGATCCGCACACGATGAAATGGGTCAGATGAACCACTGACCGCTGCGGATGACAAAGAGTGCGGGCCCGCCCAAATAGAAGCTCAGATGGTGAGGGGAGGCTAGTGGAGGGGGTGGGATCGACGACCGAAATTTGGAAGTTGGAGGGAGGGAGGAAAGGGAACGGCAAGGTGATCGTTGTAACAAGGAAATTAGCAGTAAAATAGAGCAGATTAGAGGTAACACAGTCCAAATCAATGGCATGAATCAATAGTGAAACGAAATCAATGACAAGGAATCAATATAGAGCAAACAGCACAATATATATATAGAGAGCAAGTAAGAGTAACTTATCTGCTTGTGAGCCGCATTTAAAAGAAGCAGCTCTGTTGTTGCTCATGCCCTTTATTAGGTTTCGACCTGGCGATCTGCGCAAGCAGTTCGCGCAGGTGAAATCTTTTGTTTACCATATTGGCTATTGGAACGTCCCCCACCTCCCATTGGCTAGCTCCATAAATGGAGAGTGCATAGGGAGTGGAGAGTGCATAGGGAGTGGAGAGTGCATAGGGAGTGCAGAGTGCATAGAGAGTGGAGAGTGGAGAGTGCATAGAGAGTGCATAGGGAGTGGAGAGTGCATAGGGAGTGGAGAGTGCATAGAGAGTGGAGAGTGCATAGAGAGTGCCTAATAGACTCGTATGGGCTAAGCATCTCGTGCCCCTCGTGAGACACTTGTAAAACTGCTCATAAGATTTGCAACAGGGAGTTTTTTCATGGTTTGGCATTTTTCGTAATGCATTACAGTTGAATTTATATAGCGCTTCATATCCTAACCGCACTGCAAAGCGCTGAAGAGCATCATAGAGAGTGCAGAGTGGAGAGTGCATAGGGAGTGGAGAGTGCATAGGGAGTGGAGAGTGCATAGGGAGTGGAGAGTGCATAGGGAGTGGAGAGTGCATAGGGAGTGGAGAGTGCATAGGGAGTGGAGAGTGCATAGGGAGTGGAGAGTGCATAGGGAGTGGAGAGTGCATAGGGAGTGGAGAGTGCATAGAGAGTGGAGAGTGGAGAGTGCATAGAGAGTGCAGAGTGCATAGAGAGTGGAGAGTGGAGAGTGCATAGAGAGTGCATAGGGAGTGGAGAGTGCATAGGGAGTGCAGAGTGCATAGAGAGTGGAGAGTGCATAGAGAGTGCATAGGGAGTGGAGAGTGCATAGAGAGTGGAGAGTGCATAGAGAGTGCAGAGTGGAGAGTGCATAGGGAGTGGAGAGTGCATAGGGAGTGGAGAGTGCATAGGGAGTGGAGAGTGCATAGGGAGTGGAGAGTGCATAGGGAGTGGAGAGTGCATAGGGAGTGGAGAGCGCATAGGGAGTGGAGAGCGCATAGGGAGTGGAGAGCGCATAGGGAGTGGAGAGTGCATAGGGAGTGGAGAGTGCATAGGGAGTGGAGAGTGGAGAGTGCATAGTGAGTGGAGAGTGCATAGGGAGTGCAGAGTGGAGAGTGCATAGGGAGTGCAGAGTGGAGAGTGCATAGGGAGTGCAGAGTGGAGAGTGCATAGGGAGTGCAGAGTGGAGAGTGCATAGGGAGTGCAGAGTGGAGAGTGCATAGGGAGTGCAGAGTGGAGAGTGCATAGGGAGTGGAGAGCGGAGAGTGCATAGGGAGTGCAGAGTGGATAGGGAGTGCAGAGTGGATAGGGAGTGCAGAGTGGATAGGGAGTGCAGAGTGCATAGGGAGTGGAGAGTGCATAGGGAGTGGAGAGTGCATAGGGAGTGGAGAGTGCATAGGGAGTGGAGAGTGCATAGGGAGTGGAGAGTGCATAGGGAGTGGAGAGTGCATAGGGAGTGCAGAGTGGAGAGTGCATAGGGAGTGCAGAGTGCATAGGGAGTGCAGAGTGGAGAGTGCATAGGGAGTGGAGAGTGCATAGGGAGTGCAGAGTGGAGAGTGCATAGGGAGTGCAGAGTGGAGAGTGCATAGGGAGTGCAGAGTGCATAGGGAGTGGAGAGTGCATAGGGAGTGCAGAGTGGAGAGTGCATAGGGACTGCAGAGTGCATAGGGAGTGGGGAGTGGGGAGTGGAGAGTGCATAGGGAGTGGAGAGTGCATAGGGAGTGGAGAGTGCATAGGGAGTGGAGAGTGCATAGGGAGTGGAGAGTGCATAGGGAGTGGAGAGTGCATAGGGAGTGGAGAGTGCATAGGGAGTGGAGAGTGCATAGGGAGTGGAGAGTGGAGAGTGCATAGGGAGTGGAGAGTGGAGAGTGCATAGGGAGTGGAGAGTGGAGAGTGCATAGGGAGTGGAGAGTGGAGAGTGCATAGGGAGTGGAGAGTGGAGAGTGCATAGGGAGTGGAGAGTGGAGAGTGCATAGGGAGTGGAGAGTGCAGAGTGCATAGGGAGTGGAGAGTGGAGAGTGCATAGGGAGTGCAGAGTGCAAAGGAAGTGCAGAGTGCATAGGGAGTGCAGAGTGGAGAGTGCATAGGGAGTGCAGAGTGGAGAGTGCATAGGGAGTGGAGAGTGCATAGGGAGTGGAGAGTGCATAGGGAGTGGAGAGTGCATAGGGAGTGGAGAGTGCATAGGGAGTGGAGAGTGCAGAGTGCATAGGGAGTGCAGAGTGCATAGGGAGTGGAGAGTGCATAGGGAGTGGAGAGTGCATAGGGAGTGGAGAGTGCAGAGTGCATAGGGAGTGCAGAGTGCATAGGGAGTGCAGAGTGCATAGGGAGTGCAGAGTGGAGAGTGCATAGGGAGTGGAGAGTGCATAGGGAGTGCAGAGTGGAGAGTGCATAGGGAGTGCAGAGTGGAGAGTGCATAGGGAGTGCAGAGTGGAGAGTGCATAGGGAGTGCAGAGTGGAGAGTGCATAGGGAGTGCAGAGTGGAGAGTGCATAGGGAGTGCAGAGTGGAGAGTGCATAGGGAGTGCAGAGTGGAGAGTGCATAGGGAGTGCAGAGTGGAGAGTGCATAGGGAGTGCAGAGTGCAGAGTGCATAGGGAGTGCAGAGTGCATAGGGAGTGCAGAGTGCAGAGTGCATAGGGAGTGCAGAGTGCATAGGGAGTGGAGAGTGCATAGGGAGTGCAGAGTGGAGAGTGCATAGGGACTGGAGAGTGCATAGGGACTGGAGAGTGCATAGGGACTGGAGAGTGCATAGGGACTGGAGAGTGCATAGGGACTGGAGAGTGCATAGGGACTGGAGAGTGCATAGGGAGTGGAGAGTGCATAGGGAGTGGAGAGTGCATAGGGAGTGGAGAGTGCAGAGTGCATAGGGAGTGGGGAGTGCAGAGTGCATAGGGAGTGGAGAGTGCAGAGTGCATAGGGAGTGGAGAGTGCAGAGTGCATAGGGAGTGCAGAGTGCATAGGGAGTGGAGAGTGCATAGGGAGTGGAGAGTGCAGAGTGCTTAGGGAGTGCAGAGTGCATAGGGAGTGGAGAGTGCATAGGGAGTGCAGAGTGGAGAGTGCATAGGGAGTGGAGAGTGGAGAGTGCATAGGGAGTGCAGAGTGGAGAGTGCATAGGGACTGGAGAGTGCATAGGGACTGGAGAGTGCATAGGGACTGGAGAGTGCATAGGGACTGGAGAGTGCATAGGGAGTGGAGAGTGCATAGGGAGTGGAGAGTGCATAGGGAGTGGAGAGTGCAGAGTGCTTAGGGAGTGCAGAGTGCATAGGGAGTGGAGAGTGCAGAGTGCATAGGGAGTGGAGAGTGCAGAGTGCATAGGGAGTGCAGAGTGCATAGGGAGTGGAGAGTGCATAGGGAGTGGAGAGTGCAGAGTGCTTAGGGAGTGCAGAGTGCATAGGGAGTGCAGAGTGCATAGGGAGTGGAGAGTGCATAGGGAGTGCAGAGTGGAGAGTGCATAGGGAGTGCAGAGTGGAGAGTGCATAGGGAGTGCAGAGTGCATAGGGAGTGGAGAGTGCAGAGTGCATAGGGAGTGGAGAGTGCATGGGGAGTGGAGAGTGCATAGGGAGTGGAGAGTGCATGGGGAGTGGAGAGTGCATAGGGAGTGGAGAGTGCATAGGGAGTGGAGAGTGCATAGGGAGTGGAGAGTGCATAGTGAGTGGAGAGTGCATAGGGAGTGCAGAGTGGAGAGTGCATAGGGAGTGCAGAGTGCATAGGGAGTGCAGAGTGGAGAGTGCATAGGGAGTGCAGAGTGGATAGGGAGTGCAGAGTGCATAGGGAGTGGAGAGTGCATAGGGAGTGGAGAGTGCAGAGTGCATAGGGAGTGGAGAGTGCAGAGTGCATAGGGAGTGGAGAGTGCATAGGGAGTGCAGAGTGCATAGGGAGTGCAGAGTGGAGAGTGCATAGGGAGTGCAGAGTGCATAGGGAGTGCAGAGTGGAGAGTGCATAGGGAGTGCAGAGTGGAGAGTGCATAGGGAGTGCAGAGTGGAGAGTGCATAGGGAGTGCAGAGTGGAGAGTGCATAGGGAGTGCAGAGTGGAGAGTGCATAGGGAGTGCAGAGTGGAGAGTGCATAGAGAGTGGAGAGTGCCTAGGGAGTGGAGAGTGCCTAGGGAGTGGAGAGTGCCTAGGGAGTGGAGAGTGCCTAGGGAGTGGAGAGTGCATAGGGAGTGGAGAGTGGAGAGTGCATAGTGAGGAGTGGAGAGTGCATAGGGAGTGCAGAGTGGAGAGTGCATAGGGAGTGCAGAGTGGAGAGTGCATAGGGAGTGCAGAGTGGAGAGTGCATAGGAGTGCAGAGTGGAGAGTGCATAGGGAGTGCAGAGTGGAGAGTGCATAGGGAGTGCAGAGTGGAGAGTGCATAGGGAGTGCAGAGTGGAGAGTGCATAGGTGAGTGGAGAGTGCATAGGGAGTGGTGAGAGTGCATAGGGAGTGCAGAGGGAGAGTGCATAGGGAGTGCAGAGTGGAGAGTGCATAGGGAGTGCATAGGGAGTGCATAGGGAGTGCAGAGTGCATAGGGAGTGCAGAGTGGATAGGGAGTGCAGAGTGGATAGGGAGTGCAGAGTGGATAGGGAGTGCAGAGTGGATAGGGAGTGCAGAGTGGATAGGGAGTGCAGAGTGGATAGGGAGTGCAGAGTGGATAGGGAGTGCAGAGTGGATAGGGAGTGCAGAGTGGATAGGGAGTGCAGAGTGGATAGGGAGTGCAGAGTGGATAGGGAGTGCAGAGTGGATAGGGAGTGCAGAGTGGATAGGGAGTGCAGAGTGGATAGGGAGTGCAGAGTGGATAGGGAGTGCAGAGTGGATAGGGAGTGCAGAGTGGATAGGGAGTGCAGAGTGGATAGGGAGTGCAGAGTGGATAGGGAGTGCAGAGTGGATAGGGAGTGCAGAGTGGATAGGGAGTGCAGAGTGGATAGGGAGTGCAGAGTGGATAGGGAGTGCAGAGTGGATAGGGAGTGCAGAGTGGATAGGGAGTGCAGAGTGGATAGGGAGTGCAGAGTGGATAGGGAGTGCAGAGTGGATAGGGAGTGCAGAGTGGATAGGGAGTGCAGAGTGGATAGGGAGTGCAGAGTGGATAGGGAGTGCAGAGTGGATAGGGAGTGCAGAGTGGATAGGGAGTGCAGAGTGGATAGGGAGTGCAGAGTGGATAGGGAGTGCAGAGTGGATAGGGAGTGCAGAGTGGATAGGGAGTGCAGAGTGGATAGGGAGTGCAGAGTGGATAGGGAGTGCAGAGTGGATAGGGAGTGCAGAGTGGATAGGGAGTGCAGAGTGGATAGGGAGTGCAGAGTGGATAGGGAGTGCAGAGTGGATAGGGAGTGCAGAGTGGATAGGGAGTGCAGAGTGGATAGGGAGTGCAGAGTGCATCCCCTCTACTTCTCTTCTATGGACACTTGTACTTCTTCTACTTCTCCACCAGCACAGTGTGTGTTTCCACTCGCCCGTGGCACTGGAGACTGAAGCACATCCTTCTTAGGGTGACAACCGTCTAGCTGGTCATTATGGACACTCTTTCCAGTTCTGTACTTTTATGTGATCACACTATGCATTATGGGGGGTGTAGTGTTGTTTTGATTCCATTAGAACACAGCTGAAAACAATGATTTGTAGATAAAAACTCTAGTCCCACTAAATCTTGGAAGTGCTTATTCACACACACACACATGCATGCACGCACATATGCAAACACACTCTCTCTCCCTCAACAGGTGCACTACCTCCTCACAAGCACGGACAGCAAGCGTCGCCTTAATGTGCCACCCCAGTACGGTTTAACCCCCTCAGCTGTCAATTGGCCGTCTGTCACGTGACACCTGCAGACCAGACTCTGAATTTCTTCAGTGAAATCCAGTAGGGTACAATAGGTCTTACATTTGCAAGAGATTAAGCTGTTGGCAATGTAAATGACAATGCCATTTATTTATCTGTTTTCAAAACCAACACATAAATAAAAAATTTGTCATTTACAATGCCAATAGCTCTAACTTTGGCAAAGGCGAAACCGTTGCATTGTAAATGCTTGTTGTTCATGTGTTGTCACTGCATTCTAGATCTTTCTATTTTATGATGTAAGTGCGGCTGCTTGTGACACTGCATTAAAAGATTAATGCATAATGTAGCCTCCTGGCTTGTAATGAAATTGCAAATTTGTCCAGTTTCAGTGGAAATTATGTGCTTAGATAATATGGTTTTGCACAGACTGATTTTAAAAAAGAAAGAAAGGAAATTGGATTTTCACAGCAAAACCAAATCGGGTCAAAAGAAAGAAAAACAAGCACATCATATCATGACGGGAAGTATAGTATTAAAGAAACCGATTTATATCTGGGAGGGGGGGGGGGAGTAAAGGCATTGATATGCCAAAAAAGACATTCTGTGTTCTGAAAATAAAAAATCGGTGATATGGCATTCGGGTGATCTGGCAAACTTTTAGGATGTATAGTGTAATTTAAGACCAGAAAATGTCATAAATGTCCGCCTCTATGTTGTGGATGCTGTTTTGCGACACCTGATCACCTGTAACCTTCCCTTTACAGGAAGCGGTAGTGATGCTGCGTCCTTGTTAACAACAGCCAAGAGACAAGGTGACAGTTACGTCCTCAATGGCTCTAAGGTAACACTCTGTGACTTTGCATTTGTATGCTTGACTGTTTCACCAGCTATGTAATATGAGGGACCAACCTCATTTGCCCCCTTATAGTTATTAACTTAGTGTGGTAATTTAACAGATAAATATTTTTATTGTAGCTTCCATCTGCCTTCAAAAGGCCATCTCCAATGAAGTACCTATGAAGCCCTTCACCAATTTATGAGCAGATACCACAGCTTTCAAATAATATTTTTATTAGCGTGTTTGTCTGCAGTTTTGGTATTTTGCCGCAGAATTTGAAAAAAGATTTTTCATTGAACAAACGTACTCATCTTCTCGTGAGCATGGATTTCTTACTTGCCACAGTTAGAAAGCTCTGAAATCGCTTGCAGTTTCAAGCAAGCGCCTACCTTGTGACTACCATTTTAGATTTAGAATTACCCTTTTAAATCAGGATAACAAGTTGATGCTGCTATCTAGTCACTGTTCAACTCCTTTTATTACCATGCTTTTGTTATTATCTGGTTCAAGTGCACTCCATGATTTTGCGTTTATGCGTACTTTAAAATAGCAAAACCAGAAAAGGTATTCTCTTAAGGAATGGTGACTTCTAATGAATGTAGCCCCCCTCCCATTTGAATGAGGTCCTCGTACACATGTAAGCTCCACCGCTTTAAATGTGCGTCAACGACCTACTTCATGGCCTAGTGGTGGCAATACATGTTTTCGCCACTGGCTGGATTGTTGCCCAAATGGAAGAAGAAAATGGACTAAGACTGACGGAATCACATTAAAGTGACTTTTCCTTATTTTGTTGTCCTGCTCTCCTTTTTTTCTCAACTACTAGGACAAAGGACTTCACAGTTTAAAACCATTGGAGGGAGGTAGATAGTCTGAACTAGCCCAGGTTTCAGCCATGCAGACCTTGCTGAACTGCTTGGGCTAAAGCTGCACATTTTGTAGCAGTTGTGGTCAGAAAATAATCTTTGTAGAAAGAATGTAGTTAAACCCATGAGGCTGCACTATATACTGAAAGGGCCACATCCTATCTGACGGCCACTGATGTTTCTTTGGTCAAGTGGAATTAACATATAGTCTCTGAGGAGCCTGAACTCGTCTAACGTAGCACGTGAGCTTTGGATGCACAATTATCAGTCCACGTGGCAATAGTGGCTTTTGCAGCTTGGTTTCCTGAAGTATGACCACCATGCATGACCCAAAAAACTAGAAAATGTGTGCGTAATCAGAACACATTGTCCTTTTATTATTCATACTTCCACTCACCAGATCATGCTATTGCAAGTCAAGTGTGCCAAAACATATAAAACCTACTTTTACTCCTCTTCAGATATTGGCATGAGTTGTTGGTTTCAAATCCAGCTCAGGCGTTTAATCTGAATTGATTTGACAATCCTCTTTCATGATATTAGTGAATTTCCTTTGAGAATTCACTTGTATTGTCCTATTGTCATGATATAGTAGATGGCCTAAACCTTTGAATGGCTAACTTACTCTTTTATTGACTTTCAACTATGGAAAGTCGAGTTTATGAAGAGCCTACTATATTAAAATCAATTTGCTAACATGAGCTCATCATGGCTTCTTTAACTTACTTAGTAGGACTGTTCACTACAGCTAGGGAACCCGGGATGTAATTCCGCATCTTCCAGAACATCCATTTTCCACACGCAAAGAGGATTTACTGTTTAATTTGTTTGCACTTTTTTGTTGTTTATTGAACCCAGTTTTACCACTCAGGGCTACAGGAATGAACTTTGTGTGCTGGGGTGTATGCATCTGTATGATGTGAGATTGCTCTTACTGGGGTACAATACCAAGGAAGATAGCACCTTTGTGTATGTTTATTTTTGATGAAAATTGTGCTTCTGTAGTTAAGGTTGAAACTGACAACCATTAAAAATTACTTTTTTGCACCTTTAATGACTTCGAAAGGAGTGTTCTCCAGGTTGTACCATGGGTGAGATGCCTTTCAAAATGCAATAATTGAGTGTGCCAAATTTGGTGCAGATTGGTTAAAGGAATTATAAGTGTTAAGGTAAAGGATGGTAAATCCAGTGACATTATCAAATGAGTCTTAAAAGCAGAAAGACAGCAGATCACAATCTCACGCCCACTAGAAAGAGCGTTACAGAAGGTAAGTAACTTTCAATTCTGAATGATACATATAACCGTAAATTCCTCACCTTGTGAATAGATACCAAAGCAGTACCTCCTCCAGTGGTGAGTTTGTGGAATGGCTTAGACAAAAAAACTTCTGTAGGACTGAATAGGCAAAATGCTATCCCTATGCACTTTATTGTCAATATAGTAATGTTTCATGAACGTGTGCACTAATAAACATTTAGCAGCCTGACGGATATCGAGAAGAGGTCCCCTGCTTTTCAGTGCAGTAGTAGCAGCTCTAGTGGAATGAGCCCGTAACCTTTCGTGGGGGCTGCGTTTTTGCTAAAGCATAGCATATTTTATTGCAGAATACTATACATAAAGGGATAGTTCTTTTCTGCTCCCCTTTATCCTTCTTTGCCCTTGAGAAGCCAACAAAGAGCTGATCGTCCACTCTTTGGTCCCTGGCGCAATCAATGTAAAAACTGGGGACTTTCTTGGGATCCAAGCGATACAGTCTCTCCTCCTCTTTTGAGGGGCGATGCAGTGCAGTAACCCACCAAATACGTGATAGCCTGTCCAGCATGAAAGGGTTTTCGCACTTAAGGCAGGAATGTCACTTATGTCATTAAAACCAGTTTGTTAGGAAAAGATTATGTGCAAGGCTCATGGATTCAGACTGCCTGATGCTCGTCACATGGAAAGCTGGTGTTATGCAATTAAAAAGACCATTTTCAATATTCAGTCACAGTGGACAACTGTGCAGTCACTCAAAACTGGTACACATGAGGACGGTGCTGACCAGGTTCCACTCTGGGATTTCAAAGTGCTTTGGTGGAAACATGTTGCAATCTTTTGAGGAACCACATCACAACAGTTGATTTAATCAAAAAAGACTAATCTGACAACTGTAAAAAAGCAGAAAGAACCAACAACTAGCCTTTAACAGTGCCCAGCACAAGTAGTTGCAGGACCAATGACAAAATAAACAACACTTCAGATAAGTTAGCTTGTGGCGTGTTTATCTCGGGTGTGCTCCACCAAGCCCAAACGTGTCCTAGCGCCCATTAATATTGATTTAATAAATAGGAGGCTGACTGCCAGAATAACATCAATGGCCTCTGGAGGAAGATCAAAGGAAATTAGCTGCTACCACTCAATCTCCATCCATGGAGGTGCGGATTACGGGGTTGCAGGTGTAAGACCCTGCTCAGTTGCTGCAACAGTAGATACTCCTGAAGCAGCATCTTGATCAGAGGATAGATGCTCATGACCAGATGTTCTATGTACCATGCCATCCTGACTAGAGCCTCTAGGATGACTTGGGCCTGGTCAGTCTTGATCTTCTTCAAAACTTGTTAGGTAGGAAGTCATACAGGAATCCAGAGCTCAACTCTAGATAGCCTCCCAGAGAGAGTTGGATTGGGAACTCTAGCGTGCAAAAGCGCAGACATTGTGCATACCCTGTGATTGAAAAAAGATCAATCCAGTGTTCTCCCCATTGCTGGAAAATGCCCTGCACCACCGCTGGCTGTAACTGCCATTTGTGATCTCCTAGGCATAGAAGATTCCGCTAATCTACCCTGGTGTTTAGAGTTCCAGCCAGGTCCTTCCTGACCAGTGAATTGTCCTGATGAGTCCGCCACTTCCAGCTGCGTAGAGACTACTGGCACAGGGACAAAGACCTCACTCCGCCCTCCTTCTTGCGGTACCACATCATGGTGGTGTTGCCCATGAGGACCTGTATTAACCTCCCTTTGATAGTTGATAGGAAGACCTTCAAAGCCATGTGGGTCACCCTCAACTCCCAAGAAACTGATGTGGGGTAGGCTTTCCACTGGAGACCAGACTCCTCTGATCTCCACCTCTCCCAAATGGCCGCCCTGGCCAAATAGAGATGCATCTGTGACCTCCATCCGCTCTGGATTGGTGTAAGAAAAAGAGTCCACCATTTACTCAACAGTGGTTCAGCAGCCACCACTGCAGATGTTTTGCAGTCCCCTCCGAAACCTGAATGGGATTTGATTGGTTGCCCTAATGCTGGGCCCACTGGGCCTTCAAATCCAATTGCAGAACTAGAGTGCAGGAGGCCAATAGTCTCCTTAGCCTCAACGTAACCCTCACTGCGAATCGTCTGGATCATAGCCCAAATGTCTTGGACTGTCCGCTCTGCAGAAGGCACCAAACTGCACAGTATCCAGGATGGCCATGATAAACGGGGAGCATCTGCGAAGGAGTCGGGCGTGGCTTTGGCACGTTTACAGTGTACTCTAATGAAGTTTGAAGGTTTGCCATCCTCTGGAGGTGGTCTGTGACTGCCTGTTGAAATCCCGCTTTCAAGATGGGCACACCTGACCACCAAAAGTGGGCTGCGACCACCATCCTCATTTTCGTGAAAACCTAGGGGCAATAGTAAGGCCAAAAGGGAGCAATGTAAACTGAAAACGCTCCTGGTCAATCATGAACCATAGATAAAGCCTGTGGGCTTGCAGGACAGGAATTTGGAAATAGGCATCCAGCAAGTCCAAAGCAATGATCCACTCTCCAGAACCCAAGGCAGACAAAACCCGGGCCAGTGTGAGCATCTTGAATTTGTCCATCTGCAGAAAGACATTTAGAGGGCCAAAATCTAAAATATGAAGACAGCCTCAGTCCTTCGCACATTGAAGTAGAAGGAGTAACAGCCAGTTAATGCTTCAAGGCTAGAATCTTCTCTATGGCTCATTTGGCCAAAATGGCCAGCGCTTAATGCTTCAAAATGGACATGTGGTCCTCCATCAGCTGTGCAGATGGGGGTGGAAGATGTGGTGGGGTCGAAAGAAATAGAAGGGCATACCCCCATTAGCCAATTTGGAGGACCCATTTGTCGAAAGTGATGTCTCGACACACTTGGAGAAAATATAGGATATTGCCTCCTGCGAGGTGGGTATGTGTTGAAAATGACACACTAAATTGCTTTAACAGTTGTGGTTGCAGATGGAGAGGGGGTAGTCTGAGCTGCACGGTGTCCCTGATACCCTGAACATTGTCTCTGGGAGCTTCATTATCATCCATGAAACGGCTGAGTTTATTGTGCTGATGGCGGGATCTGGTGCTGACGATATTGAAAACCTCTGACATATCCCCGAAAGAGGCAGAACTGTTGGAGAAAGTGCCTGGTATGGATACACCAAGGTATGCTGTGTGTTACAACTTTATTTCAATTGTCCCAGTGCAGAGTCTGCTTTCTCACCGAAGAGGCAAGAGCCATTAAATAGCATGTCCATCAAGGATGCCCGAAAAGCCCATGGACCTTGCCCAGACGACACGTTTAAGCACCACACTCTTTGCGATTGCCCAACCCAAGTAATCTGTTATGTTCAGGCCTGACCAAATAACAAATTTTTCAGCATCTGAACCATCCTGGATGATTTGGGCTAAAGACACCTTAAGTTGTCCAGCACTGCTGGTAAGAATTGTCCAACTGTATCCTGCAGTGCATGGGTGTAGTGGCTCAGGAGGCAGCTGGTGTGGACAGAATGTAGGGCAAGGCTGGTAGAAGAGAACATGCTTGCCAAAAGCCTGTATGCATTTGGGTTTGTGGTCAGGAGGGGTGATGGGAAAGGCTTTTGGGTTTACTTTGCTGGTGTTGAGTCAGGAATTCTGGGTCATCCAGTGCTGGTCTCTGGTGAGGAGCTACCGATCTATTGACTGGGGGCCCAAAACATGGTTTTGCCCAAGGGCCCAAGAGTGTATCTGTAAAGACTTTGTTAAATGGCAGCAGAGATTCAGTAGATACCTGGTCAGGAAAGAGATCGCCCATGAGGAGATTGGTCTTTAGTTCCATGGTAGGGAGCTGCAGGTCATGGACCCCACAACCCTTTGCATGACAATGGCTAAAAAGCACTTCCCACTGTGGCAGGACCAGGGGAAAAGACAAATGCAGTGTCTGGGAATGTGTCTAGACCACTGGCCTCCTGAAGTTTTTCCTACCAATTGTTCTCCTACTACTGTGTGACGAACTGGTTTCCTTCATCATAGTTGTCGTTATTGTCTGAATCCGAACCAAAGAGCTGGTGTAATGTGTGACCTCTGTCTCATGGTAAAGACTATGTGCCAGAGTCAGAAGGGTTGGCTATAGGCTGCTCTCAATTGGGATCAAAACGCAGCTTTTGTCAAGGTCGAGACGAGGTCAACTTAGAGTCGGAAACTACTATAGGTGACGGATGCTCCTCCACTTCTGGGGGGGGGGGGTTCTGCTGTGGTGTCGCTGTCAAAGAAACTGGCTGAGGGAGTGGTGTCAGAACTGAAGTCCGCACTGAAGCCGGTGCAGAACCCAAAGAAGGTTCAAGAGTCGATTTCCACTTACACTTATTGTGCTTTTCTTTGACCTACCCAAGACTTTGACTGCCAGGAGTATCTGCTGCACAAATTACTTTGGGAAACCGGACCTTCCTTTCGAGTTTGACCAGTCATGGTGTGGAGACTTCTGTTGATTGGCAATGTACAGTTTCACCTCACAGTCCACTATGGCCTTTGGTTTCATCTGGACGCAGTCATGTTATGTTATGGCAGGTTATAAAGCGCAATGGTTACTACAAACGGAGTGTCCCAGCTCTGAATTCCATTCGGGGTTGAGATCATGACTGAGCACAAGTGAACAGTAACACTTTAGGGAGCAAGATTTTTTCTGAACAGCCACATTTTAAGTAGCTTCCTGAAAGCTGCTTCTGATATCTCATGTCTTAGGTATATAGGTAGAGAATTCCAACTCTTGGCTGCCAGGTACCTAAACGAACTACCTCAAACGTTTCCTATTGAATTTAGGAATGCAGGCCAGACCAGTTCCAGCAGATCTCAGGCAGCACATAGGTTGGTAGGAGTGTATCATGGGGCGGAGATATTTCGGCCTTTTGCCCAGCAGTATTTTGTGGACATACCATAGGGCTGTGAAGGAGATCCTCTCCTCAACAGGGAGCCAGTGGAGAGCCTCCAAAGTGCGCTAGCTGTTGGAGAGAGTCTAGGGATGTTTAAAAGCATCCGAGCTGCTGCTTTTTGCACCCGTTGGAGCATATGAATGCTCCTCTTTGGTGCCCCCAGATAGAGGACATTGCAATGGTCCAGTCTGAATGTTACAAGCGCCTGTACCGCTGTTTTTCTTGCATTATTCGGGATGAGGTGTCTCTGAGAGCTCTGATCTGGTCAGAGAAGGATAAAGTGGAGTCTTACCAGACTCCAAGATTTCGTAGGCCCTGGTGTCGTGTTCTGACTCCAGGCACCAAAGGCACACCTTGTACTGGCCGGTCACAGACATTTGTTTGGTCCCTACAAGATCGAAACCCCGTCGTTTTGGGAGGTAAATTCCATGTCACACCGGTTAAAGAAAACGTTTTTGTGAACAATCTTGTCAAAGATGAATTGAGAGCAGCTTTGGACTTGCATCTGAAGGCGTGGAAAGAAAGGAACTTATGTGGCCCCATTCTTCGCTTCTGGAGCCGAACAACATCGGTGCAGAGCCATATGACGCCACCCACCTACCTGCTTATGAGTTTATGGATCCGGTTTACTTAGTCTTACTCCTACTCCTTCCTACTCTTACTTCTACCCACTCCTAATCTTACTTCAATTTACTCCGTTGTAATCCTATTTGCCGGAACTTTACTCCTTCTCATTCCTGCTCTTACTCCCACTTTCCCCGTACACGGATTGCTACTCTTACACAAGCCCATATCCCTTTTATCTATGTTTACTCCTGCTTATGCCTTATCTTACTTTCACCTATCCCTACTTTTTCTTACCCACTATTGCCTGATTCTACTGGTATTCTTGCTTTTACTTGCTGATTATCTTACTACCTAGTCCTACTTGCTCCTACCTAACCCTTGTTGCTCCTGCACCTAACCCTACACTTAATCCTGCTGTTTCTCCTACGTACACTACATCTACTCTTCCTTAATCCTTCTTTTACTTATTCCTATTCTTTCTTTTGCCTACTTCTGCTTAGTCCTACCTAGTCTTACTTATGCGAACCTACTCCTGCTCCTACTTCTTCTTTCTCGTACTCCTACAAATTCCTCTACCTACCAAATCCTACTTACTCATACCTACTGCTACGTCCTCCTACTTCAGCTTACTCCTATGCACACTCAACCACATTCAGTGTATTACTGAATGCCCAGTCACAAAGTGATAAAGCATACAGAATTTAGAGTGAATAGGCATTCCCATCCTTATGCGCTTATGTCTGCTCATCAAGTGTACTTGTGTGAGCATGTGTGAATGAGTATGTGTATGAGCATTTTGGTACAAAGAGGAGTTTACAGTTGTGTAAATCTGTGTGTGTGTGTATACTTGGGTGTCTCCATGACGTATACTCTAGCATGTAGGCCTGTGTATGATTGTCTGCTTCTTTGTGTTGCTATTGCTCCCTTTCATTGAGCAATTTAAGTAGCATGGATGCTAGTAAGGAGTACAAGGGGAAGCCCAATATTGCTTTATAGCCCTTTAATTGCAACAATGGGTGACATTGGGGATGAAATAGCCAGTCCATTATTAGTTCCGTCAGTCGGCTATTATAGGATACATTTGTATATCACACAGTCCTAAGCATGTCTGGGATGATGGAAGAAGGCAGCCCGGAGACTTTGCCAGTGCTAGGTTAGGGAGTATTTTTGTAACTCTGTGTTGATGAACACCCCAGGGGTAAGGGAGCAATTCTTTGTATGATCCTAGCATGTCATAGCAGTGGAAGGCAAGAGGAATAACAAGTGTCTGGCTACAGGGCCTGTAGGCATGTCTGGCGAGATTTGGAATTTAGTTCCACCTGTCCTTGGACATACAAGGTTGATTATTTTTTTAGGCCTCTTCAGCACAGCTGTAGCTATCTATTGGACGTGTTAGGTTACCAATACATCCATCCATCCATACATAATACCTACACACACAAATGCATACACACAGAACAAAAGTGGGCTTTAGTGGAGCCACTTCAGCCATTGGCTGTTGGCATTTTTTTTAAGTTGCATTTGCTGTTCTTAAAGTTATGGCATTTCGTGGAGATTTACGTGGGGCTGCTGTTGTAACGTCTCCAATGTGCAAGCCATCTCCCACTCTATCACTTTGTCCCATCCAAAGGTTAGATCTATTGGCTTAGATTATGTTACATAATGTCCACAGACTGTTTTGACTTATTTGGATGTTGTTATGGCAAAGAAAATCCTGGGGGCATGGGTGGAGTCAGTGGCGTAGCGTGGACGGAGACACAAGGGCGGTTGCCCCATGCACAAAATTCTTAGGGGTGCTAAATTGGGGGTGCAAATTGTGTACTGCGCTGCCAATACTTGCCTTGACTGGGGTGCTGTCAACCCACACTACGCCGCTGGGTGGAGTGTGGAGTGCAGTGTGCAGTGTGGACAAAAACCCACTTCCCTTGGGGAGATCAGAAATGATCCCCAGAAGGGTAGAAAACACACTCCCACCTCTGCCCTCCTCCTATCCCCCAGAAAATGTTGCTAGATTTTGCCAAAGAATTTGCTAACAGAATGGACAATATACACTTTTTTCTTTCAAAGCGAACATTGGCTAAGATGGCATTAATGTAGGTGTCCACCCTATAACCTTAACAGAGCCCCTAATCCACACTTGAGCCATGAACTTGTAACAGTGCGTACTGTGCACATGGTCATTCCCTGTCCCCTGTAACATAGGTATTGCGTGCAACCATAAAATTGCTTTTTGTGTTTCTTATAACATTACCCTCCTCTGAGGAATTTGCACACAGTTCTTGCAAGATTAAATATGACCACTTAAGTTTGACCTTGGAAGGTACGCAGATTACTTCAGGTGAGAAGTTACAACTGGGACCGCTAAGTTACTGTTTCCCATTGAATTTTTCATGGTGTATTTTCGATAAGTGCAAATCACAAAAACTGTTTCCCAAGATCCATGATCAGTTGGAACTGGAGAGCGGGAATATACAAATGGTGTGGTCAAAGATCATGCCAGGTGGTCAGTGCCTGATGTAATCGTGACCAGCTGGCACTGGAGGCCATGGAACTGAGACCAGTGCATTGCTGAAGGCCACACTCATGGTGTAATAATGGGGAGTTCAGTTACATTACGAGATACGCCTAAAGCAACCTTTATGCTGCAGCATATCTAGCCTGTGGCACGCAGGCCTGACTATCAGCCATGTACCACTGGGGGAGAGTGCTGAGCACAGCGTGTGGCCGAAGGCCATGCCCTGTCGGCTTTAGTTCCAGCCTGACCTTGGGTGTCTGAAGAGTGCATGAAGGGTGTGGCCGAAGAGCCTACACTCAGTGGACACTGAAAGTGGGTTATGAGAAGCAAGGTGTGGCTGAGGGATCAGGCTCTGTGTCTGGAACCCGAAGAAATTGTCTAAATGACATTACCTAAAGGCTCTGGGTACAAGGATGTTTTTGTGGATCGTGTGTGCAGGGCTTGCGGAAATGCTGCACCATCTAATGTAATCCTTTCTCACTCTTTTTCTCTCTTCCTTTCACTCACATGCTGCTACTTTAAAATGTTCTCTGTGAAACACACTGCTGCATCTTAAAGCTAGCCGTATGCCTAAAGAAAAAACAACACAAATATGGTGTCAGACTCATTCTTTTAGTGTTTGGCAAGCTATACATGAACCCTTCTTCATAACATTTCATATTCGCTTACCTTAGTAGTGTCTCTTGAGCTTTGATTACAGCATAGAATGTGTGAGGGGTGAAATTATATGTACCACAAATGAATAATGATTACAGTTTATCTTGCAATATTAGGCTGTCGTGTAATCAGAACAGGCGGGCAGTAATGCCCTTTTCACAGTTTATCGTGCCAGGCCCGTATATTGCTATTGCATCAGTAGGTGCACGCTGTGTACACTAAAATTTTGCTTTTTCCATTTTTTTTCACTAGGCGTTTATCAGTGGTGGCGGTGATACAGATGTCTATGTGGTCATGTGTCGCACAGGTGAAAGTGGCGCGAGGGGTATCTCCTGCATAGTGGTGGAGAAGGGGATTCCAGGATTGAGCTTTGGCAAGAAAGAGAAAAAGGTACAAGACTGATGGGCCCAATGGGGTCCATACTAAAGATTTGCTGCTAAAGTAATGAAACGCCATGATTAACAGGGTGCGGCTGATGGAGCCGTGGGGCTTCAATAGCCCAAACATTAATGGGACTGGAGAAAGGCAACCCAAAATATTGCAGCTGGCTATTTGGCTCAAAAGAACACATTCACAGGTGGCCTCACTAAGGTATGCTCCCACTTATCTCAAATAAGGGGGAATATATCTCAGCCACCCAGAAGAAGTGGTGCTGCCCTAAACCACTTTGATTTAGAGGGCATGCCCTGGCACGCCCCAGCCACACATAATGAAGCTGAATCCAGTTGCCAGGAGAAAGCAAATATCCTCCACCTGAAGTAAAGCAGTGGAACATGTCATGGGGTATGGCCCAGCTGCCTGGAAAAGGCACTCGCCCGGCCTCTCAGAATTATAAGGATTTTTCCAGACACTGGGTTAAAGGACGCCACCCAACTGCTTGAAAAATTATAGGATGGGCCTTCCTAACTAGACCTAATGGCTCCTCTGAGAATTCATGCTTCAGCGTATCGGGACGTAAACTTCCCTGTGAAATTCAACCTGCCCTTTCCCCCACAAGTTGCTATCGCAACAGCTGGACTCCATTCAGGCCAAATTCTCTCACTTGCTTCATTCCAGTAGTTGAACAGTCTCCTCCCCCTCAATATCAGGTCATGCCTATGGTTCACTAATCAGATCTTTGTAATCCAGAGTTCTTTCCTACTTGGAAGGGCCAGCTCTGTAAATACCAGGACCAGTCTCTATGAACTCAGTAACTGGACATGCTCCGGAAGCCGATGGTTTAATCAGCTTCATCCCACCCACCAGCAGGACGGTCCCTGTATGACTCATTCATTTGACAGCATCCCCCTCAATAGCTGGGGGGGTCAGTCAGCCCCTCAATTATTTAATAGTAGGGAGTCTCCCTCAGTGGCTCGATGATCTCTATATCCCTGTGTTAGAAATGGGGGTCTCTAGTTGGCAAAGGTGTGCACCTTTGTCCAAGTAGGGACCCTTCTGCCTAGTCAGGGTAAGGGGATACACATCTAAAATAACACCTGCTCACCCCCTTGGTATCTTGGCACGAGCAGACAGGCTTCTCTCAGAGGCAGTGTGTGAAGCATTTGCACATAACCAACAGTAATACAGTGAAAACACTACAAAAGGACACCAGACCAATTTAGAAAAATATCCAATATTTTCATATATCCAAAACAATACCAAAATGAAACATCCAGCATGCAGTACTTTAAAAATGTGCACTTTGCAATAATACTTGAAAAACACAGTTCCTTGAAGGCGTTGGCTCCGTCCGGTGCTGCAAATAGAATCCAACAGTTCAGTCTGACCGCATCGGTCAGGGTGTCAACAGACTAGTAAACAGAACCTTTTGTGTTGTGGCTGAAACATTGATGCGGGCCGGTCGTGGCAACCGTTCCGATGTGAAGCAGAGCTGTTATGCGCTCTGTACCCTCAAGTCGCGGTGCAGGCATCAGCATGACGGTCGTCCAGCGGCGTTGGTGAGAGCTGGGCTGCGGTGTGGAGTGAAGGCGGTGCTCGTTGCAGTGCTGACAGATCATGGTGCAGGCAACCGAGCAGGTTGCAGGAAGCTGCCATTCCGGACTGCGGTGTGGGACAGGGCAGTGAGTCATATGACTTATGAGAGGTGCCCCCAAGCCACGATACGGTCACAGAGGTCTCAGTCAGCCTGCAGCGATGGTGTTGGTGAGACCAGGAGAGTGAAGTGAAGTGAGGCACTGTTTTAGTTTAAAACATTACATTGTTAGTGCATATTTCACCTAACTATATCGTTATTTTAACCTTTTTCCAGTGAATAGCTAGCATTTTTTTAACATAATGTAATATTTAATTACTTTATGTAAATCTAATCCTCCCCCCACCACGATGGCAAAGGGCCTGCAGCCAACCCCATGTTGCGCACGGCCTTCAGCCAGGCCCTGTGGCCAACCCCTGTAAAGACCGCCAACCCTACCTAGCGGAGGGCTTTCGGTCATGCACAGCAGGGGATTTGCCACAGGGCTGGCCTGCGGTCAACCCCCCACACACAGCCAAACCCACGCTGAATAGAGCCTTTGCCCGTCTGTCGGGGTTGGCCACAAAGCCAGACATACAGCCAAGCCCTGGTGCCAAATCCCCAAAGGCAGCCAACCCCACACTGCACACTGCACATGGCCTTTGGCCGAGTACGGCAAGGGGTTGGCCCCGGGGACCTCATCCCCCATTGCCTTTTTTTTTAAGAGGAGGTGGACTGCATCGTTTTTTTCATTTTAAAATTTTCTGTGGATTTTGAAAGATAAAAAAACAAATTTTGATCACCAGGACTTGGGGTCAGGGTATCCCTACCCTGCCTCCTTATGTATTTTTTTAATACCCTTTTTTAGGACTTGGGGCAAATACACTTTATACCGGGGATGTGCTGAACTATCAACTAACTTATGCTCTCTTTTCTGCAATTCCGTAGCCTGAAGTTGCAGTGCTACGTGAAACGTGTAATTTACATTATCTATGAATTTGGCATCTAGTTGAAATGCTTGTTGAACACATGGAGATATGGAAAATCGGATAGTGCAAATGGATGGTTTTGTGCCCCACGTGCAATTGACCCCTTCCATGCTCATGACGAGCTCAGCTCGTCATGCAGTACACTGCTCGTGTGCTCATGACGAGCTGAGCTAGTCATGAACAAAGGGATTTAAGGGAGTTCAGCACCAGGGGAGAATTGCTGTAGCATTGAAGGTGTTAAAATCCAGGATATTCTGTGGCAGCACAATAGAAACAGACATCCTGGTCGCTTGATCCCTGAAGACTGACTTCTTTGAGTAATAAGTACATCACCTGTGGTAGTCCTTTGGCACCAGTTTTTGTGTTTGGTGGTGTACAAATACATGCTTAATTGGAGGTTCTATACAGTCTGGTCGCAAGATGGCTGCAAATTAGTCTGTCTCTGCTGGCATGAGCACTCATCTCTTTTATCCTACACATACTGGGGCAAAAGCCCTGGACTGCGTCCATGAGACCCTGTGGCACAAGCAAACTCCAATTTGGCCTGGATTCAGAGCAGTGCAGGAGCTGTTCATCGTGTCGGAGAGAGGGGCAGGCAGTCGAGTGCGCCGCCGGCATTGAGTTTAAGGTCAAGTGGTGTCACGGCCGATACCTGATGGCGGGGGTGCCCCCGAGTCCCCTGCTGATTGTGGCCTGATCTGGATTGGCCCCCGGCGCCCCTGCCTAGTAGAGGGTGTGACTGACGGTGAGCGGCTAGAGCGAGTCTGCCTGCGGCCTGCATGCAACCTGAGCCTACTAGAAGTGCTCTTGCTTCCTTACACCACCGCTCCTGGAGGAGATCCCGATATCAGCTTGATCGCCAATGCCGAATTATAGACGTGAGGCCTGGGAACCCCATATACCGACAAGCGGCTGAGAGTATCTGAGAGACTAGATTTAGGCCTTTGAAGCCAGCCCATCGCTGCTGCCTGCGGCCTAAAGATGCCCTGGTGAGTGGGTGTCAGGATCTTACCTGCGTGCCAGAATTCACAGGAGCAGACAACTAACTCCTCAGTCCTCACCATAGGTGCCAGTGAGAACAAGAGTCCACACTCATACCCACAGGGGGGAAAGGGAAATGGGAATAGAAAAAGAGAGAAACTCCAGAATCCGGTATCAGTCAACCTCCCACTTCCTTGCTGTTCTTCCTTGTATGTAAAGATGCGTCTAATCTGCGCATGGGTGAGGTAGGAAGACACATGTAGGGGAAATGAGAGACTGCTATTTTCTCTATCCTACTCTACTCACTCTAGTTCATAAACATTCTAATCCTTCCTAACTACCTGGTTCAATAGTAGGCTTGCTTCTCTTTTGGATGATTCAATAAAAATTGTCAAGAACTAGTGACAACTCAATTTCTAGAGCGCTGGTAATGTGTTTAAGCAAGGCGCTCTGGCAGGAATTGAATTAGAATGCCTTGGGACTCACCACTGACCACGGACCCTGCCGGAGGTGTATTGCCTGCCTCCACGCTTGCTTCCTGTGTTTTTCTGGACACTCTGCCACGCCTCGCGGCCCCCGCTTCGCGGGTGCCGCTCGCAGGCTTGCTACATCGTTAAAGAGCCAACTCCTGGGCTTTTTTTCTGTGCACCTGGGCACCAACGCGCACTGAGGGAATTTGCTGCTGACCCAAGGTACTGAGGCGGGACTGCGAGGACCAGCGTGATCAGCGGCGCTGATCGGCCGCAGCTGGTCCTCTTCCCGCCCCCTCCTCCTGCAGTCAAAATCAACGCGGAGTGAGCTGTTCCTTGGGACTCACCACTGACCACGGACCCTGCCGGAGGTGTATTGCCTGCCTCCACGCTTGCTTCCTGTGTTTTTCTGGACACTCTGCCACGCCTCGCGGCCCCCGCTTCGCGGGTGCCGCTCGCAGGCTTGCTACATCGTTAAAGAGCCAACTCCTGGGCTTTTTTTCTGTGCACCTGGGCACCAACGCGCACTGAGGGAATTTGCTGCTGACCCAAGGTACTGAGGCGGGACTGCGAGGACCAGCGTGATCAGCGGCGCTGATCGGCCGCAGCTGGTCCTCTTCCCGCCCCCTCCTCCTGCAGTCAAAATCAACGCGGAGTGAGCTGTTCCTTGGGACTCACCACTGACCACGGACCCTGCCGGAGGTGTATTGCCTGCCTCCACGCTTGCTTCCTGTGTTTTTCTGGACACTCTGCCACGCCTCGCGGCCCCCGCTTCGCGGGTGCCGCTCGCAGGCTTGCTACATCGTTAAAGAGCCAACTCCTGGGCTTTTTTTCTGTGCACCTGGGCACCAACGCGCACTGAGGGAATTTGCTGCTGACCCAAGGTACTGAGGCGGGACTGCGAGGACCAGCGTGATCAGCGGCGCTGATCGGCCGCAGCTGGTCCTCTTCCCGCCCCCTCCTCCTGCAGTCAAAATCAACGCGGAGTGAGCTGTTCCTTGGGACTCACCACTGACCACGGACCCTGCCGGAGGTGTATTGCCTGCCTCCACGCTTGCTTCCTGTGTTTTTCTGGACACTCTGCCACGCCTCGCGGCCCCCGCTTCGCGGGTGCCGCTCGCAGGCTTGCTACATCGTTAAAGAGCCAACTCCTGGGCTTTTTTTCTGTGCACCTGGGCACCAACGCGCACTGAGGGAATTTGCTGCTGACCCAAGGTACTGAGGCGGGACTGCGAGGACCAGCGTGATCAGCGGCGCTGATCGGCCGCAGCTGGTCCTCTTCCCGCCCCCTCCTCCTCCCTTACTCCTGATAAACAGTTAGAGCCACGCGCACGCGGGACGCGCGCGGGGCAACGACCGGGGCGAAGACCGGGCAAAGAGCGGGCCGTTTAAGGCCGTTCAAGGACGGCAGAGGACGGCCCAGGCCCCGAACCCCTGCTTCATCTCGCCAAAACCACCTAATCGTTAAGGTAGGCGGAACTGTGTCCTTGTGTGTCGTATCATCAGGGGCCGCCTTTTTAACTTTATCATCATCATCTTCAATTGTTCTTGCGCCACAGATGTCAGCTATGCGCAACAGAACTAGAAGTTGTACTAAAAAAGCTACGGCGGTAGCACAGGTGACCGGACCTATAGACCTTTTTATTTCACGGGTGAATGAGACTATTGATAAAAGCATTGTTTTATTAGAAAAAAGAGTTTCCATGGATCTGGCGAACGCAAAGCGCTCGTCCTTGGGCTCCCTTGCTAACGCCAAATCGCCCGCTCAGCAGTTATCGAACAATTGTTCTTTGCCTTTAACTGTTCCCTCTATTAGTGCTCCGTCTGTACCAAATGCTGTTGATTTATCAGTTGCACTTTCCGACTCAGATCCGTCTTTTGTCGATCTGGAGACTACTCCAGATTTAGAAGCCTGTCAATCATCAAGCAAAGCGGATCCGAGCCTGGGTGGGTTGGTTGATGTGGAAACGGTACCTATACTTTTAAATTCAGGGGGGAGGGTTATCGTTCCTCCAAAAGATCAAATGAATTGTAAAAACAAAGTAAAAGTTGCAGCTAGGAACCACAATCTGATATCACCTACCCCGCAATTGGCGCCAGGCATACCTTGTTGGGTTCAAAATATGGTAACAGATCTTAAATTGGATCTTGAAGCCACAATAGCAGCACAAATCAAGCCCTTAATTTCAAAACTTGACAGGCTCACGTCTTTAATGCATTCGAAGTGGCCAAATAAGACGAATGGGCAAGGGCCTGTTCAGCCACAAGGGTCTATTGATGCAGTTTCTAAATGTTTATCTTGTGTCCAACTTTCTAAAGATGTATCAAATAATGCACAGGTTATTACTGCTTCTGGGAATTTAGTTTTAACTAATTTGTCGCAAACAGGGAATAATCATGTTCAATCCGCAGCTTCATCTACCCCGAAGGCTGTGGGTTCTACTTTGATTCCCCAACACTCTGTTGCTACTAACCAAACTATTACATCTCAAGTTAAAGACGATGTAGGTAAAGCTAAAACCCTTTTAGTACCTCCCCCTGCACATAAGATTGATGGCTCTAAATCAAAGCAGGCACGTTTTAGGTCAATTAACCTACCACCAGAAGTCTCTCCTTTTGTGGTCGTGCTGACAGCTGTTCCCCCACTGAAGGAGGGAGTAAAAGAAACCTTTGTTGAGCTAAGAAATAAATGCGCTCAGTGGCTCCATCTACATAAACCCTTACCTAATAATATGAACGGTGAAATTCTTACCGTGCGTAGAGGGGACTGGGTGGGCAGAAGCAAGAAAACAATAGTTGGGGATGTAATTACAGTTAATTTTAGGGATGTAGGGGCAGTTAGTTACATATGCAATGCCCCCAATAGTGGTCCTGCTACACAAATCAATCCACTCCCTCTTTCTTATTTTTTACCGGCGCCCCCAAGACCAAACCCATTGAGTTTTATTAATTCTAGTAATAGAAGTTCTGTGTATCCTTTGCAACACACCACCACTAAACCTTGGCAGCAACCACCGCATCTTTCTTCATTCTTTCCACACCACGCCAGTTTTCAGCAGCAGCCATCACATGTTCCATTTTTTCCCCCACACCATGTTAATCCTCACTGGCAATTACCTCCTCATTTTCCACTACCACCTCATTTCCCACCACCTTCATACCAGCCTGCCCATCAGTGGCAACAACCTCGTCAGCCCCCACAACCAGATAAACCTCATTGGCAACAACCATGGCAGGACTTACCCTCTTCCAAAGAGCTCTCGTATTTACAATTTGCCCATCCTAACAGATATGCTGTGTTGGATGAGGTAGATTGACTTAGCTCTGCGAATGAACTAGATTTAAACATCCCTACGTTTAATTTGGAAATGGAATGCGTCCCATCGGCTACTTCATCAATCACACCATATGTACTCCCGACAAAGTTATCACCTACATCCCTTATGTATACAGGAAGTGGGGACAGTCCTGGTGGATGTACCGCTACTGTTACCCCTAGTTTGGGTTTAGTTGCCAACCTCGGGGCGGATGGTTCAATTCTGCCATGCTTAATGGAGCCAGAGTTGAGGATTGGTGACCCTGGTAAACAACCGGGACTTTCATTTATTTCCTGGAACATCGCTGGCTTAGCCAGTAAAATAGGTACGCCCTTCTGGTCCAGATTTATTGAGGAGGGTTTTGACCTAATTTTGTTGCAGGAAACGTGGTGTCTAGACCTTATCAGTATTGAAGGGTACGCATCCCACTGCCTTAAAGCGACTAAATCTGGCTCGGGCAGGGCTAAGGGGGGTCTTTTGTTGCTTTTGTCCACCAAGTTGCACGATTGTACGGTCAAAAGTAGCACGACAGTTGGGACTCACAGTCAAGTAATAAGGGTGGAGTGTAAGAAGGGCATTGATTTAGTTGTAGTAAATTTTTACAACAATATTTTTGATGCCACCAGAGGAGATATCCTACCGCCTTTAGAAAAGGAAATTGTCAAAGCCATGGGTTTTTCGAAAAGAAAGGCTGAGGTTGTTTGGGCAGGGGATTTTAATCTGCAGCCTTGTAATTTGCCTAATGGGAATATGTGTGGCTTTGGAGTGGCCATGAGCAGTCAATGGGGGGGTCGGGGAACGAGGGTAGATTCGCCTCACTTCCAACATTGTAGTTATGGTACTATACTAAATAATATGTTAATCACTCTAGACCTGACCCTGCTAAAATGTAATATAAATAATCAGGCAATGTCATGTCCTACATTTACAGGAAGAAATGCAGGGTCATTCATAGATCATATCCTTATATCTAGTAGTGGAGACTATACCAACTTGCATGTACAGGAAGAAAGTCTCAGTGACCATAATAGCATTCGTGTAACCCTCCTAAGGCATGGTATCACGATAGATCCAGGTGAAAAATGCTCTACTAACTTAGTGCCCATAAGACCGAAGGGCCTAAGGATTAAATGGACTGGTTCAAATTCTAAGGTTAAGCAGAAGGAGGTCGTTACCAGATGTAAGAACCAAATCAGTTCTTGTCTGGACAATGATTGTGACCCAGGTTGCTTACTAGTCCATTTTGTCTCTATGAACAGCATCATTGATGGCATTTTTTCCAAGGCCCCGTCACCCAATAGTGGTCTAAAGCGGGGGTGGTTTGATAAAACCTGTATAATCGCCCTTAGAGACTTAAAGAAAGCTTTAGCTACCAAACCACGCGTTAAAGAGGATATACAATATTTTAGGACCAGATACAGAACAGCAGTTACCAATAGGAAAAAGGTACTGCAGTCTGAAGCATGGGAAAAGCTGAAGGAAGCAGCTGAGACCAAAAATAGCAAACTTTATTGGGATACAATTAACAGCTCTTTTCTCAATAAAGAAGATGTACCAGAACTGACATCCTATGTGACATGCAGCGATTGGGTTAGTCACTTCTCAAACATCTTTAATCCAGAAGGGTTATCCCTTGCATCATTGCCACCTGAGTCTACCCCCTGGTTACCCCTCCCATTGGGTATAACATTAGAGGAAAGCCATGAGGGAATTTCAATTAGTAAGGGAGGCAAGGCCCCTGGCCCTGATGGGGTTCCGCTTGATATATACAAAGATGAACCAGTGTTGTGGGCTCCCATCTTGGTGAGGATTTTTAACTGTGCGGCAGAAACTAATTTCCCTCCGACCTGGGGTCAATCGGTTATTGTCCCTCTACACAAGAAAGGTAATAAATCAGAGGCCTCCAACTATCGGCCAATTTCATTATTGGACGCCTCTGTAAAAGTAATGAGTAGGATTCTGCTCAAAAGGTTAGAAGATTGGGCTACTGATTCTAATATTTTAACTAGAGTCCAATATGGCTTCCGGAAAGGCTTGGGCACACTGGAGCAATGTGTTAATTTGGACCTTTTAATTAATAAATACACTGTGGCGAAAAAGGGTAACCTTTTTTTATGTTTTGCTGATTTGAGTAGCGCATTTGATTTGGTTAACCACGCTATTCTTTGGGAGGTTTTACTTGGTGCTGGGGCACCGAGGGAAATCGTTCATTTTTTAGCCAGACTTTATGAAAAACTTTCTTGTAAAGTCCGCTATGGTACCCTAGGTGAATGTACCCCGTTCTTTAAAGTATCTCGGGGCATACGCCAGGGATGCGTTTTGGCCCCGCTTTTATTTTCTCTTTTTATCAACGATGTTGACCGTTCCTTGGTGGATATCCCAGCAGATGCCCCTTTGATCAGTGGCAAACCCGTCCCGTTGTTACTTTATGCGGATGACGCGGTACTCTTATCTCGCACACAAATTGGCCTCCAGCGTTTAATTGACAAATTTATGCAGTTTATCCAAGGCCGGAGGCTTCGAGTGAATAAAGCTAAGACATATGTTATGTCATGTGGCCAGGCAGTAAAACAGTCTAAGCATTCTTTTTTCCTGGATAAAGAAAAACTGACTCATGTCAAGTCTTTCTGCTATCTAGGTATTACATATAATGATAGTGGGGCTTGGACCCCTGAATTTGACTCAGTTAGGCTAAAAATGCTGCGGTCTATTAGCAGTATTTTTCGATTTGCCTCTAAACTTGGCTCACGAAGCATTTTAGATATGATGAACATATACAATGTTTGTTGTGTCTCCTCAGCACTGTACGGGGCAGGTGTATGGGGCCACAGCAAGGGTATACCCATGCAAAAGGAGGAAAACAAGTTCCTTAGGAGGCTGTTATGTGTCCCCCCTTCGGCCTCTGTTCAACTGATTCATGAAGAAGTTGGGGTCGAGCTCATCTCCGACTTAGCAGCAGTCCGGCCACTTTTATTGTGGCGTTCTATTTGGGCTAAGCCGGAGACCCGATTCACTCAGGATATTATTCTTGACTGTATAGGCTTGCACCATTCTTCACGTATACAGTGGTTGAGATACATCCATTACTGGTATCTCCATCTTTTTAATATCGATGTGTATCTTGAGCCAGAAGAGGTTGTCTCTATTTCAAAAAAAGAAATTAAGACAACGTTTCTAAATTTTCAAAAGGCAGAACGAAATAGAATTTCTGATGATCTTACTACCGTGAAATTCTATAAAAATCTGAATCTAATTCCGGGGTTCCAACCTTATCTGGGGTTTGTGACTCGTCCCACTCATCAGTATGTTTTGACACGTGTTAGATTGGGTACTGTCCACCACTTGGTTGCATTTCCTAATGCAAAAGCCAGGTCAGAGTCACCCTGTCCGTGTGATAGGATCTCTCGCCAAAGTAGTCGTCACTTTTTACTTTTTTGTAAATTTTTTCATTTTTTTAGGTTAAAATACCTCAAACCAATTTTTAAAAAATATAATATTCGTACTACTGAAACAGCACTGCTACTCTTATCCTCTTTAGAGAACGAGGAGATTTGCTTTTTTTTGGCCACTTTTATTTTGAAGTGTACAGCTGCCAGGAAAAGTATAGTACTGTAATATTCTTTGTGCTTACCTGTCTGTACCTATGTTATTTATACAGCTGCCAGGAATTGTATTATGCTGCTATTTTTCTTCTTACATTTCTGTCTGTATATATGAGCTTCTAAATTTTATAACAATATTTTTAATCAAGGTTATTCTTATTTGTTGATGACCACAGTGTGTTATGATTATTTAAATGAAATGTACAGCTGCCAGGAAATGTCTATTGAGTAATCCTTATTGATTTCCTGTCTGTCCATTTTCTGAGTGTCTTGTATATGTTAACAGTATGTTGATTTAAATTTACAAGATCACTTTTTTTAATTGTTGCCCACTACCCTTTTTATAGCTTCCTACCTCCTTTCTTATATATGTTTATATGTCGATTTTCGAAGTTTTAACTGTGTATTTCACCATGCTTGTATGATTTGTATGTACAAATCGAATAAAAGCTTTATGAATTGAATTGAATTGAATTAGAATGCAGGTGACATAAGGTTCTTTTAGAGTACTTAAGGGCTATGGAAAACGCTATGAGAGTGCCAAACAAATCCACTGTTTCCAACAATTATAGCATAAATCTTACTGTCCTTCTAGAGTATATTCAGTAGTTGAGCTCACAGCTTCTGAATACTGTTCCTCAAAAGTCATTCTCCTCAGAGAATTCAGGAAATGCCATTCCTCTTCAGTCAAAAAGAAGGTGGGAATTCCCCACATGTGTATACACTACTCCACGAGGGCAGAGACCAAAGAATTCGGGATAAACACTATTAATTCGCTCATTGAGCGAGAGCACAAAGAAGACACTGCTCCTTTCCATTAGACTTCGGTTCAAGTGCACAGCTCGCAGCGCGGGCTTGTCAGAGGAACACTGCTGCTCGAGACCTGGGTCAGAAGACTAGAACGCTGATGTAGGAATCTATGGCGGCTGCCATCTTGGATCGTTCGTAGCCCAGCGAAGGAGATTGTGAGCATAAGTCTCCTTAACAGTAACTAAAGATGAAGGCGTCGCCACAACCACCAGGGGTAACAGGAATTTCTGCATCTTTTCAACTTTGGCGGGCTTTTAGAAATGCTGGCAATTGATTTCCTGACAGTGGGCTGCGGGTGTGGCGTGACAAGAGAGCCTGCAGCCAATTGGCTGACTGGAACACCGAAGGGTATGCACAGCCATGTGATGGGGCAGTTAATATGATAAGTGAAGCCGCTGATTCAATGCTGCATTGTAGCGCAGGAAGGGCAAGTCCAAGCCTGGATGACCTATTGGAAAAAGGCACAGTGGTAAAGAAGATGTGACTTGGCTGTCCCAGGCCATTTTAATAACAGGGCTGTTGCCATTTCATTTTAGTGGAGATCATATGTGATTACCCATTAAGATGGACCTGTTGAGCTGCGGCCACGAGGGTGGATCACAAGCACCACAAATTAAACAGGGGAGGATGTGACGCAGACTACCTGGGGCGCCACATGGAAACAGTGCAGCTCTGTGTTGATTCAGCATCATTGCTGTGTGGATCCCTGGCCTACGCATTATCCCTGGGGGAGCCTCAGTGAGGCAGGGCTGGATACTTGGAGTGGCGCTCCTCTCTGTCTGAAATGCACTCTAGAACTGGAGAAGGAAGCAACTTGTTGCTGATTTGAAGTTAAGCACGGTGCTAGCACTGGTGTTCTGCTCGTGCCCCATGTGGACCAATTGATGGGGAGTGGCAGGACCCTAGCGATGACTGGGGATTGCCTGCGATCATACTCATGTGTAATGAAAAAGTATTAGAAGTAATCCACAATGAGAACGAAGACTTAGAAGCGCTCTCAAGGAAAAATAATATTCGGACCCTAGGTGTGCATGAGTCTACAGCAATGGACAGGATGGTGAATTATGTAGAGGAGAATTCTGGATCTTCTTTGGACAGGTACTCTACACTGTGTTCACAGTAGAATGAGCGCACCGGTCCTTGGGAGAAAGCCTTCCCCCGGGAACTACACCCCAACCAATAATAGAGCTTTTGTGGAATTAAAGTAATTGAGATGTGGTGCTAATGCCAGTCGAGCGAGAGACCACCATTGTGATACCAGGGAAATGAAGTGTCCTATACCCAGATTTTAAGTTGGCAGTACAGGCCGCTAGGAAAGAATTCATACCAGTGAAGCGTACACTCCGGCGCACAAAGGCAAAATATTGCCTTATATGCCTAGCAAAGCTGCACATATTGCCCCAAGGGAAGACACATTACTGACCCTAAAATTGGAGCAAAATTGTCCAAAACCATTTCAGTGAAGACGGGAGGAGGGTTGCCGACAGCCCGCAGGGAAGACCCTGGACACCTAAGTGAAAATGACTAGTTGAATGACCCTGCCTCACAAGATGGTTGCTCGACCAAGGGCAATGATAATTGGGACATGTAACCTGATGGCAGAAACCACTCGTTCGGTAGTGGTCCTCCTGTGGACAGCAGGGGACTGTTGGCGGACACTCTGAGGCCGCTTTGGGTCCTAATGGTGCTACTGTGAGGCTCCATTTCATTGGCGTGGCCCTGTATGGGAGAGAGCTATTGCTCCCACCCTGGCTATGGCTTGGTATCGTGGTGCGAGGTCAATCTCTGAGGTGGAATGACCAATTGGACGAGGTACAGTGTGATCCGCACTCCTCTTAAGCTGTCGCTGGTTAGAGAGTTAAGGGGTACAACGGTTGACAGTGCTGCACCCTCATCAGAGGAAGATGCGCAGGGGTGCGTGTTGATGACTGTCACCCTGAATCTCCTGTTTGTTATGACTTCTGCATTTACACCCCCTGTGCAATGTTCCCTCCGGCCACCCGGATCGCTGTAGTTGGGAGTACACCGGACCTCTAGTTTGCCCTCAGGGGATGAGTCGCTGGAGATACTCACTGTCACACTGTTGGGGACTGTCGAAAGGGAGGGTGAACCAAATTTGGCATGTTTGGGGGGGGCTAATGTGGAAGGTGAGGGAATGTTTTCAGGTTAATGCTGTTTCAAGTAGACTGTTTGTCCTCTTGTTTCCCTGTCCCTTTTCCTCTAACGACTCAGCATACAGGACTTGCATATATGGTTCGGTGGGAGCTCTAGGTGGCTTGCATGGACGGCGAGTGATTCTTATGCAGCACAATTTTCCCTGGGAAGTTCTACTTCAGACATGAACTCAGTTAAGGTTCCACCCTGGAATATATGCAGTCTCACAGATCAGCGTAAGGCGCCGCACGTTCCTGGCCTAACTGCAGTGACACTCGATCTATGTTTGTTTTCTACAGGAGCTCCATCTATCGGCGGGTACATAGGCATGTTTGTAGGTGGGCCAAAACCATGCAGCATTCTAATCTAATTATGCACGCAGTGTGGCCATACTCCTCCTTTAAGGATTACTGTGTCACACAAGACAAGTAGTGTGAAACTTGCATAGACGCTATGTGCTGCTCTCTGGCATACTGCATGGCCACCTGATTAACTTTGTTGCAGTGTATGGACCCAATGTTGATGCCCCCAGTTTTTTGCAGAGGTGTGGTGATTGGCCAGCTTTTTGGACCCTGGAGCAATCATATGGGACGGAGAATTTATAGTTTGTCCTAGATTCGAATGTAGATAGATCAGGCGATACAAGGCGCCTGCATCCGTGAGCAGCTGCACATTATTATAGAGGACTTTGAGTTGACTGACATCTGGCACTAATAACATCCAAACGCTTCTGAAGGCACATGTAGAGCAGCAGCGCACAGATCGTGGTCCCCCATAGACTACTGGTTGACATCGCTTGATGTGTGACAAGACGAGTTGTCCACCTGCCTCGGACGTTGTCCGACTATGCCCCTGTCCTGCTTGAGTTCGTAATATCCGACAGTCCCTCGTGCGCATTTGCCTGGAGACTTCCACTGAGGGCCTTGCACGACCAAGTTTTCAAGGAAGAAATTAGGACTGTAATAGCGGAATACTTTCAGCATAATGATACACCCGAGATGATGCGCACCACACACTCTTCGAGGCGTTTGAGGTGGTACTACTCAGCAACTATATCGGCAAGCAGGCTGGGGTGCTCCGTGCGCGGCAAAGGGAGCTGGTAAGACTGGAAAATGAAATAAAAGAATTGGAACTCTTTTACTTTTTGGAGGGCAGTGCAACCATGTTAGCTGCGATACATGGGAAAGTCATTAAACAGAAAACAGGGGTATACCCAAATTACCCTCCTATACCTGGGCATCGGACATCATACATAAACAAAGAAGATGGATACAGAGGAATTAATATCTGATTATTTTTTCAATGTAGGGCACAGTTAATTACCCTAACATAAGTATATGATCGAGGCATGTGGGCTGCTGAATTTATATCTATGCATAGATCGCCGCCTAGTGTTGGGTCCGGATGATTGCACATTGTTGTCCTGGAAGAGTCTTCGAAGTATCACGAGATAGGTGGCTCCTCCCCTGGACTACAGTGCGCATGGGCATCCCCTCCATGCTCAGATTGTTTTTTACCGCCATTGGGTTCGGATGTACTTCTTGACTCACGTTCGGAAATTATACTAGTTACTTTTTTTCGAGGCCAAAAGGCCTTAGGGGCATCGGTATTGTCTTTCGTTCGGTGCTTTTTACCTTTCCAGTTCTTTGAACTCGACGTCGGAAGACTTTTGCCTTGCGACGCCAAAGGCCCATCGACGATGGAACGGAGTCCGTTCAAGCGCTGCCCCGTCTGCAACTCGAAATATCCCCACATCGACCTACACCCGGTGTGCAACAAATGTCTCTCACCGGACCACGACAAGGCCAGCTGCATGGCCTGTTCGAAATTCAGATCAAAGAAAACTCTCCGTCTTCGACGCGCTGCACGGCAGTCGGCGCGAGAATCGGCACCAGACCGAGAAAACATCTTCGGTGGTGACGACGAAGAAAATGTACAAGAAGAGGATCCGGAGCACTCGGATCCCGCGTCGGAGCCAGGCTCCACCTACAACGAGGACGAGGAAGAACTCTACGTCCATGATGAAGACATCGTCGAGGTAGGAGACGACGTACAACCTATCGGAGCCGTCGACGACGACTCAGGTGAAGAGCTAAGCCCAACCGCAGTTGCGGGGACCCATAAAGACTCTTCCACGGCTCAGGTCGAGGCATCGCCGGAAGACCTTAGCCAAGATCTTCAACACCGTTCTCTAGTCCCGCTTCAAGGCCCGACTAAGAACATTTCCAAAGAGCCATCAGTCGATAGGCCCCACTCAGTGGAGATATCGAAACCGAAAGACACGAAATCGAAACCGACACTGGTTAAAACAACCATCGGCTCGAAGACTTCGGAACCTTCCAAGTCCAAGCGTGCGCTCGACCCCTCTGGGTCGAAAGGGGGCGTCGAGCCGAAGATCGGATCGACTACGCCTGTGTCTACAGTGAAGCGCGTCACGCTCCCGTCGACTTCCGGCCCCAAAGATGGCGGCTCTTCCGACGGACTAGAGGCCCAGCAGACCATCGATCCGAAGTTGAAGAAGCCACTGTTGGTCAAGGCCTTCGACCCGAAGCCAAAAGTCGGATCGAAACACCCTACCGCGTCGAAGCACAAGGGCGTTCCTGCAAAGCAACAACGTCTCGAATCGACGCAAGGCCTCAAACGCACTGAACCGTCGAAGTCCGTTGAATCGAAGACACCGCCTCCATCGAAAACAGTCAGTCCGTCGCCGATGCTTACGGCGCCGATAAAGTTCGGACTACCCCCGATGGCGCGGCCTAAAACTGTTCAACATACTCAGGCTACCGACTCTGCCAAGTCGACGTCGGGTGCCGCGACCACTCAGCATCGGTCGTAAGACGTTGTATTCCAGCCACCGTCCCACGACAACCAGTCGAAATTCTACATCGACTCCGAATCAGGTCGACTCACTGTTTACCAGCGTAAGATCAGGCCTGAAACGCCTGTGGAACATTATAAGATACCTCTGAAGAAAAAGAGAGACTCTACCACCTCTCCTGTTCTTTTTGAGCCCATGCCATCATATGATCAGGGCTATGCCTACTCTCCCACAAATGTCACTGAGGATGTGAAGGGAGGAGACAATGAGGACCAGTTCAACTATTCCATTGATGCTGATCAAGATGAGTCCCAGCCGTGGGCTGATTCTGTGGACTCTGACCCACACACCACTCCTGATACTCTTTCATATGCTGTCAAGCCTTCGCCTTCTGAAGATACTGCTGCTTTCAACGCACTAATTGAGAGGGCGGCACTTAACCATGACGTGGATATGCACGCTGACCCCGTGGAGGAAGACTTTCTTTTTTTTTGTAAAAATTTTATTTAGTATTTTGCAGAAAAAAAGAAGAGGAAAGCAAGAAATCATACAAGCGACAGTCCCGCAATATTCCCCACACAGGGCGTGCTGTAGGAAGCTCAAAAAGGGATGCAAAGGGAGGCAGCATAGTATGTCATTAAAGTTCAGTTCTCAGAGTCAATGCATGCCGAAGAGCAGAAGGGAAAACAAGCTCAAACCCTTTCTTGGTCAACCGACCGGCAATAGTCGTGCAATGAGGGGTGGCGAAGCCCACATGGGGAAATAGTGCTGCATAAGGCTCAAAAATCTAACAACCTCCACAGGCTATGCGGTGCCGCAACAGTTGACAAACCAACATACCCAACTGAGTCCCGGCCCCCCCCCCCACTCCTCCCCCCCACCTCCCCCCCGGTGGTGGCGAAAACACACTCATTCACTCGAAACCCCACAGTCATACAATCCGATTAAACCTGGAAAAGGTGAAGAGCGCGAAACGCGGATGGGCAGACCGCAGAAGGCAGGCCTTGTGATAAGAAGCGGACCAGCAGGAGACCCCATCGGAACAGGACATTTTTAAAGTTGCCCAGGAAGATGTCCGCCATTCTCTCCATGCTCAGTAGTCGCCATAGTCTTGCGTGCCATAGTGATATAGCCGGGGCATTCGGTTTCTTCCAGGCTGCAGCCAGCGTGAGCTTGGCGGCTCCAAGGCAGAGCCATAGGATATGTTTATCCGCTTTAGTTTGATGTTCTAACATCGGGTCACGGAGCCCCAACAGTACATGAGCCATCGATTCCGGACCACAGCCCCTCCAACACCTGTCTGAAGAGGCTGGAAATATTCGATGGAGCTTGGACGGGTAGAGGTACCAATCTAGCATGGTCTTTAGGTGAGCCTCTCTAAGATCCACCGAATGGTTATGCGCCGTGATATCTCGCCAGAGACCTTTCCATTCTTCGTCGGCAACGTCTCGGCCCAGAAGGACCTCCCAGTGTTCCATGTAGCGGGGACGGGGAGATACCGCAGTGGCCAGCAGCAGCCCGTACAAGAAGGAAATCGTCCCCTTCATAGTGGAGGTGCGTAGAATAAAGGCCTCAAATGGTGAAAGTGGTCTCGTAGCGGCATCTCCTATTCCCGCTGAGGTTGCCCAGTGGAGGAGCTGGTTGTGGCGGAAGCGTTCAGTGGCCGGGATCCCATAGTCTCGCATGCAGTTATGAAATATGACAGGTGCCGCTCCGTGGAACAAATGCGTAAGAGCTCTACAGCCTCCCTCTCTCCATAGTCTGAAGGGTCCCTCCTGCATCGCCGGCGGGAAGGCCGGGTTGAAGTGTATGGGGGTAAAGGGGGACGGAAACGTGGTCCAGCGTTCATCACCGGTGACCGTATCCCACACCTTCAAGACTGTGCTAGTAGGTGTGCTGATGTAGGCATTCTTGGGCCTGTCCACCTTAGGTTTCCAGGCCAAGTCCCAGATCGATCTCCCAGCCACACTCCTATACATATGTAGCCAGTGTTTCTCTGAGAGCTGCTGGGACCATTCCACCAGTACTCGTAGCTGCGCGGCTTTATAGTACAGGTGCATGTCAGGGAACCCCACTCCACCCTCCTTCCGTGGACGTCGCAGCGTTGTGAAGGAGAAACGTGCCCGTCCACCCTGCCAAACAAATCTCAGCATCAAGGTTTTAAGGCGCCGGAAAAAATCCACCTCTATTGGGATGGGTAGGGCCTGGAAAAGATATAGGAATTTAGGGAGGAGGACCATCTTGAGAGCATGGATCCTGCCAAGCCATGAGATATACTTCGGCTTCCACCGATCTAGTCCGCTCGTACCTCTGCTAGCATTGGGGGGAAGTTAGCCGAGAACAATGATCCTACGGTAGGGGTCAGTCGAACTCCCAGGTATAACAGAGAGGCAGACGCCCATGGCAAAGGCGTGAGCAAGCGTACCCGCTCCACTTCCGCTGGAGGGAGAGTCAGGTTCAGTATGTATGATTTGTCAAAGTTGACCTTGAACCCGGCCACCGCTTCAAATTCGTATAGCACCGTTTGAATATGCGGCAATGAATGAGCTGGATCCCCCACTGATAACAGCACATCATCCGCAAAGAGGGAAATTTTGTGCTGCTCACCCGTAAAGGGAAGGCCCTTGATCTGTTCCCTCTCCCGCACCGCAAGAGCCAGAGGCTCGATACCCAAGGCAAAGAGGAGAGGGGAGAGAGGACATCCCTGCCTCGTTCCCCGTGAGTGAGGGAAACAGGCAGATCGATGCCCGTTAATCACCACCCTAGAGCTGGGGCTGCTGTAATTTGCACGGATCATTGTTATGAACTGGTGCGAAAAGCCGAAGGCGTCCAGGGTGCGGAACAGGAACCCTCAATCAACGCGGTCAAAAGCTTTTTCCACGTCAAGCCCCACCAGTATCGCCGGGATGCGGAACCTGGTGGCCTTCTCTATCAGGTGTATCACCTGCCTCAAGTTGTCATGTGTCTGCCGTCCCTTAATGAACCCGGACTGGTCCGGGTGAATGATGGCCGGCATCAAGTCTTGGAGCCTGCGGGCGATGATAGAGGAGTACAATTTAGCATCAACATTGAGGAGAGCTATCGGGCGATACGACGAGCATTTGGAGAGATCCTTCCCCGGCTTGGGGAGCACGGTTATCATGGCTTCGGCCATAGTCCCAGAAGTCATCCCAGTGACAGCCATTTCATTGAAAAGGGAGACCAGATAGTCGCACAATTCCGTCGCAAATGATTTATAAAAAAAGGCAGTATAGCCGTCTGGGCCCGGCGCCTTGTGGAGCTTCAGGGCCTTAATAGCCTCCAACACCTCCGTTCTGGAAATGGGGGCAGCCAAAAGCTCATTCCACTCTTTAGAGACCTGCGGTTTGGGGAGGTCAGCCAGGAACCTGTCTTGAGCTTCCTGATCCAAAGAGTCAGCCTCGTAAAGTGCAGCATAGAATCGGCCAAAGATGTCTGGCTTGTCCTCGTCCCGATGCTGCAAGGACCCCACCGGGTCCCGGATCCCTCCGATGTATTCCTTCTCTCTCTTGTCCCGGAGCTGACGGGCCAAGTGCCTTCCTACCTTCTTCCCCTGTGAGTATGATACACGCCGCAGCCTCAGGAGGGTGAACTCAGCTCGATTGGTGTAGTGGGCCTTTAATTTTCCCCGCACAGCCGTTAGGGGCCGGAGGGTCACCCTAGACGGGTTTGATTTGTGCGCCTGTTCCAAGATAGCAAATTCTGCCTCTAGGTCCTCCCGTTCCTTCCTCCTCAATTTATTGAGGTTTGCATTGAGACCTATGCAAGTGCCCCTCAGCGAAGCTTTGCAGGCGTCCCACGTGTTGAACACTGATGTGTCCGATGCCGGGTTAAGAGCCAGGAACTCCCTGATGGCTTTCCGTAGCTCCTTACAGGATGTATCGTCCCGGATAAGCGCAGCCGGGAAGTACCATTTCCGCAAGCCGTCCCCCCTCACCGACCAATGCAGCCCGAGGACCAGCAGGCTATGATCTGACACGGAGAGCGGAAAAACGTTGGAGTCACGGACATCTCCCCTGAGGGCCTGGCTCAAAAAGATATGGTCTAGGCGAGAGTAGGACTGGTGGACGTGGGAAAAGAAGGTATAATCTCGGGTCTGGGGGTGCAAGGAGCGCCAGCCATCAATCAACCCCAAATCACCCACCAGGCGTTACGTTTCGGCGGAGAAGACACCGAAATCCGCCCTCTGGGCCCGGGAGCTGTCTAGGTCCTTGTCCCAGACCATGTTGAAATCACCCAGTAAGAACAAATGCCCCTCCACAAAATTCCCCACTTTATCCAACAAGTCCTGGAGAAAGCTATTCTGCCTAGCATTGGGAACATACACCACCACAAAGGTGCATAATCGGCCGTATAGCAACCCCTTAACCATCAACCAGCGACCTTCCTTATCACAACATACCCCCATAGGTTGGAAGTGGAGGGACGCCCGAAAGAGAAGAGCCACCCCCCTATGTTTGGTGGAGGCAGAAGACCTGTAGATGAGGGGGAAGTGTTTGTGTCGGAGCCGGAGCTCATCTCTTCGCGCCAGGTGGGTCTCCTGGAGACCCACCACATCTAAGTGATGGTCAGACAAGTATTTCCAAAGTTTTTGGCGTTACTGCGGGGAGTTGAGACCTTTCACATTCCATGTGCCGATACTAAGAGGCATGAGGAAACATTAGGCCCCGTCGCTTTGCACTCGTTTTGTTAACATGCCCTTGCCCCCTTCCCGCCAAAGGCATCCAGGCGTCCCCTCGTGCCCCAGTCCTTTTCTGCATGTCCCCATCCAACCCCTCCCCCCCACACACCCCCCTCCCGCACCAGGCCCTAAGGACCCCAAAGCCCCGGTCCCACAGCAGTAAGAAAGAATTTCCAGCCATGGCACAAAACCAGTGGTTGCGTCCGCTTAATACCCCGGTATCCAAAGGCCCATGGGACGCTCCTCTAGAGGGGACAAGACTCATAGCAAGCATCCATCGGTCACCACCACCACCCTGCCCACCTCAACCCGGTCCCCAACTACCCCCCCACCCAGTCCACCCCCAAGATCCTCCAACAAGCAAACAAACAATAGCAATATACTCAACAGTCCCAGAGGGTAGTAGTCCGTAGAGTCCTCCCCTGGCTGGGGTTGGGGCACCACTGATGGGTCCCCCAGGGCCACGGTCCGGGGTGTCTTCTCAAAAAGTACAAATAAACCCACGGTACCTGAGTTCACGTGCCCCTCCGGCGCTATTCGGCCATCGGCCCAAGGATTAGGCCGCTCCGGAGCTCTGCTGGGAAGACGCCAACGTCGCCGAGGCCACAGATGCTACCGCCTCTCCCCTCTCCTGCAGGCTAGTTGTGCGGTCAGGCCTTCTGCGATCCGTCTCCGGACCCACTCTGTGCCACGAGGAGGACCGTCGTCGCCTCCGCGTTGGTGAACTGCCAGCCTCTGGTGAAGGAGTCGAGTCATCAAGGCCCAGAAGTTCTTTCGCCACTTGGAGAGAACGGATTTGCGCCAGCTTATTTTGCCACCTAAAGACGATGCGAAAAGGGTGACCCCACAAATAGGAAATGTTATGTTCTCGCAGAAAGGTGGTCACCGGGCGGAACTCGCGCCTCTTTTGGAGTGTCGTAGCCGCTAAGTCCTGATAAAGTTGAGGACGGTGCTCTCGGAACTGCAGGGACGGAATGTCCCGCGCTTTCCGCAGGATACGCTCCTTTAACTGGAAGTCATGCACGCAGACTAAAATGTCAGGGGGCGGCCCTCCTCCCCGTCTAGGCAAACCCACCCTGTGGACTCTGTCCATCTTGATATCATGCATGTCCTCCTCGCCGAGTATCTGCAAGAAAAGCGCCTGCACATAGCCTCGTAGGTCACCTGCTTCACCGTCCCACGGCACCGCACGTATGCGGATGTTGTTCCGGCGGGAACGGTTCTCCAGATCCTCCGCGTGGGCCTGGAGGTCTAAGTTCTGCTCTGTGAGCCGAATCACATCCTGCTGCAGTTGGTGGACATCGTTCGCCATGCTCAAATCGTGATCCTCCAGGGTAGCCACTCGCTCTCCGATGCTGTCCCCGTCCCTTGGCACCTCGCGGAGATCCGACGCCAGTTGAGTGCGGAGCTCAGAAATGTCCTCCTTAATAGAGGCGAAAAGTTCCGCCATAAAGGCCTTGGTTGCAGGGGCCTCATCATCTTTCTGCCCGGGCGATGCGCTAGGACCAGGGGATGCCAGGTGTTGGGATCCTTTGGGCTGGCTATCCTTGCCGGGCTTCCCTTTGCGCAGTGAGGAAGACATCGCTGCACCCCTGTTCCGTCGGGAATGCAAGGCGGGAAATCACCTTTCAACTGTACGCAGTTCCGTCGAAGTAACTGCACCCCGTCCCAGTCCAGGTCACAGCCCTAGCGCTCAGTCTATCCCAATGATCCTTCGATGGATTCGGTGGACCCAGGCGGCATATGGCGTCACCACCCCACGCCCTCTGCGATCGGCCGAGCCGGATCCCGGAGAAGACGGTCCCGGGCCCACAGTCGCCAATCCCAGGCCTCAGCGGCACCGTCGCCCCTGTGCCGGTTGTACTTCGGTGCAGGGAAAAGCACAATGTCCAGGGGTCCTCTATGCCATGCGGCGCCACCAACTCGGTCCCGTAGTGCCGTAGGTCCATAGGTCCCAGTTCCGAAGCCTGAGTATTCGCCTCCCGCAGCGAACTGTAGCCCAGTAGTGGCCGCCACGTCCGAAGCTCAGTGTCCCCAATGCACCGAGCCGTCTCTCCTTCCACAGCGGGGGGGGAAATGAGGTTCACTCCAAGAGGGCCGACCAGCCCGTCAGCTGTCCGCCGCGCGGGTCAGGGATTCTTCGGGGATCACTCGCGGCTCCGGGCCGTCTCACCACATTGCGCTCAGCGGAGCACCGTGCTCATTCACCGCCCCCAAACTCTCCGTGTGTGCAGGGAGCTCAGTAGTAGGGTGGGCCGCAGCACACGCTCCTTTCCTTCGCGGCAACCAGGCCGCAGTCCTCGGACTCGCGTAGCTCGTGTGGCCGGGAGGCTCAGACCCCACCACTCTGGACCATTCCCCCCTCGCTCCCGCCAGGAGCCGTTGAGATATCCGGGGCAAGTCTCCGCTACTCCGGGCAGTTGAAATCACCTCCTGCTTGCCCCACGGCACGCTCCGTTCTGCTGCCGCGACCAGGCCGCAAGCCTCGGGATTGCATAGGCAGCAGGCCGGACGGTGCAGTCCCCCTCTAGCCTGGGCCCCGCCACCGCACTGCGGCCAGGATCCGTAGATGTGACCGGGAGATTACTTGTCTTTCCGGGTGACCCCAATCAAAACCTCCAGGGCAGCCGCGGTCCACAGCTCCTTACGATCAGGCCGTAACCCCCAGGGTCCACACAGCGCTGCCGCTCGACCTCGCGGTACACCCGCTCCAGTCCCGGCGCCGTTCCCGGGGCACCTCCGCAGCCAATTCGGGGCCGACGGTCGGGCACGGCCTCCAGGAGATGCAGGTGTGTCCGGAGAGCCGTAAACGAGCCCGGGGCCGGGTGCTTTACAAGGCTATAGAAGGCCCGGCGCCGGAGGGACTCGAAGCACGTCCTACTCCGCCGCCATCTTGGCCACGCCCCCGAAGACTTTCTTTTTGATACATTCTCCACATCAGAAAGATCTATAAAAACTCGGCCTATGCTCAAAGGTGTGCTCAAACATGCCAGTGACATTTTTAAAGAGCCCACTAAAGCAAGGGTGGTGAACCCAAGAATTGAAAGGAAGTACCGGCCTGCGCCCGTGGACCCTACCTACATCAAGGGCCAACTCCCACTGGACTCCTTAGTGGTGGCTAATGCTCGCAAAAGAGCGAACTCTCAGACAACGGGTGATGCTCCTCCTCTGGGAAACGTGTGGCAGCTCAAGCTGCTAATATTTGGAGGATCTCCAATACCCAAGCCCTGTTAGCAAGATATGACAGGGCACACTATGACACGTTAGAGCAGCTCATGCAACACCTGCCAGATACTTATAAAGAGGGAGCAGAAATGCTTATACAGGAGGGGAAGTTGATCTCCAACGCGTCCATTAAGTGCGCGTTGGACGCAGCCGACACAGCAGCAAGAGCCATAAACACTAGCGTTATGCTCAGGAGGCATGCCTGGCTCCGTATCTCTGGCTTTAAGTCTGAAATCCAAACTACCCTACTCAATCAGCCAGTAAACCCTGACTTCCTGTTTGGTCCAGAGGTAGACACCACTCTTGAGAAGATTAAGAAGGACACTGAAACTGCGAAATCCATGGGAGCTCTGCAGTCTCAGCAGTTATGGGGCGGTTCCTTTCGTCGCTCCGGTAACAGGGGAGCTTCTAGAGGACAAGCGTCACAACAAGCCCAATACACCAAGGGAGGCACACACACCACCTATAACAAGAACAATAGGGGTGGATATCGTGGAAACAGCACCAAGGGCAGAGGACGTGGAAATAATGCCAGATCCTCCGTCACTAACAAGCAGTGACGCCTTGTCACTGCCCCCCGACCATATAACACCGGTCGGGGGGAGACTCCAACGGTTCCTGCCAGTCTGGGAAAGCATTACCACGGACAGGTGGGTGAGACAACTTATACAACACGGTTACTGTCTAGAACTAACCTCCACTCCACCCAACATACCCCCAAGGCACCGTCCTATGTCCGCCAAGCACATGCACTTATCGCATCAAGAAGTCATATCCATGCTGCAAAAAGGGGCCATAGAACTCGTGCCTTTGGAACAACAGGGAAAAGGGGTGTTTTCACTGTACTTCTTAATCCCAAAAAAGGACAGGTCTCTCAGGCCCATTCTAGACCTGAGACCTCTAAACCTATACATCCTATCAGAACACTTTCACGTGCTAACGTTACAGCAAGTTCTCCCGTTGCTCAGTCAAGGAGATTTCCTAGCAACCCTAGATCTGAAGGATGCCTACTTCCACATTCCCATTCACCCCAGTCACAGGAAATATCTCAGGTTCACCATCAACAACCAGCATTACCAGTTCAAGGTCTTGCCTTTCGGGGTCACTACAGCCCCCAGAGTGTTCACAAAGTGCTTGGCGACAGTGGCCGCGCATCTTCGGAGGCAACACATCCATGTCTATCCGTATCTAGACGACTGGCTGGTAGAAGCAAAGTCAGCCCAGCAGTGTGCCGACCACATGTCACGCACAATCCACCTCCTGCACAGTCTGGGATTTTCGCTCAATTACCAAAAGTCCCATCATCAACCCGCACATGTACAGAAGTACCTAGGCGCGGAAATAAACACGCTCGCTGCCACGGCGCAGCCAAACTCAGCGAGAGTCAACAGCATGCAAATTCAAGCCACAACACTCACTCCCAGCGCACATGTTCATGCAACTAATAGGCATGATGGCCTCCTGCATCTTTATAGTACTGCACGCGAGGCTACACATGCGTCCGCTTCAGGAATGCTTGGCACGCCAGTGGAACCAGGCTCAAGGACAGCTAAAAGACCGTGTTGGTGACCGGTCGTGCATACAACTCTCTGCATTGGTGAAACACACAAAACCTTTGCAGGGGACGACCGTTCCAGGAGCCTGTACCACAGATAGTGCTGACGACGGACGCATCTCTCCAGGGCTGGGGAGCGCATGTCCTCCATTATACAGTGCAGGGACTATGGTCACCGCAACAGCAGAAGATGCACATCAACCTACTGGAACTTATGGCAATCTACATGGCGATGAAGGCATTCAAGTTGCATCTCTGCAACAAAGTCGTGCTGATCCGGACGGACAACATGACTGCGATGTATTACATCCAGAAGCAGGGGGGACACACACTCCACAATTGTCACACCTAGCACAGTGCATGTGGAAGTGGGCCATTCAGAGAAACATGTTTCTCATGGCGGAACACCTCCCAGGCAGGGACAACCAGATGGCGGACCTGCTCAGCAGACACAGCCATCAGATGCACGAGTGGGAGATACATCCCTCAGTGCTCCAACCATATTTCCAGCAGTGGGGTCATCCAGAGATCGACCTATTCGCCACTCACGAAAACGCAAAATGCCACACATTCGCCGCCAGGTTCCCACACCCGCAGTCTCAGGGCAATGCGATATGGATGAACTGGTCGAACAGATTTGCGTACGCCTTTCCTCCAGCACCACTCATACTGCTAGTGGCACGCAAACTGAGGCAACACTCCATGACGCTCATCCTGGTTGCTCCAACGTGGGCACGGCAGGTGTGGTACACCACGTTCCTGTAACTTTCCGTAGTTCCACACCAGTGCCTAAGACTCACACCCAGTCTCCTCACTCAGAGCCATGGCCATTCAGCACCCAGATCCGCAGCAGTTGAGCCTTGCAATATGGCTCCTGAAGTCATAGTTTGGCTACCTGAACCTGCCGCCTGATTGCATGGACATCATAAAGGAGGCTAGGCGACCTAACACCAGGGCCTGCTACGCGGCAAAATGGAAGCGGTTTGTTATCTATTGCTCCAATAATAACATAAATCCACTTGATGCTTCCACGCAAAACATCATCGGTTACTTGCTGCACCTATACAAGTGTAATCCATCAGGATACATTTAGCTGCAATGGTGGCTTATCTTCAAAATAGACAGCACCTATCTCTTTTCAAAGTGCCAGCCATTAAAGCTTTTATGGAGGGACTGAAAAGGGTCATTCCTCCAAGACACCCGCCTTCGCCTGTCTGGAACCTCAACATAGTCCTCACCAGGCTCATGGGCCCACCATTTGAACCTCTTCACTCTTGTGAGATACAATTTCTCACATGGAAAGTGGCTTTTCTGGTGGCAATTACGTCGCTACGACGAGTTAGCGAGCTGCAAGCCCTCACTATTCAGGAGCCTTTCATTCAGATACATGCTAATAGGGTTGTGCTGCGCACCAACCCTAAATTTATGCCAAGGTAGTGTCACAGTTCCACATTAACCAAACTATTGAACTACCTGTATTCTTCCCAAATCCTGATTCAGTAGCGGACAGAGCACTACACACACTAGATGTTAAACGAGCTCTCCTGTATTACATAGACAGGACTAAAGATTTCAGGAAAACTAAACAACTGTTTGTTGCCTTCTCTCCACAGCACAAGGGCAACCCAATCTCTAAATCAGGTATAGCCAGATGGATTGTTAAGTGCATCCAAATCTATTATCAAAAGGCTAAACGCATGTTAACCGTTCCCCCAAGAGCGCATTCCACACGCACGGCTTTCCTAGGTAACATTCCTCTAGAGGACATATGTAGAGCAGCCACATGGACCACCATACACACATTCACCAAACACTACTGCGTGGATGTGCACTCAAAACAGCAAGCTGCTGTAGGTCAGGCTGTTCTCAGAACTCTTTTTCAGACTGCTGCAGCTGGCACGGGCAACCGCCGCTAAGGAGGGTACTACTATTTATTCTATGCATAGATATAAATTCAGCAGCCCACGTGCCTCGAACGGAATATGCTACTTACCAGTATGCATCTGTTCTTGGCATGTAGGGCTGCTGACATTTATATCGCCCGCCCTCCTCCCCGGTGCCTGTCGCAGCTGTAGCACTCAGAATTAATTCAATTATTCTCATGCATGGCCATCACTTACTATATCACACTCCATCTCTGCCACAATGGCGAAAAACAATCTGAGCATGGAGGGATGCCCATGCGCACTGTAGTCCAGGGGAGGAGCCACCTATCTCGTGATACTTCGAAGACTCTTCCAGGACAACAATGTGCAATCATCCGGACCCAACACTAGGCGGCGATCTATGCATAGATATAAATGTCAGCAGCCCTACATGCCAAGAACAGATGCATACTGGTAAGTAGCATATTCCAATTCTACACAGACCGTTTATCAAAATTAATTCGACTCACATACATGCCATGGGACTGATCTCTGACCATAAGTCATTCTAAAATGCATAAATACAAAACCATACAACAATACATGTACATATGACAGAAAGAAAAAAATTATATATACAACACTCTACATAACCAATACCCCAACAGGTTATTTGATAGCTAGTGTTCACACATTAAATCTGGGTGTAATGTTCAGAGGTAGTCCTTACAGCACCTGAGGTAAAACACCTCTCTATCCTTTACACTCTGTGCTGCCGTTATTACAATAATATTTTGGGATTAATGGAGACTCCTCTACAAGAAGCTGTTGACGCGGACGCGTTTCAGTTGTCAATTTCTTCTGGCCTCCTCCGGACAAGGGCAATAAAACTAATCTAAAATATCCATTAAAAAAAAAATATATATATATATATTCAAATGTAAATGTAGTGCTTATATAGCATAGCGCACGAATCACCCCCGAAGAGGTCTCAAGGCGCTGTACACATACCGCTGTGGAACCCTTCCTGGCCTTTCCCTGTGAAGTGCCCACTCCTGGGCACCCCCAAGGTGAAGTCAGGCATCCTAGTGCTGTTGGGGCCGTTGTGGAGATTAAGCAAGCTATTGCCCAGAGTTGCAGAGTGGGACCCATGATTAGAATAGGCACCGAGGCGAGAATTATCAGGTCCGGGGAAATTGAGCTCAAGACCCGCCGTGGTGAGAATTGAACCCTGGTCCGGGCCAGACCTCTGCATCAGGGTCTGCCGCTCTAACCATTGAGCCACACTTCTCCAAGAATAAACCATTGGTTTCACTCACGTTATAGTTAAAAATTAGCATTTCAAAAACCTTAGAAATTCACTGAAAAAACTATAGGTTTCACACATGGACATTTCACTCATACAAAACCATTGAAATTCCCCCGTTATAGTTAGTTCAGTTAACTATAACTCGCGCGCCCGCAATGCACTGCTGATGACGTCACATATTACATCTCTCATGACATGGTCAGTGACATCACTCATGACATCACTGAGGACATCTCAAATATTGCTTCAAAGGATCGAAGCGTCGTCGACCCATATGGAACAGCTTGCACATGAATCCACTGTATAAAAAAAGTGCATTGACTGTTCGTTTTAAAGCTTGACATAATTGACATCTTACAAGCTATATTTGTCTTGCCTGAAATGTCCTTGTGTGTTTTGTAAAGTGTAATTGTCATGCTTTCTATAGGATACTGGACTGTGTCCCACTAGATTCTTGTTCTCAAACCTTATTTATTGGATTTATTATATTCTTAAACTATTGGTAAGCCCACACACACAATCAAATTGAATAACCGTTTTAGGATCTGGGCCCACAAACTCGGTGACAATGTGAACAGGTCCGCCAGTAGCCTTGTGTCTTGTCATACGTACTACTGCCAATTTAACCTCCTCTGCTTCAAATATTAGGTTGCCTTATTGCAGTGCTACCAAAGGAGGTACACACAAGGAAAACTCGTCTGCTGAGCCATTGATGCCTTCAAAATGCACGGTCCATTTTTCGGGCGATATATGGGAAGAAATAGCTTGGCCATTACTTACACTGAAAAGTGGGCTATTGACAATCTCCATAAATTGGACACTGTCAGCCTTTGTAGTTACCTCCACCAGGTCGGACCAAGTCTCCTCCCTACGCTCAGTTTTCCTCCTCTCTAACACTTTTGTTCAAGGCATATGAGCTGTATATCATATGCTTTAGCATAGTTCGCCAGCTGGTGTTGAGTTCGGATGTTTTCTCTTTGTTTTTGTTCAAAGAAGTCTTTGCAGTCACGTGGTAGGTGACTCCTCCTTTCGGTGATAGTGCATATGGGCATCGACTCTAGCCCCAGATTGTTTTTTTCTGCCATTGGGTTCGGATGTGTATTGCTGTGCGCCGGTTCAGTATCGTTTTCGAGCCCCTTCGACGTGCAATCCTCTACCCTCGACGGTCTTTCGATCGCGGTTTCCCATTCAACGCGTATCATGTACACTGTAAAAACCTTCGATCGGGAACTTCGAAGCGGGCCGTCGGACCTATCCGTGCCGACCACGCCAGCAGTCGATGGAACGGACTCCGTTCATGCTATGTCCCGGTTGTCGTGCTAAGTTTCCACGCACCGACTTGCACAAGGTCTGCAACCTGTGCTTATCCTCGGAATACGAAGAAAAATCCTGCGAAGCGTGTCGATCATTCCGATAGAAGAAAACCATCCGTGATCACCGGGCTCGATGCCACGAGATGCAACGCGGCAGCGGCTCCGTACCGGACATCTTCGGCGAAGGCCTAGAATACCACCGTCCTGCCGTAGAAGCCGAAGAAGAACTGGTCTCCGTGTCCAAAGCTGACTCCGACATGGAGGAACGCCTGAACGCCACTCCGGGTCAACGTACCGTGAGTAATGATTCCCATGTGCCCACTCAAACAGAAGATAAGGCTCCGGTATCATTCTCGGTCTCCGGTCAACAAAGAGAAAAAGTTTCAGATGCCCTGCCCTCCAGCCGCCTATGAAACATAAACACAAGCCTTCCTGCTCTGGCTCGAGCCGGCCCCATTCCGGTGCCGAACCAACACTTTCGGCACCGAAACATAAGGAGAAACATGTGCCACTTCCCACGCCACCGGCACCAAAGATACCTTCGACACCGAAAACCTCTGAGCCGAAACCCTCCAAAACAAAAGACGCTGAACCGAAATCGGCCAAGCCTAAAGCCTCCGAGCCGAAACGCTTCCTACCTAAAGCTCGGATCCAACACTCTCCGTGCCGAAAAGTTCAAAGCTGCAACATGCCACTCCGAAGACTCCACAGCCTAAACCGGCTAAAACTAAGCATTCGGATTCGCAACACTCTGCACCCAAAAACACTGAGCCCAAATCTTCGATGCCGAAATCAACTCCTTCCAAGGAGCTTCCATCCGAAGACACCTCTGGATCCAAAACAAAAAAGACTTTGTATTGATCCGGAAACTGGACACCCTCTGGCTACTCTTCCTAAAAAAAATGGAAGTTAGACCTCTCAGGAGATGCCCATATACATCTGTAGAAAAAAAGAGATATGGGTACTAACCCTTCGCCCCCTTGCATACCTCCCTCTCCTCCTCCTATTCCCAATTTACACCTCTCAGGAGATGCCCATATACCTCTGTAGAAACAAGCATTTGCAATGCAATAGGGCTCGCATTAATAAAGTTAGAGGTATTAGTATTGTAAATGACACATTTTTTATTTGTTTGTTTTGAAAATAGCTAAATGAATAAATTTGTCATTTACTATGCCAATAGTGTTAACTTTTGCAAACGTGACACCTATAGCATTTGTTATGCAATATGTGTTGTATTTACATGACTTAGATGTATTAATAACAATGGGTTGTATTTTTTTCAATATTTAATACTTAAATAAAAGTTATTGTAATTTATAATGGCAATAGCTTAAACTTTTGCAAATAACTTTTTGGAAGATTATGTTTATTGTATTTTATTGTGAAATGCAAATGCAACCATGAGGCTCTCTACTTCAAGCCCGGTGAGACAGAAGTTTACCTGATAGATAGGGTACAGCCGCCGTATATGACTTTGCTCTAATTTAAAAGGCAGTCCTGTTAAGACTGCAAGTTTGTCACAAGGCGTGCGGATGACTTGATAATAGCCGTAGGGCTTGCTGGTAATAACAAAGTTCTACAACAGCAAAGAAAACGGAACACGGAGGGACTGCGAAGCAGGCGGCTGGGATGGAAAGCCCAATGAAAAGCAGGGCGTTGTAAAATGATTACATGCGAGGTAGTAAGTGCCTCCTAGTAATCTTGCATCGCGCCGCTGGTGTGGGGCCGTAAACTTTAAGTGGCTGATAATACCGTAGTTGTGTGAGGATGAGAAGCACAGAGCACAGTTAACTGCACGCAGGTGGCTGGAGTGAGAAGCCGGCATGGAAGCGCTACGCTGCGAGGTAGTTACCTGGGGCAGTACAGATGTTGCACAGCTGACGTATACCCGATGAGAAAACGAGAGACCATGGGGTCTGGACAATTTATATCTACTGCCACCTAATTGGTCAAGGGCAGGAGACTGGCTGTTCTTAAAGGTGCAGCTGGAGGCTGCTGATGCGCTGCAACGATGGAGCTGGGTATGTCGATTTATTTAAAGACACAAAAAGGAGATTGCTAACATTGTATGTCACGCGTAAATAGTATATGACAAAACTGAAGGTAACTGACGCGCTGCATGGATGGAACAGGGATTGTCGATATATTTACAGACACAGTGGGGAGGTTGCCAACATTCTGTGTCACGCGTAAATAGTAAATAGTATGGAGCTAATTAAATCGCGAATTGGGCAGTTCTCTCTAGAGTCACTGCAAATAAAGAATAAGATGACGATGAAATGAAATAAAAAAGCTCTTATAAATTGGACTAATATGGAAACATGGGGTACCTGGCTACCTGAAGATGGGAAAAGGGCAGAAATGGAAACACACCCATATAATAACAATTCAGAGAATGACGTTTTTTACCATGGGAGCTAACTGTTACATAATCGTAGCTGAAAAACAAAGTTCGGGCAGATTTGAATACTGCTGTCATGCTAGTAAAGACAAGCCCTCGGCATTGCTGTGGTGGGGAGGGGAGGGCGGGGAGATGCAAGAAGGGAAGAATAGGTGAGAATAAGGGTGACGAGACGCACGGGGAGCAGCAGCCTTTGATGTGCCGGCCCGCCGTGGGCAGTGAATAATTAGGGGAGGAGAAATGCCAGAGCACACGCTGGGGAAAGCTTGTGGGAGGGAGGCTGGTGGCTTTGATGCTGTGCACGCACTTTTTCACGGGCACAGCATCAAATCGCCCCTTTGGTTAAGCTCTGGATAAGCTCCAATATGTCTCGACATCTGCAATGCTTGCGCATTGGCAGAGGTCGAGCCCTAAAAAAGAGATATGGGTACTAACCCTTCGCCCCCTTGCATACCTCCCTCTCCTCCTCCTATTCCCAATTTACACATTACACCATCATATTCACCACCTCCAATGTCACCTGACTCACAGGATGACGATTTTGGGGATGGGGATGGGAATGGGGATGACGGTCATCATTCCTCACAAGATCCGGAAATACCACATGACACCGATCCCTGGGATGATTATAATAAGGTTCCAGATCAACCTAATGACCCTGACCTGTATCCCTCCAGACCTTCCCCACCTGATAATAACATTGGCTTTGAACAACTTATCAACAGGGCTGCCCAATATCACTGGATGGAGCTACATACAGACCCTCTAGAAGAGGGTTTCCTGGTAGCAACGTTCACAAACTCACAAAGGTCTACTAACACTTTACCCATGCTGAAAGGTGTCTTAAAACATACCGACGAGGTATTCAAAGACCCAGTTAGAGTCAGGATACTGACACCTAGGGTGGATAAAAAGTACAAGCCCGCTCCTACAGACCCTGTATACATAAAAGGTCAGTTGCCTTTAGACTCTTTTGTTGTATCTAATGCCCGCAAGAGAGCTAACTCTGAAACTACAAGCGACGCCACTCTTCCTGATAAGGAGTCTAAACTTATTGATGCCTTTGGTAAGAGAGAGTAGCTTCACAGGCCGCTAATTATTGGCGTATTGCCAGTGCTCAGGCTCTGTTAGCACGCTACGACAGGGCCCACTATGATAAGTTGGAAAAACTCCTGCAACATTTGCCAGAGGAGTATAAAGCTAAAACTAACATCCTCATTCAGGAAGGGAAGCTCATCACCAACACTTCCATAAAATGCGCCCTAGATGCAGCAGACACAGCTTCTCGTGCTATCAACACTAGCATACTGTTGCTAAGACATACTTGGCTTCGAATCTCTGGATTCAAGCAGGAGGTACAATCCTCCATACTTAATCAGCCCTTTGATAAAGAGCATCTTTTCGGGCCAACAGTAGATATTTCATTAGAAAAAATGAAGAAAGACACTGAAACTGCAAAATCCATGGGAGCCTACAATTACCTTCTAGCAGGGGTTCCTTTAGTCGCTCCTTTTACAGGAGTGGCTCAAAAACACTGGTGTAAGAAAATCCCTCCTCTTACAAAGGGAACAACCACTCTAACTCCTCCAGAGGCTATTTTCGAGGAGGTTACAGAGGAAATAATAACAAGGGACGAGGCAGAGGTAACTCCAATAAACAGTGACTTCCCTCCACTACCCCCGATCATTCCACTCCTGCCGGGGGACGTCTCTACCAGTTCCTACCTGTCTGGTATTCATTCACCTCAGATAAGTGGGTAATACAAAATATCCAATATGGTTATTGCCTGGAACTTACCAGCACTCCACCAACAATCCTTCCGAGAGAGCGTGCAATGTCACCAGAACATCTCACCCTGTTAAAACAAGAGGTAGTCTCTCTATTACACAAACATGCAATAGAACCGGTCCCAATACGTCATCAAGGGACGGGAGTGTACTCCCTATACTTTTTTATTCCAAAAAAAGACTGCTCCCTCAGGCTGGACCTCAGACAACTAAACCTCTACATTCAATCAGACCACTTCCACGTGATCACCCTTCAACAGGTGCTCCCATTGCTTCAGCCAGGTGATTTTCTTTCCACTCTAGATTTAAAGGACGCCTACTTCAATATTCCCATTCACCCAGCTCACAGGAAATATCTCAGGTTTATGGTGAACGGATGACATTACCAATTCACAGTCCTCCCATTCTGTGTAACTACAGCACCAAGAGTCTTCACCAAGGGGTAGATATATCAAGCCGTTAGCGATTCGCAAAGGCTGGAATTCGCAGAATTCCGGTGTTTGCGAATTGCAAACTGTCTTTTTGCATTTTTTGACATGTAACAAAAAATCGCAAAATAAGGAACGCAAAAATTTGCGATTCTTTATTTTGCTTAAGCATTTAAGGAATCGCAATTTTGCGATTCCTTAAATGTTATGTATGTAGCATTTTGGAATTGCGAATTTAGGTTAAGAAATCGCAAATTACCACCAACTTGTAGTTGGTGGTAATTTGCAAATTCTTTTAAAAATGCACAATTTGGCATTTGTGAAGGTGGCATGTGACGCACATACATGCCCATAGGGCATGTATGTGCGCCATATGCACACACATGTAAAATTCAGGGGTGCAGCAGGGTGTTCTTGAGACACCCCTGCACCCTTGAAATTATTCACAATTTGCGATTAGCAAATTGCGAATCGCAAATTGAGAATTATGAATGGGAAATTATTCCTTAAATGCGAATTCGCAAATTGCGAATTCGCAAATAAGAATAAGAAATCGATAAAAATAGCGAATTTCTACATACATCCCATTTTGCGATTTCTAAATAGCGATTCCTTAAAAATCGCTATTTAGAAATCGCAAAAGGGTATGTTGATACATCTACCCCCAAGTGTCTAGCAGTAGTTGCAGCTCATTTAAGAAATAACATCTACCCTTAATTAGACGAATGTCTAATAAAAACCAAGTCGCAACACAGCTGCATACACCACACTCACAAAACAGTTCAGCTGCTTCACGACTTGGGATTCACTATCAACCTCACCCAGTCTCATCTTCAATCCTCCAACACGCAAGCATACCTAGGAGCCACAATAGACGCTTGCAAAGCTCTAGCGTACCCCAACCCAGTCAGAATACGCAACATGCAAACCTTAATATCACAATTTCAACCGCAGCACTCACTATCAGCCCGAGTGTTTATGCAGTTGATCGGAATGATGGCGTCTTGCATTCTAATTGTTCCTTACGCAAGACTCCAGGTGCGTCCCCTACAGGAATGCTTAGCACGTCAGTGGAACCAGGCTCAAGGTCAGTCAAACGATCTGGTGTTGGTGGACGGCCACATTCATCGCACTCTGCAGTGGTGGAATACACAAAAGCTTTCCAAAGGGCGGCCATTCCTCTACCCGGTTCCACAGATAGTGCTCACAGCAAAAGCATCCCTCACTGGTTGGGGAGCTCATCTTCAAAAACATATCATTCAGGGCATGTGGACTCAACAACAAAAACAACGCCACATAAACCATCTGGAGCTGCTAGCAATTTTTCTGTCCTAGTTCGTACAGACAACATGACAGCAATGTACTACATACAAAAACAGGGGGAGGGGACCCTCTACAGCTTTCACGCGTAGCTCAAAGCATATGTAGATGGGCCGTACCTCAAAAAATATATCTCCTTGCAGAACATCTCCCAGGAGTAAACAGTCAAATTGCAGATCTGCTCAGTCGTCAAAGACAACAGATCCTCAAATGGGAACTACACCCTCAAGTTCTTCTCCTATTTTTTCAAATGTGGGGCTACCCAGACATAGATCTGTTTGCCACACACCTCAACGCAAAATGCCCAAACTTCGCGTCCAGGTATCCACACCCATTGTCCAAAGGCAATGCGCTATGGATCAATTGGTCAGGGATATTTGCTTACGCTTTTCCACCTCTCCCGCTGATTCCATTACTGGTTCGGAAGCTCAAGCAACATTCCCCCACAATGATCCTAGTTGCTCCCACATGGGCTTGACAACCCTGTTCACGACCCTGTTGGAACTATCAGCAGTTCCTCATCAAAAACTACACCTCTCCCCCTCTCACTCAGAACCATGGAGAGAGAAGGCATCCAGATCCCAGTCAACTCAACCTTGCGAACTGGCACCTGAAATCCTAGAGTTTGGCTACCATAATCACCCGCCAAACTTCATGAATGTCTTTTAAGAAGCTAGACGCCCTACCACAAGAACATGCTATGCAGCAAAATGAAAACAATTTGTAATTTATTGTAATAAAAATCAAATCAATCCGCTTGATGCTTCAATTCAAAACATCATTTGCTATCTGTTACACCTACAACAAGCTAACTTAGCATATACATCAATAAGACTGCATCTTGCTGCAATAGCGGCTTACCTACAAAACAGACAACACTTGTCCTTGTTTCATGTACCCGCTATCAAAGCCTTTATGGAAGGACTCAAGAGAATCATTACTCCTAGACTTCCACCTTCTCCTTTGTGGAATCTTAATATAGTCCTTACAAGACTCATGGGCCCACCATTTGAGCTGGTGCAAAAATCTCAACTACAATTTCTAACTTGGAAGGTAACATTCCTCATAGCAACCACATCTCTTAGGAGAGTTGGTGAGCTCCAGGCACCAACCATACAAGAACCATTTTTACAAATTCACCAAAATAAAGTGGTTCTTAGGACTAACCCCAAATTTTTACCCATAGTCGTTTCTGCCTTTCATCTCAACCAATCTGTTGAGTTACCGTGTTTTTTCCTCAACCAGACTCAGTGGCAGAACGTGCTCTCCACACATTAGATGTTAAGAGACCAATACTTTATTACATTGAAAGAACTAAATCTTTTAGGAAAACCAATCAACTTGTTACTCTTTTTACCACTGCATAAAGGCAATCCTATCTCAAAAGCAGGTATTGCATCGTGGGTAGTTAAGTGCATACAAATATGCTACATTAAAGCTAAACACACATTAACAATTCCCCCTAGAGCACACTCTACACGCAAATCAGGGGCTTCCATGGCATTGTTGGGGAACATACCCTTAGATGATATTCGCAAGGCTGCAACATGGTCTGTACCACACACATTCACAAAACACTATTGTGTAGATGTGTTAGCGAGACAACAAGCTAGTGTGTGCCGAGCTGTTTTAAGAACACTATTGCAGACCACTGCAACAGATACAGGTTAGCCACCGCTTGGGAGTAACTGCTGTATAGTCTATGCTAAAGCATATGATCTACAGCTCATATGCCTCGCACGGAAAATACTACTTACCCAGTATGCATCTGTTCTTGGCATATAGAGCTGTAGAGCCATATGCGCCCACCCACCTCCCGGTTACCTATATCTGTTCCAGTACTCTCTTACTTAGATAATTAAACATGAACATCTCTTTCTACCCTTAATAACTCCATCATCACCCTTACGGCAAAACAATCTGGGGATGGAGTCGATGCCCATGCACACTATCACCAAAAGGAGGAGTCGCCTACCTTGTGACTGCAAAGATTTCTTCGAACAAAACCAAAGTGCAAACATCCGTACCCAACACCTGATGGCGATCTATGCTAAAGCATATGGCTCTACAGCTCTATATGCCAAGAACAGATTCATACTGAGTAAGTGGCTTTTTCCTTTTATATCGAGCACGTCTAGATGAAATTTGACCCCAATCTTTTGGGAGTGTTTTAAGCTCAGACAATAGCAGTTTATGAGCATCCGAGCATACCATGTCAAACCAACCAGGTTTATTTTTGGGTGCCTTAATATGGGGAAGGCACAACATAACCTTAAAATCTGCCTCAGTCGTATGATAGGCACTCAAAAAAGGCAATATCATCAGGTTAATTCCCTAAACAATAGGCAAATTCCTTGCATTTGCAACCACAAGATCCTTCATGAATACGTCTGGGGTAACCTTGGCCCCCTTAGTTCTTCTACCCTGGTCACTAGTTTTATGATCCAACATATATCTAGTAGCTGGAACAGAGGTTTGAATAAGCAGACCTCTAATGGAGACAACAACACAATAGTGGTCACTAAAATCAGAGACACTTGGATCAAAAAGGCCGAAGCAAAAATAAAATCTAGGGTAGTGCTCATGCCACGTCCAACAGAGGTAGGTGCAAGGCTACCATCTGAGTTTCTAAATGCTTTTGTCATTACACATCCCATATTAAACTCCATAAAATTTTAATTTAAGCATCCTTCTGCCGGACTATGTTCCAAGTGAAAAACAACCTCCCCAAGAAATTGGCCACAGAGGGAAAAAGAATAACAACACGGTGTATATTAAAATCGCCCACTAGAATGAGACCAGCTCTAGGAATTACCTGGGAATCAAACTCTAAAAGCTGGACACGCAGGGCAGACAACGAATTAAAGTCATTAGGGCCTTGAGTCTCATTATAAAAATTCCAAATCAAGAAACTACCACATAAAGAAGAGGAAAATAAGGTAGCTTGGACATTAGGAGAAATTAAAATCTGGTTTCTCATTCTACAATCCAGTGAGAGAAAAACCAGGGTTTGTAGCCCACCCTTAGGTCTACCCTCTGGGGATGGTATGGCAGGGTTGAAAAAAGACATATAGCCATCTTAAAAGAAAGGAACTGTCAGTCTCCCAGGTCTTCTGAAGACAAATTATAGAAAAATATTTGAGGTAAAACTGCTTATCTGGGTTCAGTCTTTTATTATTTACACCTGCCACATTCCAGGAAGCTAGTCTAGGGTCACTAGTGGTAATATTATGGGCCAATAGTATATGATTCCATACTGTGCCAACAGGGTTTAAATCCTCCTAGCATCAGAGGCACCTGACCCGTGAGATTTTATATCAGAGTTACTATACATATTATTAAAACCTACAGTACTCAAGACTGCAATCCTTACGGGTGATTAAACCATCGGAGTCCCCGATGGGTGGCCCCGTGTTCAGAAAGGATGATAATAACTCCTCCAAAGTGGACATGTAACCCCTAACCGGTGCCCTTGCATTCACCCCCACAGGATAGTGGTATTCATGTATGCTGAGGATGTCACATTATACTTTCGAGACCCTCAGATCAATTTGGACCCGCTGATTAGGGAATTCACGAGATTCTGGGGATTATGAGGAATTACTGTAAACTGGGCAAAATGTGTCTTGTTTCCCTTGACAAACGTGTCTGCGAAATTCTTTCCCGAAAGCCAGATCGAATGAGCAGATGACCCAGTAAAATACCTCGGATATGGCTCCGTAGAGACATAGATGAACTATGGAAGAGTTACAATGGGCGCATGATAACCTGGCTAGATGACCATTTAGAGAGCTGGCGGAGGCTTCCACTATCTTTAACGAGGAGGTTGAAAATTGTGAATCTCCCAAAATTCTTGTACCTATTTATAAATTTGCCATTGTCTCTACTGCTTTATTTTAGGAGACGGATCAGGTCACGTTTGGTGTCCCTAGCTTGGGCTGGAAGGCAACTTCGGATTGCCTTGGAAATACTGACGCTTCCTTTTGAGCAGGGGGGTTGGGCGCACTGGATATGGATTTTTACTGCTACAGTGCTCAGGCGCACTTTGGACACCATTTGCTCTACTCCACTAAATTTCAGGCCCATACTGCCCCTGAGCATGATGTGGTTGCTCCATGCCCCACACCAATGGCACTTTTTCAAACTCCCAACTACCAGAGGGAGCAGATTTATACAGTGGCATGTACAGTGGGGACCTGGAGGGAGCTCAGACGACAAGCTAAATTAGAACACCTGTTTGCCCCATCAGTGCCACTCATAGGACACCCCTTGCTACCCATCACCCAAGATGAAAGCAATAATAATCATCATCAAAGCTTTATTCGAGAGTTATACTCATAAAAGCACAAACATACATTTAAAATACATCATTTAAAAGATTATATCCTAATTATATAAAAATTTTAAAACAATTGTGCAAACATATACAATGAAAAACTTTGATGCATAATTTACACAGAAATCAGACACTACCCCAATCAATTTACTTTTGTAAGGATTGCCCTCCGTCTGATGGACCATGCCCACCCCAGGTATTTTTTGCTGTTGCCAAGACAGCAGGCATATCGGTGGAGGTACAGAGTATTCGTAGTGCCTCAACACCCCTAGATGTCCCTAGGTTTCTACAGACAGGGGCTAGCCAGACTTTTCTCGGGGCAGCGTAAGCTTTGCACATAAACAGAAAGTGGCCTACACTTTCGTCTGCTGCACCACAGACTGGGCAGCAAGAGGTGGTGGAACTCCTCCACCGACCAGTCAAAGATCTCAGGGGGAGGCCGCCTGATCTTAACTGGAAGAGAAGCTTCCTGTCCCCTGGGTCCATAATGCTGTCCCAATATGGTTCAAAGGCAGGACACAGTTTAAATTCAAAAAAGCGTCCTGTCATGGAGTCAGGTCTCGTTTTATTCCAGAGTCTTCTGGCTGCCCAATCCCAGTATAGGCCCTTGATCGTATTTTTGCTTGGAAAGGGTTCCTCAGATGGATTGTCCCATAGATTTGAAAGTTCAAGCTCGCCTAGGGCAGTCCTGAGATTTTTTAGCCAGACTATCTTATGGAAGATATCAGCTTCAATTATGGCCAGAAACCCCTCAGCATAATGCCGGATCTCTGGGGTAGTCCAAAGGCGTCTCCAGTAAAGGATCGGGCGCAACCTCGCTTGGTCACTAACTGATCTTCTCCCTAGATCAAGACCAAGTGAAATTAATGGTGTACTCTGCGGGAGTCCTGTAATTCCCCTAAAAAACATATTCTCTGATATCTGCAGAGGGAGGAGCTTCCCAAATCCCCACAGCTCTGCCCCATAAAGGGCAGACCCAAGAGCCTTGGCGTCATATACAGCCAAGACAGGTTTTATTAGCTTGGACCTCGACTTTTTGTGTTCCACCCGAAGCGCCCCTGAAATCTGTTGGTGCCTCAAAACCGCCCTTTCTATATGCTGGGACCATCTCGAGTCATTTGCTATCTGTATCCCAAGATAGGTAAATACAGTAACCTCCTCAAGCTGACAGTCATTCAGGAATATTTTTTGTCGGGGTCTACGTTTTGATGAACAAGCCATCAGCTTGGTCTTACCCACGTTGACTTCCAGGCCATGCTCCCTACAGAAAAGATCAAAAATATTTAGAGCTCGCTGTAGGCCAGCCGGAGTTTTGGACAGGATTAACGTATCGTCGGCGAACATCAGGATCCGAACCCTGAGGCCCGCCAACGATGGCACATCTACACTGGCGTCCAGCATCCGGGCCACTATCCCATTTATAAATAGGGAGAAGAGCAGGGGAGCCATTGCGCACCCCTGTCGCACTCCACGCTCAACCGGAAAGTCAGCGGAGGATTCGCCATTCATACCCCATTGGACCTTGGCGAAATTGGATTCGTGCAGCCTCATTATCAAGGTGAGTAGCTCTGCCGGAAGACCTATTTCGCGCAGAACTGCCCAGAGCTTTCTCCTTGGGACCAGGTCAAAGGCAGCCCGCAGGTCAACAAAAGCAACATACAGGCTGCCTTTGCCAAGCGCCACCGTCCCCCACTGCAGCAGAGCAAAACAAAACACCTGGTCAACTGTACTCGTAGCCCGCCGAAAACCAGCCTGATAAGGGGACAGGGCATTGTTCTCTTCAACCCAATTCATTAGTTTATTTACCACCATCCTCCCTACCACTTTTTGGACAGTGGCGATCAAGCTTATCGGCCTGTAATTACCCGGGAGAGACCGATCCCCCTTTTTATATATAGGTATGATGGTCGCTCCCCTCCATAGTTCGGGGACAGCTGTTCCCTTCGCAATAGCGTTTCCCAGAAGGAAAACATATCTGGCCCACCTCGCCTTGTCGTTTACAAAAACATCAGAGGGTACACCATGTAAACCAGGGGCCCTTCCCCCGGTAGCAGTGCATATTGCGACTTCGGTTTCTTTAAGGGTGAATAAATTCCCAATAGGGAATACAGCTGGAATTGCTTCCACATTCTTAAACTCTGCAGTCTCAGCATATTGGGGTTTGAAATAATCCACCCAGGCACCCTCAGTAACATTGTCGGGTTTGTCTGGGATTCCACCTCTGCGCCACTTCACAATATTCCAGAATAATCTGGAATCCTTAGCCCCTGATGCCTCTTTTAGTTCAGCCCAATGCTTTTCGTCCCATGTTTTTTTGCTAGGGATATATTAGGCCTTGGACGTTATTCGTCCTGTCATCTTGGAAACCTTAAACACCTCCATTGTGTCCAAATCGGTCCCACTCCCCTGGAAGTGTGCCATGGTGAGGGCACTTCTCAAGAAGCCCTCCCTGGACCAGAGCAACTTGTCCAACTACCGCCCCATCTCGTTGCTCCCCTGGTTGAGTAAACTGCTGGAGAGGCACGTCAACAATATATTAACAGACTATCTGGAGTCCAACTGTCTGTTGCGTGCCTCCCAGACAGGTTTTCGCCCTCAACATGGCACGGAAACCGCTATGTTAGCGGTTACAGAAGAAGCAAGAACGACTCTGGATCAGGGAGGAAAGGTGGCCATCATCTTGTTAGATCTTAGCGCCGCGTTCGACACGGTGAACCATGCCACGCTATTACATCGACTGGCGGGCATGGGCGTGTCGGGCGCGGCTCTAGATTGGCTCACCTCCTTTTTGAGTGAGCGCTTTTTTCAGGTCTTCGAGGGTGAGAAAGTCTCTCCCAAACATCCTCTCAGGTGTGGGGTCCCTCAGGGCTCCTCCCTGAGCCCGACCCTTTTTAACGCCTACATGGAACCTCTGGACAGGATAGTCCATCTCTTTGGTGTGCGTATTGTCACCTACGCGGATGATACGCAGCTGGTGGTCTCGCTAGACCACGCAGATGGATCATCCAACACCTTAGGCCCCTGTCTAGAGGCGGTTGCCAGATGGATGCAAGCCTCCTGTCTGAAACTCAACGGGGAGAAGACAGACATCATTCTCCTCGGAAATCCCTCCCCGTCTGCTCTTGCACCCGTCTGGCCACCATGTCTTGGCGCTCCTCCTGTCCCCAAGTCCCAGATAAAGAGCCTCGGGATCTGGCTTGACACCGCCCTTGATTTCTCGGTCCAGGCCACTAAGACCGCCGCCACTTGCTTTGGACTAATGAGGATGCTCCGGCGGGTGCTCCCTTTGCTCCCTTTCCAGGCGAGGAGGATCATGGTCCAGGCCCTGATTCTCTCTCGCCTGGATTATGGGAATGTTCTCTACCTGGGAGCACCGGCTTCGGTACTTCAGAGGCTTCAGGTCACACAAAACAGCGCGGCTCGCCTACTGTTCAATCTGTCCCGTCGGCGAGGAAGGCTCTGAAAGACCTCCATTGGCTCCCAATGGCTGCCAGAGTGCAGTTTAAGGCTTTGTGCATTCTGCACAAATCCTTTCATCGTGCAGGCCCAGCGATTTTGCACCCTCTGGTCACGCCCTATGTCCCAGCACGCCCCCTTCGGTCCGGTACCTTGCAGCTGGCCACCTCCTCTAAAATCAATAAAGCCCGTTGGGGTGGCCGCTCCTTTTCCCATTCGGCGACCAGACTCTGGAACGCCCTCCCCTTCGCCATTCGAGGAAATAGCAACCTCCTCTCGTTCAGAAAGGCCTTAAAAACGCATTTGTTTGCAAAATCCTGCTGATCTGCCCTGAGCCTGCGCTAAACCATTTTATCTTCAAGCGCTGCGAGGCCCCAGGGCAGTTATGCGCTATACAAATGCAATTTTTCATTTCATTTCATTTCATTAGTGCTTCCTGGCGCCACTAATCGCTGCTCTGTCCCTATCCCTAATTGCTCTGCCCAAACTTAGCCTAGCTTCCCTGCACTGTTGGTTAAACCACCTAGCAGGTTTTGGTAATAGTTTACTATTTGTCTTACGGGGTCTCAAGAAGTGTGGTTTTAAAAGGGAAAAGAGCTTGTCGTGTATGTCAGTTATTTCTCTGGACCCTGGAATTACTGGGTTTGCGTCCTCCATAGCGGTGATTGCAATATCCACCTTAGAACTTATGAATGCCATAGATTCTGCATTAGCCAATACACTCGGCCAGTTAAGTCTGCGCATGTTGTTGGCCATAGAAGGCAGCGGACCATCAATCGATTGAGGATTCCCTGGTGTGACCAACCACCAATTATGGGTCACACAGAGAGGATTGTGATATCACTCCAATCTGCCCTTGATTACCATGTCGCTTACCAACTGCCACAGGTTCAGGCTACAAAGGACATAATCTATCCTGCTTTTGTTGCGACCATTATCGAATGTACAGGCACCTTCCCTATCGCTCTTCGATCTCCCATTTAAGGCTCTTAGTCCTTGCTCCAGGCAAATGGCATTCAGTTGTAATATATCTTTCGTCCACCGCCTGACCGGGGCCAAATTTAAAATTGGAACGCCCAATTGCATGTCTTCCTCTCGCCCCAAGGGATCATGGGAGCTATCCAATGGTTCGAAAGTTCTATTTAGGTCACCAGCTACTACAACTTTATTCCCCAAGGACTGCATTTCCAGGGAAGTGGACAGAGCCTCTATAATAGGTGAATTTCCTATAATACTGCCCCTGGCGTAGATGTTATAGATATCTATCCTTCCACAGTGTTCTGATGCCATCCTTATCATTTGGATGTCCTTGCAACCCAGGTCCACCACTTTGATTGTTACTTGTAGGCATTGCCGTATCCAAATTGTAAGGCCTCCCATCGGTCGGCCCCTGCCGCCTCTAGTAGCTGGGATTGCAAAGTTCAAATAACCGGGAAGAAATATAGGTTCGCAGGCTCATGTCTCTTGGAATAGACAAACATCAAAGTCATTGAGGTAGTCTATCCAATTTTGGGATGCCAGTTTGTTACTCAACCCCGCGATGTTCCATGAAACCATCTTGCCTGAACAGGAGCCATCTATAAGAACTACTTCTACAGAGGGCACCCATGACTGACTTCCTAGAGTTCCTTCATGCCCCTCCGTATCTCGATTTTTACCCTCATTATTATGCACAACCTCCCGAATACCATCAGTGTTAGTTATTATTAGATCATCATTATCAGATACCCCAGGAATTGGAACAGACTCCCCACACATTGCCACCAGATTCACAGTTTCACAGCTAGTACCAATATCGTTTGATTCCACATTTTCGATTGTCATAAGAGCTGATACAAACTCCCCACACATATCCCAACAATTCATATTTTCCCAGTTGTTCGTCGTATAATCAAAATTAAATTCATCATACCCCGAGCCCTGGAGATTTTTTCCCTTTGGTCAATGAGTCCACCCCGGATCTGCCATCACTTCAAAACGATTATACGTTGGTACATTACAAAGGTTTCCCCGTTGGAAGGATGCAGTGAAAGGAACAAATCCTGGTGAGGGGAGATTATTGTGACCACCTACTTCAGGGACTATACCAAATTGAATACCTATTGGTCTTGGGTAGAAAAATGTGAGATCGACAACACCAATTCCAGCACTACTTGTACCCCAATTTTGCCTCGTAATCCAGCGTACCACCCTGGGATCTTGGAAATTAACGACTATACAGTCCCCCTCCAGGCGCTTTGGAGTACAACCTATCCAATCTGTCCTTCTTACTCCAACGATCAACCCGTCCACTTCCCTGGGCAATGGTCTATTGGTCCTTAACCAGTGCATTGCCTTGTTTTTCAGCATCTGGAAGGATTATCTTTGCCCATCCTGCAAAGGGGGTACATTGGTGAGGATAGCAACAAAAGGATAGGAATCTGGAGGGAGATTCATAGGCGGTGTCCTACGAGGCGCCCTCGTAGGAAGTGTATCAGGCAAACTAAGGGCAGGAACAACAGGGCGGGATGTTGGGATGCTTGGCGGGGCTTGGGAATTGTTCAATACAGGATTACCAGTTTTGGAACTATCTTTAGTACCCGTGGCTACAATATCTGGACGTTTTCTGGGTTGAGAGGTATTAGTACTTCGGTGATTCGGTGGATGTAAGTTAGCCTTAGGGATTTGTCCCGTCAACCTGGGCCTATTTGTAGTGGTGGCTACAGGGGGGAGAGGCTCAGTGGCAGATGCACTGTTTGCCAGCCCACTTGATTTCGTAAGGTTATTACTATCCCCCATCGTAAGATGGGACTTGATTAGGGATTTGGTAGAAAAGAAATTATCTAGGGTAGCCTGCTCGAAGTGGTCTAATCGATCGGCTAGTCTTTTTACCTGTTCTTCGATGGGAGTCAGGAGAGACCTGATCAACCTCTCCAAGTGTAGGAGCAGGGGTGAAACAGGTGGTGGAGTCTCGTCCGATCCCACCACTGAAGGGTCACTAGGATTGAACGCAGAGCTAGCCGAGGTGGCTCCGTCCTTAATAATCTCGACCCCATCGGAGCCAATCCCATTAGACTCGCAAGGAGTACACAAGCCTATTCCAATTTTCCTAATTTTTTGGGAATGTTTAGGAGGATAACATTTCTTCGGGGCAATACATCTTTTTCTTTTGGTGCACAGTTTGTTAGTAGCCACGTAGAGTGGCACACTCAATTGGGCAGTAGTTGCCTCACTAGTGGGTAGGTCAGTTAATATAGTAGGTGAGGTAGGAACCAGAATGGTCCCTTCATCACCCGCAGAGAAGTTAATCATTGGGCCAGGTGACTGAGGAAAGGCATAGGGTGTTTCTAGTACCGCTGACAGGATTAAAGATGATAGGGGAGGGACCAATGCCGGGAAGCCCAAAGATGGCCGTTTCTCCAAGGGAATTTTAAGGAGTTCTATAGATAGCCTGCGCTCGGCTCGTCGCTCCGCCAGAGCGATCTCTTTATCAATGTCTTGAGTTGCCCGGCTAAAGTATTTATCTAGGGGACCCAGAATTGTTTGCCCCGCCTCGGGCTGGGGGGAACTTTGGTCAGGGGTAATTAAGGGGGGAGGCATACTTAACAGGCAGTATACTTAAAAAGGGGAAAAACAATGTAAACAAAACACACTATGGCAGTAACGCAATGTCAGAGAGTAGGCCCAGCCCAGCCTCCTGCAGCCCCTGACGGCCACAGACGGTCCCGCCCTTGTCCCGGGCTTCTCCCGCGCGCTCCCGCGCCGCGGGAAGTGTTGATTTCAAATATAGGCAATTAGTTAGTTGGTGGGGCGGGGCGAGCAGGGAGAGCGGCCAGGTGATGCAGGCTTGGGTTTACTAGGACTCCTGGGAGATCGAGTCCTGGTCCCAACGCGCGCAGCCCTGCACACAGTCACGCACCCACAGCTGTCAGCCCAGGTCCAGGAGAAATACCCACGGCGCTGCGGGACCCGCGGAGCGGGTTCCGTGAGGTATGGCAAAAAGGGCAACCGGAACCACAATCCAAACAGTTCGGCAATAGCGTCCCCCCCCCCCCCCCCCAAGATGAAAGCACTCGATCATGCAACTGACAACAATGGGATCTGTCTACCCAGATGGCAAATGTATAATTCCACTGAGCAGGAGCATTGACGGGGCAGGAGCAGTGACGGGGCAGGAGCAGTGACGGGGCAGGGGGAGTGACGGGGCAGGGGCAGTGACAGGGCAAGGCCAGGGGCAGTGTCAGGGCTGGGTCAGTGTCAGGGCTGGGTCAGTGTCAGGGCTGGGTCAGTGTCAGGGCTGGGTCAGTGTCAGGACTGGGCCAGTGTCAGGGCTGGGCCAGTGTCAGGGCTGGGTCAGTGTCAGGGCTGGGTCAGTGTCAGGGCTGGGTCAGTGTCAGGGCTGGGGGCGGTGTCAGGGCTGGGGGCGGTGTCAGGGCTGGGGGTGGTGTCAGGGCTGGGGGCGGTGTCGGGGCTGGGGGCGGTGTCGGGGCTGGGGGCGGTGTCGGGGCTGGGGGCGGTGTCGGGGCTGGGGGCGGTGTCGGGGCTGGGGGCGGTGTCGGGGGCGGTGTCGGGGCTGGGGCGGTGTCGGGGCTGGGGCGGTGTCGGGGCTGGGGCGGTGTCGGGGCTGGGGCGGTGACGGGGCTGGGCCGTGACATGGCATGGGTGGTGACAGGGCAGGGGCGGTGACAGGGCAGGGGCGGTAACGGGGCGGTGACTGGGCAGGAGCAGTGACTGGGCTGGAGCGGGGGCGGGAGCGGTGACGGGGCGGATGTGGTGACTGGGCGGGTGTGGTGACTGGGTGGGTGTGGGGACGGGTGCGGTGACAGTGACGGGGCGGACGCGGTGACGGGGCGGACGCGGTGACGGGGCGGACGCGGTGACGGGGCGGACGCGGTGACGGGGCGGACGCGGTGACGGGGCGGACGCGGTGACTGGGCGGGAGCGGTGAGGGGAACTGGTAGAAGCAGCAAACGGGCAGGAGAAATGACTGGGCAGGAACAGTGATGGGACAGGAGCAGTCGACGGGCAGGTCAGTGACCGGGCAGGAGCAGTGACTGGACAGGAGCAGTCACTGGGCAAGTCAGTGACCGGGTAGGAGAAGTGACCGGGTAGGAGAAGTGACGGGGCAGGAGCAGTCAACGGGCAAGTCAGTGACCGGGTAGGAGAAGTGACCGGGTAGGAGAAGTGACGGGGCAGGAGCAGTCAACGGGCAGGAGCAGTCAAGGAACAGGTCAGTGACCGGCCAGGAGAAGTGACTGGGTACTATGGCACTGCTATCCTTGTCATAGTTTGAGGAGGAGACATGCACCTCTTGTAAGCTAGGCAAAGTCGGAGAAATCACAGAGATTGCAGAGGCTGTTTTTGGAAACCCTCAAAGCTGATTTTGGGTTCCCCGGTCTGCCCTGCAAACTATTCATTTTTGTATTGCTTGAGTTCAGAGAGGCCCTTGAATGCTTGAGCTGAAGCCCTGACACACACTAGAGACAAAATGAACCAGTGGAACCTGCCGACAACAATAAAGAAGCTGCATACACAACCACTGGACATTGCTTTTGTTTCCACACCAGTCTGGAACACATGGGGATCGTTTAATGATTTCTGCCTTTTGTATGATATTTCATAGACGGGTGGGACCAGCCTGAGCAATGACAGATCCCTGGACCAAGATTTCAGAGCAGTTGAAGGCACTGTGCCAGTGTGGCCGGAATCTCTGGGCCTTGAGCTGTAGCACCTTGGGATGTAAAACAGGTGAATGCAAGCAAACATCCAAAGCGCCAAGAACTTTAGAAGGTTGCCTGTGACGCGGCAAAAATATTTTCTTCTAATCATTCGTTACTTGTGCTGGCCACATAAGAAAACAAATGTACTGGAGATGGCGAAAGTACAAAGCCTGGCAAGAGAAGCACTCAAAAAGCAGCACATGCTATAGTACACCAGTGGGATTTTAGAAGAGAACCCCAAGCAAAGCAAGATTAGTCCACACAGACCCACATTCTGGGTCCACAAGGGGTTCAAAGGCTGGCTCCCACCCCAGACTCTCAAAAGTATATTACCCGATGCATGAATCAGACCATGAACTGTAAAAAAAAATCAGGCTGGACGAGCCAGTGCAGGAACCATATAAATAGATTATGATTACATGAAATACCACAAAAATACTTGCCCAGTTGCTCCGAGCTGCGCTAATACTGAAAAACGGTGAAGTACTAAATTGTTTCAACCTAATATAAACGTATTTTGACTTGTACGTATGTCCTTTGTCTATTTCCTCACTTATATGCTATTGCATGACTTCCTCTGATTTGTCTTTAAAATGTATCTTTTGTCCCTAATATTTGTCCTGAATTTTGACCTTCTGTCCTTAATTTGTGTCCTGAATTTTGACCCTTTGTCCTGAATTTTCACACTTGCCGTCCTGATATTTGCACCCATGCCAGTTGGTCACCCTAGCTATTGGGATATTTAACTGCGTTGCTTTTATTGCTTGGCAAGCGCCGCGTGGCCCTGCGCCGGGGAGGGTGTACTACGCCACGGGTGGTCGATTGGCTCACGGACGCAGCCTATTGCCAGGAGCAATTAAATAACTATTGGAAATTGATGCCGGTGCACGCACGTGCCAGAGATTCTTGGTTTCCCTTGGAGGCGCACCTGGCAGCTCAGGTGGAGACGCTTGTGAACGGGGGTACTGATGAGGTTGAGGGTCAGGGTGGAGCAGCTGCGGAGGCGGAGACGGGGACGGGGAGGGCTCCCCGTGAAGGCCCGATGGGACCGGGGATCACTCGAGCCCAAAGCTGAGCTGCCGAACCAGTTTGTGTTTTACTACTGCAATAGCGGAGTAACCCCCCCTCCCCTCCTTCCTGTGCTATTTCTGACTCTTCGTGCAAGGTGGAACATTCCATCCAATTTGTAAATGTGAAATGTAGAAATATGATTATCCTGGAAAGTTGTTCTACTGTGATGTCTAACCCTGTTTGAAAATCAATAAAAAACATGCTTAATTACATGCAAAAACTGTAATCATACCTGCCCCATGCTGGTCGCTTTCATCTGTCCATGGAATAAGCAGACACTTAATGTCTACTCTATCAGGTGAGCACTTTACACCCCTTCTTAGGCAGGATTTGCCGCATCACCTCCAACGTGATGGCCTCATCAGAGATTGTGCGCTTGATATTCCGTCTCCTCCTCCATTACAATTAATAGAGATTTGCCAGAGTGTTTTTTCAAGTTTACAGTCGCAAGTGATGTGACCGAAGTCGCTGTTCTCTCCCAGGTCGGGTGGAACTCCCAGCCAACACGAGCCGTCATCTTCGAGGACTGCGTTGTTCCCGTGGCCAACCGGATTGGCTCCGAAGGCCAGGGGTTCAGCATCGCCATGAAGGGCCTGAACGGTGGGAGGATAAACATTGGTGAGGGACATGCCAGGTAGGAAGTCATGCAAGTCTTCATCTCCTCCTTGTGGCTGACAGACCCCTCTGACGATGTCCCTCTTTCTGCCGCCAGCCTCCTGCTCCCTGGGCGCAGCGCATGCATCGGTTCTCCTGGCGCGCGATCACCTTGTTGTCCGGAAGCAGTTTGGGGAACCCCTGTCTAATAATCAGGTGACTGCTCAATGATGCCCCCTTTTTTCTTTTCATTTCATGAAACTGTACTGTTCTCCTCCCGCAGTGCACAATGCCCAGAATGTCTCTTGCGCTTATGAATTCTTTCCTCTTGTATCACCAAGATAATTATTGCTTCCTGGAGTGCACTACGCACATTATCTCACTCAGTCTTCCCTGCCCGACCCTCAGTGTAACCCTTCCCCTCTCCATAGTAAACACCCCCAAATACTCTGTTTCCTTACATACTCCTGTAACATGCATCTCCGAGCCGCTCAAGAAGCCCATACTGAGCTGGTACTTTCCTCCTGGCATCCCTGCTTCTGTAACTCTCTGAAGTCACTACAAGTAAAGCCTGCTCTTTTAAACCATTTCCCAAGCATGTGGTGTGGATGATTACAACCTCTGCTGTAGCCAGGATTAACTTTCTCACATTAAGGCTCCATGTTGTGCTATCGGAGGGTAAAACCTATTGGTTTGCCTCGAAGCTCCCCTTTGTGCATTCTCCTAAAGCCTCAGCTGGGGCCTTCTCCTGAAACCTGAACTCCAATTCCTTTTCCATATTGGACTGTTAAACGCGTCTGTCCGACTTTGGGTAAAGTATGCCTGTGTTTTTCTAGTTTTTAGTATGCATGGAGGGACTAGCGATTGCCTTATGTGGTTATACCAGCTGTTGTGGTCATACAGGTAAAGCGCTGTTTGTTTGCCAGGAACTTCAGCACTGACGCAGCTTGCTTCATTGTCAATGCATCCAGTGCCTGACGCCTCTTGTTTCTCGAATGCACAGTATCTGCAGTTTAAGCTGGCAGAGATGGCCACCCGCCTCGTGGCGTCCCGGCTCATGGTGCGGACCGCTGCCCAGGCCCTGCAAGAGGAGCGCAGCGACGCCGTGGCGCTTTGTTCCATGGCCAAGCTGTTCGCCACGGATGAATGCTTTGCGGTGAGCAGGGCGGGTGACGAGATGTATTTGGCAGATTACTGTGTGTCTTCTGACTAGACTGATTACTGGGGGACATCGGACAGTTAGAGCTGTACGTGGTGTTATCGCAAACCCATTGTAATAGACCATGTTCCAGCAAGAATTATATGCAACTACATGTATGTAAAGGTATGCCCTCATGCCTTATGTCGTTTTATTAGTGTGTACAATCAAACGTATAAGGCTGGCTTTTCTAACGTTTGTTAATAATAGATCAACCCATACGAGATGTTCAGTCTGGAATAACCCCTGGCTCATTAAATAAACATAACTTCTAAAATAACCAAAAACCTATATATTTATGATTTGGGTGACTATCCTGAAGAGAAGGCAACCTGGCTCAGGTCTTCATAGTAATAAATATTCCTGATAAAATAAGCTTCCAACATTGTAATAACCTCACCGGCTTTAAGATGGCCACCGGGTTTAACCTTCTAATTTGTAAAACCGTAACAATGTCTTCAAGACCTCTCCCATTCTTTGCAGATCTGTAACCAGGCTCTGCAGATGCACGGGGGTTACGGCTACCTGAAAGACTACGCTGTGCAACAGTTTTTACGGGATATCCGGGTGCATCAGATCCTGGAAGGTGAGATTGTGTCAAAACTAAGTTGTTTACGAAATATTCCTCCTGTATCTCTGCATCTTCCTACTCTGTCCACCCTGTCTTCATGACTGCTGCCTCTCTTTCCACTGCTTTCTTTACCTTACTTGTGCTCTCGCTTCTTAATCTCTCTGGTTATTTCAGTCCTAGTCTCATTTTGTAACCTCGGTCTTTTGTTTGTCGGTACTGTGTTCGCCATTAGATGTGCACAGAGTGTGCCCTCATTCAGTGGAGGGTGGCTACTGCCCTTGCTAACATGGCTGTGGAGAGGTGGTATCTAGGCTGGTTTCTGAGTCGGTAGTTCGGATCACACCTGACTTGCCTCTCTGGGAATCCATATTTTACACAGTGAAATCCTTTGAAGATGCTCTCTGCTTTGGTTGGTTGATGTTCTACAGTTTTAACCGGACACACAAACTTGATTGGCATGGTATGCAACCAGTGCTCCCATTTTTTATTTTATGGAAAATTGTAATGTCAGGTGTCAAGAGAAAGCAAAAGAGACACAGATGATTGGCGGAATGCAGAGCAAATCAAACCTTCACCCCAGTCAAGAGATCTGGGTTAAATCCATTGTTCTCTTCCTCACCATGCCACCCCAGTTTAGACCCAGCCACATGCTGTTTAGACCCAGCCACATGAGAACAGTCCAGCCGGAACTGCTAAGCCAGGTCCACCCTGGACCGGAAACCAGGATCCTGGGGCGGGTTTCGGGTCATGTGTCCTCCTTAGCCAGGCTGGCTTAAATCCGGTGGCACTGACCCCGGGACCCACGTCTGGGCATACCCGGCACAGTGTGCTCTCGAGGGCGAGTCCCCCCTCTCTGATATCGGCAGCTGAGTTGGTGCATGGGGTGGGTGGTCCTGCTTCCTGTACTGGAAAGTGTGACCCATCATTTGACTGGAGTGGTCTGATCGGACTGTGGGGTGTGGAAGGGCTTTTTCCTCTGGCTGACTCCACTGCCTCTGTGCCCTGGAGTTAGTGGCTGCATTGAGTTGCTGGGCACAATTTGGGGAATCCTCTTCCCCACTTCTTACTTCTTTGTGTTTCTGCCCATGCCTCTGCTGTTGGTGGGCATGTGAGAAGACTGTTGGCTCTTCTCCACTGGCCTCCTGTGGATCAGTGACACGATCACATCATGGTCCTGTCCAAGAAGTCAGGGGTTATTTGGTGGTCATTTTCAGGCTACTGCGCTTGGGGTATCTCCTGTTCGTGCCTGATCCTGGGGGTTTACCCGCTTGTTGACCCCGGTGGACACTGAGCAGCGGGCTTCACTGCCTCCTCCTTCCTCTTTGAGTAGTTGACGTCTTTGGTGGCTGTACGGGATTTGTGGTTATGCCATAACCAGGTGGAGTGGTCATAGACCTCCTGGTACAAGCCTTTCATAGCGCCTTCCGGCGTGATTCTTCTGCCTACATTTCTTCATTGCGGGGGTACACTGGCGTGGACTGCCCCACTGAGGGTGCGATCCGTGTTGGCTCCTTCTTCCTGTGTGATGGGTTTCTCCGGTCCCCCCTGTTCTCCCTGGCCACTCTTGGGAGTGAGACTCCCTTCCACAATGTTGTACCCCATGGAAAAGGATAAGCCCCCATACAGGGGAAGATTGGCAAATATACTAAACCCACTTCTTCAGCGGAGCCCCCGCCTCAGTCTGTGGCCCTTATTGTCTTACAGAGCTTAAATTAATAATCTCAAATGCTCACTTTTGTGGTAATGAGGGCAAGCAGTTTAGGTTTATCAGAGGGTAGTGTTAATGCATTTGTTGAACACACACAGATTCAATAAATGAGACACACACTCCAAAATAAACTAGAGCCCAATTAAAAAAATAACAAGAATTTTAATAATTATTTTAACACCAAGAACTTCGTAATTCAGTAAATACTTTTCATAATAGCGATTTTGCAGGTAAGTAAAAATAGCACATAAATGCGTTTTTTTTGCGGTAATGCTTTCCAATGGAGAAAGTCATATACTTCAAACGGGTATTTGCAAACAATTCTCAGGGGTCCTCTTTAGAAGTTGAGGTTGGCGGGGCAAGGTCCAAAGTACCACCATCAGTTTGAGTTTACCTGCCCTGGAGTGTCGGGTGCAGAGGTGCTGGACAGGTTGGTAGCCTTATGCACTACACCATAGGCAAAGAAGGGGGCCACCTAGAAACAGGCTGCAGAGGGGGACTTGGGGACAAGTCCAGGAGCGTCAAATGGAGGGGCTCTGTTTTTGGGGTCTTGGGAGAAGGGGAGCACCGTTGGTTGTCGTGGACCGGGGCTGGGTAGATCTGCACAGAGGGTTTTGGTCAGCTGATGCCCGTGCGTCAAAGGCACTCAACGTTCTCGGTTAGAACTGCATAGGGGAACAAAACAGTGCAGCTGGGCCACTCTTGGGCTGGCCACTGCGATGCTGACGTTCCTAGTCGGCTGCTCAGTCTTTGCGGCGTTAGACTCCGGATTGGACTCGAACAAGCCATGGTTGCTATAAGGGGTCCGGTACCCTGTGTATTGGTGCAGGGCGGCTCCCATTGGTCCTGCCATCTTGTCACTTGGTGGGGAGACTAATCAGACCTCTTGGAGCATGTTGACCTCCTCCTGGTTGGCTGCTGTGTCAGTGGACCCGTAGTCAGCAGACCGGTGAGACTGACTTTGCAGTCGGTGCCTGCAGGTCGCAGGGAAGTGGCTCCTCCACTTCAAGGGAGATGCTGACGCCTTGGTAAAGTGCTGGAGGTCCTCTGAGGCATTTAGAAGATGCACAGCTGCAAGACGAATCGGGTTGTCGCAATCGTCGGGACAGGAGTAGGTAGGTAGTCAGGGTTTGGTGCCGAAGTCCACCAGCAGTCTGCAGTTTTCGCTCCTTCAGCTCTTCTTTGTCCTCTTATTTCTTCAGCCGGATGAATCCAAGTTCCTGATGTGAAGGGACCACTTCAATATTGGGGTGTTAAGAGGGGGGAAGGTAGTAGCCAATGTGCTACTCACCCTCGGGGTCTCTACACCCCCTATATGACCACCTACTCAGAGGTCCCAGAATTTCTATTTCCACCAAAATCAACATAGAGAAAGCCCGCCAAGAATTCACACTCCGCCCTGGTCATTTCTTGCACCATGCTGGCCTGGCTGAAATTGCCAAGGTTACCTGGCCAACTTACCCTGCATCGCCCATTCACTTGCAGACGCTTGTGATCTTATTAAACCGTGGTTCAGGATGCCACCTAAAAGGACTGCTGTACAGGGCTTTGCATGCGGATGCAGCTGTGACACCGCCCCAGGCTTGCACAGCATATGTCTTGAACTTGGACACCCTGTTGGACGAAGAGGGCTGGAGACGTGCTAGCAAAGTAATCCACTCAGTCTCATGTAGCACCCGCTTTAACCTGATACACTACAACTTCCTTCATAGGACTTACCTTACCCCTAAGGACATGCGTCGCATGACCCCGGTCCGCAAGGATAGTTGCCCTCGCTGTGTCACCAGTGGGACTTACTTTCTGCATTTAGCATGGAAATGCACTATGGTTCAAGACTTCTGGAGATAAGTGGTCGCTGACATAACATGGACCATGTATTTGACCTTGGTTCCTTTTCCTCCTAGGCAGCGTGGTCTCCTAGGCAGTGTTGAGTGACCAAAAGGTAGAACGAGGTTTTACAACTTGTGTTAGTATTTGCCAGACGTAGGGGCGCTTTCACTTGGATGGGACAAAGGACGCCAGAGAGAGCGCACTGGCACAAAGAGTGGTCTTTGGAGGAGGAGACCCACCTGATGCTCAACAGACGAGATAATATGGTGAGTGACGACCTGTCGGACTGGGGAGCCTTGTGCGACACACTCCTAGATTCGGAATGAGACACAAGCTCGACAGATCGTGACAGCCCTGATAAAAGAGAGGGGTGATACACTGGCTGGGATCCTAATCCTGTTGAGCAGAGGCTGTGGTATGTAGCATTCATGCAGGGTGAGCATTGTTGTCCCCTGTGGGGTACTGTGTGCCCAGTGTACTCGGAATTCTTTGTTTTAAAATTGACCTGTGCACTACATTTTCCACCATATGCACCACTGCTTGCTGATTTTTCCTTTGTACTGCTCTACAAAACTGAATAATAAAGGTTTTTTAAAAAAAGGCATCTATCTGGAACCATTCCTCCCCATTCCTACTGTATCATGAGAAGTACAAGTTTGCTGAAACTAAAAAAACGTGATGAGTAGAATGCTTGAATTAATCTCAGCCACTGGTAAATTTTCAGGCCACATCCCAGTACATTATTCATATGTAAATAAGTGCAGTTCGTGCTCGAATAGGAATGGTCTAGCCTGGATTGCCCAAACGGGCCAGGTCTCCTCTGAGAAGGAGCAGAAAAAACCCTAAAACCTGTTTCAGCCTATTTGGGACTCAGCACAAGTCTGGTCAGACTGTCACACTTGGGACATTCTGCTGAGGAATACAGCAAACTGATGGATGAAATGTTCGAATTAATCTCATTCACTAGAATTGTTTTGATCCAAATCTGTATTTTTACCTACCATGCGTCTGATGGGAATCAATCATATGCAAATCAGCTTTGGTATTCTCCAGCAGGAACAGTTGAGCCTAAACTGCGTGGCCAGGTCCCTTCTGAACACCAATACAAGCAACCCCGCTACTTTGGGTCTCGTCAGTAGGGTGCAGCTTGAGTCCTGATGCACGGTGGTTATTGGGACCCACATTTGAGCATACCGATCACAGTTGCGGCATTGCTCTGAGGAATACTAAAGAGTTATGGATGGAATGCCTGAATTGATCTCAGCCACTGATAGTTACTCAGGCTGCATCCCTCTCTTTTTTTTTTTTTTTTTAGCCAGAGAAGAAAAGCCTGGCGGATTGCAAGATTTTCTGGGAGATGTGCTTGAAATATTCAGTTGGTAATTTGTTAGGGCCTTGAAGTTTACCACACTGAAGTTTTTCCACAGCTTCCTGCTGCTCTCGCCCGAGAGACCTACTTCCAGTGTTCTTCCCTTTTGCCTTTGAGAGGCCTTGCACAGGAAGGTCCAACAAATTCAGCAAAGGTACCAAAAGAAGGATGGTCGTTCTCTGTATACAAACCTATATTATTCTGCAAATGCCATATCTGTAGCTTGGCGGCCTGTTAGTTAAAGTCCATTCGAGTCTAGCATGGAGCTGGTGTAACAGGTTAGCCCCTCTCATCTGCACACCCAATATAACAGTTTACTTTATGTCCCAATTGTTATATTCGACTGTGTGAAGAAAGCCAGGACAAATAGCTGAGCTTGCTCTAGTACTCTTTTATGTTAATCAATTTGAGGTAGCATGTTTGATGTCTGTGTAGTGAGGTCTTGTGTCCCTTGTCCCAGAAGAAGGACCTCCAGGTGTGAAATCCCCTCCTGTGAGCGCCCTTTATCTCCTGCAATGCATCTCATGATTCTGCCCCCAATGGACGCCTTAAAGTCTTCTCAGCTTAACAGGAAATGCTACGGAATCCTGATTCATTTCAAAGTGTATTTGTGGTATGTGCAGTCACCACAATATTTTGGACTCATTCTCGAGGTATTCCTTGAAGTCGGTGTCTCTTACCCGCCGTGCACTAAAACGCCAACTCTCACGTCTCCCCTCGTGCACACAATCCAGCCCAGAGAGGCATCGGGCCGATAGGGGTTCATGATGCACTGATTCAAGATCCACTCTGGACTATAGAAAGTAACCTATTTTGGAGATGTATTTGTGTGCACGGGAGGGGAGTAAAATACGAATTCTCTAATGCAAGGTTGAAAATGGCACCATTCGGCTGTTCGCCCAATATAGTGGGCAAAGTCCGACCGGTAGATACAAGTAGGTTTTAGTGACAATTACTTGACCTCTGCACCAGCTGTAAGTGATGTAGCTTCAACTACCATAACATAGCCACGTCCGGTTTAGCGGGATACAATGCAGGAGTTTGTTATGGTGCAGTGGGCAGGCGCGCAACGCCCAATGGGCTCAAAGCCCCCATCACCCAACCACTCGTGTGTGTCAACCCGGGCTGAGACAGCTTCCCTGGCACACACACACGCCGCCCCGAGTACTTCACAGGTCTTTAAAAGACCATTTACTTGCTAACGAGGCTTTCACACCTTTTTAGAGGTCCTGCATCTCCACTCAGCATATTGCTGGAAGAATCAGCTCCCCCCCCTCCCCCGAAATGTGGCTCTGGTTGTGGCTTTGGCAGTGGGGTAGCATGGGTTATCTGGTAGGCTATTTCGGTTTTAGGTAGTGGTCCGCCCAATGTGGGATGTTCTCTGGTTCAGAGGAGCTATGCATGATTGAGTTGGATTCTGGTTCATTGTAGTGTGCGTGGCTATGCTATGCTATGCTTGTGATGACTTGTTTGTGTTCGCCGTCTTGCCCCAAGTGCCTCTTCTTGGGTCTGGGTTCAAATTATTAAGTGTTTTTAGCCGAACCCATTTTGGACCGGGAAAAAACAACCTTGACCGAAAGGTGCTTTTTCGTTGAAACCTAAAACTACTAAAGTTTGCACACTAGATGGCAGTATTACCCTGTTTTTCAAGTATTAGCCGTGAGATTTTAGGATGATATCAGTTAATTGATGTATTTTAAAATTAGAAAGGCTGGATGGGTTTGGGAATTAATTTACGGTCGAGGAGCACAACCGATTGCTTTTCCAAATGAGAGGTAAGCTGGCTATGTGTGCTAAAGCATCAGGGTGAAGATGTATTTCCTTTTTTATCGCAGTTGCCACCTAAGTTCTAATTTTCGTGTGGGTTTGGGTGGGGCTGAGGATGCAGTGTGTGCCTGTGAATGAGACGAGCGATGATCGTGTGGTGGTGATCATGTGAATCGATTGTCAGCCTCTTCTGAATGTATTTCTCTCTCAAATTATCCTCTCTCCTGTTTTATGATGCTGTCTCTCGAGGTTGCAGCGTGCGGTTATGCATGCCATGAAGCAAGTGTTGCATGGCATCTTCTGCAGAACAGTTCTGGCTGGTGGGGATAGGTGGAGGGCACACGGGGTGCTTTTGGGCAGAAACGCACATTAAATACACTGAACGGCAACATAAATAGCTTGAGGTTTATTGGCAGCAAAACCCGAGCCGTGCCCCTTAGAGCTACAGTTGTAACACCATCTCTGATTCCCCTGCGAGTCTGTCCGGCTTCAAAACATGTTCTAAAGCTCCAATTCTTTGTGTAACTTCGTTTTAAGGAGCTCTGAACGACCAGTGGCAACAAATGTATGTACCCAACAACTGAGTTTTCGCACACCAAGTGGAAGAATCTATATTTTGATGGTTGTTCTTTCAACTTTTAAACTGGTAGGAGTTGATGGGCATCATGCAATGCTCTCTCTTCCTCCAAGGCGGAGCGATGCAAAAGGCAACATACAAAGGCATACATGAGCAGAGCGTCAAAATCAATTGCAACCCAATGGCTGAAAACCTCACCTCATATTAGAGGTGTTCCTGTAGCAATACAAATATTTACATGTAGATTTTGCAAATACTGGAAAAAACACGATTTCTAGGATTTTTTTATGGCTCTGAAATATAGAAGTATTGGCAAACTGATTTTCAGAAGTTAAAGGGAAACAATAGAAGGCACCTAGTGTAATATATAAAGAAAATAGACACTGGGAACAGGAGCCCCTATTTATAAAACAGGGGGATAGGTGGATGCCCAGGTACTCCAAGCTGATTAAATTATCCTGCTAGCTCTCCGACTGTTCCCTCCACTCCCTCTGGAAACCCCATCTCAATTGAATATTATTTCCTCATGCCCAGCCCCCAGCATCCTCCACACACTCCGAGTGTGTTTTATTAGAGTCCAATGCTCATCTGAGGGACAGAACAACACCCTTTAGTTCAGTTATTTGTCTCTTTACCTCTGTGGCTCTGTCTACTGAGATCCTTCCTTAGTAATCCACATTTTATCCAACGTTGTCTATTTGTGCTCTTGTAGGTGGCGATTACTATTGTCCTACGGTTCATATTATATCAGTAAGACTGTGCGCTTGGACAACATAAATGTCAAAACTGTGCAAGTCTGAGTCCACACACACCATCAGGATATGTTGACCTTAGTCCTGACTAGCTCACAGTGCATCATGTGGACCTCTAACCTTACATGGAACTGGATGGAATGCGCAACTTCAGAACGTGACAATTCTGACTCCCCAAGGAAACTGTAGAAACAGATCAGTCCCTTTCATTAGTAACTCGTGCATGCCCAAAGGGAGACACAAGAAATACTCAATTTTGCATTTCAAGCATTTATTGAGGCAATAAGATTATTGTGTAAAATACATGCACTGTATTTATTAATAGAAGGAAACAGAACAGAGTAATCAGCATTTCTAGAATGGTAAAGAAGATAAACAATTCAACCATTGTGCTGTTACATTGATTATACACGTACATATAAAATCATATCTTTACTCCTACCTAGTACTTCCTAACCTCGTGGGTTTAGGGGGTGCACCTCTGCCAGAATAAGCTATGGTGATCTAACTCCACAGTTACCTGTGTGAGGTATGTTTCATATGGGAGCCCGTTCTTGTGCCTGGCAGAACATCGTCTTTCTCAAGAAGGTAAACGGGATTCAACTGGGCTGGCATTCCAGCATGGAGTGACCCTGACAATGACTGAAAAATGCTCCTCTGTTTAAAAAAAATAATTGGTGTTGTTTATATACTAAAGTTTACCCGTTTTACCATGCCGGAGCTTTAGTCAGGCCGTCTTTATTGATTCTACCCTTGTAGTGCTGTCGCCGAGTGGACAACAGCAAACATCAAAATTTTGCACAGTGAACTTAAGCCTGATACAAAATGATTGTGGCTCTGATAATATGTCTACGAAGAAGTGTAAATATAAGCAAAACCGTTTCAAAGAATATTATCCCGGAGTGGTGGGGGGTGGGGCGGCGCAAATGTGTGCCAATAGTCATCATTTAAGGAAGATGTCATCTTTAAACGTGAACATCTAAAATGGTGGTGTTCCCCGTCTGAGTCCTATGTAACCACATGACACTATCAGTTGCCTGTAGGAACATTGATTTATCTGAAGTCTGGGGTTGTGCCACTATCTGCAGGGCCAACAGTCAGGTGTCCCTTTCATGAAAGTGTTTAGCAAGTCTGGCAGGCTTGGCAAACTCGCTGATCTTGGTTTGTTGAAGTTTTTAACCTGTCTTGTCGTTGGATATTATGAAGGAGAGAAATGGAGTGGGGGAACTGAAGATGGGTATAACAGAGGATGAGCGCACATGGTCAAGTCAGCTTAACTTTTCTTTCCACGTAGTCCCCACTAATCGATGTTCAGTCAACAGAGCTCATCTTGGGGAATGTCTCCTAGTAGCATATGTGCAGTTCCCCCAGGTGTGGTTAAAGATTGCCTTTCTGGTGGTCCGCAAGAACATTTTATGCAAGCTTAAATGCAGCTGTACTGACATGACAGCAACTGTTTCAGAGAAGATGGCTTCACCTCCTTAGAGGCCCGGCACAGTATGTCCTTGCTTTTACCTTGACCTTCTGTCTCTGTCACATCGGTCACTCTATACCTGAATGGCAGAGCAGCTCCTCAGTTATTTCCCTCCAACGAGTTGTGCCCCCAGATAGATTGGAGTGGGTAGCAACTGCCAATTTCAAGATTCAGCGCCTCAGGGGTACACTATACAGCTACTGCATTTGGGATTGGGGTCCTGTGGCACCACTCAATAGCGGCCTTGGGTTGGCCCTGGTACAGCTGAACCAGCATTCCTCTTCCATGTGTGGACCCTATCACTCGAGTCCACCGCCTCTCTACAGTGGGGCTCTGCATTCACGGTCTACTAATGCAGTTGATCGGCCCCCTCTGTCCCGCAGCGGTCTAGCGAGAACAGCCACTTTTCTCCAGCATATCGTCACAAGCCTGGCATGTCCACTGCAGGATAGCTCCTCCATCTTGGAAGGCTGCACCAACATGTACTACATTTTCAGGTGCGTTTTTCAGCTTTCTGACTTATTAGCAAGACTTCATGGATTGCAGCCTCATTCATGTGTGCAGGATGGTTTTGGTTGCTGATTGCATAGGGCTGTGCTCGACTTCTAGTAGCCTTGCAGAAACGCTAAAATAACGAATCCTCCATGATGGTCATTAAGATCACACCTTTCCTATTGAATCCAGTTTTAATCAAATAATAGTAAACAGTTGTATTTATCCAGATCTCTAGTGAAGCTTTTCTGCACTATTACAGAGGTGCCTTTGACCAGCAGCCAGACTCTGAAAGTGGCTCTTGTTGCAAAGATTCTGGATGAATCACGGCTTCTATGATCTGCCTTTGAAGAAGATGAGTCTATACTGCATGGGACAAGCAGTATAGGACAGGAGCAAAAAGAGCAGCTGACTTGACCCTGCTTGGAGGTCACACTTTGGAAATTATCCCTTCAGAAGGTATAGTTTTGGACCCAGCTGGGGTGAACCAAATTGGAGACATCCGCTTTGTGAACTGATCATGGACCTTCATAAAACATTCAAGGAGAGAAAGGGGCCGATTAGGATGGCGGTTTTTCCGCATCCTCCGGGCCGGCGGAAGTGTCCGCCGGCCTGGAGGATGCGGAAAAACCGCGGCGGAGACTCCAAAGACCCACCGCCAAATTAGGATGGCTGGTGGGTCTGGAATTCCGTCCGCCGCGGTCGGCTTCCGACCGCGGCGGAAAAGCTATAACATGGCAGGCGGTGTCGATGAGACACCGTCCGCCATATCATGATGTGTGTGTAAATATGCTTTTCCACGGCGGCATTGCCGCCATGGAAAAGCATACGGACCTTCACTTCGGGGGCCCGTTGCGGGCCCCCTGGGTGAAGGGGTGGTGGTGGGTGCACATGGGGGGTACCTATGGTACCCCCCTGCATTTGCGTGCACAATGCAGCAGGCACCGCGCGGTGCCTGCCGCTTTGTGCACGCAAATGCTGTGCATGCATTTTTTACATTGGGGCGGGTGCAGCTTGAAGCTGCACCCGCCGCAATGTTAGAGATAGAGGATGTGACCGCCACCCTGGCGGTCACATCCTAATCAGATCGGAGGGAACGCCGCAGCCCATGCGGACGTTCCCTCCTCCTCAGGGGTCGCGGACGGACTCAAGTCAGTCCGCGATCCTAATCGACCCCTAAGTGTGGTAAGCTTGTATTGCCAAGTTCTTACACCCTGGGTCTTAGGATGTTCGACTCAGAAAGTTTGTGAGCACTCGTTTAAGACATCATTTTGACTCTGATATCACAGTTTGAAGACTCCTTTGGATCCTAACTCCCAAATCTGTTTCCCAATTCTTTCTGGGTCTTGGTAGCTTTTGTATGTGCTCTGTCACCCGTGTGCCTCTGTTATCTTTCATATGCAATCTAGACACTTACAACATTGGTTTATCATTTGATCGCTCATGACATCAAGCTACCTTTTTGAATCTCTGACCCTGAGAAATGCTATCAAAGTAAAGAATGCCTCTTGGATGTCCAGCAGTGATTGTAATATACATATATATGCTCAATACCTCTAAAATGGAGATTTTGTTTGTTGCCGCTAATCTTTATTTGTTCATCCCCATCTTGGGCAGAACCTTTCAGCCCCTGCCAAAAATTGCTTTAGACCTTACATTTTTGTATTTTCCATTGATCACAGTAAGGCTGTTGCCAGAAGCCTCCCAGCTAGAATATTAGGCGAGCTCCTAAGGCACTAGATCTATTAGACCTCCTTTTTGTCTGGTATGATGTGTTTGACCGATTACTTCGACACTGTGTGTTAATCGAAATGCCATCTGTAGTATACCAAACATTGCACAACCGTACGCCTACATAGTGAAGCTGGTGTTCTGTTTGAATCAAATGCTTAAATTTGGCTGTACAGAGTAGAATGTCTCCCAGCTCTGACAATAAGAAGGCTTCAGCGGAGGTCACTTTTGAGTTTTCCCCATATGGAACTCTTTCTTACTGACCCTTTGCAATGGACTTTCAAAAGTGGTAGCAATGCTTGAAATACCACATCTTTCAACATGAACTTGGGCTTGTCTTTTATTTAATCAACCTGCTAGCTGTATTCTCCCCCATATCCCCCACACCCCACAATGCTTTTTCAGCCCTGCTCAATAGCCCTCACAAGCAGGAGAAATTCTGCATGTACATTCAATATGAACAAAAAAATAGAGTATATGTATCGATAGTTATTATACTTCTCCAGAATGTAGATGTAAATACTAATGTGTCTTTACAGATTTATTTTTCCTTAACCAATTTTATCTGGTTTTCCGATACAACCAAGTTTTCAGTGTTGATCGATAACAGTCGAAGCATGAAGAAATGTGTTAGTGAAGCCTTAAAATAGAATGCCTTTAATTCTTTCTACCACAATTTATTTTACAGAAGTGCTCTTTCTTTCCAAAATCAAAATGTAACTTCATCAGTTAAGGTCGATAAGAGTAATAAAAATTGACATTTGAAAGAAAACAGTATATGTTGAAACAAAATATAGCTCCAGCCTTTGTTCTGGTGCAAACAGTATCATGTGGTAAACCGAAAAGTATTCTGATTGACTTTCTGATGCCTTTGTAGAGTTGTTGATCAGAAATCATTGGACGGCTTCACCAGATTGTTTTCATGACTGTAGTAACCGAAGTTTCACAGTGCAAACCTCCCCTCGATTACAAGTGTACCCTTTTCACAGGTTACTCCTTATATAATTTTAAAGAAAATAATGATCATTTTGGCAAAAAAGATTTGGCAGAAATTTATATCTGAAAGAAACAGGTTAGTGTTAGATTCCTTACCTTAGAATATCCCCAGTCGTCAGGCTGGATCCGGAAAGTTTTCGTCAACAGTACACTTGCGCGTCGGTGGGCGTCTTCTGCGGCTCCGCGTCTGTGTCGTGATCGGTGGAATGACGTCGTCGGAGTGCTTAGACGCTGCCCTTGCGCGCTGACGTCAGTCCTTCTTTTTTCCGCGCCAGCAAGCGCAGATCCAAGAAGAGCAGTACTGTCATTTTTTGACTAACTTTTTTGATCACTTTTCGAATCGATTTCGACTCGCGGTGCCGTTAGGGATGCCTGGTTTTAAACCTGCGACGCCTGTCACCGCCTGATGGCGGTGACCGACCCCCACCATCGGTGCCTTTACTGCCTCGGGGCCGACCACGATGACAAGTCGTGCCCCGACTGCCGTGCCTTGACCTCGAAGGCTAGACGGGAGTGGTCCCGTAAGCTGCTCGAGCTCCGGCAGTCTGCTCCGGGCCACTCGAGGTCCCGGTCGAGGAGGAAGTCGAGGGACCGGTCGCGGAGCCGCAGTCATCGCCTCTCATCGAGTCACCACCACTCGTCTGGCTCCAAGTCCTCCGGTAAGTCGAGGAATTCGAAAAAGGAGTCGAAGAGGCGTCCTCGCTCTTCTTACGACGCTCGCGCAACGCGGCACCACCGGAGCCGCAGGCGCCGCTTCCAGCTCCATACCCGCCGGCACCTGGGCTTCACGCGATCCCGGAGGAGATAAGTGCTTTCCTCGTGGCCATGAGGACTCACTTCCCTCCGTCAGCACCTGCCGAGGCGCCTTCGGGCCCGAAGGTCCGACTGGGAGCCATAGCGGGCTGGCGGCTCCAGTGCCATCGGGTGCTTCGGCCCCGGCACCGTCACCGACTCCGGTCCCGACGCCGCAGGGCCCCGCAGTATCCAGGCCTGGATCCGGGAAGTCGCCAGTCGACCTCACGACTCCTCCGCTGGCGCCGACCTAGAGGGTGTCGCTCCCGGTGCCGTCTCCAGACCACGCCGTCCCCGGTTTCAGCCCCGGTCCGGGTGCTACGCCGGTGCAGCGCCGATGGGTGAACAATTTACCTACGACCGGGCTCCATCATTTCTGCCTGGTTTCCAGGACATGGATGACGAGGAGGACCGGGAGGGGTCTAAGGACCCTCTGGCACAGCAATGCCAGTTGAGCCAGTTGAGCCAGGACTTGGCAGATCAGCTGGGGAGGCCAGTGGTCTAGACACTTCGCCTGACACTTGATTCATCTCTCCTCCCTCCGTGGAGGAGGGGGCTACTTATAGCGTGGTGTTGAACAGGGAGGCCAAGGCCTTGGCTCTTGAGCTCCCTGTCGCGGCCGTGAGGACTAACCTCCTCACTGAGGTGCTCAAACCGCAGGCAAGCTCCTCAAAGCCTCTACTGCCGTTTAACAAAGCCCTCACCAACGTTCTGATGGGCACCTGGTCCAAGCCCTCTACAGACCTCCCTGTGGATCGGAACGTGGCCCGACGCCACCGCCCAGCTCCGGGCGACCCATACTTTCTGTCCGTTCACCCCACCCCCGAGAGCCTGGTGATTCAGGCCTCTACGTCCCAGACCGCATTCCCGACCGCTCCTCCGTATCCGGAATCGAAAAGGTATGATCAGTTTGGCAAGAAACTGTTCTCCTCTCTGAGTTTGGGGCAGCGGTCTGTCAACACCGCCTGCCTTTTGGGATGTTACACCCACTTTCTGTGGGATACGGTTGCGGAGGTGCTGCCACAGTGTCCGGAGGAGGCCCGGACACGGCTCGCCCAAGCCCTTGCTGAGGGGCGGGATGCAGCACGGTACTCGATTAGATGTGGACTTGACACCACGGACTCGCTGGGCAGAGCGATTTCAACGACGGTGGCAATTAGTCGCCACGCCTGGCTGTGGTCTGCCAACTTCTCGGGGGATGTCCAGGCCACGCTTATGGACATGCCCTTCGATTGCCGTCGCCTCTTTGGCGACAAAGCGTATAATGCGCTACAGCGTTTCAAGGACTCCAGGGCTATGGCCAAGTCATTGGGCCTGGGCCAGCGCCAGCAAACTTCCGCTTTTAGCCCCTTTCGTGGCCAAGGAAGGGGTGCTCCCACACGTCCAGTCAGCCACAGGCCACAGAACCAGTCTCAACGCGGTCGCAGACGTGATTACCGCCGTGGCGGTGCCGGGGGACAACGGCAGGGTCAGTCCACATCCGCCCCTGCCGCATCTGCCTCTAAGCCTTCCTAGTCCAGCATTTCAGGCCCATTCGACGCCAGTGGGGGGCAGGGTTTGCCATCACCTCCTCCACTGGCGTACCATCACGTCGGACAGGTGGGTGCTGCAAATCGTCCGAAGGGGCTACTCCCTCCCCTTCGAGGCGACACCTCCAGCCATGCCACCGCAATACCACCGCATGTCTGGGATCACTTGCAACTTCGGCAAGAGGAAGTTATGGCCCTCTTGGCCAAGGGGACCGTCGAGGGCGTTCCTGGGCCAGAAGTAGGGTGTGGTTGTTATGCCCACTACTTCCCAAGAAGGGCAAAGGAGGCCTACGCCCTATCTTGGACCTCCGGAACGTCAACGGCTTCCTCCGGAAGGAGAAGTTCAAGATGCTGACGTTAGCTCAGGTCTTAGCTGCCCTAGACCCTGGAGACTGGATGGTGGCGCTGGACTTGCAGGACGCTTATTTCCACATCCCCGTCCTGCCGGCCCACCGGCGCTACCTGCGGTTCACGGTAGGCTACGAGCACTTTGATTACTTTTCTCTCCTTCGGCCTTACCAGCGCCCCTTGAGTGTTCACGAAAGTGATGGCGGTGGTCGCAGCTCATCTGCGCAGATCAGGGGTTCCAGTCTTCCCCTATCTTGACGACTGGTTGTTGAAGGCGGGCTCGCCCCAGACAGTCGTCTCCCTCCTCCAGACTACGGCCGACCTCCTGCACCTGCTGGGGTTCTCCATCAATGTGCCAAAGTCACACCTGTGCCCCTCCCAAAAGCGCCTCTTCATCGGAGCAGTTCTGGGTTTATCCTCCAGAGCAGCGGGTTCGGGATATTCAGGCTCTGATTCCGATCTTTCAGCCTTTATCCCGGGTCTCGGTCAGGTTGAAGCTGCGGCTCCTGGGGCTGATGGCCTCCTGCATCCTACTGGTGCATCACGCCAGGTGGCGGATGCAGGCTCTGCAGTGGGACCTGAAGTTTCAGTGGGCACAGCATCAGGGCAACCTGTCCGACCACGTCCTGATCTCGGAGGGCACTGCGAGACAGGTGGCTCACGGACCGCGATTGGGTCGATGGCAGATCCCTCTCCCTACCCCAACCGGAGCATGTCGTAGTGACGGATGCGTCCCTCTAGGGATGGGGGGGCCACATGGGAGAGGCGGAGATCAGAGGCCTCGGGTCTCCGGCGGAGTCCCGGCTCCATATCAACCTTCTGGAGCTGCGGGCGATCCGGCTTGCACTGAAGGCATTCCTTCCCTTTGTCCGGGGAAGTGTAGTGCAGGTGTTCACGGACAACACCACCACCATGTGGTACTGCAACAAACAGGGCAGTGTGGGGTCATGGACCCTTTGTCAGGAGGCTCTGTGCCTCTGGACATGGCTGGAACGCCAGGGCATCACCCTGGTGGTTCAACAACTGGCAGGTTCTCTGAACGCCAGGGTGGACGAACTCCGCCGTCGGTGCATGATGGATCACGAATGGCGTCTGAACTCGGACGTGGCGCCAGGTCTCTTTCAGCAGTGGGGAGAGCCTTGGTTAGATCTATTCGCCACAGAAGAGAACGCGCAATGTCTTCAGTTTTGCGCGTTGGAATTTCCAAGGCGGCACTTGCTCGGAGACCCTTTTCGTCGCGAGTGGAGCTGCGGTCTGTTGTACGCCTATTCATCTTCGGCCCAAAGTGCTGAAGAAGATCAGGCGAGACCGGGCCCAAGTCATCATTGTGGCTTCGGACTGGGCACAAAGATACTGGTATCCCGAGCTACTCAGCATGTCAGCCGATCCCCGATTCGTCTGCCTCTTCAGGAGGACCTTCTGTCGCAGTAGCAGGGGACGGTCCTCCACCCAAACCTGTCCAGTCTCCACCTACATGCATGGAGATTGAGCGGCGACAGTTGAGGCCATTTGACTTGCCTCCTGAAGTCTGTGATGTGATTCTGGCAGCCAGGCGTCCCTCCACAAGATCGGTATACGCCTGCCGGTGGAACAAATTTGTGGCATGGTGCACAGCAAAGGCTGTGGATCCACTCTCTGCCCCCCTTTCAGAGGTTCTCCTCTTTCTTCTTTCTCTTGCCCAGCAGGGCTCTGCTCTGGGCACTATCAAGGGCTACCTCTCAGCCATTTCAGCCTTCTTGAGGCTTCCTGATCAGCCTTCTCTTTTCAAGTCCCCTGTGGTAAATAGATACCTGAAAGGCATCACACACATGTTTCCTCCTGTTCCTTTCTGACTTATCTGATGTGTGCTCCCTTTGAGCCACTTCATAACTGTCCTCTACGTCTTCTGACTCTTAAGAATGCATTCCTGGTTGCCATCACCTCTGCCAGGAGAGTGAGTGAGCTCCAGGCTCTATCTTCTAAACCTCCTTTCCTCTCTGTCCATCCGGACAAGGTTGTTCTGAGGACTCGTCCTTCTTTCCTGTCCAAGGTGGTTACAGCCTTTAATATCGGGCAGTCCATCACCTTGCCCACCTTCTTTCCGCCTCCGCGTCCCTTGGAAGAGGAAGAGAGGCTCCACCGTCTGGACCCGAAACATGCGCTCTCCTTCTATCTAGATCGCACACGCCAGTTCCGGGTGGTTACGTGGGTGCTAAGAAGGGACGGGCGGTGCACAAGCGAACCATATCTCGGTGGGTCGTTTTGTGCATCAAGGTCTGCTACTCCTTGGCGAAAAAGGAGCCTCCTGTGGGGCTACGCGCCCATTCCACTCTGGCCACGGCGGCTACTACTGCCCTGGGTCGGGGAGTCCCCTTGCAGGACATCTGTCAGGCAGCTACGTGGGCCTCGCTGCACACGTTTGCTAAGCACTATTGCCAGGACAGCCAAGTCCGGAGAGATCTCTTTTTCGGCCGCTCCGTTCTCCAGGACTTTCTGGTGTGATCTTGGTTCCCAGACCCACCACCGGGGTTGATATTGCTGGGGTATCTATTCTAAGGTAAGGAATTTAACACTAACCTGTTTCTTTCAGATGCACAAGTTACTTACCTTCGGTAACAATATATCTGTAAGAAACAGTAGTTAGTGTTAGATTTCTTACCACCCCACCCATCATCCCCGTTCTGCGAACTGATATCTAGGGTTAAGGACATCCCTTTCAGGGCCCTAGTTTTATGGCACCAGTGTCGGTTTCTATCATGGCTCTGCGTTCCTGCCGTGGAAAGCTATGTACAGAACTGACGTCAGCGCGCGAGGGCGGCATCTAAGTACGTCGACATCATCCCGGCGATCACGACGCCGCCGTCGATGGACGTGCAGCCGCAGACGCCGCCTACCGACGCGCAAGGGTACTGATGACGAAAACTGTCCGGAACCAGCCTGACACCTGGGGATATTCTAAGGTAAGGAATCTAACACTAACTACTGTTTCTTACAGATATATCGTTACCGAAGGTAAGTAACTTGTGCTACATGTCAGTGTACTATTTCTTCAAGTAACACTGGATTCTAAAGAAGGTTGATTTACCAATTTAGGCGAATGCAGAGGATGTGTTCAGCAAGCTGCTGTTAAAAATTTCTCCTATGCTTTTTCCCTTGGTTGGTTGCAAGAACGTACTCAAGTACAGGTAAACCTATTGGGAGACTAATGTCTGTATGAATGGAACTCGGAGAATCCTCTTTTTTTGAGTGAGGTTTTTCATTCCAACACTGAATTATCACATCAGATGTACTTCTGATGAGTGCCAGACTGGATCCAGAACATTTTGATGCATAGCCTCTGCTCGCTGATATGTGGTGTTAAATAAATGGGGATATGTGGTGGTAAATAAATGGTGATAAATAATGTTAAATTCACATAAGAAGTCCAAGCGGGCCTTGTCGGGGACTCTCTGCTTCGCAACAGATTCTAGTGCACACAGAGTTTGCACATCAGGGTCACCACAACAATTTAAAGCATTTAAAGAAGCCATGTTTTACCTTTTCAGCATCGCACCAGCTCCCTCTGGCACTCTTCAGGCCCCACAGATCTGTGAAGGCCTCCATCTGGATTACCGCCAGCAGGTCTGCCCTCTGCGCTGGCTGTGCCTCTTGACCCCACTTCAGGTTCAGCTCTAACATTGAACTCGACTAAGTGCCTGGTAACATAATCCATACTGGTTCTCTACCCCATTGATGCCTGTACTGACACTGGCGAAGCTGGTGGAGACCATTGATCTGACTGACTCTGAGCCCAACCTTGGCCAAAGCCATGTGCAAGTTCAGTTCCTAAGCGCCCACCCACCGTTCATTGTGACTCAAACAGAACAGTTACCTAGAGGATGTCCCCCAACAACTCTTTGGGTTGGATTCTGACCAAAGCCAACCAAGTATTGGAGATGGGGGGGGATGAGTTTGCCCCACAGTATGATGACAATTTGTATGTGGAACTGTAGGATGGAAACCCCCTCCCCTTGGAAACGGGGTTAGTTTCCCCCTCATGTCGTTCCCCATGGTGATTAAAAGGGCGGTGGAAGTCATGGATTTACAACTGGCTTTTCTCAGAGTAAAGACTAATGTCCTCTCAAAGTTTCTATAACCCAGAAATTCCTAATCAGAACCTCTGCTGCCATTTAACAAGGCCCTAACTGAACCTTTGATGGGCACTTGGTCCAGTCCGTGATCTTGTCCATTTGTGAACAGACAAGTGGCACATCACCATAGGCCAGATACAGATAACCCTGCCTTTCTCACACAGCATTCTACTCCTGAGACCCTGGTGATACAGGCCTCCACCAGCAGATTTAACCCAAATTCCATCCGAATAGCAGACGGAGGATGTAAGTGTTTGGGAAGAGGATGTTTTTGTCTGCTTGCCTCACCGTTAGATCAGTTCATGAGACTGCTTGCCGGGACGGTACTTCCATGCATTATAGAACTCACTTGCTGAAGTTTTATTGGCGGTCCCGAAGGAATTCAGAGACCATTTAGGATAGGCCATTCAGGATGGCCAGGATGCAGCCAAGTACGTTATCCGCTCAGGGCTAGACACAAAAGTCTGCTTGGATGGAGCGGATAGAAGCATTCATCTCATTTTAGATTTTCATCCCCTTGACTTCTTCTTGGAGAAGGACAAATTGAGGATGCTCACACTGACTGGCCCAGGTTCTGTATACCCTTGGTCCAGGAGGGTGTGGTTGGACCAGCAGGATGCCTATTTCCACGTTCCTGTACTGAAGGCCTATTGAGGTTACCATCGATTCAAGGAGGGCCACAAGGATATTAATTTTGCTGTGCTCCCTTCTGGCTTTATCGGTGCCCCCTCAGGTTTTAATACAAGTGATGTCGGTGGCAATAATGCATTTTCAGAGGTTGGGGGAACCTGCTTTCTCCTACTTTGATGACTTACTGTTGAAAGCGGGCTCCAGATGACTGAAAACCTCCTTACATTATAGAAGTTAAGGATTAATGTGCTGAAGTCACTCCTGACTCTTTCGCAGAGGCTCTCTTTCTTCCAAGCCATCCTGGATCTGGTGCATTTTTAAGCCTTCCCTCTAGAAGAAGTTCAGGACATCAGGGCTATGTTCCCAATCCAATGTTTCAGCCTCATTCCTGGGTCCTTTGTGAAGATGGCTCTGAAGCTTCTAAGTCGATTGACCTTCTGCAGCATACCAATTTAGCATGCTTTCCTGCCTGAGTTCTAAAGAAGATCAAGAATGACTGGGCTCAATTCACCCTAGTGCCCCCAGAGAGGGCCAGGAGAGTATGGTACATGGTTCTTCTGGTCATTACCATCTGTCCTCCAATCCATCTGCCACTTCAAGAAAACCTTCTGTTGCAGCAGCAAGACAGGTTCTTGCACCCAGGCCGGCACAATCTACCATCCATGCGTGGAGATTGTGCAGTAGTAGTGAGCTACATTCAATCTACCTACTGAAGTAGTGGATGTAATCTTGGTCACCAGACATCCTTCTGTGAAATCTATTTATGCCATAACCTGGGACAAGTTTGTGTCTTGGTGCAGTACCTGTAACATGGACCTGTTGCAAGCCAAACTGTTGGATGTTTTGCTGTTTGCACTGTCATTGGCCCAGTAAGGATTTGCAGTGGGCATTGTTAAAGGTTACCTTTTGTCCTTTTTGTGTTTACTGGACCAACTATTGTACAAACCATCTGTTGTGATGTGTTTTCTCAAAGGTTGGGTCAGCCGGTTTCCCCCAAAACCTTTTGTGATGTCACATTGGGACATGAATTTGGGCATTACTTTTCTTATGTGTACTCCCTTTGAGCCATTTGACAGCTGTCACCTTTTTCTACAGACACTGAAGATTGTTTTCCTCATGGCAATAACATCAGCATGTGGTATGAGTGAGCTCCAAGCTCCATCAGTCCAGCTGCCGTACTCTACCTTCTTACTAGACAAGCTGTTGCTGAGGACCAAAGTGTCTTTTCTTCCAAAGGTTGTAACCACTTTTCATGTCTTGACAATCCATCAGTCTTCTGATGTTCTTTGCCGCTCCTCACTCCTCAAAAGAGGAAGATTGACTCCATCGTTAAGACCCCAAGAGAGCACTCCGCTTTTACATCAATTGTACCTAAAACCATCAGGCAGATGATCTACTCTTTGTGTGGTTCTCTTGGGCAAAGAAAGGCAATGCAGTGCAGAAAAGAGCTTCATCCTAGTGGGTAGTCTTCTGCAACAGGATCGGCTGCGCAGTGTCAAAGAAGCTGCTTCTAGAAGGGATACAGGCCCATTCCACGAGGGCCAAAGCTGCTACCACTGCGTTGTCACACAGAGTGCCTGTACTGGATATTTGTTAGGTGGCAAAGCACTACTGCCTTGACAGTCTGGTTAGCGGGGAAGGGCATGTTTGCAGTTTGGTCCTGCAGGACTTTTTGGTCTGAGCCGTCCGACAGACCCACCACCCAGGTAGGTACTGATTTGGTATCTATTCTAAAGGTGAGGAATCTGCAGTTAGAAGTATCGGTCAGAAGAACAAGTTACTTACCTTATGTAATTCCCTTTCTCTGGATACTCTATCTAACCACAGATTACCCACTGCCTCCCAGTTCTGTGAAATGGATTTATTTTCTATCTCAAATGGTCGCTCATGTGAGATCTACATACTGGCACAGTTGATTACTTTTGGGTCCGCGACCAAATGTGCAGACAATGTTCAGAAAGAAACTGATGTCTGTGTGTTTCGATGACTTCTGAATACAGCTCCCGTTGTCACTTCCAGGTCGGAGTGCTGTCAACCTTTGAGTCACATGAAGTCTCTTATCAGCATGCAGGAATTGTGCTGAAAAATCTTCTGGATTCAGTCTGGTGCCTAGGGATATTCTAAAGTTGAGGAATCTGCCGTTAGAGTGTCCACCAGAAATAGTGTCAAATAAGGTAAGTAACTGGTGGTTCTTTCCACTGTTCTCAAAACAATTTAATGCTTTTCACTTTTGCTTAAAAGTTTCTACCTGTTAACACTTACTCTGTCTTCTATTGCTGGCTCGACATGTGAAAAATCTATTCAGCTCACTTTCTACCATGCAAGTGCCCTGATTAATGTTCCAGTTAACAACGTGATCTGCTGAAACAAATTTGCACTCAGCCTTCCCAATTACTCCTCATTCATATCTTCCTCAATATGTCATAATTTTGTGTAGAAGTTGTAAACCCTTATCAACTGGCAGCCTATCATAGTCCTTTTTTTATCACTTCCTCTCCTTGTAGGTACCAATGAAGTGATGAGGATGATTGTGGCCCGACACCTCTTGCAAGACTAAAGCTTACAACCAAGCGCAGATTTTTCATTGCTTAAGACTCTTCCATCTCTACAAGGAAGCTTTACTCCTTTATACACCATTTTGTGCCCAGGCAGCACAAGATGATCTCGAGGGCATCCTTCTCTGGTGTCCCATTTGGCTACAACTGAGCCATGAGGACATCCCCCCACCCCTTACTAGGCTGCAAGGGCCCGGCTCTTTTATCCATGCCCTTCTCTTGAGGTGTTCTTTTTGGGCTCTTCTATCGTGTTCTGGGGTTCCGGTGTTGCTCTTGCAGTGGGACCGAGCACTCTACTTATACTAAGCAAGGAACAGAAGTCTTTCTTTTGGGAGGATAGGTCTTGTCCGTTATTCCAGTGACACCATATTTCATCTTTGAAAAATCTCAGTGGACTTCTTGGGGCGCTGAATGAATTCCTAGCTCCGAGGATTGACCCCATATGGTACAGTGGTGGAGGAATGCTGAACTTTTACCTGCGTATGGTGCGTTTTGCTAAAGCACTGATGTGGCAAATTCAGCCAATTGTATGGCCACTCGTGTTTTTTCTTTCTTTTGTAGACCATGATTTGGAATAGTGACTAGTCCCGGAACAGTCAGGCGCTTCTGATTGTCCTCACTTCTACGTGTGCTATTTGTTCTGAATCATTGAGTGCAACTTTGACGATCCTTGGAGACACAAGAGACACTGAAGATAGGAATGGGATGATGTTTAATTTAAATCATGATTGGAATTTTCTGCTTTAATGACAACGGCCTCCTCTGCACAAAGAGGAAGAACTCTTTCGAAAGATTATTTCCTTGCACTGATCTTCACAATCGTGGTTAGACTGTTACACCCCGCTATTGAAAGGGGATAAATTCAGGATCCGAAATAAAGACTTTAACTTCATTTGTGTCTTAGTGTGCCTCATCGTTGTGCTGCCTGAGTAATGGTGTTTATCCACTGTTAAAGCTGCTCCTTCAGTTATTCATCTTCCTGTATGTTGCACGTTTGAAGGAGATCTTTGAACCTTTGGCACTCATGGCTAAAAAGCGTGAGACTACATTGTAATGTATGAGTCTGATATTGCGGGATTGAAGGAAAATTATGTGATGTACGAAAGGTGGGAAGGAGTGTGATATCAGCGAAGCTGTAGGACATGGACTGCCAATGAGGTAAGTTATGTTAAAACTGCCTGCACGGTGTGCATTAGGTGGGAAATATCCGATTCAGTTGGATGTCATTAAAAAGTGTGATCGGAGTAGGAGCTCGGCTCCTCGGCGTGGTCTCTGGCGATGACTTGTGCATGTCTAAATCCCTGAACAAAATCTGCATACTCTTAAAATGTATTCTTATCCCAGGACTCAATGTGCACATGGGAGACTTCAAATATTGTCTTTATGCAGGCCCCCACATGCTTTTTCAGTATCGCCACTAGGGTGGCGCCGGTATCACAGATGGGTTCGTAAACTCCCTTTCAAGATAAACAACCATATAGGGATAGTATTTACGCTAGTATTGATCTATAGACGTAGCAGGGATAAAAAGGTAAAAAGGGGCTGGGGGAGAAGGATAGAGCTTTAGGGGATTTGGCACTGCTTGATATCGATGGGTTATTCAGGGCTTCTGGTTTTTTTCGTTTGGAGAATTGTGAAGACATTGGACCATGACGTGATAATTGTGAAAGGAGCAAGATGGTTTGGTGTTGTGGTAAAAATAATGTCTTGGAATGTAAATGATTTCAACAATTGAAGGAAGACGAATGTTGTATATATTAATGAGTAAAGCCAACTGGTGCTGGTTTTGTCACCTTTCAAGACCTAATTGATTAGAACGAATTGGAACAGTGGGTCGCAAAAAGGTCAATATCCATGACTTGGCTGCCTTGAAAGGGATGTCTAGCTTGTTGGCTAAACGTTCTTTTAAATGGATTCATTAATTCACAATTGGCATAGACTGATAACCACATCCACGGTCTTCAGTTTGCATTGACTACCACTACATGTATGAAGCTTTAAACTCTATACCTCCAAAAATGTGTCTTAACGCCGTGCAGGTAAATTAGACTCCTACGAATCTCTGCAAAATTAACCACTTGAAGATGGATCGACATGCTTTAGAGCCGATTTGAGGTGATCCTAATATACAGGGGCAATTAGAGATTTAAATACAATCGACTGTCATAGGTAGCCCTTCAGGTTCTGATTTCTTATCACCTACATTTCTTGAAACCTTCAAAAAGTATGATTCTTGGATGAAATACGTCGGCTGTGCTTGGTGCTGCGACGGCTGCTTTAGATGAATCTGAATCCCAGTTAGAAGATGAGGAATGTATTAAACTCTATATTGTGTAAATGACATTTGCCCCTCCAGGACTTGGTAGAACATCTTGACAAGGTAGAAGGAGAGCCATAAAAATGTAGTCCCAGTGATGCCCAACCTGAAGGAGTGTACCATCACCCTCAGCATCCAAGGTGGTAGGACTCCAGGAGAATACGAACTCAGAAGACGGGTTTGTGGTGGATTCATTTGGAGAGGTCCTTTTGGGGGATGCACAGATTATTGATAGTGAGACTTTGGTAGTAATGTCCACTTTCAAAGGCATGTACCTTCCACATAGAGCCTTTGGTGCCCGTAATCACGGAGAGGAATTATACTTTCGGTTTTAACCTTTCCTTTATTTCCGAATTGCACAGTCATAAGAATGCATCATGCGCACGTGGTTACAATGTACAATGATGTAAAAAATGCACTTCATACATCTGAGTACCCTCCCCGTACCCGCAACGCCCCGAGAGTTACCCGGGACTAGGTCAGCAGTCAGCATCATAAAGTAAATTTCTGCATGAAAACACGGCAAAGAAGAGGCACGATGGCGGTCGCCAGCTCTGACGAGTGAGCTGGTTGCTCCCGGGCCACCACACCTCTATGAAGACTTGATGCACTGAAGGAAGAAGGCACTTACTGTATGTTGCTTCCTGATGCCTTTACCATAGCAGTGTTCCTGGCCTGCAGGGCTTCGCGGCTGCAGCATTCTTCGCTAAGGTTTGACGGCTTCGTGGCAGGTACTGCATCACTGCAAGGAGCTGGCGGTGGAGTGGGAGGCGTTTCGCGGAAGCCGCATCCTAAGGAAGGCTATTAGGGGAAAGCATTGAACAGCGGACAATGCCTCCGAAGAGGTAGACTTCGCCCTCTGGGTGATCCCGCCAGTACAGGAGCAGGCACGGCTGGAGGCAAGAATGTTGCAAACGGAAAATTAAACAAAAAGGATGCCGCGGCAAACTAAGGTATTGCCGCCGGCGATAAAAATACAAAAGACAGCTCTGGTAAGTGTGCTAGTCCCCTGTTGTTTTCAGTGGGGGAAGATAAAAGGAAATCTGTACAGTCTCCCCAGGTGGATACTCCTTTGCTGGAAAGCAGAGATGGGAAGGTTTCTGATAATTTGGGGCGGCAGGATCTTATAGAGAAGGATTTTACCACTCACCATATTGGTCTGGGTGATATTGACATTAATTCTACCCCAGTATCTGGCTGTGGTGATGCTTAACCAACTGGAGGAACGCTGTGTTTGAACTCCCCCCAGATTCCACTATTAGACTCACCCTCCCCTTGAACTGCATTAAACAATGGCGAGTTGGAGATGAGACTTACCCCTAACACCAATGCTAATACCAATACAGACAATAGGGAAAAACCTGGTTCTGGCTCTTGTAAAGAGATGGAGATGGAGCTTCAGAACAGGAAATCTCTTATAAAGGAGGTAGATTCCAGGGAAAAAAATACTCACTCTCAGATCATTCAGACTCTTCTATCGATGATTTAGAGGCAAGTGTGCCAATGCAGGTTGCCCAGCATGATGATGGTATGAGCGATATTAGTAGCACGGTCCTCAGACAATTCGCAAGAACCCTGATTTAAGAGAGGTAACTAAACGGGTAGATAACAGCAACGGCGGCAATACTTTACAATGGGACTATTCCTTCTCTGCAGAGCTAAATATTGGTACGAGGTCGGGTGATAACCTGGACACCCCGAAAACAAAATCAGCAGAACCACCAGAGGAGGTCCCGCTGGCTCTGATATATTAAACCATCATGACCCATAGAGAGGAGACACGGGCGGAAAGTCAAAGGGCTCAAAACGTTTGCCATAAACTGCAAAATTCATTGCACCGCATAGCTAAAACCTGTACAGAGTTCACAATAAGGTTCAGTGAGGCAGAAGCCCGTATTTCTTGCCTTGAAGATGAACTGGCAGCACAAAAGGCATTGACTGAGACCTTGCGAACCATGAAAGATGATACCCAGTGGAAACTCACCGACTTGGAGAATCGATCTCGCCGAAACAATCTAAGAGTCTTCCAAATTTCCGAGGGCACAGAAGGGCAGGACCCACACAAGTTTATTATTGAACTATTTACGGAAACATTCCCTGAACTTACGCAATGGGATTGGCAGAGAGAGGTGCAGAGGGCACATCGCTTTCCGTTCTCCATATGGTCTCGTTCTGGTCAAACAACAACCAGGCCTAGAGCTATCCTGATATCTCTGAATAACTTTCTGGCCCTTGAAGCTGTATTTAAGTTAGCACGCCCTGACAGAAAAAGAGCTGGGACAGGGTTGGAGTTCTTGGTTAGGCCAGATTATTGTTATCAAACGGTCGAGAAATGCTGGCCACTCTGTCAGCTTATTCCACCATTTCAGGATAAAAAAAGAAAAATAATCCACAGCAATGATGAAGTTTTGAGAATGTTTTTTTTCTAGATCTGAGCAAATGCTGTTATATAAATTGAATTTATGGCTAAGCTAGGTCTTCGAATGTGTACATTAAACGTTTGTAGGTTAAACAATTATAATAATAGCCAAAGAGTGGCCACAGAGTTGCGTGTGATTCAACTGGATTTAGTGTGTCTGCAGGAGACACATATATCATGGGGAACCGGAAGATCCTGTCCGAATTGGGCTACGTAGTCTTAGCAGCCTCCAAGCAATCAACTCTGACCAAGGGGTAGCAATATTAGCTAGACCAGCAATTGAAACAACAGACCGTTTATCAGTTGATGTTCAGGGATGTTGGGCTATTTTGGAATGTGTCTTGGGGGGGAGTGAAGTTTACCCTATGCACTGTATATGGCTCCAATCTCGATGGAGGCCCCTGTTCTTGAATACTTAAACGGGGAGCTTGCTTTATGGCTGGCTCCGTTATGACTCTGTTGCGATTTTAATATCAATTTGAGCCATACAGATTTTCAATTTTCTGGCCAGAACTATAAAGGTAGGAAGTTTAGAGTTTTTAAGGCCCTATACCATTTGTTTGCTGATCATGGGCTGATGGACGTCTGGAGCAATTTACATTTGCAAGACCCAGGGTATACGTTTTACTCTTGCCCACATAACAAGCTAGTACGGCTTGACTATTTTTTAGTATCCCCTCTATTATTTGCAGGATTAAAAATACGTGTTTATCCAAGGATTACATCGTAACATGCACCGGTAGTATTAGATATCCTGGCACTTGGTACATGTGTAGCCCCAAGAGGCTTTACTTTTGATAGAAAACATCTTCTGGCTAACGCTTTTCTTGAGCATATGAAGGTTTGGATAAAAGATTTTTTTCAAATTAATCGACATTCTACGGAATGGGGGGTTGTCTGGGACATATTCAAAGCTGGCTTTAGAGGAGAAGTTATGAGCTATGGATTATATAAGCACAAACAGGCCAAACTGGCAGTGCAGGAGTTATACAACAAACTTAAAATAGCTGAAGAGAATCTGGCAGGTGGGATAGCAGCTCGTAATAATATTGTAGCTTTGCAAACTAACTTGGCTAGGTGTAAAGCTAAAATAAATTTGTTATGGAGTAAAGAAATTGCATTAAAATATCAAACTTATATAAAAGACTTATGAATATGGGGAGGTCACTGGGCGATGTTAGCTCAGAAGCCATGTATGAAGGAGGCTGGACAAAGAATTACTGCCTTGAAAAATGCCTCAGGGGACACAGTTTACCACCCTCATGAAATTCTTAAGGTCTTCTTCGACTTTTATACAGAACTGTATACAGGGCAAGATATTGGGCGACATCCTTTGGATTTAGGGCTTCCATCTTCGCTGTGGGAAAAATTGGATCAGGTGGAAGCCGAGATGTTGGATAGCCCTATTACTCTAGATCAGGGGTCTCCAACCTTTTCTGTAGTTAGAGCTACTTCTGAACAGTGAAAATCATTGTGAGCTACTTAAGGCGAAGCAACTCATGCATTGATCGCTTTTTTTTTTTAACAATGTGCTTGTTATCTTGTGTGTTCTTGCCGATTATGTTTTAAAAATCGTCTCTGTTGTCAGCACATCATAAAGTCTTGATAATAAGGTTTTTATTACATGTCATCCATGTCAATTGCCCAGCACATGACGCCATATTGATTTCACAGGTGCTGAAAGATGGGCTGCTGCCACTGTACAGTCAGCGCACAGACAGGGTTTAATCTCATTATCAAGAACTTAAAGTTCAAGTGATGAGACTTAGTCCTGATTTGACGGGGCAATATGTTTCCAACTGAGCAAAAAAACAACGCACTTCATGCAGGCTCCTAATATGAAAGTTTACATCAACTTTTCAGAAAACGTGAAGGATCGAATGTTTACCTGCAGGCAGTTAAAACATCAGAGCAGCAAAATATCAGCCCTCGAGTGTATAACATTACTGAAATAACAAGGCCTAAGTCTCATTCATAAGGCTTTTACTGCATATCATACATGTCAAATGCCCAGCACATAACACCATTTTGATTTTACAGGTGCGGCTGCTGCCACAGTACAGACAGCACACAGAGAGGGCTTATTTTCATTATCAAGAACTTAAAGTTCAAGTGATGGGACATAAACCAGATTCGACGGGGGGCAATATGTTGCCAAATCAGCACCAAACTGTACTTCATGCAGGCTCAACTTTACAGAAAACATAAAGGATCACATTTTTAACTGCATGCAGTTAAAACAAGAGAACTCCAAAATATCATTCCTCGAGTGTGGAAAATTACTGAAATAAAAAGGCCTACATCTCGATATTAAGGCTTTTACTGCAGGTCATACATGTCAAATGCCCAGTACATGACACAATTTTTATTTCACAAGTGCTCTGAAAGATGAATTGCTGCCCAGTACAAACAGCACACAGACAGGAATTATTCTCATTATCAAGAACCCAAAGTTCAAGTGATGGGACGTGAACCAGATTTGATGGGGGCATTAGGTTTGCAAATGAGCACAAAACTGTACTCAATTGATTGATTGATTGTGGGTTTGTAAAGCGCTAGAATCGACTCCCGAAGGAGTATCTCTGCGCTGTAGACCGCTGGGGAACCCGTCGTAGCTTTCCCTGTGAGATGGTCCCTACTGGGTATCTCCAAGGTGAAGCCAGGCATCCCCGGCGTATGTGGGGGGCCGTTGTGGAGATGAGGCAAGCTAATGCCCAGAGTTGCCGAGTGTGATCCTTAGTTAGAGTAGGCCCCGAGGTGAGAATTATCGAGTCCGTTGATCCTGGTCCAAGACCCTGCCGCGTCGGGAATTGAACCCTGGTCCCGGCCGTCCTCTGCTCCCGGGTCTGCCACCTCTAACCAGTGAGCCACACCACTCCACTATGCAGGCTCCTAATCTGAAAATTGGCATCAACTTTTCAGAAAACATGAAAGATCGAATTTCTAACAGCAGACAGTAAAAAAAAGAAAAAGAGCAGCAAAATATCAGTTTGAGTGTGGAACATTAATGAAATCACAAGGCCTAAACAACTTCTTTTACATAGCCTTACTGTTTACTGTGCTTGGCGCTCCGTTTCCTTCGGTCAAGGTCACACGGATTTTAATCCTGTTTAAATCTGTGCTCCAAACATCGGCATCAATAAGGGAGTTTTCAGACTCAAAAGGCTTTGCTTTTCCATAGAGATAAATGTACACGCAGGCCTGCCATCGCTGCTTTTAATATAGCCTTATAGCCCGCCGTAGAGGGCTATACCGGGTATTAAAGTCCCTCTCCAGCGTTAAAGGCCCCAGCCGAAGGCGAGGGCCTTTAACAAGGGCTATGGACTTTGATAGCGGTATAGCCCATCTACGAAGGGCTATAAGGCTATTAGAACATTCTGTCACTAGAAGACAGAATGTTCTAACAAAAAAAACAAAGCCTTTTGGAAGCGTGAGGGGATTGGAATCCCCTCAGGCTCCCTGAGGCTTTTGTTCACAGCCAGAGCTGTGAACAAAGAAACATTGGAATGTTGGAGCTCCAGGCTTATACCAGCCATTATAAGCCCGGAGCACTCCATTGTTTTCAATGGAGCTCCCAACATTCCAATGTTCTAATTTGCGCTACAGTACACAGAGAGCACCACTTATTTCATGCCATTTAAAAGTTAGGAAAACCTCTGGAAACACATCTCGGGATTTTTCTAATCATGGCCGTAGTAAGTGAAAAGCAGTGTTCAGACCGTTATTGAACGGTATGCTGTTGTAAGCTGCTAAACTGTTTTCATTCCTAGCAGTTGGGTCATTTGTAATGAATGACTTGTAGAAATGTGGCAATCTACATGCAAAACATGCGACAACGTGCTAGCTAGCACCACCTTTGCAGGAAGCTGAAGAAATTGCTACGGCCCTGATTGGCTCAGCTAAATCAATCTGAGCAGCTGGTTAGAGTGAGGGGGGAACATCGCCTAAAAAAAGGCCCAAATGCTAGAACAACGTTGATGGGCTACTAAATTGTGGCCTTACCGGCGCGAGCTACTCATAGTGCCTTGGCGCGCTACTGTTAGCTCGCGATCGACCGGTTGGAGACCCCTGCTCTAGATGAATTAGAGCAGGACATTAACAGCTTGGCGACTGGAAAAGCCGCAGGCCCGGAAAAACTCCAGCTGTAAATTTATAAGACTTTTCTTCAAGATCTTAAAACTGACATGCTTGCGGTTTTCCAAGCAGCACAAATTGGAGAGACACCGCGAACCTGGGACGAGGCTAGCATCATTATATTTAAAAAGAAAGGTAAACCGTCCTACCGTCCAATTTCTCTTGCCAACTGTGACGGTAAAATTTATGCAAACATTCTTGCAACTCGGTTGGCGAAAGTCATATCCCCCCTGGTCTCTCTAAGGCTTCACGGTTTTATACCGGGAAATTGAACTGTAAATCATATCAGCAGAGTAGTGACCCCGTTTGACATAGCAAATGTGGAGTCTAGGGATGTAGGATTGATCCTCCTCGAAGCTGAAAAAGCATTCAACCGTGTTTCGTGGGACTTCCTCTGGGGAGGGCTTACAGGAATGGGGTTTGGCCAGGGATACATTCAGGCTCTAAAGGCCCTATATCTATCTCCCACAGCCAAAGTATGTTCAATAGGGTTTGATTCTGAGTCAATTCAGATTTCCAGAGGTACACGACAGAGATGTCCCTGCTCCCTGCTTTTGTTCGCGCTTTATATTAATCCTTTTATAATTATGTTAGAGCGGAGTAACCAGATTGCACCCTTTACTGTTCGGCAGGATCATTTTTGTGTCTTGGCGTATGCCGATGATATCGCGATTGTAACATCTAGTCCGGGTACGGCTGTACCTGAAATTAAACAGCTGGCACAGGAGTTTGGCTCTGTTTCAGCTTACAAACTCAATCTGCATTTTTCAAGAAACGTGGAGCAGGGAACCCTGCCATAAGGTGGGGTACTCGTCGATTTTTATACCTGCAGTTCCCTCCTCCACAGGGAAGGGACGCCCTTCTGGCGGCCTTCTCATATTGGTTGACGTCTCGCTTGGGTGCCAAGTCATGCAGCATGCGACCAATTCCCCTGACCTACTCATAATCTCACTCAAGGGGCCTCAGAGAGGGTTTACCCTGGACATTATTAATATCTATGCTAGGGGGTCGAAAGGAGGTTTGCAGTCACCCACTGTCTCAGGCTTGGAGAATCTTCTTAGTCAGTGCCCGGCTAGATCTCATGTCCTGGTCGCAGGGGACTTTAACTGTACGTTTGAGCCCCTTGCGACGGAGGACATCCTGGGTTTTGCCGATGAAGATGCCAGGAGTGGAATACCCACATTAACCATCCCACCCATTAGGAGGTGGTCCCAACGGGCCATACAACTCAATTCGCTGACCCTGGAATTTGGCCTGAGGGCACTGAACGGGAGGACGCCCTCTGATCCCTTGGGAGCCCACACCTATAACAGGCCGAATCATACGTCGAGGATAGATTACATTCTCCTCGACGTTAACCTATGGAGCTCTGTGCGGGCTATGGAGGTTTTACCCACAGTCGATAGTGACCACAATCCCCTCTCTTTGACCTTGCTCCCCTTTCAGTCTAAGGAACTGGGTGCGTGCATGCCCCCAAATCCAGTTTCTACTTCAGTAGTACGACCCTCCAATTGCGGGAGGCGCCTGAAGTGGTGCAGGGTCGCCATGGATGAGTGAAAAATGCTAGTCATAGGGGCCCTCCTAGCAACAGCTCAGTCTAAACTGGACTCGTCCATTCAAACACCTAGCGAAGTGACAGCCCTTTTCTGTAATTTAACCAATGCCCTGGGTAATTGCTTCCTACTCCCTAGCAGAGATCCTCCAGTGGGGAAAGACAAGAGACCGAAGAATCAACCAGGCTGGTTCACTAAAAAATGCAGGGGGAAAAAATCTGCTTTGATTACTGCTGTTAAAAGTAAATCCCCGTTAGAGATTAGGTTTGCCAGGAAAGCGTACACTCAGACCATTAATGCAGCCAAGAAGGAGTGGGAGGACAGGTATTGGTCTGATCTCAAGGCAACAAGTGCGGAAAGAGATTCCAGAGGGTTCTGGAATCTAATCAGAACTAGAAACAGACCAGATAGCACTTTAATTACATGTAACATCCCAGCCCAAACCTGGTATAACCACTTTCTCTCCCTTTACACCACCGATGAGATGAATACCCAGACAATCCTAAACAGTAGCTCCTACCCAGTCGAATCCCAGGGGGACATATTGGGAGATCCCTTCACCCCAAGAGAAGTCGAGAGCGTAATAAAATCCTTGGTGCCCCTCAAAGCTGCTGGACCTGATGGGCTACCGGGCGATCTGTTGCGCGCTAACCACAAAGAGTGGGGGAAGCTGGTCTCATTTCTGCTAAATGCTATTAACAACGGTGCACCTGTTCCTGAATCTTGGAAAGGGGCGGAGGTCGTCCCTATATTTAAAAAGGGGTGTGGGGACGACCCCGCCAACTATAGGCCTATAAGCCTTATTGACTCAACACAAAAGGTGGCGGGGAAAGTGATCCTGGGGAGGGTGCTCCAGTGGGTAGACGATAATAACATTCTATCGGACTACCAAGCCGGCTTTCGCCCTGCTACTGGGACTAGAGAACAGGCCTTCAGACTGGTCCTTCTCTATTGGAAGGTGGTGGTGCTGGGCAAAGGCAGTCTTTATCTGGCTTTTATAGACCTGAAGACTGCCTTTGCCCTAGTACCGAGGGAGGGGCTGTGGAGGGTCTTGTCTGAGATGGGGTTGCCCCCGTACATCCTGTCCCTACTGGTGAGGCTCCACGCTGATAACTTTGCGCAGGTGCGGTGGGGCATGCACGGCGAGAAAACTGACAGGATCCCAGTGGAAAGGGGCGTCCGCCAGGGATGTGTGCTTTCTCCCACTCTGTTCTCTCTTTATGGGAACGGAGTGGTTGAGCATCTGCTTAGTAACCCTGCAGATGCACCGTCCCTGGCGGGCAAGCGCATCCCCACATTACTTTTCGCTGACGACACCCTCCTTATTTCCAAGACCCCCATGGGTTTGCAGAGTCTCTTAAATAGTTTTCAGGAGTTCTGCTCACATAGGGGCCTGATTATTAACACAATTAAAACCAAATACTTGGTTTTGAACCCGCCCAAAAAACTGGGCCGTCCCCCGCTGCTGAATTCCGTGCCCCTGGAGAGGGTGGCCGAATTGGATTACTTAGGCAACCGCCTTACAGACTCAATGCACTGGAATTCGCACATCCAAAATATGTTACTTGGTCTTAAAAGGGTGGGTGGTGCCCTCCTCAAGGAGCAACGCTCCTCTACAACTAAGCCCATTGCCCCAGTCATGGAGATTTATAAAGCAAGAGGGGTTAGTGCTGCTTTGTATGGGGCGGAACTGTGGCGCACGTGTAACCTTGAAGTATTCGCTAGATCAGAGAGCTAATTTCTGAAGGACTTGATGGCCCTCCCGCAGAGAACCCCAACAGTACCTGTATTAATGGATCTGGGATGTAGATCGATTAAGGACCAAGCCCAAATACGTCCCTTGCTACTTTGGGCGCGCCTGTGGCGTGTGGCCGAGCTGGCCTCATACGCAGATGGTTTGTCAGAGGTTATGCTAATGGAGGGCTGGTCCAAGATCCAGTGGTTGAGGGATGTGAAACGGTTGTTAGGGGATCTAGGCCTCGGTGATGCATGGGAATCCAGGACCGCCCCTCCAAAAGCCGTCCTAAAGAGGCTGTACTGGAACTGGATCTCCTGTAAAATCTCCACTGATTCAAAACATTGCAAATCCACTACTGACTTTATGAAGACCAAGGATGTGGCAATTGCAAAAAACAACAAGTGATGGACTGAATGTGGATCAATGTCACACACTCCCCCAGTCAAAAGATCTGGGCCCAAATCCATCGTTTTTTTGCACTCCACACCACCCTGGGTCAGATAATGGCTTTATGCAAATCAGCTCTGACCCTGTTGCCCCATGGGAACAGTCCAGTCCGAACTACAACAGCCATATCTTTCCCAGACCGGGAATGCCCAGACGTGGGTCCCAGGCACTCCACACCACTTGGAGTCAAGCTAGCCGGGCTGAAGAGAGGTGTTACCTCGAAACCGGTCCGGTCCTCGGATGCTTGATTCCGGTCTGGGAAAGATATGGCTGTTGTAGTTCGGACTGGACTGTTCCCATGGGGCAACAGGGTCAGAGCTGATTTGCATAAAGCCATTATCTGACCCAGGGTGGTGTGGAGTGCAAAAAAACGATGGATTTGGGCCCAGATCTTTTGACTGGGGGAGTGTGTGACATTGATCCACATTCAGTCCATCACTTGTTGTTTTTTGCAATTGCCGCCCCAAGTGCGCTGGGGATGCCCAGACGTGGGTCCCAGGCACTCCACACCACTTGGAGTCAAGCTAGCCGGGCTGAAGAGAGGTGTTACCTCGAAACCGGTCCGGTCCTCGGATGCTTGATTCCGGTCTGGGAAAGATATGGCTGTTGTAGTTCGGACTGGACTGTTCCCATGGGGCAACAGGGTCAGAGCTGATTTGCATAAAGCCATTATCTGACCCAGGGTGGTGTGGAGTGCAAAAAAACGATGGATTTGGGCCCAGATCTTTTGACTGGGGGAGTGTGTGACATTGATCCACATTCAGTCCATCACTTGTTGTTTTTTGCAATTGCCGCCCCAAGTGCGCTGGGGATGCCCAGACGTGGGTCCCAGGCACTCCACACCACTTGGAGTCAAGCTAGCCGGGCTGAAGAGAGGTGTTACCTCGAAACCGGTCCGGTCCTCGGATGCTTGATTCCGGTCTGGGAAAGATATGGCTGTTGTAGTTCGGACTGGACTGTTCCCATGGGGCAACAGGGTCAGAGCTGATTTGCATAAAGCCATTATCTGACCCAGGGTGGTGTGGAGTGCAAAAAAACGATGGATTTGGGCCCAGATCTTTTGACTGGGGGAGTGTGTGACATTGATCCACATTCAGTCCATCACTTGTTGTTTTTTGCAATTGCCGCCCCAAGTGCGCTGGGGATGCCCAGACGTGGGTCCCAGGCACTCCACACCACTTGGAGTCAAGCTAGCCGGGCTGAAGAGAGGTGTTACCTCGAAACCGGTCCGGTCCTCGGATGCTTGATTCCGGTCTGGGAAAGATATGGCTGTTGTAGTTCGGACTGGACTGTTCCCATGGGGCAACAGGGTCAGAGCTGATTTGCATAAAGCCATTATCTGACCCAGGGTGGTGTGGAGTGCAAAAAAACGATGGATTTGGGCCCAGATCTTTTGACTGGGGGAGTGTGTGACATTGATCCACATTCAGTCCATCACTTGTTGTTTTTTGCAATTGCCGCCCCAAGTGCGCTGGGGATGCCCAGACGTGGGTCCCAGGCACTCCACACCACTTGGAGTCAAGCTAGCCGGGCTGAAGAGAGGTGTTACCTCGAAACCGGTCCGGTCCTCGGATGCTTGATTCCGGTCTGGGAAAGATATGGCTGTTGTAGTTCGGACTGGACTGTTCCCATGGGGCAACAGGGTCAGAGCTGATTTGCATAAAGCCATTATCTGACCCAGGGTGGTGTGGAGTGCAAAAAAACGATGGATTTGGGCCCAGATCTTTTGACTGGGGGAGTGTGTGACATTGATCCACATTCAGTCCATCACTTGTTGTTTTTTGCAATTGCCGCCCCAAGTGCGCTGGGGATGCCCAGACGTGGGTCCCAGGCACTCCACACCACTTGGAGTCAAGCTAGCCGGGCTGAAGAGAGGTGTTACCTCGAAACCGGTCCGGTCCTCGGATGCTTGATTCCGGTCTGGGAAAGATATGGCTGTTGTAGTTCGGACTGGACTGTTCCCATGGGGCAACAGGGTCAGAGCTGATTTGCATAAAGCCATTATCTGACCCAGGGTGGTGTGGAGTGCAAAAAAACGATGGATTTGGGCCCAGATCTTTTGACTGGGGGAGTGTGTGACATTGATCCACATTCAGTCCATCACTTGTTGTTTTTTGCAATTGCCGCCCCAAGTGCGCTGGGGATGCCCAGACGTGGGTCCCAGGCACTCCACACCACTTGGAGTCAAGCTAGCCGGGCTGAAGAGAGGTGTTACCTCGAAACCGGTCCGGTCCTCGGATGCTTGATTCCGGTCTGGGAAAGATATGGCTGTTGTAGTTCGGACTGGACTGTTCCCATGGGGCAACAGGGTCAGAGCTGATTTGCAATAAGCCATTATCTGACCCAGGGTGGTGTGGAGTGCAAAAAAACGATGGATTTGGGCCCAGATCTTTTGACTGGGGGAGTGTGTGACATTGATCCACATTCAGTCCATCACTTGTTGTTTTTTGCAATTGCCGCCCCAAGTGCGCTGGGGATGCCCAGACGTGGGTCCCAGGCACTCCACACCACTTGGAGTCAAGCTAGCCGGGCTGAAGAGAGGTGTTACCTCGAAACCGGTCCGGTCCTCGGATGCTTGATTCCGGTCTGGGAAAGATATGGCTGTTGTAGTTCGGACTGGACTGTTCCCATGGGGCAACAGGGTCAGAGCTGATTTGCATAAAGCCATTATCTGACCCAGGGTGGTGTGGAGTGCAAAAAAACGATGGATTTGGGCCCAGATCTTTTGACTGGGGGAGTGTGTGACATTGATCCACATTCAGTCCATCACTTGTTGTTTTTTGCAATTGCCGCCCCAAGTGCGCTGGGGATGCCCAGACGTGGGTCCCAGGCACTCCACACCACTTGGAGTCAAGCTAGCCGGGCTGAAGAGAGGTGTTACCTCGAAACCGGTCCGGTCCTCGGATGCTTGATTCCGGTCTGGGAAAGATATGGCTGTTGTAGTTCGGACTGGACTGTTCCCATGGGGCAACAGGGTCAGAGCTGATTTGCATAAAGCCATTATCTGACCCAGGGTGGTGTGGAGTGCAAAAAAACGATGGATTTGGGCCCAGATCTTTTGACTGGGGGAGTGTGTGACATTGATCCACATTCAGTCCATCACTTGTTGTTTTTTGCAATTGCCGCCCCAAGTGCGCTGGGGATGCCCAGACGTGGGTCCCAGGCACTCCACACCACTTGGAGTCAAGCTAGCCGGGCTGAAGAGAGGTGTTACCTCGAAACCGGTCCGGTCCTCGGATGCTTGATTCCGGTCTGGGAAAGATATGGCTGTTGTAGTTCGGACTGGACTGTTCCCATGGGGCAACAGGGTCAGAGCTGATTTGCATCAAGCCATTATCTGACCCAGGGTGGTGTGGAGTGCAAAAAAACGATGGATTTGGGCCCAGATCTTTTGACTGGGGGAGTGTGTGACATTGATCCACATTCAGTCCATCACTTGTTGTTTTTTGCAATTGCCGCCCCAAGTGCGCTGGGGATGCCCAGACGTGGGTCCCAGGCACTCCACACCACTTGGAGTCAAGCTAGCCGGGCTGAAGAGAGGTGTTACCTCGAAACCGGTCCGGTCCTCGGATGCTTGATTCCGGTCAGGGAAAGATATGGCTGTTGTAGTTCGGACTGGACTGTTCCCATGGGGCAACAGGGTCAGAGCTGATTTGCATAAAGCCATTATCTGACCCAGGGTGGTGTGGAGTGCAAAAAAACGATGGATTTGGGCCCAGATCTTTTGACTGGGGGAGTGTGTGACATTGATCCACATTCAGTCCATCACTTGTTGTTTTTTGCAATTGCCGCCCCAAGTGTGCTGGGGATGCCCAGACGTGGGTCCCAGGCACTCCACACCACTTGGAGTCAAGCTAGCCGGGCTGAAGAGAGGTGTTACCTCGAAACCGGTCCGGTCCTCGGATGCTTGATTCCGGTCTGGGAAAGATATGGCTGTTGTAGTTCGGACTGGACTGTTCCCATGGGGCAACAGGGTCAGAGCTGATTTGCATAAAGCCATTATCTGACCCAGGGTGGTGTGGAGTGCAAAAAAACGATGGATTTGGGCCCAGATCTTTTGACTGGGGGAGTGTGTGACATTGATCCACATTCAGTCCATCACTTGTTGTTTTTTGCAATTGCCGCCCCAAGTGCGCTGGGGATGCCCAGACGTGGGTCCCAGGCACTCCACACCACTTGGAGTCAAGCTAGCCGGGCTGAAGAGAGGTGTTACCTCGAAACCGGTCCGGTCCTCGGATGCTTGATTCCGGTCTGGGAAAGATATGGCTGTTGTAGTTCGGACTGGACTGTTCCCATGGGGCAACAGGGTCAGAGCTGATTTGCATCAAGCCATTATCTGACCCAGGGTGGTGTGGAGTGCAAAAAAACGATGGATTTGGGCCCAGATCTTTTGACTGGGGGAGTGTGTGACATTGATCCACATTCAGTCCATCACTTGTTGTTTTTTGCAATTGCCGCCCCAAGTGCGCTGGGGATGCCCAGACGTGGGTCCCAGGCACTCCACACCACTTGGAGTCAAGCTAGCCGGGCTGAAGAGAGGTGTTACCTCGAAACCGGTCCGGTCCTCGGATGCTTGATTCCGGTCTGGGAAAGATATGGCTGTTGTAGTTCGGACTGGACTGTTCCCATGGGGCAACAGGGTCAGAGCTGATTTGCATAAAGCCATTATCTGACCCAGGGTGGTGTGGAGTGCAAAAAAACGATGGATTTGGGCCCAGATCTTTTGACTGGGGGAGTGTGTGACATTGATCCACATTCAGTCCATCACTTGTTGTTTTTTGCAATTGCCGCCCCAAGTGCGCTGGGGATGCCCAGACGTGGGTCCCAGGCACTCCACACCACTTGGAGTCAAGCTAGCCGGGCTGAAGAGAGGTGTTACCTCGAAACCGGTCCGGTCCTCGGATGCTTGATTCCGGTCTGGGAAAGATATGGCTGTTGTAGTTCGGACTGGACTGTTCCCATGGGGCAACAGGGTCAGAGCTGATTTGCATAAAGCCATTATCTGACCCAGGGTGGTGTGGAGTGCAAAAAAACGATGGATTTGGGCCCAGATCTTTTGACTGGGGGAGTGTGTGACATTGATCCACATTCAGTCCATCACTTGTTGTTTTTTGCAATTGCCGCCCCAAGTGCGCTGGGGATGCCCAGACGTGGGTCCCAGGCACTCCACACCACTTGGAGTCAAGCTAGCCGGGCTGAAGAGAGGTGTTACCTCGAAACCGGTCCGGTCCTCGGATGCTTGATTCCGGTCTGGGAAAGATATGGCTGTTGTAGTTCGGACTGGACTGTTCCCATGGGGCAACAGGGTCAGAGCTGATTTGCATAAAGCCATTATCTGACCCAGGGTGGTGTGGAGTGCAAAAAAACGATGGATTTGGGCCCAGATCTTTTGACTGGGGGAGTGTGTGACATTGATCCACATTCAGTCCATCACTTGTTGTTTTTTGCAATTGCCGCCCCAAGTGCGCTGGGGATGCCCAGACGTGGGTCCCAGGCACTCCACACCACTTGGAGTCAAGCTAGCCGGGCTGAAGAGAGGTGTTACCTCGAAACCGGTCCGGTCCTCGGATGCTTGATTCCGGTCTGGGAAAGATATGGCTGTTGTAGTTCGGACTGGACTGTTCCCATGGGGCAACAGGGTCAGAGCTGATTTGCATAAAGCCATTATCTGACCCAGGGTGGTGTGGAGTGCAAAAAAACGATGGATTTGGGCCCAGATCTTTTGACTGGGGGAGTGTGTGACATTGATCCACATTCAGTCCATCACTTGTTGTTTTTTGCAATTGCCGCCCCAAGTGCGCTGGGGATGCCCAGACGTGGGTCCCAGGCACTCCACACCACTTGGAGTCAAGCTAGCCGGGCTGAAGAGAGGTGTTACCTCGAAACCGGTCCGGTCCTCGGATGCTTGATTCCGGTCTGGGAAAGATATGGCTGTTGTAGTTCGGACTGGACTGTTCCCATGGGGCAACAGGGTCAGAGCTGATTTGCATAAAGCCATTATCTGACCCAGGGTGGTGTGGAGTGCAAAAAAACGATGGATTTGGGCCCAGATCTTTTGACTGGGGGAGTGTGTGACATTGATCCACATTCAGTCCATCACTTGTTGTTTTTTGCAATTGCCGCCCCAAGTGCGCTGGGGATGCCCAGACGTGGGTCCCAGGCACTCCACACCACTTGGAGTCAAGCTAGCCGGGCTGAAGAGAGGTGTTACCTCGAAACCGGTCCGGTCCTCGGATGCTTGATTCCGGTCTGGGAAAGATATGGCTGTTGTAGTTCGGACTGGACTGTTCCCATGGGGCAACAGGGTCAGAGCTGATTTGCATAAAGCCATTATCTGACCCAGGGTGGTGTGGAGTGCAAAAAAACGATGGATTTGGGCCCAGATCTTTTGACTGGGGGAGTGTGTGACATTGATCCACATTCAGTCCATCACTTGTTGTTTTTTTGCAATTGCCGCCCCAAGTGCGCTGGGGATGCCCAGACGTGGGTCCCAGGCACTCCACACCACTTGGAGTCAAGCTAGCCGGGCTGAAGAGAGGTGTTACCTCGAAACCGGTCCGGTCCTCGGATGCTTGATTCCGGTCTGGGAAAGATATGGCTGTTGTAGTTCGGACTGGACTGTTCCCATGGGGCAACAGGGTCAGAGCTGATTTGCATAAAGCCATTATCTGACCCAGGGTGGTGTGGAGTGCAAAAAAACGATGGATTTGGGCCCAGATCTTTTGACTGGGGGAGTGTGTGACATTGATCCACATTCAGTCCATCACTTGTTGTTTTTTGCAATTGCCGCCCCAAGTGCGCTGGGGATGCCCAGACGTGGGTCCCAGGCACTCCACACCACTTGGAGTCAAGCTAGCCGGGCTGAAGAGAGGTGTTACCTCGAAACCGGTCCGGTCCTCGGATGCTTGATTCCGGTCTGGGAAAGATATGGCTGTTGTAGTTCGGACTGGACTGTTCCCATGGGGCAACAGGGTCAGAGCTGATTTGCATAAAGCCATTATCTGACCCAGGGTGGTGTGGAGTGCAAAAAAACGATGGATTTGGGCCCAGATCTTTTGACTGGGGGAGTGTGTGACATTGATCCACATTCAGTCCATCACTTGTTGTTTTTTGCAAGGATGTGGTGGCCTATGAACTGTATCTCGACATTATATCTAACCCCACAGACCGCGCTCTGTATTTTAAATTTAGAATAGGGATGTTACCTGTAAGCGAACTGACTGCCCGCTGGAAAACTTCCCACCAGCGATCTCCTTTCTGTGCGACATGCCTAACACGAGTTGAGTCAGTTGCCCACATTTTCTTCAAATGTCCGGCTTATCTAGCGCCGAGGCGGTGCTGGCTCAAACCACTATGTAGACAATTGGGCACGCTGCAGCATAATGTGGCATTACGCATTTTAATGTCTGACACACGTACTTTGTTTGTCTGCGGTGTGTCCCAAGTTCCTAAAATGGTCTTGGTTAATTCGTTCAAAAAGGCTTTCTTTGTCAATTTAATGCTTGTCTTAATTGCTCATACAATGTTTTATTTGTGTAAATAGTATGTGCTTGTTTAAATATTGCTTTTTAAATTCATTGTATTATGCTTTTATGATATTTTTATATCGAAATAAAGCCTTCAATCAATCAATACATCCAAAACCCAAATTTTATGTACAAGCCAAAGGCCCTAGAATAGTTAATGAAGCCATATATTTTGGCATTAAGATTTGGGCCTCTGTAAAAGAGATTGTCAATGTTAAGTGGGGCAATATTATAGGTAAAGTGATGCTAGCACTTGAGAGGTGAGAGAGCTTGCACCTTTCCTTGGTTGGCAGAGCTAATGTACTTAAAATTAATATCTTGCCTAGGGTAATGTTTATTTTTTTTGGGCAGTCCCCCTGGAAGTAACCTCTGGACAACTTCAACATTTGCAATCACTGTGTGCCAGAAATATGTGGACCCCAGGGAAACCACGCAGAGCCGCTCAGTTTATGGAGAGATGGAGAGAGAGAGAGAGAGAGAGAGATGGAGAGAGAGAGAGAGAGAGAGATATAGAGAGAGAGAGATGGAGAGAGATGGAGAGAGAGATGGAGAGAGAGAGAGATGGAGAGGGAGAGAGAGAGAGAGAGAGAGATATAGAGATGGAGAGAGATGGAGAGAGAGATGGAGAGAGAGAGAGATGGAGAGGGAGAGAGATGGAGAGAGGGAGAGAGATGGAGAGAGGGAGAGAGAGAGAGAGGGGGAGAGAGAGAGAGAGGGGGAGAGAGAGAGAGAGGGGGAGAGAGATGGAGAGAGAGAGAGAGAGATGGAGAGAGAGAGAGAGAGAGAGATGGGGAGAGAGAGAGAGAGATGGGGAGAGAGAGAGAGAGATGGAGAGAGAGATGGAGAGAGAGAGAGAGATAGAGAGATGGGTGGGAGGTCGGTCCCCGACTTTGCTCTCTATTATTAAGCGTGCATTTTGTCAAACATACGCATATTGCTGACAGGAGAGGAAATGAATAATGTGGCCGAGGCCCCCTCAATCTGCCACATGGTTTTGGGCTCTGAGGTGAATAACTGTCTGTTTAAGAGAATTGACGGTAGCTATTATAAAAGAACCAGCTGTACAGTTTTGGGAGCAATTTTTAAAGTTTGGATTATAGTTCGAAAGAACTTGGAGATTCCTGGGGTCTTCAGGTATACACCTACCACTGCAGTAGGATTATTAACTTCGATCTTCTGGGACTATGTGGCAGCTAGTTGGAGGTTAAAAGGAATTACTCGAATTGGCGATTTTTATCAGGCTGACGGGGTCTGCGTCCCATTTTCAGGCTTGGCGGATAAATAACAATTATCCAAAAACCATTTTTACAGAGAAGGGATTTTTTAGGCAAATACCCAATCAGGTTGACATCATATAAGATTGTAGAAGCTATTAGGCTTCAGGAAAACATTGGTTCTCCGTATAAAAATATTATTAGCTGCAAGATCAGACTACTTAGAGAAGTATAATTCTAAATGGGAAAGCTGGTTGGGAAATCAGTCGGTTTCTTTAGAGATATCGATTGACATTGCTGGGAGAATTCTGCTGGCAGCCAATTAAAAAACCCAGCATTATAAAACACTTTTTAACCTGTACCATACTCCTGCTAAAATGATGAAATGGGGGAGTCATAATGATGGGAAATGTTTTTGGTGTGGTGCAGATAATGCCGATATTCTTCATATATTCTATTTATGTTCCACTCTGACTCCTCTGGTAGGATCTATAGAAAGGTTTTTGTCAGATCACTGGAGTACCTATTAAAATTTCAACTTCCATGATGCTGTTAGGGATTGACTATATGGCGGATTCATATTAATGTGTATAGGAAAGGAGCTGTAAATACCAGTGTTTTTTGTTCTTGTTCCTTAGTCTTTCTTTTTGTAGGAGTAATCGACTTTATGATGGACTGAGATTAATGTTTGTATAGGACGACGAACTGAATTATTATTGTATTATGATTTAAGTCAAGAGTTTATTCATATTGTGATGCTGTGGATTTCTCAATAAAAATAAAAAATAAAGTACATTTCTGCGGGCCGGATATACTGCACAATTCCAATGGATTGAATCAAGTATAATAATAACAGAATACAGAACCAAAACTCTGGCAGCAATTGGCTGTAGCGACATAGCTTATATGTTCTCGAGTCCTATAGACAGTCTCGAATAGATTCCGGAGTCAACTTCCCTCACCTCCCGGAATGGACTCACTGAGTTACAAGACTACAGGGCTATAATATGAGGCATCTAGTCGGGTTAGCAACTATCCATTGACATAGACATGGAGTATTCCCAATATCGGGACGCAACTTCGTATGGGGACCTCAACCCTGCTCCCTGGAGGCCCTCTAGGGTGATGGACTGTCCTAGCACAGTCTCAATGTATGGGTCTCCACTCTCAGCACCTACTCCCGAACCGCTTACCTCAGTCACTTCCAATTATTCGACCAATGAATCTGCCTCCTGCGTCCTCATCTGTGAGGGGAAGGTCCCTTTCTTTTTACAAAACAAAATAGAGGGCAGAGGCTGATAGGAACCGCACTCCACACTTGAATAGTGTCTTAAAGTCAATGATGGTGCACGGAACCGGGGAGTGCTTCCCTCTCCACTCCCCACAAAGTAGGCCCTCAGCCTAACAAATCATAAACACAAAATTGGTTCCAGCACACTTCACAATAGTGTCAGTATTTCCGTTATCACTAATCAAAAAAAATTCAGCACATATAGACTAAAGAATGATATCCAGATCCAGGATGTAGTTTTCTTTATCCAAATGTTCTTTATTTATTTCAAACAAATTCTTCTTTTGAAAGTTCATTCGACATAGCAAACGCGTTTCGTCTCTTTAAGAGACTTCTTCAGGGCTTCTCCATTGATGGCATGATATAAATTCTCCAAATATAGCGCTGTATTTTTTATAAGCCAGTAAAGGTGAGGTTTTTATAATCTATCCAGACAATTGAAAAACGGCATGGTAACAGTCAGCAATCAGGTCAATGATTCTGTGTCGCTTACAGAGATGTGACTGTTGAACAGAGCTCTAACACGTGCCACTGCATCCGAGAGCAGCAGATTCCTTTGCGGAATATAAGAAGGTCTAGGTATGCGCACTGTGCCACCCGGGACAGCAAATTATTGAGCTGGCTTAGTGCTTGCATCTAACCACTAAACACTGGAAGAGGAGTAATTGCATAGAGCATGGGCAAACCCAGAATGACTTACGGATAAGGGTTAGGAGGCCTAGCCTACAGGTAAATATCAATGAGAACTAGCTTATTAGTGGAAGCTAGATGTCCATGTCAGGAGGACAAACCTTTCCTCCCTCATTTAAATGCAAATTAGCGCGTGCGACACATCTAGTCAAACAAACCACACCTGACCACCACTAACTCACTGTACACATAGGTCCTGATGAAAGCAAGCATACACAGCAGTCTGGCTGAAACGTGTAGACCACAGCTGTGATGCCGAGAAGAGGCCTAATATTTTTTGTCCAAATGAGAGAGGCAATCAAAAAAGGTTATTCAACCAAACAGAAATGTTCAGTCTGTTTATTTTTTATATATCATTAGAATTTTCAAAAGGCGTTTGAATATTATCAGTCATCCAATCATTGGTGAATAGATGTTAATCATTCATCATAAGTCATGATGGGAAGGAACCCAAAAAATCCCGATGCATTTCGGGCATTTAGTATGCCCTTCTTCAGGGGAACATCTGTAAGCCAAAATAAAAGAAAATGCACTGTATCCAAGTTTATCAATCAACAATCACAATAAGTATCATGACAAAGCATGATGAAGCAGCCCACCAACTAGGTTGGTGGGTGAGGGTCTTCATAAAAAACAAAAGGTTTTTCCTTCTGACATGGACATCTAGCTTCCACTGATGAGCTAGTTCTGTAGTAGGGGATCTCTGTGTATAGTCATAATCTAGTGAATAGTCCCGCCCATGTGCGTGGACCCCGGAGCAATCAAAAATAATCTCTTACGGTGTCGAAAAATGCAGAACTGCACAGACACTTAAGAGAGAATTTAAAGACAGATAATGCAGCCTATATCCACAGGCTACACTGTCCAGTACTTCAACTAGAAATTCCACCAAAAATCCACAAACAGCAAAGCCTGTCCAGATTTCCCTTGCTTTAACAGCAAATACCCTCTGGAATGATAGAGAGAAAGACCTGGACAGACAAGCCCCATAGGCAGCCATTATGTGGCTCAAAACAGGATACTGTGCCTTTAAGAGAACCTTCCAGAACTTCACAGTATCCCAGAATGCACTGCAGGTCCCTTTTACTTTCAGTTCTTTTTTCCGGCTCCTGCTAGCAGGACCCTGGAGCATTGAGCTCTCCCTTTTGGGATTTGTTTTTGTGATTTCTCACTTTTTCAAGTGTTTTTTGGTAGTTTGTTCAAAGTACTTTGGTTATTTCTTCTTTGGTGTGCTTTTGGGGCAGTCTTTTTGTCGAATATGCATGCATTATTCGACAAATGCCCGGAGTGTTCCAGGAAGAAGGCCAAGACTGACCCACATGAAGTGTGTATCCTCTGCCTTCCCTCCTCTCATAACCCTGATGAGTGTGAGATTTGCCAGGGATTTACCACCAGGACCCTGAGAGACAGAAAGACAAGGCATGGAGGAGAGAAGACTGCAAGCATGAGGTGGGTCTGGGCAGGTTCCATCTGCCAGTGCTGAGGTCTCTGGGGGGCTCCCCAGAGGCAGGAAGTCCAGCAAGCGTCCCCATTCTCCGTCGGCGTTGATTGCTCCGACTAAGACGTCGAGAGGGATGACTACAGTCTGTTCCCCGTCCCCCCAGGGCTCTGGGTCGAAGCGGCGTCGACGTTCGACGTCGAGGGATCTGAACAGACCGCCGTCAAGATCACCGGTGATGGTTTCCTCGTCCTCCTCGTCGTCGTTGAGGACTCGACGTCGACGGGTGGCCCGGCGTCGGCGCTCGCCGTCGTGGCGACACCGCTGTTCGCCTTCGGCGAAGAGGAGAAGGTCGTCGTCGAGGGGATCCTCGACGTCGAGGGGGCGATTGCCGTCGAGGAAGAGATCGCTGTCTGGGCACAGGAAGCCATCGAGGCGAAGGCGATCGACGTCGAGGCGATGGAGGTCGCCGTCGAGGCGGAAACGTTCGCTGTCGAGGGACAGGCGTTCGCCGTCGAGGAAGCGCAGTTCGACGTCGAGGGGACCACGCTCGCCGTCTGGTCGCCGTTCTTCGACGCAGGAACGGCACAGTGGGAGTTTGGGCGCCAGGAGTCAGTCTGGCAGGCTTCAAGTGCCTAGGAGAGACTCTCCCACATCCCAGCCTGATAAGGAGGGCGAGTCACCGGGCTCGGTGTACTCCCTTGTGTATACCCCTCCTAAGCCGGGGACGGTGACACCTCCTCCTCCACCTCCTTTGCCGAGAGGACTTCCTCCGCGGGTTCCTACCCCGCCTCCGCTTCCACCTCTACCACCTCGGCCTCAGCCCCAGCATCAGCCTCACCCTCAGCTGCCGGTTCAGAAGCCTCCACCGCTTCCTCCGAGGTTGGTTTCCCTGGCCAGGTACCCGACTCCTCCGAAGGGGACACCTCGGCCGAGGGGACCACCCAAGCCACAGTCTCCTGTCCCGGTGGAACCGGCAGGGCGACCCCAAAACCACGGAAGTTGCGATCCCGCTCCAGACGGAGAGGGAGGTCGCGCAGTCGTCACAGATCCTCGACGAGGTCAAGACGGCGCCACAGGAGGCGCGGATCACGGTCCCGCACTGGCTCCTCCAGGACAAGGTCCTACTCTCCGACCTTGTCAGACTCCCCGGGGAACAGGGTGTCTCCCGTGGATGACATCAGCACATTCCAGGATGTCCTCCTGAGGGGTGCAGCGAAATTAGGAATCACGGTGACGGCTCCCACACCTACGACGTCGGTGATCTTTGAGACACTCCACAAGGAACATTTGTCTCGTCCTCTACTACCGCTCGTGCCAGGCTTGGTAGAGTTAGCGGAGGAGCTGTTCCTTACGCCTGCAGTGACGAGAGCTGCTCCATCCCGTCTGCTGAAGAAGTATAGGGCTCCGGATTCCGACCCGGCTTTTCTACGGTCTGACCCGGTTCCGGACTCCGTTATAGTGACGGCAGCCAGAAAGCAACATTCTACCTCTCCGTCTTCTACTGTGTCTCCGGATAAGGAGAGCCGATGGATCGACTCTAATGGCAGGAAGGCTTGTGGGACGGCGGCTACGGCCATGAAGACAGCCAGCGATACGGCTCTGCTGGGACGGTATGATCGTTCCCTGTGGGAATCTCTCCAGCAGTTCACGGAACTCCTGCCACGAGACAAGAGGGAGGATTTCCTAGAAATCCTGAAGGAAGGGATGCTGGTTTCGAACCAGGTTATCAGCGCGGCTGCGGATGGTTCCCTGTTGGCGGCCCATGGTTACTGTCATGGGATCAACCAGCGACGCCATGCTTGGCTCAGGCTCACATCACTCAAGCCGGAGGCCCAGCAGCGAGTGGCTAATCTGCCCTTCTCGGGGGAGACGCTGTTCGGAAAACATGCGGATGATGAGATGGCCCGCATGAAGGCGGAGGCAGAGACTCTGGCGGCTGTGGGCTTGGAGAAGCCCAAAGAAAAGAAATCCTACCGCCCGTTCCAGAGACGGTTCGGGGCGCAGGGCCAAGGGCGAGGACAGGCTTTGGGACAGCAGCCGCAGTTCCGGAGGCCCTTCCAGAAACGCCAGAAGGGTAGAGGAGGTCAGCAGTCCTCTACAGCGAACAAGGGCACGGCAGGGTCTCGACCCTGAGCTGTTACTTCCCCTTCATCTGTTACCCGCTCCGGTGGGGGGAAGTGTCCAATTTTTTCTGGCAGAGTGGAGAAAAATTACTCGGGACAAGTGGGTGCTGAATATTGTTTTCAATGGATACAGTCTTCGGTTCACCAGCCCGCCTCCATCAATTCCACCGGTCAGCTCGCAGTTTCAACTGCGCGAGCTCCAGGCGGAGGCCGATATCCTGTTAAGGAAAAGGGCGATAGAAGATGTACCTCTGTCTCAAAGAGGAAGAGGTCTATACTCCCGGTTCTTCCTGGTTCGCAAGAAAGACTAGAACGAGTTCAGGCCCATTCTGGATTTGCAACAAGCAAACAAGTGGATTCGCAGAGAGAAGTTTCGCATGCTGTCGTTGCATCAGATTTATCCTCAGCTGCAACAGGGAGACTGGCTGTGTGCCATAGATCTACAGGATGCATACTTCCATGTGCCCATTGCACGCAAACACAGGAAGTTCCTGCGATTCCAAGTCGGCGCCAATCATTATCAATACACAGTACTGCCATTCGGATTGAAGTCTGCGCCCAGGACATTCTCGAAGTGCATGGCAGTGGTAGCCGCACACCTAAGGAAGAACAAGGTGTTTGTCTACCCGTACCTGGACGATTGGTTGATCAAGGCCTCCTCCTTCTCGGAAGCTCAAGCGCACTTCCGGAAGACGTGTGTTCTCTTGAACAAACTGGGGTTGCACATCAACATGTCCAAGTCTTCTTTATGTATAAAATAAAATTCAAAATGTTCTGGGATATGTGGGAAGTAATGCTTTGAGCTCGATTTGTGCCTGACCACGGGTGTATATTTTTAATTCATGCCTTGTGCATTATTATTAGCGGCCAGCCCGTGAGGTTGTAGGCCCGTTCTTGTACTTTTCTGTGCTTACTCGAATAAAGGTTTTTGAAAAAAAAAAAAAAAAAAACATGTCCAAGTCTGTCCCGACTCCGGTCCAGTGCATACAGTACTTGGGAGCCTCCATCAATACGCTGTCAGCAAGCGTGTCTCCTTCGGAGGAGAGACGGTTATCACTCCTTCGGAAGGCTCAGGCTCTTATGACCGCTCCATCTACAACAGTGAGGACGGTGTCTTCTCTACTGGGGTCGATGGCCTCTTGTATCTTCCTCACGCCACACGCACGGCTGCACATGAGACCATTGCAGGAGTGCTTGGAGGATCAGTGGGATCAGAGGAAAGGATCTTGGGACGACAAGATACGACTGTCTCTGCATGCTCTTCAGTCTCTGAAGTGGTGGTGTTCAGCGGAGAATCTCCTGAGAGGGGTTCCCTTCCACAAGGACATTCCCACGCAGACTATTGTGACGGATGCGTCTCTCCACGGCTGGGGGGCGCACTCCGGAGACCTACAGATTCAAGGGACGTGGTCCCAGACTGAGTCCACGTACCACATCAATTTCCTGGAACTCAGAGCTGTTCACTTGGCACTGAAGGCCTTTCTTCCGTCCTTCCGGACCAACACTTTGCTTGTTCAGACGGACAATACGACCACGATGTATTACCTCAACAAGCAGGGGGGTTCGAGATCGCGCACTCTGTCGCAGGCGATCTGGTACTGGCTTCTGGCCAGAGGACTGACGATAACGGCCACCCATCTACCAGGTGTGCACAATGTTCAGGCAGACGCACTGAGCAGACTGATCCAGGAAAACCACGAATGGGTCATAAACGACGAAGTACTAGGAGAAGTCTTCACAAGGTGGGGGACTCCAGACGTAGATCTGTTCGCCACCGCCGAAAACAGCAAATGCCGAGACTTCGCCTCCAGGTACTACCAACCAGGGACGCTGGGGAATGCGCTATGGATCAACTGGTCGAACAGCTTTCTGTACGCTTTTCCACCCATTCCCCTGATTCCGGCGGTGCTCATCAAACTGTCCCAGTCCAGGGCGCGGATGATCCTGATTGCCCCGGAATGGCCCAGACAGTGGTGGTTCACGGACCTACTTCACCGGTCGCTCCTTCCACACATACGGTTGCCGTGCAGGCCGGACCTTCTCACGAAGTTTGGGGGGCAGATGTTACACCCCAACCTCTTGTCTTTGAGTTTGGGGGCATGGCTCCTGAGATAGTGCAATACGGCCATCTGAATCTACCTGAAGATTGCATGGACAAGCGACCTTCCACTAGGACGTCTTATGCTTATAAGTGGAAGAGGTTTTGCATCTGGTGCAAGTCCAAGAACTATGACCCGACGACATGTAAGGAAGATGTCATCCTTCCATATCTTCTACATCTGGCGCAGCCTGGCCTTAATGTCCATTCCATTAAGGTTCATCTGGCTGCTTTGACTGCCTAGAAGGAAATGCCCTTCACAGACTTCCTTCTTTCAGATCCCTGTGATCAAAGACTTTTTGGAAGGCTTGAAGAAAGTGTTCCCTCCTGTCCTGCTTCCTTCGCCTTCATGGGCATTGAATGTGGTGCTGTCCAGATTGATGAAGGAGCCTTTTGAACCTATTCATAAGGCTTCGTTGCAGCACCTGTCCTGGAAGGCGGCGTTCCTTGTGGCCATTACATCGGCCCGCAGGGTGAGTGAAATTCAGGCGTTGTGTTGCCAAGAACCTTATACTGTATTTCATGCTGCTAAGGTTGTTATGCGTACTCACCCTAAATTTCTTCCTAAAGTTATATCTGACCTTCATGTTAACCAGACCATAACTTTACTTGCGTTTTTTCAGAATCCTTCCTCTCCAGCGGAAAGGTCCCTGCATTCCCTGGATGTCAGGAGGGTGTTGAAATGTTATCTGGATAAAACCAAGGATATTCGTAGGTCAGACCAATTGTTCATCAATTATGGATCAGTCAGGACGGGTCTTGCTACCTCTAAACAGTCCATCTCTAGGTGGATTGTGTCCTGTATACAATTGTGTTACCAAAAAGCTGGTAAGACCTTAGGGGGTAAACCTAAGGCTCATTCCACCAGGGGCAAAGCTGCCACGACTGCTTTGCTCCGTAATGTTCCAATTGCAGAAATCTGCAAGGCGGCCACTTGGAAGTCGGTCCATACCTTTGCTAAGCATTACTGCCTGGACACTGATGCCAGGGCAGACGCTCAGGTTGGGCAGGCTTCGCTGCGAAATCTGTTCGCACAATAGTGGTGTTGATTCTCTTTTCTCCACCGCCGCTTTGGTGTGGGGATGGGCTTGCCATTCTATTCACTAGATTATGACTATACACAGAGATCCCCTACTACAGAAGGAGTAGTTTCTGTCCTGTAACTCCAGTTCTGTAGTAGGGGTATCTCTGTTATAGTCATAAGCGCCCGCCCTCCTCCCCGGTGGAGAGAGATATTCATGTAAGGAATGCTACAGGTCTGGCGAGTTACGCCTTCAAAAAGAACTGAAAGTAAAAGGGACCTGCAGTGCATTCTGGGATACTGTGAAGTTCTGGAAGGTTCTCTTAAAGGCACAGTATCCTGTTTTGAGCCACATAATGGCAGCCTATGGGGCTTGTCTGTCCAGGTCTTTCTCTCTATCATTCCAGAGGGTTTTTGCTGTTAAAGCAAGGGAAATCTGGACAGGCTTTGCTGTTTGTGGATTTTTGGTGGAATTTCTAGTTGAAGTACTGGACAGTGTAACCTGTGGCTATAGGCTGCATTATCTGTCTTTAAATTCTCTAAGTGTCTGTGCAGTTCTGCATTTTTTACACCTTAAGAGATTATTTTTGATTGCTCCGGGGTCCACGCACATGGCCGGGACTATTCACTAGATTATGACTATAACAGAGATACCCCTACTACAGAACTGGAGTTACAGGACAGAAACTACTCCTTCTCATTGATATTTACCTATTGTACCAGGGGAAGTGAACTAGCCCACATTATTCCTTTCTCCCCGCCTTTGATTATTACATGGCCTAGGCTACAGAACAGACTGGCAGCTGCCCACAGCTTAAAGGCTTCAGCACACAAAACTGCACAAGATAAACTAAACAAGATTATAAAACTAGTAGTGACCACCAGGGCATTTCTCAAAATAAAATTAATTCAGCAGCAGTGGACAAGGGCTTGCCCAGGGAGGAAGAACACAATTTACTGTACAGAGTTAAGGAAATGCAGATTAATTGAAAATCCTTAAGCCCTTTTTAAGAAGACCTACAGTGCTGTCATTTAACTGGCAGAGAGGGTATGATACTTGTAATGCAAGGTCAAGAATGTAGAGGGTTGCTCTTGTTGTAGTCTCAAAAATTTTATAGGCTTGACGGAGAATGTTGATGGACAATATGCAGTAATGTTATAGGAAAGATAGCTGCAACAAATCGTGGTGAAAACAGAGGCTGTCTAATTTTTGCATGGTCGAAAGGGCGCACATGGTGGATGTGGCTTAGCCCTGCTGGAGTCTCCTACAGGACCCATGGTAGTGTGCATATTAATCTATATGGTTTGTGAGACTCTATTCTAAGGTGCTAGAACAGTATAGCATCACACAGTGGGAAAAATGCTCTTTCCAGCTTACACGTCTGCCATAAAGCAGCATAGGACTTTATTCTTGGAACTGGAATGCCAACTGAGGGAGGCAGGGCTGAGGTACACACTGTTTTTCTTGCGTACCGCCAAGTCATAGCTGATGACAAATACAATTTTTTCACCGATCAAGAAGCGGTGTTGATGGGCTGGTGAGCATGGTTTGGGAGGTGGAACAGAGGCCATTAACTAGGGGGGTGACTGATTCTGAGAATCAAGAGGATCTGATTCAGCCGGAACAACATCCACAAAAGATGAAAATGGTAAGCTGGTGTTCACTCCAAGGGCAGCGGACAAACTGTTTTAACATCAGCAAAGCAGTGAACAACCCTGGTGAAACTGACATTCCTGGTGGCAATGATTACAAATGGACTCTTAAAGAGCTGGGCGCAAGGATGTGTGGTGATGTATAGCTTGATGTGTGGCTAGTGGGTAAGATTAGACTCCCTCCCTTTTCCCCCCTTTATGCACAATGAGCACAAGTGGGAGATAGTGTTTCTTTGTTGGGCAGAGGGCTGGTGTTCTACCGCCCAGGGGAGTGCTGGGAGGGGTGTGATTAGTGGCTAAGCGAAAAGTGATACCTACTGAGCAGGATGGCGCTGTAACATAAATATATCTTCAGGACATGGAATGTTCATGGTCTGAACAATGTTGTCGGGAGGTACGCAATTCATTCACATCTCAAAGGAGGGTACATGTGGTGCTTGTGTATAAGACTCATTCAATGCATGGATAAGTGCTGAAGAGCTTTGGTATTCCACACAGGTTATTTGCCCTACGCCAGGGGAATGATGATTTGGGTGAGACCCGGGTCGTCCTTTAGTCCTTCAAAAGTACAAATGTACTTGGAATGCATATATATTCTGGCTGAAGGTAGATTGGAAGGAGAGGAGTTCAAATTACTCGGTATTATCGCACCTAAGGCTGATCAAGTGAATTCTCTTATCAAAGTGTCCATATAACTAGCGGATTCTGTAACATTCCTGATGATTATTGGGGAGTTGGACTTTAGGGTTATCTGTGATGTGTCTCTTGACCGGTCATGCCACCCATTGCCAACATCCCTGGTCATGCAAGTTGAAGGGGCATTGCAAAACTTGGTGACTGGTTGGGTTTAGTCGGGTCCTGGAGGGTGTACCATTCAGGAAAAAGGGAGTATTCTTTCTACTGTAGTATTCACCACCTGTATGTCTGTATTAAGGAATACTGTTCTAAAAGGTTACACTGGAGAGTGAGCCAGACTGAATGCCTCTTTAGGACGGTGTTGAACTACAGTCCTTTCTTAACTGAAATTCACTGGTGGTGTTTAGATCTACTACCACTAGCTGGAAACTACAGGGATATGACATTGAAGGACCCCAAGTGCAGGGAGTGAAAAAGAGTACTACATTTAGTTTTAGGTAAACAAGGGCACAGTTGGATTCATTGGTTGAATGGGAGGCACTCAAAGTGATTATAAGGGGGCACTGTTTTAAGACCTCATATAGGGCTTGGAAGCACATAGAGCAAGAACTAGGGCAGGTGGAAAAGAGGATGGGAGTGCTGGAGAACTGGACTGTGACAACTGGCGGGGAAAAAGGCAGAGTAGGCCTCCTCTAAGGAACGGTTGGAACTTCTGACATGTTTAGATTACAACTCCTACGCAGCCAGTAGACACTCTTGTCTGATAAAAGTGGAATGTTGCTAGGCTGGTTGATTAAACCAGACACAAAGGGATTCCAGATATTAGTGACAGAATTAGGGCTACACGTTATTCCCATTGGAGTGTTCGGTAAGTAATATTCCTCCCTATTTATGGTGATAGTGGATTACACAGGAGTGAGCCTAGAAAAATATCTAACCAATGTGGAACTGCCTTCTTTAGAGGAACACCAAATTGTTGAATTAGAAGCCCCATTAACGATCCAGGAAATTCAGAAAGCAATTACTGGATTGGCTTAGGGTAAAACCCCTGCTGAAATGGATTGCCAGTGGGATTTTATGTCGCATATAAGAAATACTGACACCTGACTCTCATCAAAGTGGAAGGGTATACTCCCTCCCTCAACATAGGAGGCATTGACTGTCTTCCCTACCCAAACCAGGCAGGGATGCACAAGAGGCAGTATCATATAAGCCACTATCAATGTTCAGTTTAGATAATAGATCTTGATTAAATTAATGTCAGATCGCCTGAGTGTGTACTGCTACCCTTCATCATTCACCCTAGTCAAAGTGGGTTCCTGCAGAACCGGAACACATCAACCAATATTAGAAGACGTTTTCAGGTCCTTAAAGAGGTGCCAGAAAAATCTAAATTTCCCGTGGTAAACTCTGAATACCTGAAAAATGGTTCAACACGATACGCTGTATTACATGTTTGAGGTGCTGAGGGAGTTTGGGTTTGAGTTTAATGCAATGGAAAGACCTCTTATGTGCCTGACCACCTGCTGAAGTATGCACAGGCAGGATGATCTCCGCGCCATACTAGATTGGAAAGGGAACTTGTCAGGGAGGCCCCTTTTCCCCACTTATATTTGCCACCGCTATTGATCCATCGTCATATACAGTCAGAATAGCGATACAGAGCTCACTGTATTGGACACATCTTACATTACATTACTTTACACAGATGACATATTGTTATACTTACCAGATATGAAGGAAGATTTAGATCTGACTGTTGAGGGCCTGAAACGTTGTAAGACAGTTCTCCGTCCTGGAAACAAATTGGCGAAAGACATGCATATTTGCATTCAGGGTTAACCAAGTGGGTCCTGGCTTGACACCACGGAATAGCCAAGTGAAATAGTGGCGGTTGTACCAGTACTTTTGGTTAAGAATTTTAACTGTAAGAACCAGATTTACTGTTTGGCAACATTAATAAGACTATCCAGACCTTAAGGGTAGCATTACTTTTTGGACGCGCTTCTTTTTGCGGTCATAGGAAATGTAGCACTGACTAAGATGGGGGTATTCCCTAGGTTGCTTTATTATTTCACTTTATTACCAGTGTGGATCCCCCCCCAGACCGTTCATAGAACTAGACTCCCTATTGGGCACGCTGATACGGGGGCTGGGGGAAATAGGCACAGGGCATAGCTTTAACGACATTGAAGCTACTAGTAGCTGAAGGCGGACTGAGATTTCTTGATCTAGACCTGTATTACTTAGCAGTGGATGGCCAGATGGTTGCCTGTAGCTTCTACAATTGAAGAAAAACATATAACTGTCAATCTATTAGAAAGGGAAGGAATTCCCATACTCTATGGCAAAGGGACTCATCTACCCTAATCTGGTGAGATTGAATGGTGACTCATTCTTGGAAGTAGTGTTGGAAAATCCGTGTATCCAGAATAGACTAAGCTCTCAATTTACAGCTGATACTCCTTCCTAGCTTAGGTTGTAGTAGAGATGGTGGGAGATTTACATACAGCAGAAAAAATGACTGTTGTTCCTGCACCTGACTCGATCATATGGGATCCCACAGGGTCACTTCCTGTGCTATGGTACACTAGTTAGAAGATTTGGGGGACAGGCAGTATGATGGAAGAGCGATGGTGTTTCGGCATAAGGCACTTGCAGCTGAAACTAAATTGAACCTGGGTGAACCCACAGAGATGAGGTCAAATTATACTGGGACAGAAATAACCTGAGAAGCCTGAGGTAAGGCACTGCATGTCACAAAGGTGTCCTATGATGCACGCCTTTAGTTGCTACAGATTGTCCTGAAAAACAATGTACCTTTAGCACAAAAGGTTACATAGGAGCTTCCATTCAGTGCCATCATAGTGCCCGCAGTATACACATCCAGAGGCGAACATTTTACATATGGTCTGGACCTGTAAAAGTGTTTAGAGCTACTGGGGAAAGAAAGGTTGAATTTATAGGACTAGAAACTAAGGGCCTAGTTAACACAGTACCAAGGTGTCACAATCAGACACATCAACACCACTGCCAGATTATGCACTAGAGGAGGGCAGGAAGGAGCTGTTAGGTAAACACGGCTTTAAGAAGAAAGCCGGAAGCAATAGGCGGAGATGCAAAATAATATTATGTAATATAGAGGAAGTGTTATAGTACTAAAGACATGTTCACACCACGATAGGGGCTGTGAAGAGGGCAGGCTTCAAAATAGTAATTTAGTTTCAGATCTTATCTTGTTGTCTGTTCAGCTAAATAAGCAAAGAAAGTCCTCACACAGCGTGTGCAGCGCTCTCTGAAAATGAAACCACTGAGACATCCTCCGAGGATATGTAATATGTAATTTGTTACTTCAGGCACTTTCAGAAATATTCCGAGCAGGCCTGGTTGAAGTTCCTAGTGTAATTTTCTTATTAAAGACGGTTAAACCATTTCATTTTATTTAGTTGCTTTCCTGAGCGGATGACCAATTTATGTGCCAAGAACTTTAGAGTAAGCTGGAGAATAGTGATAAAGTAACTGTTTACATAGAGCTAAATTAAGCTGTGGAGGTAAGTTTCCAAACAATTCTTTTCTTTCTGGATTTATCTATCTTATGGGGCTTTGTTTGTTAGAGAGTTCACTCTTCATTGCTTGTGAAAAATTGGTTTCTTCCTGCTGCCACTCCTGCTATACTAGGCTTGTGTTTTAACATGTCACTTATGTAATTTCTAAACTTGAAATAGATATACATTTAATAGACATATACATTTGGTATTTATTTTTGGGAGCATTATTAAGGAGAGATCAGAGGTTGAGCTAAGTGAAATATTCTAACTAGACTAAGTTGCTATACATTTTCATTTGAATATTGTAAACAGATTAATTATTAGTAAGTTTACCTTCTTTTGTGTACAGAATACAACTTCCAAAGTGTTAGTCAGTGAAGTGTCCTGTTTAGCCATAATCAGAAGCACTTCAGAATTCACTACACTGCCATCACGTATTTCTCTTTTGTTCCAGTTCCCCTTTCCTCTTGGGTTGTCCTCTGTTTAATTTATTTATTCTTAGTGAACTGAAGGAAACTCAGATAGGAGAGTGAGGACACATATTTTTCCATGATATTCCCGTGGAGGCGAAGCAGGTGAGTACCATGACATAAGGAAGTGTTTATTGGTACCATTTACTAGGACAAAGGAGAAGAAACACTGAAATAGGTTCACAGATTTGGAATTGCTGCTTGCTAAGAAATGCATAGCACTAGCATGAAAACCCCCTCAGGCCGCGACATAAGCCACTAGACTCGGGATGTGAATCATTGTGCAGGGATTATAGGGGAGGTAATATTCAGTGACAAGATAGAGAATAGGGAGAACACTGAGGCATGGGAAGCACTGGTGCATATATTTCAGGAGAGAGAGAGTCACAGGAGGCTTCTGTTTGGCTAGGCACGCGCTCCCTAGAAGGTGATAGACAACGGGTGGACGTCATGGACTCTGTCGATATGTTCCTAAAATAGTTCCGGAGCGAGTTCCATAATGTAGGCACCACTGCAGAAGCGTCCTAACTTGGGGAATGAAATGGGGGAGGCACTTCATCTTTTTGCTAGGAAGATGCAAGTTAAAAGTGCAGCTGGTTGTGACATTATGGTTCGAATTGAAAGAGATTTGAAGGCCCACCCATGGGGCCACCACATTTGAGCTTTATGCATTTTGTGAGGTGTGGGAGTTAATATAAAACTTGAATACGATTCACCTTGAGAATTATGTCATTGATGCTGATGTCAATATAGGCCAATTCACATTGCTGGCAGACTAAGATATTACTGATGTAATGTTATTTTCCTTCATTTTGATGTCGTGGGCAAGGAAAATATTACATATTGTTGAGAAAAATGGTGTCCAAGATATCAGACATATCTTCTGAATTAAAGTCATTATGCACTGATAATAAACAAATCGTGTTGACGGAAAAAAGACTTAAAATTGTGGAAGGCAGGCTGAACAAGAGCCTGGACTAGGGCTACACGTTATTGGGCCTTGATGTAAAGTTAAAGATGTGGGGGGGGGCTACATTCACCCTATTTTTTGGAGTACATGGGAAAGCAGAGAAGCATGACTAAGTGAGTTTCTGTGCAGAACTTTTGATTTGCTTGATTGACGTATGTTATACAGAGCCAATGTTGGGGGCCCCAAAGAGCTTTATTACCGCAGAGGATTAGAAGTTCAGTTCCCCCCCGCCCCACCCGTTTAATTTCAGCCTATTGGTATGCATCCAGCTAGCTCTCTTTTGTAGCCCTACCTGGAGAGAGGACACATTAGATGCCTCCTTGGTAGACAAGGAGAAGATAAGCTGGGTGTCATCCGCATATGAGTATATGGTTAGCCCAGCCTCTTCAGCTATTGTGGCCAGGGGGCTAACATAGATATTAAAAAGTAATAGGCTAGGCAGTCTGACATTCCCCTACGGCACCACTCAGTCAAGTATCTGGGGATATGGGTAACCTTGTTGCCAGAGCTTGAGTGGGCGCTGAATGTCGCCCCCCCTGGTTGTCCGAATGAGGGCTGACCTCAAGCGATGGCGGACGCTCCCACTTAACCCCCTAGGAAGGAGCGCGTTGTTTAAAATGATGGTCCTACCGCGCCTCCTCTACGTCCTGCAGAATACTTCCGTCCACATCCCCCGCGCCTGGTTCCGTGAACTGGATGGGTATTGGACCGTGCATCTCGCTGGTACACGCCCGTATCCCCCCAAACGACGGAGGCCTAGGGGTGACTCATCTCTTCCTCTACTACATTGCCTCTAGACTCCTCGTCATCCATGACTGGTACGCGGGCGGCTGGTCCGACCCAGCTTACCGGGTGGAGCTCGAGAAGATGGACTTCCCACAGATCCAGGCCCTCCTCTATGGCAGTCCTGTGCCACATTCCATGCCGCCCATCACAAGGTCGGTCTTTATGGCGTGGCGCGCCGCTCTGCGCTACACGGACTGGGACCGGAAACTCGCCAGGCAAACACCCCTGTGGCATGGCACCTGGCTCCGGGAGGTGGCGGCGCTGACTGGCTTCCGCCGATGGGACTTGGTGGGCGTATCGGTGCTGGGGGATGTTTGGGTGGGGGATCACATCCGGGCCTTCGCAGACCTACAGCGGAACCATGCCCTTTCCCACACCCAGCACTTTAGGTACCTCCAGCTGCGCCACGTGCTCCAGACCCACCTCCCTTCCCCAATCTCCCTTCTGGAATTCACTCCGCTAGAGGCCCAGGTGATGATGGGGGATCTTGGGAGGAGGGGGGTCTCCCGTATTTATCGCTCCTTACTTAATAATGGCCCCGCATCCCTAGACGCGCTCGCTGGGAGGGATGGGTGGGACCCCTGGAGGAGGTGGACTGGAGGTATGCCCTTATGGCGCCCAGAACCCTGACTACCTCCGCAAAACTCCGGTTGGTCCAGACCTACTATCTTCACGCGGCTTACCTCTCCCCTGACCGCCTCTGCCGGGCCCGCTTGCGACCCACCCCGGACTGCGCGAGATGTGGTTTTGCACCAGCAGACTTCTATCATGTGGTATGGCTCTGCCCTGGGCTGGCACAATTTTGGAGGGGGTGGAACGAGAGCTAACGCGTGCTCTGGGATGGGAGGTTCCCCACGAGCCGACTCGACTCCTCTTGGGGGTCTTCGATCGCTTAGATGGTTCCGGGGCAGACAAGCGCCTCCTTGGGGCGGCACTGTATGTGGCCAAGAGGGACATAGCAAGACACTGGTCGCGGCCTGATCCACCTACTGTGGGGAAATGGAGGAGGGGGGTTGACTGGTGCGGCACCCAGGAGGAGGCCCTGTTTGAAGCTAAAGGGGCATCGGACCTGTTTCACAGGATCTGGGGTAAATGGTTAATTTAATACCACCCTGATTAAAGCTTTGCTGTCTGTTCCTAACCCTTGTCTTCACCCTGTAACCATGAATATAGACCGGCATGTTGGGACCCGCCTCCTACGATCCCCATCTAATATTCTGTTGTGTGATTTGATTGAGCTACACCTAATGTAATTTGTCTATTGTTTCCAATTCCAAATAAAGTTGATTATCAACAAAAAAAAAAGTAATGTGCTAAGGATAGATCCCTGTGGCACTCCATACGGGGAAGCATGGGCCTTAGAGCTTGCTGTCGGAGAAAAAACCTGAAAAGTCCTACTAGACAAAAAGCTCGACAGCCACTTGAATACTGATCCGACAATGCCCCGAGAATGTAAAACCTGTAGAAGGGCAGTGTGCGACAGTGTCGAAAGCAGCACTCAAGTCAAGCAGTATGAGTGCCACAGTTTCTCCCATATCAAGACGTTGGTGAAGGGTTTCTGTGACTCCCAAGAAAGTGGAATCTGTAGAGAAGCCAGCTCTAAATCCTGATTGAGATGTTTGTAGGATATTTTGGGAGTAAACAAACTGCGTCAGCTGTTGGTTGATATGTTTTTCTAAAATTTTAGAGAACGCTGAGATCGGGCAGAAGTTGGAAGCTTCATGAAAGCTGAAAGGATGTGCTCTCTTCAGACGCAAGATTTCTCTCGAGAGAGACTGGATCCTGAAATGTAAAAACCAATGCTCCTGCACAGCTGGTGCAGTGCTGCTCTTCACCAACTTCTTTCTGCCCAGGAAGTGAAGAACAGAGCATTATAAAAGCTTCACCCATACGTGCTGACATCAGTTCCTTTCTTTCCACGCCTTCAAACCCAGATCTGGAGCGCCATTCTTTTTCTTTATCTCTTCAAGAGATTTTTTTTCTGACAATGTTTTCCCCCAAAGCTACCAGCATGCAAGGAAACATGTCGCCTCTTAAAGCTATACGGTATAAAAAAAAACCTTGTAGCAACTTTCTCAAACAGATGTTTATGACAGATCCCTATAAGGTCCCAGGTGTTTGGGTTTGGTATACAACTCCAAAGCCTGTATGTATTGTGCAGAAATGAACCCAAAGGCCATCCAAGAAAGCGAGGCAAAACTGCATGGTAAAACACTGCAAGACCTTTCTGGCACGATACGTCTACGACTGAGCTTGGCACTCAGGATTCACCTGAGGATCACGGGGTGTGGCAATCCTCATGCGACACAATCTTCCCTTTGTACTCACAATGGCAACTAGTGACCCCCAGGGATGTTTCATGGCTATAAGAGGAACTATAGGAGGAAACGCCCTTAACTTAGTCTCCATATATCCCCCTCCATCGATGCTCATATCGACCTTAAAATACATCCCAGACCTTACTGCCTCCATACCCCCAGGGTTGACAATAATTGGAGGCGACTTCAACACGGTCATGCACCCGGACCTCGACACCACAAGTGCCCCCTCCGCCACAAGATCCACTCACGCTAAACTCTTAACAAGCTGGGCAAGCATCCTAGGCATCTGAAACACTTCTGGCACCCCTATAGCAAACAATTCACCCACACCTCTGCAGCAAACCATACATATGCATGAATCAATCATATTTTAATGCTTGCACTAGACTGTCAGAAGATCAGAGATATCGCCATCCTTCCCAGAGGCATATCTGACCATTCACCCATACTTTTGAGAGTGGGAGACCCCCCCCCCTGGCGCACTTCGCCCAATGTGGAGGATGAATGCATGGTTTCTCCAGAATAAAGACTTCAAGAAAACTGTGGAAATAGAGCTTCAACTATATTTTCTCACTAATCATAATTCTGTTTCCTCCCCGGGTACCTTATGGGAAGCAGGCAAGGCCAATATTCGCGGCTTTGCCAAGGGCCAGCTCAAAATCACACGCCTAGCCCAAGACACCCAAATCACTCTCTTGGAAGCCCAAGCAACTCTCCTTGAGAAGCGTGCACCTGGACGGCAAGGTGACACACAAGAGAGGCAGCTCACGCATTTAAGAGATGAGATCAAGCAAATCTCCATGGAGGCAACTCAATTACTCTGGAAATCCTCTGTGGCCAGGGTGACCGGGTGGGGGGACAAAAATTGGAACATCCTACATCGACTGGCTACATACCCTATGGCTAATTGCATAATCGCAGAGATTAAAGATCCGGAAGACATTATTTATCGCTCGCCCCCAGCATTGGCTCAGGTCTTTGCCACTTATTTCTCTAAACTCTACTCAGCACAACGCCCTGAACACTCCCTTTCAGAGCTAATCAGCCAGGAACACCTCCATCTCCCTCACCTCAGTACAGCCGAAGCAGCTGACCTTGATCTTCCTATTACCCAGGAAGAAATCAATGACGCCAAATCACGCACCGCATCAGGTAAAACCCCAGACCGAGACGGTTTCCCCAAGGAGTACTATGCTGCCTACCGAGAGATACTTATTCCACACCTCTCTGACGTATAAACCGAAGCTGTCGAGAACGTCTCATTTCCACCAGAAACAGATGCCGCTGTTATTTTTCATATCGGTACACTTATATAGGTCCAGGGAACATTGTAGTCTTTCCCTACATCATCTCCCCTTCATTTCATACGAACGAGCCTTGTAAGGGCATAACTCCTAATAAGGACAGAACGCCTTATAAGGATTGACGCCTTTTATGGACTAAACCTTTCATATAGTTCCATGCAGAGGGAGGGTTTTTCCCAATCAATAATGCCAAGATGTCATCCTTAGCACATAAATAATTTATGAGGACACTACCCAAGGGGTATACTTCACCTCTCCTATCTACGCACAAGGTTTAATACCAGACGTCATCCTCATGTTAAACAATGGCTAACACACGCACAAGGACTGTATAAATGCAGCATCTCTTGCTATCAGTAGTGGAGGGTACTGAGACTCCAAGGCTGACACACTAACCAGAGATGCTGAGGCTCCGACATGCAGTCGCTCCAGCTGACAGTGGTCTAAACATACCTTGCGGGGTTCCAATCCGAGACCAGGACGAGGTTTCACACTCATTATTCAGGTAATGGGTTTTTACTAAATCCTAGCAGGATTCTTGGATCTTAGGCTTATTAGCTCTTTTGCACCTACTCACATGCTAGATACACTTGGGTACATCTAGACAGACATCGTAGGAGTATGTGCTTTATTTTATAAATGCATTTTATATTCATGTATATGTTCATGACTTGCAAAATGGTAGAACTGTACTGTTCCTTTTTATTCACTCTACTGCTGATCCTATTTCTCTGCTACTGTGTAACAGTTGTAGGAGCACATATATTTTACACTAGAAGAACAACGGTGCAATAAATTCTTATTGTGAACACACTTGACTGTTTCTTCCGTGTATCTCTCTGAGACCAAATGTGCAAGCACGAGTGACTGGGTGAAAAGTAGTATATTGTTTCCACAAGTCTGAGGAATCAGGATTTGTTGTGTTCTGAGGTTGCCAAAAACTAATCTCTCTGATAAAAGGAGATTCTAGTGGCACTGTGAGCTAGCTAATGCAAACTAGGCTAACATACACGGTGGGGGTGCACAGAGTCAGTCTACCACCCAACCCCCAGCGTATGATATCCAAAAGCACAGGTCCTGCAGGGGTACTATAGGAACTACACTACACAGCGCCACCGACGTTTGGTTTGGTACTTATGTAACAGTAGAATCTGAGTAGCTCAGTCATGCTTATTCTCAGAGACCCCTACTCACAAAAACCAGAGACGTCTGGAGTGGGTGGGCATAAAACACTGCCACAGCTGAGTAGGCGAAATATCCTATTTATTGGCTGTTGGTTATTCAAGCTTGAAAGGAATTTCCCCAAAATTGTGTGTAAAAATCTTATCATAATTTCCTTGGAAAGGTAGTCTGTATTCTATACACAACGACTACACCAGCCTTAAACCCACTAGAACCAGCACTTCCCGAGTCAGAGGAAGATGCCGATGCAATACATATTGCACCTAATGTAAGATACACTCTGACAGTTACTCGAACATGGGTTACCACCCAGAGGTGGTGTAGTAATATTTGTGATAGAGGCACACGAAGATTTCCAAACAGAGGTGTTCTATTCATGGGTTACATTCCCAGCAGCAAATGCTGTAACAAACACTTTTCATTATTACACACATGAAGAAGTCCCAGCGGTCTACACTCCGTTTGAGGAGATTAAAATTCCGATTACCAACCAGGAACATATTTTCTGGTTTAATGGCGACCTACCCCACTCAAGAAAAAGAACAAGACTCGGTCCTTTTGGAAGACCAGGAGCAACAAGGCCGATATTAGCGACCTATGCCCAACATCCTGACATTGACACAATGCCACATGATGAACTGCTTGTTCACCACAAAAGAGTTGATAAAACTTTACAGAAACATGACACAGTTCGTCATGAGGACACTAGCGGTCCAACCTACAGTAATTACACCAAATGCAGCTCCTACACAGAGCACAACTACTAAAATTACTCCACAAACATTACACGCTGTAATGAGTAAATTGCACACAAAGCATGAACAAATTCCTTTCTGGGTAGCTCAGAAAATAACCCAGTTAGAAGCAGTATTCCCAAATACAATACCATTTAAAAAAACACAGAATGTTAATCTGCTTGCCCATGGGGATTACACCACAATTAGAGGATTGTGCATCTTGGGGTACAGTCTTTGCTGCCATATATACCAGAACTCATGGTATTCCTTCATTAGCAGTAATACCAGATGTATTAAGGCAAATACAAAATGAGTACGGAGCAGAGCCTGCCCTAAACTTAGGGATGATGTTATTAAATAACTACGACCAGGTATCAGCCATAACACTAGCTAACATTAAAGGGGAAGCAGCATCAGTGGCAATCCGCCAACGCCTAAGGGAGCTCTCTCTCTTAATTTAGGAGAATGAACTACCCAAAATAATCACAACTGCGTATGCAGAATTAGGCAGGGATAGTTTGGGGGGGGGGAAGCTTTAAAACCTCAACTAATGGGCAGTCCTGAAAAGGACACTTCTAAGCAGACACCGACTTATTCGAAAAAGAAGTGTGATAATAAAAAACTAAATGTTAAAGACAAGAGATCTCAGTCCCGAGGTAGGTCTCCTCCACAGGAGCCCGCTAAAAAGAGGTACAACCTTAGGATTAGGGATAATATTAGGAAACCTGACAGGTACCAGGATACTGATACACGTTCCTCTCGTTCCTTTCAGGGCTCGAAGAAAAGCTCCGAAAGATAAGGACGGTCATAACACAGAGAGGAGCACCCACAGTCCAGAGACAAGCAGCGCGCTCAAGACTTTACTTCTAAAAAAGAAGATAAGCAAAACTCAAAACCTCAATTTAAGAAAAAGAAAGTTGCTGGTCTAAAAATCAGACATGCCCAGAATTCTGAGGACACAACTTCTGACTGGGCTCTGACAATGCTAGACAGTGCCGCAGAAGTAACAATAGCTCGCCAGAACCTGAAGAAATTTCTGGTGACAGCGGACTTGAATGATTACATCACGGTAAAAACACCAGACACTAGGGTGAGCGTTCTACATAAGTTATATGAAATAACACTCCGGATGGAGGGGGAGAAGCCCAGGAAAGTAAAAGGTCTTTTTTGGAAGAACTTTTCATCTGGTTATGACATCCTGTTAGCAGAACAAGATTGGCCGCCAGCATCCGTTATGGAGTGCCCCAGGGGAGAAAGTATAATTTTTCCTGCATTTTCCAATCATATTCCCGTTCACCTCAAACATACATATGCATAGGAGTGAGCAGTAGCCCAAGCTCCAGCATTATATTAAATTCACGCTGGGTGGGATGAGTATTCAACCTACCACGTGATCCAGTTAAAAGTTTCACCTAATGCTCAGAGACAATACCCAATAAAGCAAGAAGCTAAAAAACAGGTCAGGGAGATCTTAAATCAACTTGAATACCAGGGGGTCATTGAAAAATGTACCTCTCCAATATACAATGTTTTGTTTCCTGTCTCTAAACCCAACAGGTTTAGACATATCGTCTAGTTTTAGATTACAGACATTTAAACTCATGCACAAAGACATTAGCTGTCCAAAATGCACATAGTGCCGCATTAATGAATAACATTGTGCGCAAAAAATATCTCAAATGGATTTTTCTGCCAAAATGTAGTGCCTGAAAGCTGGTATCTGACTGCATTTAGTGCGTTAGGGTCCCAGCGACAATTTTGTCGACTAGCCCAAGGGTATAAGAATAGCCCCGGGGTATTTTCAGCAAGAGTAACAGAGTTACTTCAAAAATTTGATGAAGAAGCGTTGTTCTATGTGGATGATATTTATCTAACGGACGACGACTTAGAGAGGCACTTGACCAGGGTAAGCACCATCATTATAATGAATTTGCCACTGAGGGCTACAAATTTAACTTTAAAAAAAATCAAAAATAGCCCACCTCAATGTCCTATTTTTGGGATATGAGCTGTCAAGTGAAGGGAAAAGTCTGGCAGCAAACTTTTTTGAAAAGTGTGCGCTGCTCCAGCCTCTAAAATCATAAAAAAATGTACAATCAATACTAGGATTCCTAAATTTCGGCAGAAAATACATTTTAGATTACGCACAAAGGGTAAAACCTTTCTACAACTTAATAAAACCTGACTTTTCAGCCAGAAATTGGACACAAGAACATACTAATATTCTTCGTTCACACCAGGAAGACATGATTGCTTACAAATACTTTACAAACACGCGTAAACGTACGCCACTTGGTGATCCGTATAATTGCGGGTACACTTATTTGACCTTCAATGAAGCAGAAACAGTACCAATCTCATACAAATCCCACCTGTACACAAATGCAGAAATGCGTTTAACTTCAACATAAAAAATCCTGACAGCTGTTCAGATGGCTGTAGCAAGAGAAAGAGCACTTGCTCAGGGCAAACGCATTATTGTCGTAACCCCGGTACTGGCTTTAGAAGCTATTACAAAGGCCAGCATTCCAAATGCGAAAGCGTTACATCCAAGATGGATACAATGGGCTAATTCTCTTACTGCAACATACGTTGAACACAGATTTGATACAAGTTTAAAAACACAAGCATTCCTGCAATACGAACAAGAATGTCAGCCTACCAAATGAAATCTTGCCTCTTGATCAGTATGCACAACCGGCCATAGGAAGAAGGCAGCAATACAGCTCGGTGTCTCCTATCGTAAAAGGTTGCATGCGTGATGGCAAGTTCCATCCTAGTTGCACAAAAACGCAATCTCTAGGAGGCTGCATGGCTCAGTTGGCAGAATTAAAAGCACTTATATTGGAACTTGTTAATACGGATCACGAATTCCCCACACTAATCGTGTGTGATTCCTTTTACTGTGTACAGTCGTACAATGAGTATTCACATAATTGGGAACAAAACGGGTTTAAGGATGCGAAAGGTGGCACAATTAAGCATTAAGTGTATGGGAACAGGTAGCAGAGTTAAAAACCGAGCTTCCAAGGACTCATGTGATCCATTCACTGAGTCATCAACGTGATGGCGTTCACGTTGCAGGGAATTCATTGGCTGATGAAGCCGCAAAGGGGGCTGTTTGCACGGCCTCCGTAGCTGCACTCACTCGTTCAAAAACGAGAAAAGACAGAGATATTATGGTAGCTGTCATTGCATCACACGAAGGCAGCACAGCAGTACCTAAAACATTTCCACTCAAATACTCCTACAAGTTAGATGCACAAAACATTCCATAGACGGGGCGTGGCCAAATACATGGCCGGGTAGGACGTGCTTCTGTGTGGCTCCCGGAGACCTGCACTAAATCCGCCGTACAACACATCCAAATCTTCCAAAAAACCGAACTTTTGACATCCAGAGCAGACGCTGCACCCGTGGAGGTGAAGATACCGAGTAATTCTGCCGAATACTGCCTGAAATCGGCCGCGGAAAGTTTGCCGACGCGGAATTCCTCCCCCAACGATGGCGGACAGAGGAGTCCCTGCAGCCCGAGAATAGCTCCACCCCGGCAGCCGTGAGGGTCTCCAGTCAGGTGAGGATCGCGAGAGAGGCCTTCCCGGCACCGGATGGTCCCCCCCCTCTGCCCCCCCCCTCCGTGTGGATCGCTGCCTGGGGCGACGGGGCTGACGGTGGCCCGGAACTGAGGTGAGCCTCTGACTGTGACCTGGCACCTGGTCCGGGCCCCGCTCCGGGCTGTGCGGAGACGGAGAGGGAGCGATCCCTGTGGGAAGAGCCGGGATCTGCGGCCTGGGGCGGGAGGGCGGGAAGGTGGGAAGGCGGGGACGCCCGGAGGAAAGGAGTGGGCCTCCCTAGTCTAGCGCTCAAACATTGCCGGCACTGCTGAAAACTGCCTCGGTGCGGCATGCTACAGATCGGAAGGGGTGCCATCGCGAACGGCGACCCCCCTACAGGGAGACAACTACATCGAGGGTCCGCTGGACCGGGGGACGCCCGCTGGGACCGGTGAGTGATCGACGCCCCCCCCCCCAATCGGCACAGACGAGGACCCGGCTCTGGCCCCTGTGCACAGCTGCTGAGGATTTCGGCCTGGGGTGTTGCAGCCTGACTTTGATTGCTGGGCAGGAGATGAGCGGGGAGAAGAGTCCCTACAAGTAAGGGCCGTAGCCTGCACCAACTCGGGGTCTAGCCTGCTGTGGCGCTAGCGGACCCGGAGCCCCGACCCCGGCTGCCCCGGGCCACTCCAGAGGAGGCCCGCTGCCTGAGACACGCCTGAGAGGGACTGTAGGCCCCTACTGTCCCCACGAGCTTCCGAGGCGGCCAAAGGGTGCACCATACTGAGATTGGGGGGCCCCCCCATTGCTGCGGACTCCGGAGGGGGAGTTTGCCGCCGGCCGGCGGATTAGGACTGTGCGACTGCCTCGCTGTCCACCTGCGGAATATACACGAGGACCGGCTTGGACCCACTTCCCCACCAGAGGAGGCCCTCCGGGCTGCACGTGAACCGGACAAGCTCCCTTCTCTTCCCCCGGGGATACTGCTGATCGGGGTGGAGAGCCGAGATGGGGAAGAGAGAGAGACCCAGTGGCGAGATCGGCGAGGCAGGAAACCATCGATAGCTACGCCACGACCCGGGCACAGAAGGAGATGACCCCGGCGACATCTGGCGCACGCACTGACACCGCCATGCTTATGGAGGCGATCCAAGCCTCCAGGACAGATATACAGGACTCTAGAGCGGCGTTGGAGATTAAGATAGGTGAGGTGGGCTCTGAGGTCCTCTTACTGCGCCAAGACTTTCGGAATTTGAATGAGAGGGTGACTACAGCAGAGATCCGGATTGGCGAAGCGGAGGACTCCCTCACCACCCTCCATAAGGATATGGCGGACCTGCAAGCATCCCATAGACAGCTGCTGTGGCGGGTGGATGACGCGAAAATAGGGCGAGACGCAACAACCTGCGCTTTGTGGGATTTAGAGAGGGCATCGAGGAGACGAATGTAGCGGCCTTCTTGCACTCCTGGCTCAAGTCAACGTTTCCACAGGCCCCATTTTCAAACTGTTTTGTCATCGAAAGGGCGCACAGGGCTCTGCTGGTGAAGGCGCCTGAGGGGGCGCGACCGAGACCGATCATTGCACGCTTTCTCAATTTTGCGGACAGGGACCTGATCCTGAGAGAAGCAAGGAAAAAGGGTGAACTCCGGCTGGAAAACACTAATATCATGATCTTCCCGGACTACAGCCAGGATGTCAAGAAACAGCGACGCTCATACGACTCAGTGAAAGCAAAGCTGCGGGATCTACACATCTCCTATATGCTGCTTTTCCCGGCGAAATTGAAAGTACTCTTCAAGGGCAAGTCCCACTTCTTCAATCGGCCGGAGGAGGCATGGCAGTGGCTCGAGGAACGTCCTCTGCTTCGAGAGGCCGAAGAGGAAGGCCGCAGAATACGAGCCGAAATGGCGGCCGCCAGTTTCCGGAGGAGCCCGCCCAAGTCTCAGAGGTCCCAGGTCCCGCGGATGAGAAGACATTCCCACCGGACGCCGTATCCGGATCGCCCAGCGACGGGTTATGGGGGACAGAACCCCATCGCGAAAGCAGAGGAGGACTTGGCGCAGGGATCCAGGTTCAGCTGTCTGGCAAATCACACAGGTGCGAATGCGGAGGGCGAGGGTAGTGGCTGCACATCAGATGTGGACGAACCGGCGGAACAATCCCTGCATCCACTAGTCACAGCGATCCGAGAGTTGGAACAAGGAGCGACTGGCATGACGGATGATCAAGACATTGAGACGCAAGATTCCCACTCCTGAGGAAGAATAGAACTGGTATCCGGAACAGCAGTTCATCGTCCTGGGGGCAGGCAAGTTACAAGCACTTTCCCTCCGGTGTTGACACATCTCACTGTTTGTTGGTTTGTTGGCTCTTCTATCGCCCCACACGACACAGGGAATCCTGCCATTCTGCTAGTTTGGTAATCAAGACGCGAAGGATCCTGTGGGTACACCAGATAGAGCCTTTAGTGATAGCTTAGTTGGGATGGTTATAGGGAGGGCGACAGACCTTTACCACCCGAAAGTCCTGTAAGTTAACTGTTGAGAGGATGGGATGGACAGGAGGGAAAGGTGGGGAGGGGGGGGATGGAGATGGAGTTTTTCATAATGTTCTGTTGGGGGGAAACAGGTTGGGGGGGAGGGGGAAACAAATGGTTAAATGCAGTCATGTGATTAGGTGATCCACGCTACACTCCTACACCAGATACCGTCCACACTGTTCTAGTAATACCTGGAAATGGCCACTACAGTAGCCGCACAACCTACTGACCATGGGAAAGTCAGTGTCCTAACCTGGAATGTGAACGGGCTTGGCAATAAGATTAAGAGGGGCTTGGTGAACTCCTACCTTAAAAGACTAGACCCAGATATAACTTTCCTACAAGAAACTCATCTCAAGGGAAATAACTGCCCCTTTATAGCCAGGGGGCGGCACAAAGTTCTAGCACACGCGGGCTACACAACTGATTCCAGAGGGGTAGCGGTCATTATAAAGAACACCTCCCCGTTCTGTGTTGCACGCACCTGGGTGGACGCTTTGGGGACTTACGTGGGAGTCATGGGGACATGGCGCAGACGCATATACACGCTTATGTCCATTTACGCGCCGCCCAAACTACAGGCCACCACGCTCAGGACACTGACCAACATACTCCTAGACACAGCTGACACCATACAAATAGTGGGTGGCAACTTTAATGATGTAATGGACGTAGGGAGAGATCGGTCAGGGACGCCGGCTACGGGAGTGTACCGGACCCCCCTAGCCCAGCTGGTCGCAAATATAGGACTCACGGATGTCTGGAGGTGGTAACACCCGGACCAGAATGTTTATTCATTTTACTCGGCAGCGCATAAGGTGTTCTCAAGACTGGGCTACATATTCATGTCTAGACAGCACTTGACTGTGGAAGCCACTGCGGAATATAAGGCGAGGGGGATCTCCGACCACTCACCTCTGTTGGTGAGACTGGGACAGACTCGAGGTACTGGGGGGGGCTTCCTGGTGCCTTGCTGCCTGGGATCTCCAAAATGCAACTGTACTGAGAGGTGTGAGAGCGGATGTGCAGGTATATATCGCTGAAAACGACGGGTCAGTTGATTCTGGGGTGACCCTTTGGGAAGCCTTGAAGCCAGTAATGAGAGACAGGATACAGAATAGACTGGGGGAGGAAAGGAGAAAACTCAATGGAGAAATAGCCGCAGTGGAACGGTCTATCTTAGACTTGGAAAGGGAATACTTAAGCTCGAGAACTGTTGAGACTCTTCGGACACTGGGGTACAAGCAGAAATACTACAGAGAACTAGTGACATATGAGGCTAAGACTCAAGCCCTGGCCACCCTCCACCGCCTCTGACATCGGGGACAAATCAGGCAAACTTCTAGCGTGGCTTAGTAGAAAGGAGAAGGCAGCTAGATGGGTGGACAACATTAAAGATGCAGAAGGGTTGTTGGTTAGTACTGATGCACACATTGCTGAGGCTTTTGCTACGCACTATGAACGCTTCTACACAGCCAAAGACTTGGGGACGTGTGAGGTGGCGTTACAATATATGGAGCAGACTGACCTTCCCTTGTTAGATCCTGAAGCCCTTAAGACACTGGAGGCTGATATCACAGTTGACGACATCTTGGTGGTCATTGCCCGACTGAGACCGGGTAAAACGCCGGGACCGAATGGTTTCCCGGTGGAATTTTTCAAGAGTACTGCAGACCTTCTGGTTCCCCACTTGAAGAACCTATTCATGGGGGCCTATCAGGAAGGGAGTCTCCCCCCGACCTCTCCATGGCGACAATCGTTCCAATCCACAAGGAGGGCAAGCCACGAGAGGACTGTGCGTCCTACCGCCCCATTTCCCTCCTGAACACCGAGGTGAAACTCCTGGCGACTATCTTGGCACTCAGGCTGAGGTTGGTGATCCCAGACCTGATACACTTGGATCAAACCGGGTTCCTGCCGGATAGGGCCACCAAACTAAACTTAAGACGTACTCACAATTGGTTGCAGGAAGTGAGGGACAGAGAACTACCACACTGGTTTCTCTCCCTCGATGCAGAGAAAGCTTTCAACGCGGTCCACTGGTCATTCTTAGAGGGTGTCTTGCATAAATTTGGCTTTGGTCCGAAGTTTCTGACTTGGGTCCGGCTCCTCTATACCACGCCAAGAGCTAGGGTGAGAGGGAATGGGAGACTGTCACGGGAATTCCGGATCCAGAGAGGGACCCGGCAGGGATGCCCCCTGTCCCCCCTCCTCTTCACACTTACCATCGAGATACTAGCGGCGAGGGTCCGACAAAACCCAGGAATCACTGGCTTTAGAAGAGCGGATACAGACTTAGCACAAGAAAAGGTATCCCTCTACGCAGATGATGTCCTCTTATACGGTACTAACCCGGAAACCACTATCCCGGAGTTGTTCCGGGAATTGGAGTGCTACAGTAGACACTCCGGATACAAAATTAACTGGCATAAATCGGTCCTGTATGACCCAGGGGGCTGTGAATGCTGGGGGCCATTGCCAGGACAACTAATAACAACGACGGAGGGCTTTCAATACCTCGGGATTTATATTACCCTTGATAAGGAATTATCGCTCCAGAAAAATCTGGAGAGGATCATGCTGAGCTCCACAGCAGAGATGGACCGCTCGAGGCAGCTTCCACTTACACTTCTAGGACGAGCGGCGATGTACAAAATGATTATTCTCCCCAAATATTTGTACGCCCTACAGAACGAATACTAAACGCTCCCAACAACGATACTGCCTAGAATCCACTCGGACCTGAGGGCTTTTCTCTGGTTGAGCAAGCAACCTAGAATAGCATTGACCACACTCCAGAGACACCAACACAGTGGAGGCATTTCGCTCCCAAATCTGGAAGCCTACTACTGGGCGGAACACATGACCCCGATTAATGATTGGCTGCATACTCAGGCAGACCACCCTACTTATGCCCTAGAACGACACAAATTGTCCTCACATAATTTACTGTATTATCTGTATGGGGGTTCTGGACGAGTGCCGCTTCTCCCTGCGACTGTTATTACATTGCAGGCATGGAACAAGGCCACTAAACGCACGGGCTGGGAGAAGAAACCCACCCGGCAGACACCGCTATGGCACTGCAAGTGGTTGACTGAACTGCACAAACTTAGGGGATTCAAGCGCTGGGATGACATTGGCATCTCCACCATAGGAGATGTGATCGCCAATGGGGAACTGAAATCCTTTCTGGCCCTAAAGTCAGAGTTTGGGCTCCAGCACTAGCAGCTCTTCAAATACACCCAGCTACGACATGCTTGGCGGGCACAAAATATACCCTTACCTGGGCTCCCAGAATATGCACCGCTGGAGGGTCGGCTCCTGCAGGAACGGATCCAGGGGAGGGCGGTTTCACTCACCTATAAAACCCTAACCAACAATATGCTAGGAGACCTGGAGAAAGTTAGAAAAGTATGGGAAGAAGAGGTGGGTGAATTAGATGATTTAGACTGGGACATAGTGTTGATGCATCCCCTGGAGGTGGTGATTAAGTCTAGGCTGCGCCTTATCCAATATAATGTACTCCATAGAACTTACTATGATAGGGTGAAACTCCATAGAATGGGGAAGATAGATGACACTACATGCCTCCGATGTCGCCGAGACGACGGAGACTTTTATCATATTATGTGGAAGTGCGACTTGATCCAGAACTATTGGACCCACATTTTTGCGGAACTGAGGGAGGTACTGGAGGTCCCACTTGACCAGGAGCCCAAGCTGGCGCTGTTGGGAATGACCAACGATGTACACCTACCGCGCCCGCTCCTAACCTTCCTGGTACTGGCCTTGGTGGTAGCCAAAAGAGACATAGCGAAACACTGGGGGTCACCGACCCCGCCGGACTTAGAGGAATGGAGAAGAGGGCTGGATCTATACATGTCTGCCGAGAGAGTGACCTATAAAGCTAGGGGGTGCCCAAGGAAGTTTCATAGGGTCTGGACCAGGTGGCGCCATTATCATGGGTTGGATGGGGGGCTGTGAGGGGGATGAACCCAGTGTCGAGTTACAGGTTTGCGGGGGTACTGCCGAGACGGCCCAGAAGAGGACACTAAGAGTTTACTGCACATCGAATGTATGGACATTGACCAGCTATTATCTGAAATGTAACAGCAAAATCCGGTTGTGGAGGGGTGGGCGGGGAAGTAGGGGGCTGTGCACTGCTAATTACATGACTGTACTGTTGAGTTATTCACAAAATGCAAATAAAAACAATTAAAAAAAAAAAAACATTCCATAGACGCAGATTCCTGGAGTGGGGGATAGAGTAATACCAACTATGGCTCATAGCCAACGTTTAATACAAGCTGCACACGAGAGTTTGGGCTCTGCGCATACAGGCGTTACAGCGACTATTTCTTTACTGAAACAGCGCTATTGGTAGCCAGGGTTAACTAAGCAAACTAAAGACTATGTCTTGAACTGCGACATCTACCAGCAGATGAAAGGCTTCACGATAGCAAAACCTGCACAGACTCCATTATTAAAATCAGACAAACCTCTCGCATGTGTGTACTTGGACCACTGTGGCCCCTTACAAATAGACAGGGCTAACAAATATATCATGGTTGTAGTGGATTCATGCTCTAAATTCCTATGGGGATGGCCTCAGCGCTCGGCTGACGCTCGAACCGTTATCAAAGATTTGTGTGTCTTTATCGGCACATACAAAGTTAGCACGTTACATTCTGACCACGGCCCTGCGTTTAGCTCTCAGGGTTACAAAGAGGCTATGGAAGGAATAGGCATAGCATTGCAGTACTCCTCTCTGTACCATCCTGAGGGAAATTCGGTTGTGGAGAGGAAAAACTGGGACTTAAAGCAACCTTTAACAGCTAGGGTATTAGGCAAGGGCGGTAGTCGGGTCACACACCTTTATGGGGTATAGCGGGCGTTAAACAACCAGCCAAGAAACTCTCTAGGGGGTGTCACTCCATATGAAGTCCTCTTTGGGACACAAATGTGGGTACCTGATCTTGATTGTGAAAGCGCAGTGGCAGATGAAAAACCATTTGATATCCATGATCGTTTGGCTGTTTTACAGGATCTAAATGAATCCAGCACAAAGCAATGACCATCTAAAGCAGACTGCCACCGAGGAAGTCCAGGTAGTAAGGGCAATACCTGTCTGGATCCCAAAAGCAGGGGATCTGGTCAGAGAGAAAATTGCGGACAAAAAGGAATTTGGACCTTCATACAGAAAACCTGTACCAGTCCTTGCAGTACACGGAACAAGAACGGTGCTGCTCCCGCCTCTTGCTGGAAAAAAGGAGAAAAGATTTGTCAATCAAACCACTCTGTGGCCGATACTAAACTGTAAGCCTCGTGGACTCCACTGTAGCAGATGCCCTCCACTAGCTACAATCCAAGAAGTTCAAACAGAAAGACTCATCACATTTGAAGAGCCACCTGTAAGGAATGAAGGACTAAGCAACAATGCTGTGGATTTTGTTTCACTTGAACCAGACATTCAAATTCAATATGAACATCAGAATAATTCACAAGTTGCAATTAGGCCTAATACAGACGTCTACATCAACATGCCTCGTTGAGAGGAAAATAACATTTCAACGAATCCAGATGCAATTCCTACAATTGAGCGAACTGCTTCTGGCTATTTCATTAACTTTGATAAGTTTTCTCCGGATCCAAGCGAAAACACCATTCAAGCAACAATTAAAGAACTTTCTTCTCTTTCTTCATAAGACATACCTGGTATCACCTTGTATTGAACTCTGGGTAATTTCTGGGATGTTGTTTTTTCTTTTCTGGCTAGGCTAAGCACTAACTTTTAGTATGCTTATTAATGGACACTATCTTCAACAAAGTTCCACAGCCCAAAAGGTCAACATCCTACTGAAGCCACATCCATCATATAAATCACAAAAAATACTCCAATTGACCACGTAGTGGTCGGTGGTGCTAGTTAACTAGCTGTGCCCGAAGTAGAGAAACAAAGAAAAAGAGGGAAAGACCTCTCTACTGAAAGGTTGTACCTAACCCGACCATGAATGTGGGGAAAAAAACATTTGTTTTGATTACCCTCACACTCTAGTGGTGTCATGCTTCATCTTCGGGTCACCCCGACCCCTAAAAGTCAGGGTGGGCTCAACCACAGTGTTGGGAGCTCTGACACTGAAGCATGACACCGCTAGGGTGTGTGAGGGGAATTAAAACAAAAGTACTTCTTTTTTTTCCCCCACATTCATGGTTGGGTTAGGTACAACCTTTCACTAGAGAGGTCTTGCCCTCTTTTTCTTGTTCCCCTATTTTTTGTGATTTATATACTACTTTGGGAGGATATATTCCGGTAATAACCCTCTCAAACCCTCTAGGTATTGGGATCTTTCCAAGCACCTTTTTGTGTTTACGCTACATCCATCATCCCATCGTGAGCAAAGAGACTTGTCATCAGTGAACATTACAGCAGTTCCTATACCGGATGGTATAGTATGGGACATGGTTGATTTTAACATATTCGGCCCGTCCGAACTTAAAAAAAAATGAATCATGTATTTAAAATTTCATTAAGTGATATCATTACCTCAAGTACATTTCTGATGATTGGGACACTGAAACAATCAATAACATGTCTGATTTAGAGAAAACTGCTGCATTTTCTAATAATGAGATGTTAGAGGGTTCTTCAGATTATGACACATTGTACTGTTACCAACATTATGGTCATCATTTCCTGCACAAATCCATTTCAGCAGGCAGATATGAAAAATTGGGCAAAGAATACATTAAGAAATCCTGGGATTTACCACATAGATTTCGATGCCGGAGTGGGGATCGGGAATTGTTTCTTAGTGGTACAAATTGCAAGAACGCTTTAAGCGGTTCTCTCGTGTGCCAAGATATTGTTTTGCATGGAGCATGTAATGGTTCATTAGCGAATCTGTCTTGCCACATGAAAGGAACTCCAGCTGCCATGATCACGCCAGTGTGAGAGTTACTTTCGAATGGGAGTTACTTGATGCTGAATGATCAAGGTGGCTGTGGTATGCTTCCGGGCATTGCCTATCTGGTCACCGTGAACACCAGGGTTACTTGCGGTATGCAAGTATTGGTTCCACCGACAAATGCAGTCACGGAGGTGCCGCTATGGCCTTCACTGAACGTTTCTTTTATACAATTTGATGCTTGGAGCAGAATGAAAGCCATGGTTTTACAGCAGACGGTACCCTTAACCTCCGCTCGAGAAAACTTTGAACTTCAAATCTCAAGGACCTCGACTGAGATACAGGCAATTATACGTACCAACTGCCCCCTACATTTCGTAGAAATGGTGGGTTGTGTTTTTAATATGTCAGATACGAGTGGTATTTTACACCTATTTAAGACCATAGGATCAGGATTCCTTAGCACCTTTCAAACAATCCTCTGAGTTATTCCTAACTTTATACACTCCTTATTTGGAAGAATTTTTGGGGGTCTATCTCTGATCCTGTTCGCAATAGCTGAAATCCTGATTGTCGTTTACCTGCTTTGCAATGGATGGACCAACCACCAGCGAGATGGCAAAAGCTCTCCTGGAGAGATATTACCGTGAGCGCATGGTACAACATCTGGGTGGACCTTGCCTTCGAGAACAAAGTGCTTCTTGGCTCCTATCATTCAGATCAGTCTTTGAAGACTGCATCGTACCTGTTTTGCGGAGAAGAATGCGAGTTGGACATCTGTTTGACACCTCTAATGGAGATGGCAGCGGACTTAGACTCCAGGCTGGAACCACTGGGGTCCCATGCTCGACTCTGTCGTCAGCGTATTCCCATCTTGACAAATGCATTCCTCGAGATTCCGCAGGTGCCCTTCTCAACTGAGTTGAATTTCAGCTCTACCATTGGCACCAGCTGTTGGCAGCACTGAATTTCATCTATGCACCCTTGAAGTGCTATGCGAGCATTACAATATTTGTCCCCTGCGGCTGCAGGCAGCGATAATGTTGCGTCTCCCAGCCAGGACTTTTAATCTAAATCTGGCTCATCTGTGCTGGGAACAAATTTGTAATTTTTTTCCACTTTCATTTCAACAAAATTCCTCAAATTGACACTTTCAATAACAAAGCATGGCCTTCTAAGTACGCTTGCAGTAGTTCAACGTGTATAATCGAACTCATTTAGGACTGTGATTTGCGGAACTTTAACATAAAAATCATATTTCAAGTGAACATTTTTCTCTCCTCGTTTTTTAAACAGTTTTTAATGATTTGTTAATGTTTTTAGAAACATTTTAGATGGCTCATTGATAATTTGATGCACTGACACCGTTAAAAATGTGTATCTCAATTGTGTATTATTATTGTTGAGTATTAGGAGGAGTGGGTGTTATATTTCATATCAGTACCCTAATATAGGTCCAGGGAACATCGTACTCTTTCCCTATATCATCTCACCTTCATTGCATATGAACGAGCTTTATAAGGACATAACTCCTAATAAGGATAGAACGCCTATCTACGCATAAGGTTTAATCTCATACATCATCCTCATACTAAACAATGGCTAACACATGCACAAGGACTGTATAAATACAGCACCTCTTGCTATCAGTAGTTGGAGGGAACCGAGACTTTAAGGCCGACACACTGACCAGAGACGATGAGGCTCCAGCATGCAGTCGCTCCAGCTAACAGTGGTCTAAACATCCCTTGCGAGGTGTCCAACTCAAGACCAGGACGAGGTCCCGCACTCTCATTATTCAGGTAATGGGGTTTGACTAAATCCTAGCGGTATTTTTGGCTCCTAGGCTTATTAGCTCTTTCGCACCTACTCACATGCTAAGTAAACTTAGGTACATCTAGACAGGCATCGTAGGAGTATGCTCTTTATTTTATAAATGTATTTTATATTCATGTATATGTTCATGACTATTGCAAAATGGTGTACCTGTACTATTCCTTTTTATTCACTGTACTGCTGATCCTATATCTCTGCTACTGTGTGAGGGTTTGTTGTGTTCCGAGGTTGCCAAAAAGAAATCTCCCTGGTAAAAGGAGATTCTAGTGGCACTGTGAGCTAGCTAATGCAAACAAGGCTAACATACGCAGTGGGGGTGCACAGATTCAGTCTACCACCCGACCCACAGTGTATGTTATCCAAAAGCGCAGGTCCTGCAGTGCTACCATAGGAACTACACTACACCTCCACCATTGTGGTGATCCCTAAAACACAGCCTCCTTAAACTGCACCGAATATCGCCCAATCTCCCTCATACATACGCAGGTCAAAATATTGGCCTCTGTCCTAGCCCACGGATTGAGGCCCTATCTTACTAAATTGGTCCACCCTGACCAAAGTGTATTTATGCCCTTTCGTGGGACCAGACGCTGCCTCAGACGCCTTGATCTAGCTTTAGCAAATCACCAATCACTAACCCCCTATTTAGCACTTCTCATTGATTCGAAAAGGCCTTTGATTCTGTAGACTGGCAGTACCTGGAGGACGTATTGGTCGAGATGGGCCTGGGCCAGCACTTCAGCAATTTGGTTAGTGTTATATTCCCGTCCGCAAGCGCGAGTGCTCGTCAATTGGGCGCTATCGGAGTTTTTTCCTGGGACGAGGCAAGGTTGCCCCCTCTCCCGCTCCTGTTCGCTTTGTCGATGGAGCCCTTGGCATGCCTCATATGATATGATGACCAAATTCGGGGATGGAGATGGCCATACTCTGAAGACAAAATCGCTTTATAAGCGGATGATGTCTTACTCGCGGAACCGGCTCAATCCGGACCCCACTGCCTCGGGGTGTTGCACTCCTTGGGACAGATCTCTAGCCTGCAATTAAATCCCAGTAAGTTCATCCTGGCCGGTTTCCACATTTCAAGAGACTGCTTCGATTGGCAATCCACGATACCTATCAGAAGGCAATAATTCAAATACCTGGGAATCTGGGTGGCCTTGCTCTCTGAGCTCGTCTGGTCACTCAATGTGACCCCGCTGGTGAAGAGAGCTTGCGACGATCTCCGCAAGTGGCAGAAACTACCTCTGAATCCCCTAAGAAGGGTCACCCTCTTTAAAATGATGATACTTTCCAGTTTCCTCTATAGGATTCAGAATACCCCATTTCATTTTCCACTGACCTTGTTTACTAGCCACTAGATTCCTTTGGGGTGGGCAAAGACCTCGTATGGCCCTGTCTCAGTGCCGGATTCCACCCTTCGATGGGGGTATGGGCATGACCAATCTATATCTGTACTATCTGGCAACTCGCCTACTCACGCTACACGATTGGTTTAGCGGAGGCTGGTCTGACCCGGCATACAGAATTGAGCTGAATGACCTGGGCATACCCAGGATCCAGCCGATGTACGGGGGACCTAGCCCCAGAACTCTACCCATAGTGACACAGGTGGTTCTCCTGGCTTGGCACGCCTCCTTGCACCATAACCATTGAACGAACAAACTGACCCAATACACACAGCTCTGACAGGGCACCTGGCTCTGGGAGGTCAGCAGACTGGAGGGGTTCCGGGCCTGGGACCTCACTGGTATCTCACAGCTTGGGGATGCATGGACAGGCAACCATATGCGTACCTTTCAGGACCTGCAAACCGATACTCCCTACATTCCTCGTAATTCTATAGCTATCAACAGCTGCGCCATGCCCACCACTTACACGTACGAAATGACACATCATTACCAAAATACAGTCCCCCGAGGTGCAAACCATGACAGGCAACCTGGGAAAGGGAGGAATCTCCCATATTTACTGATCCCTAACCAACAACACTCCAAATACACTAGACTGGCTTAGGAACCACTGGGAGGGATGGGTTGGGCCTCTCGAGGAGGAATACTGGAGAGATGCACTGATGGCGCCTAAAACAGTCACCACATCAGCCAAACTCCATCTGGTTTAAATGTATTATCTACACGCTGCCTACCTAACGCCAAAACACCTTCATAGCGCAGGTCTAAAACCAACCGCATCATGTACACGATGCGAACAAGACCAAGCAGACTTCTTTCACATGGTATGGGCTTGCCCCATCATTGCGCGATACTGGTACTCCATAGAAAGGGAACTCACAGAGGTTCTGGGCTGGGAGGTCCACACAATCCACTAAATATGCTCCTGGGAATTACAAATGGACTAGATGGATCCAGAACTGATAAACTATTTCCTAATACAGCCATAGTGGTGGCTAAGAGGGACATTGCTGCCAGCTGGAAAAACCCTGTCCCGGCTAGTATAAAGAAATGGCGCAGGGGGGGTAGACTGGTGTGTAGCACAAGAAACGCCTATGTATGAGGCCAGAGCACCGCAAGGTTTGGGGCAAATGGCTGGGTCAGATAGAATAAAAGCTCCTCACTTTAGGGACTGTATGTATTAAGTGGGATTCTATGAGATCATGTATTACAAGTACACGTTATTCCGTATATGTAACATAGCGACGTCCTATAACTGCTGTAATATGCTGCACTTGATTATTGCTGGTATTTTTTTGTTTAAAAAACCAATAAACTTGATTATCAAAAAACAAAAAAAACACTGCAAGACTCCATGCTGGTCCCACTCTTAGTTAAAGGTGAGAGTGTGGATTTGCTCCTGAAGGTGATCCCGTGACAGGTCTTCATTGTGGTCAAAGTGTTTGAGTAAGCTCTTGAACAAAATATAGGACATCCAAGCTGAACTTAGCCCCTTCCCACCACTCTCATTCTCCAGAGAGGGCGTTGGGGTGTCACTTTCCAACTTGCTCTTTCTCTTGTTCCACTAAGGCTCCGTTTCCAAACCTGGTCCTGATGCACCCTGACTTTCTGTGTCCTTTGGTGATGTCACTGCAGATCGAAACCTTTAGAGAGGCCATACTGCACATTTTAGGTGCACTTCCAGCTCCCCCTGGTGTGCCTTTGGACCACAACAAACCACAGGGGCCTCCATCCGGGTTATTGCCAGTGGATCCGCCCTGATCACGGTCTGTGACCCTTGAATCCAGCTCCAGCACCAAAATCAGTAACGGTCCCTTTGACATCAGCATCATGCCACCAGCGCCAGAGGAGGATGACCACTATTGTGATGTCGGACCTCAAGACAAATTCATCTCGACTGTACCACACAGTCAAGTGCAGACACTGCACCACCTTTTGTGGCTTGCACTCCGACCAGAGTTAGCCATATGGAGACGAATATGGGGTGGTGAGTTTACCTCCCACTATGACAATGAAAACTGGTATATGGACCTGCAAGATGCCAGTGGACTGGGCACCTTGGAGGCAGAGGCCTATAGTCATCTTAGTTGTTCCAGACTGAGCCATGAGAGAGTGGTACCCAGAACTTCTCGAGATTAGCATTGTCTCCACTTTTGGGAGGACCTTCAGAGGCAGCAGCAAGGCAGGATCTTCTACCTTGGTCTGTGCAGTCTGGACTTCAATGCTTGGAAATAGATCAGCTGCAGCTGAATTCCTTTAATCTTCCTTCCGAAATCATTGATGTGATCTTGGCAGCCAGGTGCCTTGCCACGTAATCGGTGTACGCAGGACTGTGGAGAAGTTTGTGGCTTGGTGCGGCTACTGCCAGACAGACACACTGCAGCCCAAACTGTTGGATGTCTTGTTAGGTTTATCCGTGGCCCTGCAAGGACACAGAGGTTACTTGTCAGCTTTTTTACATTTGCCATACCCGCAGTCCTTGTTCAAATTACCAGTTGCACTGAGATTTCTTATAGGTTTACAGCATGTGTTTCTGAAAAAACCCTTTGTGATGCCATAGTGGAACTTGCATTTTGTTCTCACTTTCCTAATGTGTACCCCTTTTGAGCCAATGCATATTGTCCATTAAATGTCTTGATTTTGAAAACCGTCCTTATGGGTACGATAACATCAGCTCAGCTCATCGCCCGTGTGAGCTTCAGGCCCTCACGGTTTGCTACTTTATATCACGTTTTCACCAAACCAAGTGGTGTTGAGAACCCCATCGGTATTGTTGCCGAAGGTAGTGATGCCTTTTCATGTTAGACAAGATAACACCCTTCCAATCTTATTTTCTCAGCTTTACCCTTTGAAAGAGGAGGAGAGACTTCGACTGGATCCCAAAAGAGCATTCACTTTCTACATTGATTGTACCAGAGATCATTGGGTGGAAGAGCAGCTCTTTGTGAGATTCTTTGGAGCAAATAGTTGAAAGGTGGTGCAGAAGCAGACCATCTTAAAATAGGTGGTCCTCTTTATTACGATCTGCTTCGCACTGGGTAAGAAGCACCCTCCAGAAGATGTTAGGGTTCATTGTACCTGAGGAGAGGCTGCTACCTCTGCTTTTGCGCATGGAAATCCTGTCCTGGATATCTGTGAGGCTGTTACGTGGAAATTGGTGCACACGTTTACAAAGCACTATTACTTTGACAGTCTAGTCCATTGGAATTGACATTTTGCCTGCTTGGTCCCGCAAGACCTTTTGAACTAAGCCACTCCACAGACCCTCCACCCTGGATAGTACTACTTTTATATCTATTCTGAAGGTGTGGAATCTGCGATTAAAAATAGTCATCAGAGAAGTTACTTACCTTTGGTAACACTCTTTCTGGTGGATACTCTAACTGCAGAATCTTCACTGCATTCCCACCTTCATGTTCTGGGGAATGGTCACATTTTCCATCTAAATTTGCACATATTTATGAATCTGCACACTGGACCTTCCAAGTTGCTGACAGGCTGCACCTCTGAGGGCTTGGCAAGCCTACAAAGATAGGGATGTCAGCGAGCCTGAGTGCCACTTATATGCATCTCCGTTTGTCACTTATTTGGCGTAACGAAGTTGTCACAGAGCTGCACAAACACCACCCACCAGTAGGCAGGAGCACTGCTTCGTCAGTTTCCATATACAGTCTGGCACCTGGGTATATTCACAAGGTGTTAAATTCAGTATCCACCACAGCAGAAAGAGCATTACTGAAAGTAAATAACTTGTGTGTGCCCATCCTTATAGAAGGGAAAGATACCCTTGACTGTGACAGATACCATCCCAAGTCATTAATTAATATTGACATGAATATACTAGCTATAATACTTGCAACTAGAATATGCTAGGTAATACCTTGTCCTCATACATGAACGTCAAGTGAAGTTTGTCCCTGAGTTATCCTATAGGAATCATTTGAGCCTGCTTCTGTACCTGATTGGAGTGGAGTAGTGTGGCTCACTGGTTAGAGGCGGCAGACCCGGGAGCAGAAGTCGGCCCGGGACCAGGGTTCAATTCCCGACGCGGCAGGGTCGTGGACTTGGGTCAGCGGACTCGATAATTCTCGCTTTGGTGCTTACTCTAATCAGGGTTTCCACTCGGCAACTCTGGGCATTAGCTTGCCTAATCTCCACAACGGCCCCATCAATTCAGGGGATGCCTGGCTCCACCTTCGGGACTCCCAGCAGGGACAATCCCACAGGGAAAGCCAGGACGGGTTCCCCAGAGTTATACAGCGCCAGGAAACCTACGGACGGGTAGCAGTGCGCTTTACAAGCTCAAATACATTTTACCTAATTTGGAAGTCAAGTGAAAGGCCTTTCACTTGGTTTAGTGGGCTACCATTCTCTCACACTTCAGAAGCCGGGCTGGGCGATGTCTTCATTTCTAAGGTCAAGTGGGTATACATCTACCATGCAAAATAACTTCAGGGGATTCCTGTCCCAACAAATGAGAGTAGAAAGAGTTATCTCCCCTTCTTTTCCTTATTGCTTCGGACCCATATGTAGCAGTTAAGATTTCTGCTTGTTTTAATGGACTGCTAACCCTGCTTAGCCCTGTGAAGATGTTCTCGACACTGATGTCATCTTGCCCTGGATTTCTGATACCCGGACACAACACTCCCTTCCCTCTTATCACTGATCCATTGTTTCTCGCTTTTCAAATAATCTAAGGTTCACAGTTGAAAATGTAAGATGTTAGCCCTGTCCTTAACTACCACCAGAGCTTGTAAACAGTCTCACTACATGAAATATGTACCCAAAAGACTAACGCATCTTTGGATTTTGGTCAATAGAAGGCTCAAGAAAGTCTTTGAAGTTAACCAGTATCCCTTGATATTCAAGACCAGGAATGATTTTGACAGGGGATCTCGTGTCTGGTTTTCCACGTGGAACAGGGTACAGTACAGGTGGTCAATATGGTTGTTGCTCCATGCCTCCACTCACATGGCATGCTTCCACTGCTGACTCATGAGTCCTAATTAATTTTTAGCATGTATCACTGCTAACAAAGGCTTTAAGGTTGAAACCCTGTTAACTTGATGCACGTATTATGTTTGGAGGATTTGGGTTCACGTGTTGATTCTTATCAAGCACTCAGATTATCTCAGCTGGCTGTCTATCTATAATGGAATGGAGACCCTGCTGGGTGGGTCTTGGGCAGGAGTTTCTCCACTGCATGCAGGTCTTATTCCCATTATATAGATTTTGGGCTCTGCCACCAGGTCTTGATAATCTTGTACACAGAGCAATGCTTGTTAACCAGAAAAATATCCATAGAAAGCTTGTAGTAGCCCTAGCTCCTCACCAGCCTGTTTCCATATGGGATATTGCCATATTCTCAATAGGTGGCAGTGTAATACATTCAGAGGACTGGATATCAAGGGGAATGTTTCCCCTTTACCAATTGCTACAGAGAGATTCACCTGCAGTAAGGTGCCCATTTTTGCATGGTTACCCCCCCCTTCTCCCACACACACACACACACAAACACACTTTTTGCCTGATTTCTGGTGCACTTTTACTGAATGTGCACTGGGTCCCTGCTGATCAGGTTCCCAGTGCCTGCGTTCTTTCCCAGGACTGTACATTTGTTTCCACAATTGGCATACCTCTGGCACACATATTAGCCCTATGTAAAAGGTACCAGTGGTACCAAGGGACTTGTGACCAAAAAGGGTCTCAAAGGGCTGCAGCATATTGCAACCCACACCAAACACATACCCACTGCCATTGCATACTGTGTGTTTTGATGTAGCGGAAACTGAAGAGTCTTCATGGCACACATCCCTGGATGCCATGCCAACAAACTACTGCCTGTGGCATAGGTAAGTCACCCCTCTAGCAGGCCTCACAGCCCTAAGGCAGGGTGCACTATACCACAGGTGAGGACATAACTGCATGAGCCCCTATAGTGTCTAAGTCCATTCTTAGACATTGCAAGTGCTGTGAAGCCATATTGAGTACATGGACTGGGAGATTTTCACTACGAACTCCACAGCTCCATGATGGCTTCACTGAATGCTAGGAAGTTTGAATCAAACTTCTCAGCATAATCAACCTGCACTGATACCAGTGCTGGATTTATTACAAACTGCACTCAGTGGGCATCTTAGAGATGCCCCCTGAAAAACAACCAAATCCCTAGTATACAGCTGACTGGTCTGCACCAGCCTGCCACATTCAGTCATGTTTTCTACCGCCTGAGGAGGGAGCCCTTGTGCTCTTGTGGGTCAGGAACAAAGCCTGCTTGGGATGGAGGTGCTTCTCACCTACCCCAAGCAGGAACAGCATTCAGGGTGGTAAGCCTCAAAGGCTTCCTGCCCTTTGTTAGTGGAGATGCCCGTCCCCCTCACCAAGGCCTACTTTTGGTAGCAAGGTCAGTGGGAAAATTAGTAAGCAGGAGAGGTGTGTCCCCTCTCAGCCAGGACCACCCCTAAGGTGTCCCTAGCTCAAGTGGCCACCTCCTTTGAAAATCCTCCATGTTGGAAGGAAGGATTTTAGCCAATAGGATTAGGGGAGGACCTCTTCCCAAAGGGAGAGGATGTACAAAAGGTGTAGTCACCCTAAAGGTAAGTAGCCATTTGCTAGTACTTGCCAGTACCTGTAACACCCCAAAATTCAGTATTTTGGGGCACCCCTGAATCCTGAGCCGCAGATTCCTGCAACCTAAGAAGAAGGATGAAGAAGGCGTCGTGCAGCCAAGCTTGACGACAAGCTCTACCGGCCTGTCTCCCGCTAAAAGAGACTCTGCAAAGACTACCCTGTCCTGCAGCCAATGGCTTCCAGAAACCCGAGGAAGACTGCCTGCACTGCAACAATGACCAGCTCTCCAGAGGACTGCGGCTCTGTACTCAAGAAACCCACTCCAAGGACCCCTGATGCAGCTGGAACTGTGATGCCTGCCCACTCTGAGCCCGACACCTATGGCCTGAGTCCGAGTGGCCCGCCTGTCCAGTGAAGTCTCCCCAGTGATCCTGACCTCAAAACAATTGGTGGCTGACCTTTCCTGGACTCCATGAAGACACCTGCAGCCTCATCTCGAAGGGTCCCCATGACCACAATTGGCTCTGGTAAAGAAGTTTCAACATCCAAAGGCACCCCTGCATCCTTAGCCCCTGACTTTAGTGAGCCCCGCCGATGGTGCCCAAGTGTCCACCTCCACCTCTACTTACCTGCCCAGCTGTTTGTCAACTTTGCCCAGTCTCCTGGTCCGAAACTGCAGCTTCTTTGTGCGACCCAGATTCCCCCTTCACTTGCATTGGGCTCCCAACGTTGATTTGCATCGACCCGCATCTGTGTAGCTGGTGGTGTATGGTTGGTGCTGCATTGTGGGGCCCCTGTGCTTGTCAAAACCCCTGGAGCCTGTGCACTGAAACCTCTGTGGGTGCCCGCCGTCTCCATTGACTAACATTGGGCTCAGTGGCCTCTGCACCCAGCCTCCCCAGTGCCCCTGCGGGTGTAGTACCTACTTTCATCTGGCTCTTGCCCAGTGTTGGTGTAGAACCCCGAAGACTGGATGTCTAAGTCAAGTACTTTCCTGTAAATGTGCATAACTGTTTTCCTCCCATAGGATTGCATTGCATTTCTTGATATTTACACTAAATGTCTATCTTTTACAGTACTAAATTACTAAGTATTTTCACTATCACTGTAAAGTGATCTTATTGCTTTTGCAATCACATTCCTATCGTACCTGAGAAGTATTGCTATTTTAAACCGGTGCTTACCTGCAACTAAGTTCCTCTTGATTCTAAAATAAAAGTAACAAAGTAATATTTTTTATTCAAAACAATTGTTCTTGGTTTCAGTCTTGAAGTGTGTGTAATCCTTTCTTGCCTGTGCGTATACAACAAATGCTTAACACAGCCCTCTGATAAGCCTAACTGCTCAACAACACTAGCACAAAAGAGAGTAAGGTATTATTTACTGTAGCCTCTGTAAAGCCTCTGGGGATCCACTGGACACTGTGCACACTATACCTTACTTTGGTATAGTATATACAGAGCCAGCTTCCTACATCCACCGAGCCATTTGAGTCACTTTGTGCAGAGTTCAATCTACAACCCACACATGTCTGGCTATACTGACAACTGTCACCCTGCATTCAAAGACAACTGGGCACCAATAACTTTACCCACATTGCTTGTCCTTCATTATGGTCAGTAGGAGGTGCTTGTTGATGGCTGCTTTTTGGCTGACAGAGAAGGCTCCCGATCAATACTATAGTGCAGCTATTTGGAAGATTATTTGTCCACCTTGCTTTTTTCGCATGATCAACTTATCATGGCAGTCAGACTCATGCATTCTTATTTAAACAAAATGGTTTTGATCACCAATCAAACTATTCAAAGCTGGTAGTTTTTCATTGTTCTACAATTGGGATACAATATGCCACCCTACCCACGGTCCATTGAGTGTTCATACATGACTAGTTTATGTGTACATCGACAAGGATGGTGCAAGAACCTATTGCGCCCTTTGAGGATAAATTGTTGAGTGAACTATTGTGGAAGGTGTCCCATGAATTCACTATTTATAAAATAAATGACCTGATAACTGTTTTTTAATCAGATTTGGGCACAGTTCTTGAATTGCTCTAGAACACAGTGGCGTATCTAGGCCTCACTGCCCTAGTGTATTTAAATCCTCTTATGCCCAGCCATGTCCTCTGCCGCTATGCTCGAGTCTTTCTGGATCTAGGGACTTGATCCTGGTATATTTGCATTGGGCTTTAGTGTTGCTTGTGGAATTGCTGTATTCTGAACTCTTCAACACACAACTATTTATAATATAATGTTTTTTTTATTTAAAAAGTTCATCCACCTAATTACTTTCTAGAATTTTATTTTTTTTGGGGGTGGGGTGGGGGGGGGCGGTTCGGTCAAGCAGGGGACGAGAAAAATGAGAAGTCCAAAAACACATTTCCCCATGCAATTTCCATAGGAAAAATTAGACAATGATACAGTAAACAAAAATGACTCCACAGAATTACACCAAACTTGCCAGTAGGCTAGATGGTCACCCAGAAAGCATGCTATTTGTGATATGATGTAATTCTGTTCAGCTGTTATAGAGAAATGAAGGTTCAAAATGTATAGATCTCTGTTGCTTGGTTGGCTCTAGCAGGAAAAAAAATCCTTTCCTTAGTCGGGCACGTGGAAGTCCAGCAAAACTGAGTAATGTGATTGCCAGCTGCAACTTGAAAATAAAAGTTGCACCCAACATTAGAGAACAAGGAGATTCTATCTCGGTATCCTGAAAAACAACAAAAAAACACATAAGGGGACTCGGGTAGGTGTACCCTTATCCCTTGTGATAAGTCCCGGGCCAAATCTAAAATCATTTCTTAAATTCATGTCATCGCAGTCCAGCCGGACCCCCACCCCTTGAGGTCCAGTGCGACTCACGCAGGACCCAAAAAAAGCAACAAAAAAATTGTCAGAAGTGGGTCTATGGCCACTCTTTGGAGTGTTGGCTGCCAGCTGGGGGTTGAACTCAGGGCCTGACCTCCAGTGGGTTGGTTGCAAATGTATCGTAATAAGATATTACATTACATTAAAAAAACATAGAAATTCACTGGACAAAATTAAGGTAAATGGGGTTATACTTGTGGAAGGTAGTAAGATTTTAATTTACAATACTTAGAAATTCACTTAAAAAGCACTATCATTTAAAAAAAAAACTGAAATTCGCCTGTTGAAAATAACTTTCTCACGTATATGTTGCACTGCTGTGATGCCTCGTTTATGACCAGGAGCGGCCAGGGCAGTAAGCTTGGGGGGGGGGGGGGGGGGGATGGGTCGATGGGGCTCTACAGACGAAGAGAGGGAAAAAAAGAAGAAAACCACTTATCGTTGTTGCTGTGTGCGCAAGATAAGTAGTTTTGTAAAAAAAAAAAATATTTTATTTGTCCTCGTCCTCGTCTGTCAACTCCCACCTCACCCCACCCCACCACGCTCACCTGCACTGGCTGCTCCTGTGTGTGACCTCGCATATTACATCACTGATTGCATTTGGAGTCTATGGCAGCGCAAGTTATACGTACCCCAGTTATGTATAACTGGCAAATGTCCATATATTTTGTTTTTAAATGGTACTATTATGTAGCTTAGGGGCGTACCCCAAGCCTACCTGTTTAGATCCCCTAACCCTATAACAAAAGGATCTCGTTCAATGGTCTATTTTTGACTAAGGCAAATCTGGTTTACTGCAGGCCCCATCTCTCGAGAAGAGGTGCTTTCTGGTAAAAAAAAAAAAAGTCCCTTTGTTCTCAGGGACCTAGTGGGTATTGGAAAACCCATATTTTATACTTCGAATGTCACACTCTAGCATATCTACTAATAATGACACAATGCATCTTTGAAAAATATTTCTTGCCGTATCCTGCTACCTAGCCATGTGACCACAAGATACATAAAGCATATTGCTATAATCAGGGTTACAATTAATGTAAATTCGACAAACAATTCTATTATGTTTCTCAGAAATATGTTTCATAAAGAGTACACCCAATTTTAGCACTACTCCAAGAACATTAAGTTGATTAACTGTGCTTAATTAGAGTATTTGGGATTCCTCACACTGCATTTCTGAACATAGCGTCCCTCTGTTTATCAGACTTCAGCGGGCGAGGGAGCGCCTTTATTTCCCAATTGTGAGGAAACTGGGTATATTATTTGGTGCGGTTGTGCGGCCTCATCATATAATACCCTTACAAACCTCTTTCGGACCAGTAGGTTTCGTTTGTTAAACTCTCTAGCTCACTCCTGGGTAGATTTGGCACTGACCAACAAGGCTTACACAATGGGATAAGTGTAAAGCATTTAAATAGCACTGAAACAATTGAAGATGACACCCATGTAATCCAACCCCAGTTTATAAAGAGAGGCTGTACTTTTATGTATTTTAGACACCACAACGAAAAAGATGGAATCTAGGGTTTCGGAGGTACAGCAATTACATGGTATAGTAAATATGCACTTTTTCACTTAACCGCAAACAAGCACTGGCAAATTCAACAAATTGTAGACAAACTTTTTCAAGAAAAACTTGGTCAAGTGTCAATGCAGTTACTTTGAGTTTAGAAGCCATAATCAATGCCAACACTAGACGTTGCACATTTCTAGGCTACATGAGCCCGGTTTTGAGTAGCTTACAAGTAAGTGTCTTATAGGCCAACAAAGTTTTCCCCTTTCCATCCCCCTCCCACCCTCCATTCACCAATGCGCTAGCTGTAAGTCACTTGATAGTGCAATTAGATACCGTTACTGCTCTGTGGGCGGTGGTGCAGCAGTCTCGGGTACGGGTAGCAACCGCAGATATCCAGGACAAGTAAGTTCTCAGGAATTCCTTAGATAGTAGGGACAGGAAGGGACGCCATATCTCTCTGAAGGTTGAGCCCTGCCCGGCGAGCGGGTTATCTTTTCCATTCCTAGTGTGGGCCATAACCAGGTTTGCCAACCTGTGTGTGTGGGAGTTTGGGGAGCTCTCCAGTGTGCGAGTATGTTCTGCATGGCTGTTCCCAAAGACTAGGCCAATTAGTCGGCCCCTCCTAGATTTTAATGGGAAGGTCAGTGGGCAGGAACCCCCAGTATTATGTGCACGGGGAATCTGAGTAGTTGCGTGTCTAGATGCGTGTCAATCTCGTCTAACACTTGGGTCCAATATTGTTGTAGCTGGGGGCACTCCCACAATATGTGGACCAGCGTACCTTGTGCGCCGCCGTTCCTCTGTGAGGGGTTGATCTTATGTACTCTCGCTGGGGTGTAGTACCAGTAAGTGGCCACCTTTGTGAGTGTGTCAGTTAGTGCAATATTCCTGGCCGTATGTTGGGCCCTGTGACATATTCTGTCCCATTCTTTTTTTTTTTTTTTTTTTTTTTTTTGAAAACCTTTATTCAACAGTTAAGGAGATACATGCATTGGCCCACGACCATCTCGGTCGGCCGTAAAAACAATCAATGATAAACAGGAGCAAATCAATCCAATCAGCAAACATGATACGATAAGGTACAACAAAAGTGGTTACGGGGCCTGTAGCACCGGGTTGAAGGTTTCCAGTTTTAAATTGAAGAAGGGGGGAGGCTGCAACATCAAGGACACAGCACCTCACATAAAGAACACAAAGAGACAAAAGGAACACACCCCAGTTGAAATTCGAGGCAGGCTATGACTGTAGGAACTAAATAATCAAAGCAACCATGATAGGAATACTAAATAACATGTCATAATACAGTAAGCAATGTTCCCAATATCACCTCAAAGAGCCCGCCCCAAGGAGGCGGAAAACAGGAGCTTTGAAGATGTCCGAAGAAGGACAGGGTGCAAGACCAAGAGACAGCCAACCCTACTAAAGAGGAAAGAACCCTCCCAAAGCCAGAAAAGAGCGATAGAGACCATAAAACAAAACAAACTAAAACAACAAACCCCCCCCACACCCTCCACCCTGCACCCCTGTAATGGCTACGGCCAACCCACTAACAGCGTGCCTGTCGCCCAGAAACGACCCCACAGAAAAGAAAAATACAAGAAATGGAGTAGGAGGAAATGAGTAACAAAGGAGGCAATATAGATTCGTTAAGATGACATATAGTCCGACCAGATAGCCGAGAGGGGGAGCCATACAAAGGATTATCTACAAATGGAACGACAACAAGCGGGAATTTGACGTGAACTATTACGAAAAGACACACAAACTCGGAATTGCATTAACGCACCATTCAGTGCCACGCCCAAGCGGAATATCACTATAGGAATCACATTCCAGCCTGTCCATGTATATCAGGATGTAAGAGAGTCAGTCTGTAGTATAGTGAGAAGAGTCCAGTGACATGCAATAAGGCGAAGCCACACGTGGAGCAAATCATGCAACAAACTATTCGCCCCCAAACAAGGGTAGAAGTGGAAAATGAAAACAGGACAAATAAGCATCCAACGGCTATGCACTAGAGATATTAACACTTCCATGGAATCAATAAACAATGCGAAAGAACAGGAACACAGGATGCAAAACCCCACCCGGAAGGGACAAGACCTGACCCACATCAAAACTCCGCTAACCCAACCAAGCACAGGACAGCCGCCATTAAGTGAGCGTGCTATAGGGAGAACAACAGGAAAACATAAGTCCGAAATGCAATCCCACCAAACCATAGTGACCCGCCCGTAAAGTAAGCTATATTAACAAATTGCATAAAACATGAAGACAGAAACAATAAACCTCCCAAGGAACCCAAACCCCTACTCCCAAGAGAAATAAAACCGGAGGAGGGCCAGTATTATGCGTCTGAAACATCAGTCAGGATATCCCCGGCCGCCCCACCCCCGACCCCGAAGCAAAGCATAACCATCTCCTAGCTCCCTCGGCCACCCATCCAGCAACAGTAGAGCAAAAAACAGGAAGCAGAAAGAAAAAACTTTTTTAGCCTTGTCCCTTTCGATCCAGCGGGCCAACAGGGTGCAATAATAAAACAGCTTTCCGGAACGACGCCAACAGCCGCCAGGACCACAACAGAGCGAGGCATCGTCCACCAATATCCGTCCAGGACAGAGTCATATAGTCCACAGATGAATAAAGAGGGCCAGTACTCATCCGCAATCTTCCAAAGTCAAACAGTCGAAGTAAAAGCAGCCAGCCCAGGACTCCATGGTAAGATTCACCAGCAGATCCCAAAAAAGTTGCAAGACATGGCGCCCGGAGGCGACCGCCCAGCCGCTGCAGCCGTCCGGGAATCCCACACTTCTCAACAGGAACTGCAGACAGGGTCGCAGTGGTATCAAGGTCTCTCACCTCCGGCGCTTCCATGCATCCCTGGATAGGCAGCTCAGAATAATCGAATCCGGGGTGTGGCGAAGCGCACTGCAGTAGGACGCCATCTCGGGCAGTCGAGGATAGTGTGGTCAAAATGGCTTCCAATCGACCCCCTAGGTCCCGGGCATTATCGCACAGCACGGCTCGCAGGGCAGCCAGAGCGTCCAAAACCTCGCAAGTCTGCAAAGGCATCTCAGAGATTTCACCCCGTTGCAGTGCAGCGTCGGTCGTTGTAAACACCCACAGCAGAAGGGCAGGCCAACAGATGCACTCGCAGATCGCTTGAAGAATGGCCCCCCTCACCGCACCGGAGAGAGAAAGGTTGAAAGAGACGATCAGGGTGAAGGATACAAATGTATCTCTGGCAGCTGCAACGTCGAGCCAGCGTAGAGGTAAAAAGGGGAGAGAAGGCGCTCTGCTGCGGAAAACTTGAGCGACAGCCGTCCTCCGCCGGCCGGGTCTGTTCTGCCTTCAGTGTCCGTCGTTGCCGTAGGCGGGGCCGGCCGGCTCCGAGAACAAAGACCCAGTCGCCGCCATTACACACCGGAGTGGAGACAAGGACGTTCTACCCTTCCTGTCACAGGGATTACGTCGGGGAGCACATCGGCGGATTCGGCATCACTTCCCACATCCAATACCGCGTCATGAGTACAGGAGAAAGAGCAGGATGAGCAGCTGTATGGAAGGAAGACGAGCGGGACAGCGGAGCCGAGGGTTCAGGCGGCCATCATGGTTGCAGGCTAGGCTCCTCCCTCTGTGTCCCATTCTTTGTTGCGTAACGACCCCCCAATATCCTCTTCCCATCTGGCACATCCCACATTGTACATTTGCATGTTCCTCAAGTTCAGTAGCCTATATAATTCCGAGATTAATTTCTTATCCGAGGTCTTGGTCAGTAGGCACTTCTCATAGGGAGTGAGGTGACGTTGCGTGGCGGCCCTGTTATGTGGCTGTACTATCCAGTGTCTAAGCTGAAGATATTGGAGTCACTGAGTTTCTGGGATGCCATAATCTGCTTTAATCTGTTGGAAGGAGAGTACCCCCTCGACATCAAAGAAGTGACCTGTGGTGCGGCACTCAGAGCAGCTCCATTGTGTAAACTGGGCCTCGCCCACCCCTTGTTCAAAGTCTGGGTTGTCGGACAATGGAATCATAGGAGAGAGAAAGGTTGTTAAATTATATCTACTACTAGTCTGGTCCCATACCGCCATTGTCGTCTGTGTGATGTGGGACAGGTACAAGGTAGGCGGCCTGTGTGCTTTCTTTAAAAAGGGGATTTTCATCAAAGATGTTCCAGTTACTGGCCTATCCTGGAAAAGCCAGTGCGTTTCTGATTTGGAACGATGTTAGATTTGGGGGTCTCTAGTTGGCACAGGTATGCCCTTGTGACAAACAGGGACCCTCTCCTCCAGTCAGGGCAAGGGAACTACTCCTCAGAATAACCCCTGCTCACCCTCTAGGTTGCGTGGCGCGAGCAGACAAGGCTAATCCTCAGGGCGCTAGTTAGTTAAGCATTTATGATCACATACAGTAAACACAATGACCCCCCACAAATAGACACCAGGCGTAAGATTTTTATAAAAAATATGTAGGATTTATATAAAAATACTTAGTTATGCAGAGTTATCACAACACCATATAACGATTAAAACTGAGGCCACAAGATGTAAACAAAATGGCAAGTGTTCTTTTAAAATTCTTAGTAGTTTTAGGCTCCTTCCACACTCTTAAGGTACAAGTTCTGATCTGCTCTGGCAGTGCTTCTCACTGCGGGCGCTTTGTAGCGCTCTTGTACGGTGTACGTGAGGTTTACGAGGTCACCTTGCCAACCCTCACGCGCCTCGCGGACCCGTTAGTCCGAGGCGCGGCGCTTGGTACGAGGCGTACTTCACTTAGAATACGCTAAGGCTTTAGAAGGGTAATGCGCTTTGCGTATTAAGCGTACAGCGTTGGAAGGTCGAGCTGTACAGTGCGTATGGGGAAAACAGAACGGTGCGGACCCCAAGTCCGTTGAAGACTCGTTGTCGAGTGAGTGTGGGACCGTACCTTGCGTCGTAGGCGTTCTAGGCGCCGCGTCTGGATCAGCTTCGAGTCGCACTCAGCAAGTACGCACCAGGGGGAAAAGCGTACCTTGGGATCTCTGACGGCTGGCGGCTTCCAGTGAGCCGGCGCGGCACAGGGCCTCCAGTACGGACCGTACTGAGGGTCTTCTCTGAGTGCAGCGCGGCCTCTCTCAGGGGACTGGATGGCAAAGCGGGGCGGCCGGGTGCGATGCAGCGCACGGGCGGCCGTCCGAGGTGTAGGATTGCGATCCAACCAGAATTCCGGCGGGAAGGAAACACACGGCTCGGTAAAAGACGAGCCAAGGCACAATGAACCCACTGGTCCTGGGGTTCAAGCTCAGACCAAGCCCTTGGAGATTGTTTAAAGCACAATGAAGCAAAGTCCTTTCTGGTCTTTTCCTCTCCTTCCTCAGCAAGGCTCCACTGCAGGCCAGTCCCTTGGATCAGGGACAGTCTTTCCTCCTTCAGTTTCTTCTTGGTCCTTCTAGTTGGGCAGAGGTTTGTCGTGGTAAAACAGGATCTAATTACTTAGGAGCAGGGCTCCTACGTTTATTCTCAGTTTCTTTTGTCTTTGCAGGCCAGGGCAGGGACATCAGACGCTCCGCAGGAGGTGGAGCCAGCATTGTGGTGGCAGAGCACAGGCCTATTCAGAGTCAAGGGGCACTCCTGGGGCCCTTTACTGTGGAGTGACAGTAAATCAAATGAGCCAATCATGGAAAACAATTACAGGTACACTTTACATTGGGAGCACTTGCACTGCGGCCCGGATTGGCCGTGGTGCAGTGCCCTCAGCAAAAATTGGAAGGGAGACTCACCCCTAGGTGCCAAGTCTAACACGTGTCCCCTCCAGCTGAAAGGTGGGGAGAACTTCTCTACCCCATGGAGTTCCTCATCACTAAGGCGGAAAAACCTGGATAGACCGTCACCATTGGCGAGATCTATGCCAGGGCGATGTTCCACCGTGAAGTCCATACCCTGTAGGGATATGGACCACCTCAACAGCTTTGGGTTCTCACCCCTCATTTGCATCAACCATCTGAGGGGCCTGTGGTCTGTCTGAACCCGGAAGTGAGACCCAAACAAGTAGGGTCTTAGCTTCTTCAATGCCCAGACCACAGCAAAAGCTTCCCGCTCAATTGCACTCCACCTCTGTTCCCTTGGAAGTAACCTCCAACTGATGAAGGCTACAGGTTGGTCCCGGCCTTCCTCGGTCATCTGTGAGAGAACAGCCCCTACACCATGCTCTGAAGTGTCTGTTTGCACTAGAAATTCCTTGGAGAAATCAGGGGCCAGGAGCACGGGCGCCGTGCACATGGCAGTCTTCAGGGTGAAAAAAGCTTTCTGACAGGTGTCAGTCCAGATCACATTCCTGGGCTGCTTCTTAGAAGTCAGCTCTGTCAAGGGTGCAACAATGCTGCCATACCCCTTGACAAACCTCCTGTAGGTCCCTGTGAGACCCAGGAAGGCTCTCACTGCAGTTTGGGTCTTGGGGGGTTCCCAACCCAGGATGGTTTCAATCTTTGGTTGCAGGGGCGCCACCTTGCCACTCCCCACTTGGTGTCCCAAGTACACCACTGAACCCTGCCTAATCTGACACTTGCTTGCCTTGATCGTGAGACCTGCCTTGCGCAGTGCCATCAACACTTCCCAGAGGTGTTGCAAGTGTTCTCCCCATGTGCTACTGAACACTGCAATGTCATCCAGGTAGGCGGCGCTGAACTCAGCCAGTCCAGCCAACACCTGGTTGACCAATCTCTGGAAGGTGGCAGGGGCATTCTTTATCCCAAATGGCATAACCCGGAACTGGAAATGCCCATCTGGTGTGGAGAATGCTGACCTCTCTTTGGCCCCATCATTCAAGGCGATCTGCCAGTATCCCGACGTCAAATCAAACGTGCTGAGGAACCGGGCAGCCCCTAACCGATCGATGAGCTCATCAGCTCTGGGGATGGGGCGCGCGTCAGTCTTGGTGACTGAATTGAGTCCTCTGTAGTCCGCACAGAACCGGAGTTCAGGTGTGGCTCCCGGCGCTGCAGCTTTTGGGACCAAGACCACTGGGCTGGCCCAAGGACTGCTGGAGGACTCAACCACCCCAAGAGCAAGCATCTTTGAGACCTCCTCTTTGATACAGGCTCTGACCCTGTCAGTTACTCTGTAAGCCTTGTGCTTTACAGGCAAGCTGTCTCCTGTGTCCACATCATGGACGCACCAATCTGTGACACCAGGAACCAGGGAGAACAGATCAGGAAACTGCCCCAGCAAGTAGCGGCAGTCCTCCTGTTGCTCAGGGGTCAGTGTGGGTGAGAGGTTAACTCCATCCACTGACCCATCTTTCTCTGAGGCCACCAGTAGATCAGGAAGAGGCTCAGTCTCCTCCTCCATCCCATCATCTGTGGCCAAGAGCATGCCTACTTCGGACCTCTCCAAGTGGGGCTTAAGGCGGTTAACATGTAGGACCCTCAGAGGGTTCCTGGGAGACGGCATGTCCACCAAGTAGGTGACAGGACTCTTGCGCTCCACCCCCTCAAATGGACCTGTCCACTTGTCTTGAAGTGCACAAGGCTCCACTGGGGCCAAGACCCCCACCTTTTGTCCAGGTTGAATCTCTACCAGAGTGGCGTTCTAGTCGTACCACCGCTTCATCTCTTCCTGGCTGGCTTCCATATTTGCCTCAGCAAGTTGCCTGAATCGCCTGGTCTGGTTTCTGAAGGCCAGCATGTAACTGTATACATTCTGGGGAGGTTTCCTGGGAGATTGCTCCCAGCCTTCCTTAACCAGACTCAGAGGTCCTCTGACTGGGTGGCCATACAGAAGCTCAAAGGGGCTGAACCCTCGAGACTTCTGTGGCACCTCACGGTATGCAAAGAGAAGACATGGTAAGAGGACGTCCCACTTACGCCTCATGGGACCTTCCAGGCCCATAATCATGCCTTTTAGGGTTCGGTTGAATCTCTCAACCAACCCATTTCCTTGGGGGTGGTGAGGGGTGGTGAACTTGTAGGTTACACCACGCTCTTGCCAAAGGGATTTCATATACTTGGATATGAAATTGGTGCCCCTGTCAGACACCACCTCTAGAGGGAATCCCACTCGGAAGAAAATTCCCATCGGTGCCGGTCCTACCACGGGGGCCGTCACTGTCCTCGGAGGGATGGCTTCAGGATACCGGGTGGCATGGTCCACCAAGACCAGGATGAACCGGTTGCCCATGGCTGTTTTGGGGTCCAGAGGCCCAACAATGTCAATTCCCACTCGCTGGAATGGGGTACTGACCACAGGGAAGGGCTGGAGAGGAGCCTTCTGCTTCCTCCCACTCTTCCCACTTGCCTGGCAAGTCTGACATTATCTATAGTGAGCATCTGAGTTTCTGTGCATTTGGGGCCAATAAAAGTGGGTGACAAGCCTGTCATAGGTCTTGTCCATCCCCAAATGTCCTGCTAAGGGCACATCGTGAGCCAGCCCCAGTAGGAATGCTCTGAACTTCTGGGGTACCACCAGTGCACGGGCTGACCCAGGTTCAGCAACCTTAGGCTCTCAATACAGGAGGTCATTCTCCCAGTAAATGAAATGTGTTCCAGACTGAACACCATTGGCCTGGTCTGCAGCCTGCTGCTGCATACCCACGAGAGAAGGGCATTCTTTCTGCTCCCTACAGAATTCTTCCCTGGAGGGGCCTACTTCTTGCTGCCAATGAGTCAGCTCAGGCAGGTCCCCGAGTTCAGCTATTTGTTCCCCGGTAGGCTCCAGGGCATCCCCCTCAAGGTCTGCTACCTCCTGGGCCGTGGGAACTTCAGGGGGCGGTTTCCCGCGCCGCCTGCGCCTTCTCTCTAAGGCCGGTTCCTGGGCCTCTCCTTCAGGCTCCAGGATCTCTTGAGCACCCCTACTGGCTGCCATTGACCAGGGGTCACGCACGCCCAGTCAGGTAAACCCACCATCCGCAGGTGAGTTGTCTTCTCCACCTTTTCCCAAGGGGAGCTCTCCAAGTCATTCCCTAGCAAACAATCAACAGGCATGGCAATTCTCACAGCAACCTGCAGAGTACCAGAGACCCCCTCCACTCAAAGGGAACCTGAGCCATTGGACAACGGCTCTCTGAGTTGTCAGTATTGACAACCCTGCAGTAGGCATGGGGTACAACCTGCTCTTGAGACACCAGGTGCTGCCGGACTGCAGTCACACTGGCTCCTGTGTCTCTAAGAGCCTCTACTTTCTTTCCATTGACGGTCACTACTTGCCCATATTTCTTAGTGTTGGAGGGCAAGTAGTTCTCTGGGACCATCTCACTGTCTCCTAAAGAGACTAGGGTCATCTGAACAGGATCCCCACCCCCTTGCACTGCTACTTCCTCCCCAAAATTAACACTAGCTATTTGCCGGGGCAGAGCACCAGTGGGTGCCGGTTTTCCAAACAGGCGACACTTAGGGTCAGTGGCAATATGACCCAGGTCACCACACCTGAAGCAGGTGATGGGCCCTCTCTGAACAGGCCTACCTGTCGGGGCCCCGGTCTGTTTCAGGGGTGGGGAAGGCTGAGAACCTTTCCCTTGGGGATTACTTTGGGAGCCTTTTTGGAACCCTTTCTGTTTACCCCTGTCCCCCCCACTCTTCTGATGGGGACCCTGCCCACCCTTGGCTGAGTCTCCCACTGGACCCTTGTGGACCCTGGTGCTGAGCCAGCGGTCCACCTCCTCCGCAAGCTTCCTAGAGTTAGTCAGCTTGCTATCGATCAGGTGCTGGCGTAGCTCAGGAAAACAATTACTAGACAAGTGCTCCCATGCCATTAAATCAAGAAGCCCTTGAAAATTAATCACTTTGCTTCCCTTCACCCAACCATCCAGTGCTCTGCAGAAAAAGTTTTTGAACAACAACAGCGGTCCCAAACATAAAGGAATATCACGAGAATCAAATATAGACAGAGTCAATCTATATTTTCAGGACAGACATGTCCAGCCGGACAGGGGTCTTCCAGAGATTTTACTCAAAATTTATGTATTGAAATCACATAAAAATACCATCCAACAATCAACCAGAGTGGACAACAAGCCTGTGTCCAGTACTGACAGAGCGAGTACAAGAGGTGATGTAGACAGCAGAGAAGGGCTTTGTAAGGCGAAACAACGTTACTCTATAAACAGTACAATTGTACAGAGTATAACAAACATGCACTAGACATTTCAGTAGTAATCACAGTTAAGTTCACGTGCATAAAAGGTCGACGGCGTTTCGGACCCCTATAAAGTATCAGGGACCATCATCAGGACAAATACAATGAAAAGCCTTAGGTTAATTAAGCCTCTAAATGCCTAAAGGGGGGGAGAAAAGAGATATTCAGAGCATATACATAGACAATTGAAATAAAATCTGTAACATGGTGACGTGAGTGTGACCAGTGAGCGAAAAATTACCGGTCAATTATGTCACGTGGACTATGGTGCAGGTGGTGTACACTATTAGCTGTGATCCGGAAGATGGAAGATTACATATAACAGTGAGAGTGTCCAGTGGGGCCATAATTGCAGTCATGGTCGTAGTAATGCCGCGGTGACTAATTCAGAAGGCCTCGCAGTATGGGCGTGACGTCGAGTGAAAGCGATTTTAAAATGGGCAAGGCGCGTGATCGTGAGGAATCGTGAAAGAACAACCGGCGCGGTTTGTGTTAAAAAAGTAGCCGTAATTGCAGTTATGATCGTAGTAATGCCGCAGTGACCAAATCAGAGAAGTGAAGGCGATTTTCAATTGGGCAAGGCGCGTGATCGTGAGGAATCGTGGAGGGGCAACCGGCGCGGATTGTATTAAAATAGTAGCAAAAAGGCTTACCGGGTCGCCTCGTTAGATAGAGGCTGGCTCCTCGGGCAAAAAAGATTTACACGCGAACACCCTGCAAGGGCGAAAGGGTCAGTAGCGAACAGAGCGTGGTGTATAAAAGTAAAGAGCCACGGAGGCTCTGTCAAGGGGCTCAGAGACTCACCAGAATCGGGTCGCGGCGGCCGCGGACAATGGGATTCCGTCGGCTTGGCCAGGATACCTGATAGAAAAGGGACGCATCAGTACTATGTTGATAAAGTTAATAATAATAACCTCAGTGCGGAGGGGAGGGTGGAGGAATTCACTTACCGGTTTAGTCGGCAAGAATCATTTCCTGGCGTCCACAGGGCAAGGCATCCAGTAACTAATATACTTGCACCGGATTGGTCCAAGGGTTGGGCATAGAAATAAAAGACGGACACACATGGGCGCCATCTTAGGGCAGTGGTTGTGAGGGGAACAGTGATACGAAGTGAAGGCATGCTTTAAGAAACAGGCGCATTGAGAGAGAATTCGCATGTGTAAGGAACATTACAATTAACATACATTTTATGCATTTTGACAGTGGACTGACAGCAGCATCCAGTTTTATTTTATTTTGGGCTTTTATAACGCGTTCTATTACTAAAAAAATAGTATCCTGGCGCGAAGAAGGGGGAAGAAGAGGTAGAGGAAGATCCTATACATTGATGTTAAAAAGATAGGTCTTCAGTCCTTTCTTGAACAGAGTAATGGAAGGAGCTGTTCTTAGCTGTTGTGGGAGGGTGTTCCATGCTCTCGCCGCTCGGACTGAGATGGATTGGCCGCCAAGCCTGCTGTATTTGAATTTTGGAACATTCATTTGGTGTAAATTAGCTGATCTAAGGGGGCGGTTGGGAACATATAGGAAAAATCTTTTTCTTAAGTACACAGGACCGGCTTGATGGACAGCTCGGAAGGCAAGGACCAGGATTTTAAATAAAATCCTGTGAGCAACCGGGAGCCAGTGTAGGGTACGGAGAGATTGACGGACACTTGAGCTTTTTGGAATGTTAAACAAAAGCCGTACAGCGGCATTTTGTATAACCTGGAGACGATGGACCAGATAAGCAGGAAGGCCGCAGAAGAGGCCATTTGCGTAATCTAATCTGGATAATATCAGGGCACGGATGACAGTCTCTTTGGCCGCTCTCGGGAGAAGTGGAAAGAACCTGCGTAAAGTTTTAAGTGTAGCAAAGCAGGTCCCGGTGAGTCTTTTTATGTGATCCTCATATTTAAGGTCATTATTAAACCAGACTCCGAGATTTTTGGCAGGGCCACCGATGGATTTGGGACAAGGTAGATCGGGTGGCCAGAGAGAGTTGCCAAAGTTGTCTGGGAAGGAGCCATAAAGCAAAATTTCAGATTTGCTTTCGTTGCATTTCAATTGGGCGAGGGCAAGCCAACGAAAGACAGATGACAAACAAGTTTGGGCTCCAGATGTATCCAGGTTGTTTTTGGGCCAAGTAAACAGGAGTTGAGTGTCGTCAGCGTAAGCCATTACTTTTGCTCCCAGTTCTTAATAATTGCTTCAGAGAGGCACATAATTATTGCAGTCCAGACAAAATCATAAGCTGAAGTATTAAGGAACCCAGTCTGAACACAGACCCAGAGTGTCAGATAAGGGCAGTCCATTCATCTTGAACGTTGAGCCCCGAATTCAGACTATCAGTCTTTAAAATCCATTTCAACTCCTCTCTGTTCAAGAGGCGTGCCAGATCACCACCCCTGGGTGAGATGATGATTTGTGCCATCACAGTCCAACGGATGTCATTCTCGAAGTGTCCCTTCTCCACAATATGGTCCACCAAAGGGGCGTTGGGTGTTTTACACCTGATTCGGCTTCGGTGTTGGGAAATCCTCAGTTTAACCTTCTGCTTAGTTTGGCCCACGTATATCAGATTGCATGGGCAGATGATGGCATAGACAACATTCTGACTATTACAATTGGTAAATGTTTTACGGGCATTTCTTGCATTGTTGAACACAAATTCTTTGCCATCAATTGAAAACTCACATACAACGCACGACCCGCACCGGGCGTGCCCAAGAAGTGGAGGTAATTGCCAGTGGTCATGGAGGGTAACATTTCTAGTGGATGGTAACGCAGCCCTCACCAATTGGTCCTTGAGATTTTTGTTTTTCTTAAAGGCAAACAACGGAGTGTCCCAATTTAGTACCCCTGAGTTTAAAATGTGCCAGTTCTTTTTGACACATTGTCTCACCCTGCTGGAGACTGGGGAATATGTAGTTACACAAACCAATTTTTCAGTGGCCTTTTTGGGTTTTGGTTCCAGGAGGGTTTCCCGTGGACAATACCAAGCTCTCTTCATAGAGTTCTTGATGAGGCGCCTGGGGTATCCTCTAAACCGGAGTTTGCTCGATAGTATGTTAGCTTCACAGAAATAGTCTTCCCTTTTGTAACAGTTCCTTCTCAGTCTCAGGAACTGGGAGTATGGCAGACTGTCCCTCAGAGCCCTGGGGTGACAGCTGTCATACCGTAGCAGTGTGTTTCTCTCCGCGGGTTTACGGAAAAGGGAGGTGTATAGGGTGCCCTCATGATGTTGAATATTTAAATCAAGGAAAGAAATGCTACTTTGGTTGTGAGCAATTGTGAAGGTGAGACCATTGCAATTATGGTTCAACCAGTGTAGGAGCCCGTCTAGTTCAGGGATAGTTCCGCCCCAGATCAAGAAGATATCGTCTATATATCTCTTCCAATTTTTTAATCCTTGGTAAAAGGGATTCGTGGGACACAGGATGGTATTCGTCTCTAGCCAATCCATATACAGAATCGCTAGAGTGGGGGCAAAGACAGCCCCCATAGATGTACCACGTACTTGTTGGTAGTACTGTGAGTCATACATAAAGAAGTTTTGGGTAAGGCAGATTTCTAAGAGTTGGATGATAAATATCGTCGGAACTCTGTGGGGGCTGGGTCGGGTGTTGAGAATGCTCTCCATCACCAACAAGGAGTCCCTCTGTGGTATATTGGTGTACAGAGACTCGACGTCTAATGTACATAGAGTCTCAGTGTTAGGGTCAAAAGCGTGGTTTTCTATGATATTTATCATATGCATACTATCCCTAATATAACACTGGGTTGTTGATACAAAGTCTCTTAGGAAATAGTTGACATAGAGGCCCAGTGGTTCAAGAACTGAGCCACAGCCCGAAACGATGGGTCTGCCGGGGGGGTTATCCAATCTTTTGTGGATTTTCGGTAAGGTGTATATCACCGGTATTCTGGGGTTGGAAGTGTTGAGAAAATTAAACTCATGTTGGCTGATAATGCCCTTTGACATCGCATCAGTAGTCACATGCCTGATGAGAGTCTGTAGTTCCTTTGTTGGATTGCAGGGTAACCTGCAATAATGATCAGTGTTGGAAACCTGACGCAGTAGTTCATCTTTATAATTTTCAATGTCTTGTAGGACAATCCCACCACCCTTATCAGCAGGTTTAATTATTAGCTGGTTGTTATTCTTCAGGGTTGAGATGGCATTTTTCTCTTCAATAGGAATGTTAAAAGGTATGAAGAGATGGGATTTTTCTAACTCAGAGATCTCTTTTAGGATAACCTTTTCAAATGTCACAATCTCTCTCGGTATCATGCTGGCTGCCGGAGAGAAGGTCGAAGGTGGTCTGAAAGGTGTAACAGTGGTTTTTGGCTCAGAGGGATTAAGTTCGAAGTAAGAACGTAGTCTTAGCTTGCGAAAAAAGGTCATCAATTCAGATTGTAGGTCCAAGAAATTAGGGTATTTAGCAGGGACAAAAGATAGTCCTCTTTGGAGAAGAGACGACTCATATTCAGTGAGTAAGTGGTTCGAAATATTAAAAATGGGTAACAGGTTATGGGCACAGTCAGGAGTTACCATTGGTAAAACTTGTGTCTCGTCTGGCGTTCCCCAGGGGGATTCTGCCATCTCTGTTGTTGTTTTACCCTGCCTCTCTTTTGGGGTTCTGAGTTGCCTCCTCCGCAAGCTTCCTAGAGTTAGTCAGCTTGCTATCGATCAGGTGCTGGCGTAGCTCAGGAAAACAATTACTAGACAAGTGCTCCCATGCCATTAAATCAAGAAGCCTTTGAAAATTAATCACTTTGCTTCCCTTCACCCAACCATCCAGTGCTCTGCAGAAAAAGGTCACATACTCCACATAGGTACCCCCAGGAATCTTAGTACAACCCCTAAACCTCTGTCTATACATTTCAGGAGTCAACCCAAACCTGGTCATTAAGGCATCTTTCATGTGGGAATAAGAATTGTAAACTTCAGAGGGTAGATCTAGCAGAGTGTCCCGCCCCTAAGTAAGGAACCGCCCCCACAACCCCGCTCCCCAATCTCTCTCAGGGACCCGGTGGGAGAACATGGCTACCTCATAGGCCTTGAACCACTGCCCTATGTCATCCCCATTAAAGTACTCCTTTACTACATCCATAGGCATGTACACCCTTGACTCTACCTGCACCGGCGTTGTGCTGCCACCAGAGGGAGTTGTGTCCAAACTTTTGGCTTTCAGCTCCAACTCCTTCAATCTCATGTCATGATCCATTTGTAACTTTTTCTCTTCCATTGACAAACTTTGTTTCTCCATTTCCATTTGTCCATTTAATTTCGCCATCTACACTTCGTGTGCCCTGGTTGCTGCCAGGTCTGCCAGCTCCTCTGGCGACAGGACTCTGCTAAAATCAACCAGGTTCTCTGGTGGTTCCAAAACCACAGCATTCTGTGGATCCCTTGACTCCTTCCAGGCCCTCAACGCCTTTATGAAGTGGGGTTTCCTGTTGCATCCAGAGTGGGCAACTCTGAATTTCTTGCAGTAGCCCTTCAATTGCTCTACTGTGTAACCCTCCAGTCCCTGGTCTTGCCAATCTACATCATCAATCCCAGAGATTATGAAGGGTGCCCTATCAGCAGGGAATGAGCCAGGCATGACTTTAATGATTGGAGTTTTCCCAGCAAAATTTTAAAAAACAATACATCTGTGGCTGCGTTATAGGTCTGCTCTCACTATGTGGTGATCAAGAATTTACTGTACATAAATCATAAATTCAAATCCGAAAATCCTAACCGCTGCCTCCAATGTTAGATTTGGGGGTCTCTGGTTGGCACAGGTATGCACTTCTCTAGTCAGGGCAAGGGAACGACTCCTCAGAATAACCCCTGCTCACCCTCTTGGTTGCGTGGCGCGAGCAGACAAGGCTAATCCTCAGGGCGCTAGTTAGTTAAGCATTTATGATCACATACAGTAAACACAATGACCCCCCACAAATGGACACCAGGCGTAAGATTTGTATAAAAAATACGTAGGCTTTATATAAAAATACTTCGTTATGCAGAGTTATCACAACACCATATAACGATTAAAACTGAGGCCACAAAGCTGCGTTATTTAAAATGATGACATTACTGCGACTGCTCTATATCCTGGAAAACACTCAATTTCTCGTGCCTCACAAATATTTTCAGTCCATAAACGCACTAGTTTCTGGCCTACTATGGGGGGACAAACCGGCACGCATTTCCCGACAAAATTTGGTACGAGGATGGTTTGACGGAGGCATTGCGCTCCCGGATGTCCAGTTGTACTATTGGGCATCACAACTAAAGATCATAAATCACTGGCTCCACGCCCCACAGACGGAGCCCGCGTTCAAGGAAGATAGATATGACCTAGGGACCGGAGGAGTGATGGCCGCGCTTTATGATCCTCGAGGTGTGGTGGCCCTGCTGGGCCCCACGGCTCCCACGGTGAAGCTCTGGCACAAGGCATCGGCTCGTCTCAAGTGTCAGAATACGATCACGCAGATGACGCCACTTTGGGTATCGCGCCGCCTCGGCCGTCTCTGTAATAGTAAGGGATTTCAGGCCTGGGATCATATAGGTATTTTGACGATTGGAGACCTTTATAGGCGGGGTAAAATCCTCACTTTTGATCAACTAGCGGCCCAATTTACTTTGGCGGAAGCGGAACGTTTCCGCTATTTGCAAATCAGTCATGCCCTTAGGTCGCTGCTGCCGACTGAAGGAAAACTACCAGAGTCCACTCCTTTAGAGGATAGACTGCTTACGGAACACATGCTTAGCAAGGCGACCTCACTGGTCTACCGTAAGTTGATTAACAACATGCCTGACCCCATGGACAGACTTAAAACCGCCTGGACTGCGGAACTAGGTGACTTTGACGAATCGGACTGGCAGACCGCGCTCTCCTCGCCTCAGGAGGTCGCAGTATCATCAAGGCTCAGACTGATACAATTGAAAGTCCTGCACCGAGTCTATTACACGAGGGTCACAATACATAAGATAGGAAGAACCACACACCAGTACTGTTTGAGAGGCTGCGGGGAGGCGGGGACGTTCTACCACACTATCTGGGATTGCCCATTAATTGCGGAGTACTGTCCAAGGATATGCGAACAATATCTCAAGTGGTTAATGTTTCGCTGCTCCCAGAGCCGCGTCGTTGTCTGCTGAACGTTTGGGAGCCTAATGATTTAAGCAACTCGAAGGAGGACTGGGCAACGCTGGGTATTGTGTATGCTAAACGAAATGTGGCCAAGGCCTGGGGGTCCCCCGTGTCACCGGCGCTCAGAGACTGGAGCGCGGATATGGACTCTGCGATGGTTGCCGAAAAGGCGGTATATTTAAATCAGAAATGTCCGCGAAAATTGGGAAAAATTTGGGGAGCCTGGAATGAATACAGAGGATATATTTGTGAACCACCTCAGATGGAAAGTGATAGTGATTTGGAATGATAGGGAGGGAGGATGGGATAATCTCGGAGGAGAGGGCTTGTGATGTACAGATATCCTGAATGTAATAACGCTGCTTCCTCGAGATCAAATGAGGTGTCCACTATGTATCTTCATATTAACTGTGCACGATTGATACGTACCATGTAAACCTTGAAAATGTCCAATGTTCACTTTTATTGACAATAAAAATTGTTTTAAAAAACAAAACTGAGGCCACAAGATGTAAACAAAATGGCAAGTGTTCTTTTAAAATTCTTAGTAGCTTTAGGCTGCTTCCACACTCTTAAAGTACAAGTTCTGATTTGCTCTGGCAGTGCTTCTCACTGCGGGCGCTTCGTAGCGCTCTTGTACGCTGTACGCGAGGTTTACGAGGTCGACTTGCCAACCCTCGCGTGCCTCGCGGACCTGTTAGTCCGAGGCGCGGCGCTTGGTACGAGGCGTACTTCACTTAGAGTACGCCAAGGCTTTGGAAGGGTACGGGCTTCGCGTATTAAGCGTACAGCGTTGGAAGGTCGAGCTGTACAGTGCGTATGGGGAAAACAGAACGGTGCGGACCCCAAGTCCGTTGAAGACTCGTTGTCGAGTGAGTGCGGGACCGTACCTTGCGTCGTAGGCGTTCTAGGCGCGGTGTCCGGATCAGCTTCGAGTCGCACTCAGCCAGAACGCACTGGGGGGAAAAGCGTACCCTGGGATCTCTGACGGCTGGCGGCTTCCAGTAGGCCGGTGCGGCACAGGGCCTCCAGTACGGACCGTACTGGGGGTCTTCTCTGAGTGCGGCGCGGCCTCTCTCAGGGGACTGGATGGCAAAGCGGGGCGGCCAGGTGCGATGCAGCGCACGGGCGGCCGTCCGAGGTGAGGGATTGCGATCCAACCAGAATTCCGGCGGGAAGGAAACACACGGCTCGATAAAAGACGAGCCAAGGCACAATGAACCCACTGGTCTTGGGGTTCAGTTCAGGGGGCAAGCTCAGACCAAGCCCTTGGAGATTGTTTAAAGCACAATGAAGCAAAGTCCTTTCTGGTCTTTTCCTCTCCTTCTTCAGCAAGGCCCCACTGCAGGCCAGTCCCTTGGATCAGGGACAGTCTTTCCTCCTTCAGTTTCTTTTTGGTCCTTCTAGTTGGGCAAAGATTTGTCGTGGTAAAACAGGATCTAATTTCTTAGGAGCAGGGCTCCTACATTTATTCTCAGTTTCTTTTGTCTTTGCAGGCCAGGGGGCCTGAGCCTGGTTCAACCCAGTTCTGGAGCACTCTGTTTACAGGAAGCTGCCTTCCCCTTTCAGGGTGCAGGGCAGGGACATCAGACGCTCCGCAGGAGGTGGAGCCAGCATTTTGATGGCAGAGCACAGCCCTATTCAGAGTCAAGGGGCACACCTGGGGCACTTTACTGGGGACTGACAGTAAATCAATTGAGCCAATCATGGAAATCAATTACAGGTACACTTTACATTAGGAGCACTTGCACTGCGGCCCGGATTGTCCGTGGCGCAGTGCCCTGAGCAGCTAACACCAGCAAAACATCTGAGGCACATCAGCAAAAAGTGGAAGGGAGACTCACGCCAAGGTGCCAGGTCTAACAAGCGGCTCCATTCCACTAGTTGTCTTAATTGTGCCACTAGATAATATAATTGGAGGTTAGGTATCCCCAATCCACCCTCACTAGGCGGAAGAAAGCTAAGGGACTTTTTCATCCAGGGTTTCCGGCTCTGCCATATGTAGTGCATGACCTCCCTCTGTAGTTTATGAATCATTCCCTTGGGTGGCTGAGTGTTTGAAAGAGATACAGAATTTTGGGGAGGACTATCATTTTGATAGCCGCGACCCTGCCCAGCCACGAGATCTGGAGGTGTTTCCACCTGTGGATGTCATTGCGGATTTGTCTATGTAGATTGTTATAGGTAATGGTAGCAGTCGCTTGTGTAGTCAGAGCTATTAGGACCCCCAAGTTGGAAATGGTGTCTTGGGACCATTGGATAGGGTACTGATTCTTGAACCGTTCTATCATTTGCGGCAGGAAAGAAAGGCCAAGTGCTACGGATTTCTCTATGTTCACCTTAAACCCAGAACCCCTACCAAATGCTTCTAGTTCCATAAGGAAGGCCCCTAAAGAAGTGTCCGGGTTGTTGAGAGTCACTAAGACGTCATCTGCGTGGAGACTTATGATGTGTTTGTCCCCCTCCAAATGGTACTCCAGATATCTGTGGGTGTGTTTGTACTCTCTGTGCTAGCGGCTCCATATATAACGCAAATAGCATAGGTGATAGGGGACATTCCTGTCGTGTGCCTTGAGCTATTCGCAGTGGAGCAGATTTATGGCCATTCACTCACTGTTGCTGTAAGGAAACGGTAATAGTTGAGAATCAGAGTCTTCAACTTCTCCCCAGCCCGAAGTGAGTCAGAACTTTGTCTGGGGAAGGCAAATGGACCCTGTCAAAGGCCTTGTCCGCATCTATGGCCATCAACATATAGTCGCTCGGAAATCTGAAAGCCTTATCTAGGATGTGCAGGACCCTTTTGGTATTGTCACTGGTCTGTCTTTGAGGGATGAAACCCGCCTGGTCAGGGTCTATCAGGGCTGGCATGTGGGTTCTCAGTCTATGAGCTAGTATTCCTGTGAATAATATTAGGTCTAGGTTAAGCAGAGAGATGGGTCGGTATGAGCCGCATGGGCCGGTATGAGACCCATTGTGTTTTGTCCTTCCCGGGTTTGGGAATAACTTATTTTTTTGATAAGCAAATTTTATTGATTTAAAAAAACAAAGAAGAACAAATCAGCCATGTTAGAAGCGGCTGTCTCTAGTTGGCAGAGGTATACACTTCTGACAAATAGGGACACACCTTTTCTAGTCAGGGCAAGGAGATCACACACTTAGATAACCCCTGCTCACCCCCTTGGTAGCTTGGCGAAGCAGATAGGCTTATCTCAGAGGCAGTGCGTTAAGCATTTATGACCACATACAGTAATAAAGTGAATACACTACAAATGGACACGACACAGGAGTATTATAAAAATAAGTATTTTTATATAAGGCTTAGCACAAGACCAAATAACGACAAAAATATACCACAATCTTAATAAATACTCTTGGAAGGAAAAATAATAGTTCAAGCATGGTTTCTTCTTAGCACAAAGTCTTTAGTATCAAAAGCAACTCTTCTTCTCTAAAACACAGTTCTTGGTAACAATGTAACCCACCCGGGAGTCACACGACGTCGAGGCAAAGTTAATCCAAAGGTTCGGCGTCGACCGCGAGGAGCGCTACGTCGAGCCCGGAGTCGCACAGACCCCAACAACACAGTACCTTGGAAAAGTGAAGCACTCGATGATCAGCGGCGTCGAGATGTCCGGCGTCGCGTCTTCGGCGTCGATCGGGCCTCGGAGTCGGGGCGATCTGCAGCGGCGTCGACCGAAGTCAGGCGGGAGCAGCGCTCACGGGATGAAGCAGGATACGGCGTCGTCGATATCGATGTTGCAAGAGTGAGCAGCGCTCACGGCGTCGAGAGGGCTCGAAGTCGATGCGATCAGCAGCGGTGCAGACACGAGGTCACTTGGAGCTGGAGCCGAACTCACTACTCACTGGCGTTGTTGCTGGCGTCGATCGGGCCCGGCGGCCGGCGTCGAGGAAGCGGGACACTGGAGCCGTTACTCACGATGTCGAGCTGGATTCGGCGGCGTCCGTCGGCGTCGAGATTGCTGGATTCTTTCAGAGGTGCTGGATTCACAAATTCCAGCAAATAGCACTTTAAGCAGATGAAGTCCTTTAGCCCTGTGACTTCAACAGGAGACTGGCACTTCTTCCAGCCCTTGGAGATTTTCTCAGCAAAGAGTGAGAGTACACACACAGTTCCTCTCTCCTGGTTCCTTGGCAAAAATAAAGAAGCAATGCAGGATTCCCCCAACAAACAGCACTCTGGCAGAAGTGGTAGGCAGTCCTTAGATCAGCAGGCTTCTTGTCCTTGGTTCAGGTTTCCTTGTCAGAAGTGATCTGATTTCTTGGTTCAGGGGTCCTTCTCTTATACCCCTTTTTGGCTTTGATCCCTTTGTCCATGCAGGGGAATTTCCCCCCATCTTGGGTTTGTTGTGGGTGTTGCCAGGCCGAAGCACCTGGCCTATTCACTGGGCAGGGCAGCGTCCTCAGCCGCTCAGCAGGAGCGGAGCCAGCATTGTCACTGGCAGGGGCAGGGCCATCAGCTGCCCGGCAGGAGGCGGGCCAGGAAAGTCCCAGGCAAGTACAGAGTCATCAGTCGCCTGGCAGGGGGGCGGAGCCAACATTGTATCAGGCAGGGCAGGCTATCAAGAGCTACTCTTCCCCTACTCTCAATGCAAATGCCCCACTCATCCCACACTGACTCATTCAGACTCTCTGGAGCCACCCAGCTCCTGTCACACGCACACCAGAACCAGCAGAGACCAGTAGACAGTTAGACAAGAAAATAGCTACTTTCTAAAAGTGCTATTTTCAAACACAGAGTCCAAAAACCATCCACACAAACGGATGCGTTATTAAACCCTGAGTTCAGGGATACCAAACTCGACATTGCACCATGCTCCCCGAGCCCGCTAGGATTATAGCATTAATAATCCTGGCAGCCCATTCTAACTGATGGAGAGCAGGTTACCTTACAATAGTGAAAAACGACTATGGCTGTAATTCACTATTAGGACATGCCAACCTTGTCAGGCTTGTCCTACCATATGCTTACAATGCACCCTGCCCGTGGGCCTACCATAGGGGTGACTAACATGAAGTTAAGGGAAGGTTTAGGGACTGGCAAGTAGGTGTACTTGCGCAGTCCTCGTGACAGTCAGACTGCACGTGGTCTGGCAATGGCAGACCTTCAGACATACTTTTACTAGGCCGCTCTTGTGGGTGGCACAACATGTGCTGCAAGCCCACTAGCAGCATTTGTATTTACAAGCCCTGGCACTCCTGGTGCACTCTACTAGGGACTGACAGTAAACCAAATAAGCCAAACATGGAAGTCAATCAATACAGCAATTTCACATAGGGATCACTTGCACTGTGACACTGATCAGCAGTGGCACAGTGCCCAAAGCATATACCAGCAAAAACATCGTAAACAGAGGAGGCAAACAGAAAAAATGGAGGAGAGACTCATGCCAATGATGCCAGGTCTAACAAGCCAGAGCACGGAAATCACAGATATAAGTATATTCACTTCATCGTTATACCCCCAATCAAGATCCCTTTAAAATGCCTAGTAAAAGCTGGAATCCAGTCAATCGGGACCTTCCACAGGCCCCAGCCACTTCCCACACACTCTACGGTATTTCATGGCACGCCCCTTCGCTGTATATATGGCTTTCTCTTGGGTCGCACACCAGTCCACCCCTCTTCGCCACTTCTCCAGGGTGGGAGGATTAGGGCTTATCCAGGCCGCCGCAATGTCCCACTTGGCCACCATCATAGCTGTGTTGTAAAACAACTTGTCAGACCTGGACCCATCCAACCGGTCGGTGATTACCAACAAGGAGTGACGCGGATCATGGGGATCATGGGGAACCTCCCAACTTAGCACCTCTGTTAATTCTCCCTCAATGGAACCCCAGAACTACCCCAAGCGGGGGCACAACCTAACCATGTGGAGGAAGTCGGCCGGGACATGCTGGCCTCGCGTGCAGGACGCATCTGGGCGCAACCCCGCTCACTGCAGGCGCAAGGGGGTGAGGTACGCTGCGTGTAGGTAGTATAACTGAATCAGCTTGAGTTTGTAACTATTCTAGGGGCCATAAGGGCATCACACCATTCCACATCGTCAAGAGGGCCCACCCATTGATCCTTCAACTTGTCTAGCAATGAAGGGGTGTTATTGACTAGAGTACGGTAAATTCGGGAGACCCCCCCTACCCAAGTCGCCCATCAGCGTCTGAGCCTCGGAGGGGCTCTATTTAGGGAGCCTTGTGTCGCCTGTAATGTGTGTGAGGACGGTATGTCTCAACTGCAGATATTTATAGTGTTGAGAGGAGTGCAAGGAGTAACGGGTTTGGAGCTCCCGGAAGGACAACATCTGGCCTCTTTCCCACACGTCCCCTAATTGAGAGATACCAATAAGGTCCCAAGGTTTAAAACCCTGCAACCCGAAGCCAGGCCCCCTGCCAAAGGGGGGTGCACTGGGTCAGCTTCCCCAAACACCACGTGTGTCGGAGAGAGGCCCGCCATGCCAACAGCACTGAGTGCGTCACCTCAGGAAGTCGGCTCGGAATGGGTTACCCATATAGCATGGCTTGGACGCCCGTTATCCCCAGTTCGCTCAGCTCAAGCCTGTAGGCAGGGTCCGACCAGCCCCCATTAAACCAATCTTGTATCACTAGTAGGCGTACCGCCAGAAAGTACAGATATAGGTGTGTCATTCCCATGCCCCATTATAAGAGGGAATCTGAGAGACAGACAAAACCACCCGGGCCCTTCCACCTCTCCAGAGGAACTTTGTGATAAGACTGCCCAGCTCCTTGAACCAGACCTTGGAATAACAGAAGGGGGTGTTCTGGAGGACATAGAGGAACCTGGGGAGGATCATCATTTTAAACAAAGCTACCCTCCCCAGGGGGTTCAGAGGCAGCGCCCCCATTTAAGGAGGTCCTCTTTAGCCCTCTTAACCCAGGGGGCCACGTTGAGGGACCAGCCCAGTTCGGGAAGAATGGTGAACCAGATCCCCAGATACTTAAAGGACAGCCTCCGCGTACAGCGCGATCTTGTCCGTGTCCGTATGCGGTCATTCCCATCCACGGATGCGATCCTCAGCCCGCACCAAGGACGCCAAGGGTTCCTTCGCCAGGGCGAATAGCAAGGGAGAAAGGGGACATCCCTGCCTAGTGCCCCTGGCGATGGGAAAGGCCTCCAACAGCACCCCCGTTGACTAGGACTCACGCTCTCGGATGGGTGTAGAGGACTCGAACCAGAAACAAAAGTGGGGCCCAAACCCCATCTCTGCCAATACCCCCAGTAGATACTCCCAGTTCACAGAATCAAAGGCTTTTTCAAAGTCTATGGACAGGAGAACCAAATAAGGGGTAATCAGATGCCTGTGTGCCAGGGCAGACTGCAGTCTTCGGAGACAATGGCGGGTCCCCCGCTGCGGCATGAATCCGCATTGATCCGGGTGCACCAATGAGGCCAAATAGGGTTTCAACTGCTGGGCCAGAATGGTGGCATAGAGTTTGATTTCCGTGTTAATTAGGGATATGGGGCGGTACTCCGCACAGGAGCGGCAGGGAGGCTGGGATTTCGGGATAACCACAATGGTGGCGATGTCCGTCTCCGGCGGAAACGATCCATGGTCTAGAGCTTCTTCAAATAAATTTGCTAGGAGGGGGACCAAAGTGCCTCGATAGACCGCATAATATTCCTGCAGCAGGCCATCCGGGCCGGGGTCTTGCCCGGGGGGACCCGGTTGATCGCTTCCTCAATCTCTTTCAGGGAGATGGGGCGCTCTAGGTCCTTCTGGGCCGCCTGTTCCAACGTAGGAAGGCGCACTCCGCCCCAGTCAAGGAGAGCAGTGATGGTCAGCCCGGGGGTCCGTGCCGTGTACAATTGTCTGCAGTACGCAGAAAAAATATTTGCCATTGCCATAGGAGCATGGTACACCACTCCAGCTGTGTCGACCACTTCCGGAATGATGCGGTTCGACCTGGGGTACGTGGCCAGCCTGTGCAGTATCGTCCCATTCTTGTCCCCCCCTGCCGTAGACTCTGGCCACCGAGGACCGCCAGATGAGCTTGGCCGCATCCAAGGATAATTGCTTGATGTCGCCCCGAATAAGGACCAGTTGTCGAGCCTGGGAGGCGTCTTCTGATATGGAGATAAGCTGCTCCAATCGAAGCACCTGTGCTTCCTTGGCCGTAATTTCCTGCCACTGCGCTTGCGGGAATAACTATTATTTAAGCCTCCAGCATCGTGGCTGGGATCGCTTCCGGTTCATCAAAGGTGTTGAAGAGCCATGTCAGTAGAGGCGCAATCTCTGGGCAAAAGGTTTTGTAAAAGGTTGCCGTAAAGCCGTCTGGGCCTGGGGATCTGGCCAACTTTAGCCCGGAGATTGCAGAGATTACTTCCTCAATTCTAATCTCCCCGTCCAAGACTGCAGTTTGGCCTGGAGTTAGTCTAGTTGTCTGCACGTCTTGTAGATATCTCTTGCTCTCAGTATTGTCTAGGGCCTGGCCTGTGTAAAGCTGTTAGAAGAATCCTTGGAATGTCTCCACTATTGCAGTATCGTCCGACACTAAGTTTCCCTCCCGGCCAGCTATGGCCTGTGTGGCTTGCTGCTGTTGGCACTTGCGTAGCTTGTGTGTGTGGGGGGGGGGGGGGCGGCTGCACTTGTCCCCTTCCACGTAGACGGAATGGTGAATACGGGGGGCTGCATACTCCGCTCCATCTAAGTCTAATGCTGCGAGTTGTGTGCGCAATGTCATGAGCTGGCGCCAGACTCTTGGGGCCCCATCCACTGGTGAATGAGTTCTAATTCCCAGATCTGCTGGGAAGGCCCTCTCTCTTCTCCTTTCGCAGTTTATTATCCTCTACGGATATCGCTATGAATTTGCCCTGTATGACCCTTTTGAGTGCTTCCCACAGTGTGGCTGTGTTAATCTCTGGAGTATAGTTATATGTAGTGTAGTCCCCCCCCCAATGCTCGTCTAATTTGATCCACTACCTCTGTGCTCTGTAGAAGTGTCTCTCTTAGTCACCACTGTCTATAGGGGCGAGTCTGCGGGGGAAGCAACAGTGTAGTCACTACCGCCGCATTGTCCGAGTGTGTCGCTTTGAGTATCTCCGTGTCGACTGCAAGTGAATATATGTCTCTGGTGCCAAGAAGGTATTCCAGTCTGGTATAGGTTTTATGGGCATTGGAATAAAAGGAAAATTCCTTGGTCTGGGGCTGGGCTGCCCACCAGAGATCCACTAGTCCTAGGTCCCTCAACCGAGCATGTCCCCCCTTGGAAAGCAAGGGCTGACCTGTCTGCGGCATTGGCAAGCACTAGGTTGAGATCCCCGCCTCAAGAATATATTGTGGGAGGAGGAGCTTGGCGGGCATCCGTGATGGCCGCGTGAGCACAGCGCTCTCCGGACCCCCGCCACTCCCGGCATGATATCCTGAACATATCCTGCTGGGACGCTGGGCTGATCTTCCTGGGATTTTTGGAATTTGATTTGGACCCGGGGCGCCGAAGATACGGCGATTCGAACTTTCGGGGTCCGCCCTTGAGGTGCACCCGGGACTGGGTGAGGCACTGTGGCCGTCTCGGAGTTGAACAACAGCGGCAGGGGGATTGGACTTGTGGGTCCCCCTCTTAAGTTTCGGTTTCGATTCTGCCTCAGACTGAGACATCTGGCAGGGGAGTCTGGCCTGGGCTGGGTCCGGCGCACGAGACGGCTGTCGGGCCTTTGGCTGGCTTATTCTCCTTTCAGGTTGGTCCTATCCTAGTGGTACCCTTGCAGCTGCTTTTTGGTCCCAACGCCCTACTTTCCTGTGGCCATTTCCATCGGGTCGAGTGAGTCTCCTGGTGACGCGGTTTCCGACATGGCGGGCAGAGGGGACCGAGAGACACGGAAGACCAAGACGCCCCTGCGTGGGGGCCCGGTCCAGTCTAACGTTATGGACCGTTACACCCATTCGAAGGGGTCCCCCGGAGCCGCCCTGCCTGGCCCAAGTGCGGTTGACCACATTGTGTACGCGTCAACGGAGCCGTCCTTGCAGGACATCATGGGCGCCATTTCTGGCATGAAGGAGACGATAGGCCAACAATATGAAGCTTTGGCCCACAAAATCGACACCGTGGCCATTGATGTGAACTTGATTCGGGCCGACCTATCTAAAACCAATGAGAAGGTGAAGTCATTGGATCTCAAGTCATCCAGCCTCACGGCAGACGTCTCGGAGATACAGACGGAGATTGGCAATCTCCGTAGGGTGAACGATTTCATGACCCGGCGCTTGGAGGAGTTTGAGAACAGGGCACGTCGCTGTAATGTGCGTGTGGTTGGCGTTCCGGAGAATCCAGAACCGCACTCTGTTGATCTCCTGGTCGAGGACCTTATCCAGAACTACCTCTCTCCGTCTGGGCTGAGTAAATTCTTCGCAGTGGAGCGTGCCCATCGTGTTCCGGGAGGCCAGGGTAAGCCAGGCGCCCCGCCGAGGCCTATTGTTGCGAAACTCTTCCACTATAGGGATCGGGACGCTATCCTGCAGGCATCACGTGTGAAGGGCCCGGTGGCCTTTGAGAATGTCACGGTGAACTTCTATCCGGACTTTTCTCAACAGGTCCAGAAACAGCGTATGGGCTTCCGTGGAGTCAAGAAGCGTCTCCGGGACATGGGATTGCGCTACGCTATGCTTTTTCCGACCAGGCTGCGAGTTGAGTACAATGACCGAACCTTTTTCTTTGATCGGCCTGATTCTGTGAATGACTGGCTGGACTCTCTGCCGGACCGACCTCCTGGGACTGAGTCCGCCGCCCACCCGGGTGGTGCTGAGGGTGGTGTAGAGAGCTGAACAATTTTTCTATGCCCGGGTCCTCGTGTAGAGTAACTTCTTCTGGGATTCTATGCCTAAGTGCCTCTACTGTTTGTGTGTTCTCCTCGTTATTTGTCTTGATTGGGGTGGCGGGTGGGCCAGAGCCTTTCCTCCTCCGGGGTCTTTTTGTAGAATGGGGGTTCTTGGGCGACAGGCACACTGCATGTTGGGGTGGCTTTTTAGCTTCTTGCAGGGGTGCAGGGTGGGGGGTGTTTCCTTGATTGTTGGGGGGTGGGTGGATGGGAAGTTTGATGTTTGTGTGTTGTGTTCTCAAGGCGATTCTATCTTGCTAATGATGTTTTTGATGTCATGCTCATTGGAGAGGGGTTTCGGCGTTGCTGTGTGGGATGGGGGGTAGCGGGTTGAGGTTTATTTCGTGGAATGTTAATGGTCTGGGGGATCGTATTAAGCGGGGTGTGGTGTTGCGATGTCTACGACGTTTGTCTCCAGATATTGTTTTTCTACAGGAGACTCATTTGGTGGGCAATACATGTCGTGCAATGAATAGATGGGGCTATCGCCTCGTCGCACATTCGGGGTTTACCACGGGTTCCAGGGGGGTGGGTATCCTTGTTCGGGCTTCCCTCCCCCTAGCTATTGATGATGTGATCCTTGATGATCGGGGGCGTTATGCTGTCCTCGTGGGTCGCTATGAGGGTCGGACCCTTTCCTTGTTTGCCGTTTATGTGCCCCCCGGTCTACAGACCTCTACCTTTTCCGATTTGGGCCGTGTGTTGTTGAACCTCCCTGATAGTACTCTCTTCATTGCAGGTGACTTTAATTCTGTGTTCTCCGGTCTACACGATCGTCACCCCCCTAGGGACACTCCTTTGGCCCAACAGTGGCTGGGTGGGTTTCTGGATACGTTTGGCTTGGTGGATTGCTGGAGGCTTATGCATCCTACTCAGCTTCAATACACTTTCCACTCTGGGGCCCATGGGAGTCTGTCTAGACTGGATTATTTCCTGATGCCCGCGGCGCAGTCGCCGGCGGTTCGTGAGATTAGACACCTCCCCCGGGGCATCTCTGACCATTCTCCGCTCTGGCTTTGTTTTGAGGTGGGGGTGGAGGCGGCGGGCCGGGTGGCTCCTATCAACCCATGGTACCTCACCTCCCCCGAGACCCGCAATCTCTTGACTAAGTCTTTGGACAATTATTTTTTAGACAACGAGGGGTCCGTCTCCTCTGCGGTATCCCTGTGGGAGGCCTTTAAGACAGTGATTCGCGGGCAGGCCCTTTCCCTTATTGCTGAATCCAAAAAGGCGAGGAATCGGGAGGTGGTGGACCTTGAGAGGGAGATTGCTGAGATAGAGGCTGACCTAGAATCGGATGTTACATCTGATAAACTCCACGCCCTGGTTCTGAAACAATTTGCTTATAAGTCTTTGGTCACAGATGCGGCTAAACTGATGTTTCGGGAGCAACAGGGTCGTTTGTATGATGTGGGGGACAAAGCGAGTAAATTACTGGCATGGTTGGATAAGAAGGAGAGGGCGAATCGTGTGGTGCCTGTGATTCAGACTTCGAATGGTGTGAGAGTGACAGACCCGGTTGGAATAGTTGAATGTTTTGCGGATTATTTTCGTGTGGTTTATACCCCTGTGTCTGAACGGGATGTTGATGACTCTCGCCTTTTGTTGCGTGATATAGCTCTGCCCAGTGTTTCCGATTTAGACCGAGTCTCTTTGGAGTCCCCTTTTACTACGGACGAGATAGCGACGGCCATTAGCTCACTATATTCGGGCAAAGCTTTGGGCCCGAATGGATTGCCAATTGAATTGTACAAGCTACGTCCTGACAGGGTGGCGCCCTATCTTCGTACCATGTTTTTGGAATCCCGGGAGCGGGGTATTCTCCCATATGATCAGCGTCTGGCTACGATAGTTGTTATTCCCAAAGAAGGTAAACCTCGGGACCTTTGTTCGTCTTATAGGCCCATTTCCCTGTTGAATGTTGAACCCAAGGTCCTGGCTAAGCTCCTGGCTACCCGCCTCTTGACGGTCATTAGTGGCTTGGTTCATCCGGATCAATCCAGGTTTATCCCGCATCGCAACACGGCTCTTAACCTACGTCGTCTCCACGGAGCTGTTGCGAGGGCGGGGCTTCTGACGGAGCCGGCCATTTTGGCTTCGCTAGACGCCTCGATGGCCTTTGACACGGTAGAGTGGCCCTATCTTTGGGCAGCTCTTGAGAAATTTGGTTTTGGACCTGAGTTTATTGGTTGGGTGAAGTTGTTATACGCCGAACCCTTGGCACAGGTAGTGGTAAACGGTCGGGTTTCTGTCCCCTTCTGTCTTGGTAGGGGGACCCGTCAGGGATGCCCCTTGTCTCCGTTGCTTTTCGCGCTTGCCCTGGAACCGTTAGCTGCGTGGCTTCGATGGGAACCTTCACTCAAAGGGATCCGTTGGTCACCGGATTTTGAAGACCGCGTCTCGCTGTACGCGGATGACATTCTTCTGTATCTTACTTCCCCGCGTAAATCTTTAAATGTCTTATTTGACGTTCTTACTTCGTTTGGTGCTAACTCGGGTCTGGTTATTAATTGGGCTAAGTCCTGTGTGTATGTTCTCTCGGGTGTTTTGCCCCCATTACCGGACAGATTTCCTATCCAGGTTGTCCAGTCTGGCTTCAAGTATTTGGGGATCTTTATTACGCTGGACTCCTCACTCCGGTTCGAGCGTAATCTCCTCCCCCCGCTTCTTAGACTGCGACTGGATGTGGCCCGTTGGCGTAAGCTACCTCTGTCTCCTCTGGGCAGGGCTGCCCTTTTTAAATTGATGTCTTTGCCGCGATTCCTATACGCGCTTCAAAATTCTTATGACGACGTTCCCGCTACCTATTTCCGAGAGATCGAGAGTCTTCAAAGGCAACTGATCTGGGACGGGCGTCCACGTATCGCCCTTGCGAAACTTACCATCCCTTGGTATGACGGGGGCATGGCGCTCCCCGACATCAAGAGATATTATTGGGCTGCCCAGCTGTCTGCCATCAACCACGCAATGTATTCCCCGGGTCAAGATCCGGCCTTTGAGATGGATAGACTCCAGCTGCCGGGAGGGGATTTTAATAGAGCGCTTTATTCCAGATCGGCCGGGCGCCATCTTACGGGCCCGTCCAGGATCGCAGTCAATGTGTGGCGCGCCGCGAATGTGAGTTTGGGATGGGAGAATCGACTGACAATGGCGACTCCGCTTTATGCTTCTGAACGTTTGGGGTGTCTCTGGTCTACTAAGGGCTTTGACCGCTGGGATATGATTGGGATATGTAAAGTGGGTGATGTCTGTGTAAAGGGTAGAGTGAAGTCTTTCCAGGCCCTTAAGGCAGAATATGACTTGAGTGATAGAGAGTTTTTTCGGTATCTGCAGGTCCGGCATGCCCTGGCCTCAGTTCTGACTCCTGATGTGACCCTGCCCGAGTCCTCCCCCCTTGAGGATCGCATACTGGATGGACACCTGCCCGATAGCACTATCTCCCTTATTTACAAGAAACTGATTAATAATCGCGCTGACTTATTGGTCCGACTTAGGGAGGTTTGGGTCGGTGACGGATTGGACTTGGATGACTAGGATTGGCAGTCGGCACTCTCTTCTCCGAAAGAGGTCGCCATCCCTGCCCGTCTTCGTTTGGTTCAACTTAAGATCCTCCACCGGGTGTATGTAACTGGTCCGCGTCTGGTTGTAATGGGTTTTTCCCCAGATGGCTTATGCAAGCGTGGTTGTGGGATGAGTGCTACATTTCTGCATATTCTTTGGGAGTGCCCGGTGGTAGCAGCCTACTGGATTGATGTGCTTGCGGTGATGACTGTTGTGACTGGTATTACCCTGCGGCCTGAGGCCCGACGATGCCTGTTGAACGTGTGGGAACCCACCGACTATTCTGTGGCCCAGACCAGATGGGCGACCTTGGGATACATGGTCGCGAAGCGGGACATTGCGCAACTCTGGGGCGCATCCAGACCTCCCGACGTCTCGGTGTGGGAGGATAACATGGACTGGTCCATGTTCCGAGAGAAGACCGTCTATGTGGCTAGGGGCAGACCCGGGGCGTGGACGAAGATTTGGGGTCAGTGGAATGCATATCGTGGAGATATTTGTACCCCTCCCTTGGTTGACACTCCCGATGTTACCCTATCTCCCTAGGCTGACGTTCCCGAAATTTTTCATGCTGTTTCAGGATTTTCCTGTCCTCCCCGCTGTCCCCCCCCCCCCCCCCCGGCCTTGCCGAGTCCCATTGATTTGCTTTTGTCTTCCTGATTAGTGGCTTTCCCCTCCGCCTTCGTTGTTTTTTATGCCTAATACAGAAAATTGTTATGTCCTGTCCTATGCTTTGAGCAATAATTGGTATATGACTTGTGCCTGGCCACGGAAGTGATCGTTTGCTTCTTATGTTGTGCGTTGCTATTAGCGGCCAGCCCGTGTGGTTGTAGGCCCATCTCTGTAATTCTTATCTGATTGCCCAATAAAAGTCTTTAACCAAAAAAAAAAAAAAGAATATATTGTGTTTGTCCATGGCCAACCCCTCCGACAATGTTCTTTGCAGGAACACCTCCTGGCCCTCGTTCAGGGCGTAAAATGATCCCACAATCAACCTCTGGCCCGCACTGAAAAGCTGTAAGTGAGAAGTCTTCCCTTGATTTCAGCTTCTTTCTGTGTCACCTTTCCCTGAAATGTTCGGGATACCAAGATAGCCACCCCTGTAATTTTGGTAGGACTTGATGAAAACAGCTGGATAGGGAACACACACACCATGATCCTATGGCAATCCTTGGCCAGTAGATGTGTTTCCTGTAATAAGATGTCTGCCTTCGTGGGCTCTAGGTATGATAAAATCGCTCGTTTTTTAACCATGTTATTAAGTCCCCTCACATTGAGGGTGAGGATTTTGAGGTTATGGGCTGCATTAGGGGTACGCAAATTTCATCTATCATATATCTTCCTATGTCTAGGCGCCCTGGCACATCAGAAGCCTTACCCAGGGTGAGCTCAAGTGCATGTAGAGTATGTCTTATTGCATGGTGAATGGAGGCCCCAAAAACAATCCCCAAAAACAGAAAAAAGGAGAAGTAAATAGAAAGAAGAGAGCCCTATTAGAACATGAACTAGATTAATCCACAAAGAGTTCCGGGTCAGTCCTACAGCCATTCTCGGCCGCCAGGAAAAATGTATGGGGTCCATATTGTGGCCAAGCTCCCATCGCCACTCCCGCCCTCTGCCCGACAGTTAAGTCTCTGTGAGTCAGCTGCCCACTTGGTATGTTTAGTTATCCTCCGTATTTGCCAATGCAGTAGGGCTAGACTCTAGTGCCTCTTGCTGGCCTTTAGCTATTTCCGCTTGATCTGGTTTACTTGGAATTTGACGGCGGCCTTGTCTTCGCCAGCCTGAACGTTGTTCTCTTGGGGTGGGAGATCCCGATTCTCTACTACAGTTCTCTCTCTGGGGTTCCAGGCCGGGCAAGCGCCAGGCCTCCGATAAGGAGCGTAGCTGTTGGAGCCTACCTCCCCAGCGAAAAATTAGTCTGAGGGATGACCCCGCGAGTATGAGATTTCCTGATTGTGTAAGTGAGTTGTGAAAGGGCGGAATTCTCTTTGCTTTTGTAGCGTTAGGAAGGCAAGGTCTTGAAACAGTGTAGGGGTCTGGTCTCGAAATGTGATTGGGTGCATGGCCCGTGCTTTACGATTTATCTCTTCTTTAGTCTGAAAGTCATGTACACAGACCAAGATGTCCGCTGGGGGAGTCTTATCGGAACGTGGCACGCCCCCTCCGTGCACCCCATCAAGTTTGATTAAAGTGTCTTGGGGGTTGTCGAGCACTTGATTGAACAAGTCCCGTACAAACCAAAAAATATTGTTGCCCTCTGCTTTCGATACCATACCATGGATCTGAACGTTATTCCTTCGGGATCTGTTCTCGAAGTCTTGCAGATGCGATTGTAGATCGATATGCTGTTTTTGGAGTCTGATGACTTCCTGCTTTAGTGCCTCTGTTTTCTCGTCCCGGCTATCCCCTTTATCTTCTTATGCTACATCTCTGTTCTCAAGAGCGTCAACATCTTTTCTGATCTCTTTAATTTCTTGTGTAAGGTCTTTCTTGACCTTTTACAGGTCTTCCCTCAGCACCGTGATCAGTGATTCCAGAAATGTGCGGGTCACTGGCTCCTCTGTTGGGCCTTCCGCCCGCGTTCGGGGCGCATCCCCGGCCGATGGGGCATCCATCGAGCTGTTGGCAGTGGGCTGTGTGAGAATATCTTTAAGGGAGCAGTCTTTTGTTACCCGGCCAGTGGTTATTATCCTTCCCTGCATTCTCTCTGTCCGTGCCGACATAGGGGCCCGTGGGCTCAATTTCTAGACCCAGACATTGGCCCTGTGATCTCCTGGCCACGCCTCAGACTTGGGTCCAACCACGCTCGCTTGCGCTCTCTTGTGTGAACCAGGTGTGGGGGCAGGACGGCACAGTCTGCTACTCGATATTGCTGGCTCACCTCTCGTCGTCCGGCCTGGGTTCTAAGCTACCCTACTAGGATAATGGCTGCCCCCTCTGTTGTGTCTCTCCCCTTCAGCGTCGATGGAGCCCCAGGTACCGAGTATCTTTACTCCTCTTGGGCTTTATGCCCCACTACTTAGGCACAGAGTGACACACCACCATCACCGCCGCCCCCAATGGAGAGGCAGGAACAACCTTACATCGGGTCCTGCCAAGCCGCCCCAGCTCCTGCACTCTGCTTTCCGGTCCGAGGCCCAGGCCGGGCTTCACATGGGGACCCTGCACTGCCACAGTCGCACTCCAGGGAGGCCCTACTCCGCCCATTGCTCAGCCCGCATAGACACCAGGATGCTCCTCACCGAGGCCCTTCACCCCTGTGCTTGTAGTAGGTCTGGGGTATATGGCGGCACCCAGCGCAGCTCTTCTTGAATCGGGGCCTCGCGAGGGAGCTACGGGATGGCACTGCGGTGATCCCTCTGTGCCTGTCTCTTTCTCCGCTGTGGGCAAACGTGGCCTCTCCCCGATCGGGGCCACCGAGGGAGATTCGGTATGGCGCTACAGTGTTCCCTCTGTGCCGCTCTCCCCCCTCCACCATTGGCGAGCGCAGCCTTTCGTGGGTCAGGCCTAGTACAAAAGCCCCAGTATGGTGCTGCAATGGTCCCTCCGCGCGTCTTCCCTCTTCCGCTGCAGGTGTCCAAGTCTATTCTCGCTCTCACTCAGTGCATTGCTTACCTCCGGGCCGAGGCGGGACCGCCACTCCCGGGTAGTGTCTCTGGTCCTGAAGGCCAAGAGTTCCTCTCTAGTATCCCGTTAGGCCCCTGGACCTGGCGGGGCTGAAGTCGGCCCTCGCTCTCCGCTGCAGTGGATTCCACCTTTGTCGTCCCGCACCTCACGGCAGCGCTGGAGGTTGCTTCCCCCCATTCGCCCCGTTCACTAGAGGTCCGCGATCGCTGGAGTCGTCGATCGATGGAGTCCCCAGGGCAGCACCTCAAATTCCGACTCTTCCCGGCCGGCTGCGCCTCAAGAGCCAGTCACACCCTCGCCGGATCCACCGCCATCTCCATCTCTCGGCGTTGCTCGGCCCCGGCGCGTCATCCGATGCTCCTCTGGCTCTGTGTCGTGAGCTCCCACCGTGCTAGGGTCTCCTTCACCTCTGTCCCCAATTTACTGCTGCTATTCCGTGTGAGTAGTGCTTTTAGGCTGACGACGGGCAGGAGTGGCGATGCCGACGACGGGCAGGAGTGACGATGCAGAGCGTCATAACTCGCCACCATCTTGGCCACGCCCCCCTTTGAGTTACTTTAGATGAAAAACTCAGGCAGGGAGTCAGTCAGTGAGACCAACTCTGTGAGACCGGGGTCAAGATCCCTCAAAGTCCTTCCGGTCCAGGCAGAAGTCCAGTTGTCTGGATTTGCGGTTACAGCCTGTGAGAAGTTAGCCTGGTATATGCTGTCCACTAATTAAAGTGGGCACCTTGCACTAGTCCAAATAACCCTTATGGTGATTTAAGAGATCAAAGATAACCTTAGAAAGCTATCCAAGTAATAGCTGTGGAGAGCAGCCTTCTTCAGGCTTAGTCTTGAAGGAATGCTAAGCAGCTTGTTTTACCAGAATGCAATCTTATAGTATTGGTTAAAAGAAGGGAGAACCACACAGTAGTTCTAAAAATCTGTATTTATTAATATAACACTATCTAGTATGACACAGTATCTCCTACAAGGAGATAATCACAAAGAACACAATACTTGAGCACAGAAATGGCAGTAAATAGCACTAATACACAGTGGACCCCGGGGGGACCAAACTATATACTGAGTAAGTGGTATAAGAACCACGACACGGTCACGACCGTGGCGAGAGGACGTAGAATTGTTGGGACCCCAAGGAACCACCCAAGGTGAGTTGATAGGGACCCTGCAGAGTGGTTGTGCAGTGTGGGAACACGACCGCGTGCGCCATGCAAGTCTATAGGGAAGTCGATGTTTTAGAGTTTAAGGACCCTTCCGAGTGGACTTTGAAGAAATCCAATGGAAGACAGAAGGTTGGAGAGCCACCCCACCTGTGGATATCGAGGTATCCAAGTTACCTATCCCAGGGAAGACAGGTGCATAGGTCTGAAGTGGCGTCAGACACCGACGTCGAACCCAATGGAGGACTTCGAAGAAGAGCTGCTGCTGGAAACAAGAAAAGTGTCTGTTGGAATCTGAAGGTGGATTCTTATCGAAGTACCTGAAAGCAGAGGGGACAGAGTCTGGGTCACCTGGGAGTAACCAGGGGCTCAGTAGACGAATGCCCACCAATGTCAGGTGCTTTAGGTTGGTTGATGGAGTCCTTGACTCTGCAGCTGCGGGGACCAGGAGACGTCGAGGACGAAAAGGAGCCAGAAGCGAGCTGTCCCATGAAGGATATTGAGTGCTGGGGGGTCGGTGTCCGGCGGGAGCACCAACAAGCCTTGGCAACAGCAACCCATGCAGGTCAAGGCAGTTTACGATTCGGACCAGCAAGGCCCAGGAGATTCACCACACACAGGAGTCAGGGCGAGCCTGGAGCAACCAGGGGAGCCCAAGAAAAGCAAAGTTGTCCCTCAATTGGACCCACAGGCCGGAGACACAGGAGTTGCGAGGGGACCTCCAGCGATTTCACCAAACAGCCCACGAAGCACTCAGTGCAAGGAGGTTGAAGTTCTTGGTAGGCAATGGTGCCAGAGTTTGGGGCTACTCGGAGCCCAATGCACTTGTTCGGGAAACGGCAACAAGAATATGCACTGCAAATACACACGGTGCACAGGGGTTTGGGTATTGTGGCCCCCACGAGGGAGACGGGCCTCAAACTTGGTAATAGGACATCTCAGGCCTCGAGGGACGTAGAAACCCACCTCCTATGTTGCTGGACCCTTCGGAGTCCATTGGAGCTCGGGATCAGCAGACCGGTCAGCATGTTGAGGTGCCTGCGAATGCAGAGAAGTGACTCCTTCATTCCAAGCGAGATTATCTTTGGTTGTCCTCGATTTTCCACAGGTCCTACATGGATCCTGTATGGTGCACAGGCACAGACCACGCTTCAGACTGAGAGGGAGACTAAGTTGGGCCCAAGCAAAGTCCAGTGAAGTCCAGAGTGTCCAGTCGGTCGAAGTGTGGTGATTTCTTGTTCAGAATCTTATCCACATTGAATTTAAGGTCCTACAGCCAGGTAAACCCTTAAGTACCCACGGGAGTGGGTTGGAAAGATTCAGGGGACCCTCCTAGGGGAGGGTCTAGACAGTGGGGAGGTTACTCCCATGTCCTTTGTCCAGTTTTGCGCCAGAGCATGAGCCAACAAACTGGTTTGAACTGGACTACACAGGGACACCAAATGTGCCCCTCATGCAGACTTTCAGTCACTGGCAAGCGTACCCACCCAGCCCTTATACACTAAATCCTATCTGGGAGGTGGTCACACCTCCCTGTGACAGGATGCCTATTGTTCTGCCCGCCTGCTCCAGCTTGGCTCAGCAGCAGGAGGGCAGAAAGGTGTCTCTGGTCGGCAGCAAACATTGTGTGCTGTCCGGGACTAGAAGGCTGATACCGGGAACACCAGGGACCCCACGAAGCTCTTTTCTGAGGGGTAGAATCATACCTCCCACACCGGCTACCATTGGTGTGAGAGGTATGATTCCAGCATGTTTGACACCAAACACAATAGGGTTACTTTCAGCCATTTTAGAGTTGGTCATCACACGGTCGCATAATGCAACTCTATATGTCGTAAATGGATAATACACCGACAACCCAGGAGAATGGACTCTCTAGGCTGTAGGGGTGTCCTGCTCATGTAGGGGCACCCTCTCACTTAGAACCAAGCACCCAGACTTCAGGATTGATAAGGCCTGCTATAGGGGTGACTTATAGGTGTTAAGTGCAGTGACCCTTAGATCTAGGAAACCTACATCTAAAGTAAGAGGTACATGTACCATCTTACACAGGCTGCAATGGCAGGCCTGTTGTTCCATTTTGCATGGCCTCTCATGGGTGGCATAATACATGCTTCAGCCCATGGGAGGCCTCTGGGGTACCTATCCGTGGGTACTTGGGTACCATATACTAGGGACAGACAAGGGTACCTCAGTATCCAATATGGAGTGTACCTAACTACATGGCATAATATTTTAGGGAGAAAGCAGATAGACTGGGGTCCTGATTAGCAGGATGCTAGTCAGAAACAGTATCACATGAAGCAAAAAGTGGGGGTAACCATAAGAAGCAGATCCTACTTTCCTACAGGCAGCATCCTGTGCTATTTAAATCAACAATGAAATGGTGGCAGTGGAACAAACAGAACAGCCCGCACCTCCGCTTTGTTTGCAATGAAGTTTGTTAATGCCTTTTTCTAAAGCGTGCTCTATGTCTGATACCGTGCCACCCACAGTAACACCTAATACATTACGGACTTCTCCGAATATATTAATCAATTTACAAACATAGACCGAGCACAGCAGCAAACAAGTAAATAGCTGATTGAGCCCAACCAGCAAAATTATTTTAATGCAATATTCATGAAATGGATTCTGTTCAGCAATCGTTCTTCATTACAGTTGTTCTTAGGTTACAACATTAGATACAGCTACAGCCGACACGTGTTTCGTCGCCATTCACAAATTTTTCAAGGCTTCTACTAACATGTGGGCAGAGTTCGCTGATAACAAATGGTTTAAACAGTTCAAAACATCTAAGACCTGGATGTGGTAGTCCAGATTTAGGAACAAATAGTAGCTCGAAAATGTGAGTCACGTCGGTTTACTTAATAATTATGAGGCTAATTATTAAGTAAACCGACGTGACCCCAGATTTAGGAACAAATAGTAGCTCGAAAATGTGAGTCACGTCGGTTTACTTAATAATTATGAGGCTAATTATTAAGTAAACCGACGTGACCCCAGATTTAGGAACAAATAGTAGCTCGAAAATGTGAGTCACGTCGGTTTACTTAATAATTATGAGGCTAGCCTCATAATTATTAAGTAAACCGACGTGACTCACATTTTCGAGCTACTATTTGTTCCTAAATCTGGGGTCACGTCGGTTTACTTAATAATTATGAGGCTAGCCTCATAATTATTAAGTAAACTGACATGACTCACATTTTCGAGCTACTATTTGTTCCTAAATCTGGACTACCACATCCAGGTCTTAGATGTTTTGAACCGTTTAAACCATTTGATATCAGCGAACTCTGCCCACATCTTAGTAGAAGCCTTGAAAAAGTCGTGAATGTAGACGAAACACGTGTCGGCTGTAGCTGTATCTAATGTTGTAACCTAAGAACAACTGTAATGAAGAACGATTGCTGAACAGAATCCACTTCATGAATATTGCATTAAAATAATTTTGCCGGTTGGGCTCAATCAACTATTTACTTCTTTGCTGCTGCGCTCTGTCTATGTTTGTAAGCATCCTGTGCTATGTAGGGTGTGCAATCAGAAGTATTTTGGCCTTATCCTAAGTGGGAAGACTTTCCATGTTACTGATCACAAATGCAGTCACTGTGTTATAGTATGCAGCGCTTAGCGATGTAGTTGATGAGGCGTGAGAGTAGAATTTAACATTCAAATACAACAATAAACTACTGAAAGGTGATCAGTCAACCTTTGGGAAGGGCCTCCCACTGTGCAACAGCCCATGATGCTGCATTTTAGTACATTTTGATCTGTTTGCACTAGAAGAATTTTTTGATAAATTCTGCAAATTATGCAGTAGCTAATAGATTATTTGGCAAGTGCGGCAAATCCATACTTATACCAAAAAAAGCTGCAGATTTGCATAATTCCACCTGTCCTTTTGTCTTTTCACACATCTGCTCTCCTTTCTCAATACCCTGTTGTTCTTTGTTTTTCCTGTCCTTCTGCCGGTAACCCCTGACCTTCTGCCTCTAATCTCTGCCCTTCCAGTTCCCTCCCTTGAGCTCTACACTCTCTCATCCCACTTGTTTATTTTGTGATTCCTCTCCCGGAGAAGTACTTGTGCGTGGTGTGGTCGGGCCTGTCCTCGAGGGAGGAGGACTCAGAAGACTTGAGGGCAGCTGACATGCTCATCAGCCTGAGCCTGCTAGACTTTGTGTAACCAGCAATTTTCAGGTAATTTAAGGTTCCAGCCCTGCCACGTGCTTCCGCATAACAGGTTAAAAAAACGCATTCCGATGCATATTCCCGCATCACCGCACTGGAAGGCAAAGTCACGCAAGTAGTTCTACTCAGTGCCCGCTTTTACTCAAGGTGCTGCACACACAGAAGCTGTTCGACTGCAGTAATACTCGGAGTGGAGGCAGTGACTGTGAGCCTAGGATTCGAACAGTGGTAAGGCTGTTTTAGATACAACAAGGCTTGCGCTTCTTGTGATGACAGGGTTGCATGTGATAAGCCCCCATCATCATCACCCTCTTCTGTGACGTGGAGTGACGGTCACACGCTCCTCTCACATCTGACCCCACCTATTCAGAGCTCTGTTGGCTATTTTATTCTTTCGTGTTAAAGTCCAGAAACAAAGTGCTTTGGTTTTGTGCAGCAGATTTGTGAAAGATCACTGAGCTGCTTCTGTGTGCAATGATCATCGTGCTTTCAAGTAATTTTCTTTTTTCTAATCTATGGAGGTATAAGCTGTCCATTATGCCCGGGATCCCTTTTATGATTTGTGTTAAATGCAATCGTAGTCCTGCTAGTTTACTTCCTTTTCGTAGTGTTGTGTCACTTAGCTTTTTCTCTAAAATGTGAATGTTTAAGGAGTTGGGAGTTACCTTTAGAGCAGCACGTTCTCTGAGCTATTATCCCTGTCTGATGCATTGTACCCCTTCATGTAGCAGTTCACTCTGGAGTTGCAATCTATGCCATTCCTATTTTGGGATATGCCTTTTTACGTGCTACTGCATCTATGTTGAGTGCGCTTTGATAGGGACTGGAAGATGATAGCTGTTGAGCTGATGTTACATTGTCCACTATTACCAGTGTGCAAAAGTTATGTGTGGGGTGAGGTGCTATTAATATGGCGATTGCAATATGTTGCTCTACTCACTTTTTGACTTGTAGTTCGTCTAAGGTGCCCAGTTTGAAGTGTCAGTGGCTTATGCAGGGGGTTGTGCACCTTTTTTGTTGTGCGAGTAAAATGTTGTATCTCAGCTGGTTCGAAGTAATTATGTTTGGTGATATTCAGGGCTTTTTTATTAATGTTATCTACTTCTGCTAGTATGTCACTCAGAGTGTTCTACATAAGGTACTGAAACGTCAAACATAAGCACACCGAGTACATTGAAACGTCACACATAAGTAAAGCAAACCCATGGCAGTTATGAGGTTCTACCTGTCACACTCACTCAAATGTTCATATGAGGGATAGCAAATTTGAGGTTAGCAATGCCATCTACTGGCCGAAATGCACAGTATAAAGTTGAAAATCTGGGATTAATCCCAGCTTCCCATCTTCAGGATATTGCATGATCCTTTATTTTACCTAGCCTTCCTTTTTGTGAACGGTCACAGACGGAGCACGTTCAAATTCAGGATTTCTGCTGTACAAATACTTCGCTGGTGTTTGACCTAATAGCATACAATGTACTGCCATTTACAGTAAGAATCTAGGCCACATATAAGGTACACATGAACCCTGCTGTGTCTTTAGTTTGGCTCTGTCTCGGCACTCCCTGTTTATTTGTTGGCTTGCCCACCTCTGTTGTATTGAACGTAGATTGCTCAGTGGGTTACAGCTTTTGTAACAGACAACCTTTTGTTTCTTGCAGTTAATAAGTCACAATCTTTCTAATATAGTGCAGCGAGGAATGAAAAAGCAACAAGGAGCTGCATGTGAACTGAAAGGCATGACTTTAGGACTTTGTTTTTATTCTCAAATTCTCAATTTTTCATTATGTCTAGATTGTTAGAAAAGGTTCCTTTGGATAATAATGAAGCCTATTAGCACAGGCACTCACTACATAACATTTTAAATCCTGACCTTGTGTTTCTCCACACCAAGTGCATTTAACATATAATGCACTATGTAACATTTTAAATCCCGACTTTGATAATATGATGCTGTATCCGGCCAAGCTCCGAGTCGTCACCGATGGCAATACGCTACAATTCATGACCCCAGAGGAGGCCTGGTACTGGCTGGAGTGTGGTGGGCGTGGAAGAAACTGAGGAAGTGGGACATTTCCAAGAGACAAACGTCCTGAATCGTGGAGCCCTGCAGCTTCTGCCAGCCCGGACAGAAGACTGCTACAGGATAAACACTTCTTGAGTCTGCAGTGGTTCAGTAACATTTTAGGTCTCGCCTGACCCAGCGCATGCGCTGGTCTGGCGAGACATCTAGTGAGGGCTCAAAAAATGCTACCATGGCCAGCCTAGAGCTACAGTGCATGTGCACGGGCGCGCGCTTAGGAGCCGAGGCGCCAAATGACAAACCTCGTCACACTCATTAAGCGCCCGAGATCACTTTCGCCCGCGATCACTTTAGCAGCGCCTCTTTGATGTTCGCCTGCGATCACCTTTCGCGGCGCACCTTTAATGTTCTAGTTCAAAGAACATCAAACATCAAAGAACATGTTGTGTAAATGCTTTGCTGCTGCCCTTTTGACTTACAACGTGCTTTCTCTTTCCACAAACTCGATCTTTGTGTTCCTTTATTTTGAGATGCTTTTAGTGTTACTGTTACACACACAACCACACGCGCAATAACACGCACAACCACACGCACAACCACACGCACAACCACACGCACAACCACACACACAACCACACACATACACAACCACAGCCACACACAAACAACCACACACGCAACCACACGCGCAACAATACGCACAATCACACGCACAACCACACACACAACCACACACACAACCACACACACAACCACACACACAACCACCCACACAGCCACACACAGACAACAACCACACACACACACAACCACACACACACACAACCACACACACAACCACACACACAACCACACACACAACCACACACAACCACACCCACAAACACACACAACCACACATACACACAGCCAACCACAGACACAACCACACACACACAACCACACACACACAACCACACACACAAAGCCACAAACATACAGACACAAACAGCCACACACACAACCACACCCACCCACACACAGACAACCACTAAACCACACACAACCACACACAACCACACACACAACCACACACACAACCACACACACAACCACACACACAACCACACACACAACCACCACAACCACACACACAACCACAACCACACACACAAACACACACAACCATACACAACCACACACACAAACACACACAACCACACATACAACCACACCCACACACAACCACACACAACCACAAACACAACACACACAGCCAACCACACACACAACCAACCACACACACAACCAACCACACACACAACCAACCACACACACAACCAACCACACACACAACCACACATACAACCACACACACACAACCCCACACACAACCACACCCACATACAACCACACACACACTCACAACACACACAACCACACACACATGCAACCACACACACATGCAACCACACACACATGCAACCACACACACAACCACACATACAACCACACACACACAACCCCACACACAACCACACCCACATACAACCACACACACACTCACAACACACACAACCACACACACATGCAACCACACACACATGCAACCACACACACAATCACATACAACCGCACACACAACAGTCACACAACCAAACATACAACCACAGACAACCACACACAACCACCCACACAACCACACACAAACAACCACAACCACAAGCACACACACAACCACACACACACAACCACACACACAACCACAACCACACACACAACCACACACAACCACAACCACACACACACAACCACACACACACAACCACACACACACACACAACCACACACACAACCAACCACACACACACACAACCCCACACTCAACCACACCGTCAATGCACACAACCACACATACAACCACACACAACCACACATACAACCACACACAACCACCCACACACACAACCACCCACACACACACACAATCACACACACAACCGCACGCACACAACCACACTTAACCACAACCACACACAACAACCACACACAAACAACCACACACACAACCACACACACACAACCACACACACACAACCACACAAGCACACACACAACCGCACACGCACAACTACACACACAACCACAACCACTCGCACAACCACACACACAACCACACACACAAAATCACACACACACAACCACACACACACAACCACACACACACAACCACGCACAACCACACACACAACCAACCACACACATACACAACCCCACACAGAACCGCACCGTCAATGCACACTTTCACCGGGCACAAGCACCACCAGCCTTCAGTGCACGCTTTCACCAGACACAAATACCACCAGCCGTCAGTGCACGCTTTCACCAGGCACACACATACCACCAGCCGTCAGTGCAGGCTTTTATCAGGCAGACACACACCACCAGCCGTCAGTGCAGGGTTTCACCAGGCACACACACCACCAACCGTCAGTGCACGCTTCCACCAGGCACACATACCACCAGCCGGCAGTGCACACTTCCACCAGGCACACACACCACCAGCCATCAGTGCACAATTTCTACAGGCACACACACCACCAGCCATCAGTGCACACATCAATTGTTAACGCATCCACAATTAACTATTCTATCAATTGCAGTATGGCGCACTTTACTTTTAAACATATTCATCTAAAGCGCAGCCTGCCATCATTGGTACAAAAATAAATACACAGGTTTTGGCCCACAATTTATAGACTTTTTTTGCAATTGGTGTTGCAATATTTAGCAATGCCAATAGCTCAAACTTAATTATTGCAAGACCTATTGCATTGCAAATGCTTGTTTTAACTTTTTTTTGAGGTGGGTGAGGGAGGCGATCTGTGGGGATGCACAGGAAATGGGCCTGTAGAGTAAGAATCGGACTCTACTCCATGATTTGATAGGCCTTGGAGTGCGGTGGGACTTCACAGGACGGTAGACCTGGCTACATCCTTTCTTTTAGGGGCGCATGAAACATTCTCGAATACTCTCCGATTAGCTCACGTTGGCGGTGGTAGCACTATCCCACTGTTACATGCACAAGTTTGGGTGACGGGTACTCTGCAGCTTGAGGAAGTGGGATGTTTGTAGCTCACTATGCAGGGAGGGGTGAGTTCATAGGATTGTTTGATTCTGTTGACATTTTTAACTGTTTTGCTCATCAATGTAATAGGCTAAGAACAGCGTAGACCGGTGTATTGCCTTATGTGAGGTGGCTGGAAAAGTCCGGAAAACTTGCACACACCATGGCAGGTACACAACATAAACACATACACGTGTGGACATTGAATGTGAACGGACTTGGCAACAAGATTAAACGCACCCCGGTGTTGCAATACATCAAACGCCACTCCCTAGACATTGTACTAATGCAGGAAACACACATTAGGGGCAATCACTATAGGGCTCTGGACCGGTTTGGGTATAGACTCCTGGCGCACGCCGGGAACTCCATGGACTCTCGGGGGGAGGGGGGATCCTGATCAGGAGTTTGCTGCCCTTCATGGTGAGTAGAGTATGGTGGGATGCCCAGGGATGTTACATGGCTCTTACGGGTACTTGGGAGGGCCGTACCTTGAATCTGTGCTCCCTGTATATTCTGCCTAGACTCCATGATACAGTCCTTCCAAAAATCAGTGCCCTTCTTCTAGAACTGCCCAATGGTGCTGTCCCGGGGGGCTGCCCCAGAGATCCCTTGCCATTTGATTATCAGCCTCAACATGGACGGCCACATGACGCCTGCACACAATAAGAAAGGGGACAACCTCAAGGACATGTTTGTGAAGCCTGCAGGTCCCCAGACTGGGGAGGCCCAGAAGGAGCCCAGTAGAGCAGCCTCGTCGGATAAAGAGTTGCTGGAGGCTCCGGTCACACACACATATATGGAGGCCCAGTTTAATTCACTGTGAGCAATTGCAACAGGAAGTAATTCGTCTCTTGGATCATCTGATAGACCTACAGGCCTATGCGGAAGGTCTTGAAAATCGCTCTAGACAGAACAATATTCATATCAGGGGGGGCCCACGGGCACTGGAATGGAAAGATTTTAAAGCCTATGTGTCTGCACTACTTGCTCAGATCCTGGGGCAATACACCAGCCTCTACGATTCACCTGGACAGGACCCACAGGGCGGGCTGCCGAGGACCCGAAGAGATACTGTCTACAGACATCTTGACCTGTGTTCACAACTTCCCCCTAAAGGAATGGATTCTTTGCGTGGCCTGAGGATCGGCCTCCGTACAGTTCTGTGGACATACCCTGCATTTGTTCCAGGACCTCGCAGCCTCAACACTTCAGAAGCAGTGGGAGCATTTCCCAGGGACAAGAATGTTCCATATTCCTGGGGGCATCCCTTCCGAATAGTCTTTCGCTGACAGGACCAGCTTTATCAATTTCTCTCCTTTACTGCAGCATGTGACCTCTTGCAGATTGAGGCACAGGAAGAGTCAAAGCCGGAGTTAGTATCTGGAGGGCTTAGAGCTGACAGGTGCCTGAGGTGGGGCGAGCCTCTGCCGGACATGAATAGCCAGGCCGGACTCTGCCGTGATTGCTTCAAAGAGAAAGGCTCTGCTGGAAAAGCTCTCTGAGGATTCTGTTTCCAGAGACCCCGCCTGAGCACGTTGCAGCCTGATTTTGGGGGGCTTTGCTGGGGTCAGGGTGGGGGTCCACATGGAGTTTTGAGGAGATGGCCATGGTCCCCTTCTGTACTTTCACTACTGAACTGAGGTTAGATACTTCGGTCCGTTCCAGGGCCATTGGTTCATTTCAGTTTTTGTTGGGGTGTTCTTTCAGGGGTGCTCAAGACTAGGTCTTAGTCACTACTTTTTACACAAGGGGTGGCTGGGTAATTTCTACTGTTAGATGGGAAGGAGATCCTTTTGGGGCCGGGACACAGGTCTTCCACGTGAGTGAGCTACAGGATGGCATCTTCACTGAATGGACTGAGGGTTCTGACCTTCAATGTTAAAGGGCTCAACCCAGTTAAAAGACGAGCTATCCTTTTTTACCAAGAACATACACATGCTGACATTTGCTTGCTGCAGGAGACTCACCCTATAACAAGTGATTGACATAGGCTCAAGTCCAGGGTTTTCCCCCAACAATATTTCTCTTCCTCAGCGCATATGGCAGCTGGTGTAGCAAAATTCTTGTCACGCTCTTTTCGAGTGAAAGTGGGGTCAAAAATAGCAAAAATTATGGGCTGCCTTCTGGTATATTGCTTCCATTTCGGATCACATTCCTTGATAATAGGATCACTGTACTCTCCCAACAAGGGACAAGACTGTTCTTATTCTGGGCAGTAGTGGACACCATGATGACACAAGACTAGTGGGGGGTACTGGGGGGGACCTTAATCTGGGTTTCCATAACGAGAGGCACCACTGGGCTCAGAGACAGTGTCTAACGACTTGGTATTTTCGGACTCGGGGGAGCCGGCCTACAGGGTCGACACAGTGTTAGAGGATCAGACTTTGAGGGTGCTTGACAGCGGGTCTGTCTAATCGCAGCACAACGCTACAGACCACACACGAACTAAATTACCCAGAATCCCGGCACGCACGTCACATTGCCGAGGCTCTGTAAAAGCGGAAGCAAATTAGTGCAACACGTCAGAAATTCTCTTCGGCAGGTTTGTGAGATGTGTTCGTGTATTGTGAAGTCCTGGGAGGTCCAGGAAGGGTGCTATGCACCGGTTGCTATAGTTGCTCCCTTGTTTGCCATAGTCCCATCTTCCGTTGGTGAGCACGGTCTGTGCTCGTGCGGAGGAAGGGAGTTCTTGTAGGCATTTCCGTCTATCTCGACAGTTTCCCCGCTCTGGTTCCTGGATATTGGTTACTTTCCCTCTTGGGTTTCCACTCGATTTTTGAACAATTGTGACTTTCAGGAGTGCTCTGCTTTACTCCTTAACGCTGGTGGTACTCTCAGGGTCTTAACAATTTACCGTACCCCAACATACTCAGTATTCAGTGCTATTGGTCTTTGTTTATCCCTGCAAATAAGGGGGATGCCAGAACTGGTTTGCTGGATTACTTAGACATTCGAATATTATTTGCTTATTTGTGTGCATCAATTGGAATTCATGGTGAATTAACCTGGATTTTAAGACAAGATTACATTGGCTTATGCTTTTGAAACTATACATTTCATGGGGATAAGATTCATTGTTTTTTGTGTTCTTATGGCTCTATTTCAACAGGGGTACGTTGGAGTGGTAAAGGACTACGCTCTATCCATGTGAGGCATATTGGAGTGCAATAAGGGTAGGTGATTAGTAAAACATCCTTTCACTGTATAATGAACTAGTGAGATTAATGTCCAGATTCTGATAATGTTGTGCTGTACTCTATGAATGTTTATGTTTCTTACATGTATCCCACCCTACAGCCAAAAACACCAAAGGAACACTTTACCACCTTTGCCAGGTGACAGATGTGTTTTGATCTACGAGTGCCATTCTTTTACTTTACAGGTATAGAGATTGAATTAGTTAGCATTGTCCCCACAGTTTTGAAGGTTAGTGGTAGCAAATGAGTGTACTTATATTGTCCTTTGTATTTTCAGGTTTCCCTCCCTGCTGTTCCCTTCCTTTCCTCGCTTGATCCTCCCACTGACCTGTGCCATTACGGCAATTAGGCTTGGGTATGTCAAGAGGTGGACCCCTATGAGCAACAACCCGACCCTGAGGACTGAACAGTGTAACACACAGAAACGATGCCCACTGGTAACTGTGAAACTATCCTTTACACCTGCCGGAGGAGGGAGGGCCTGCCAATACTCACGTCAACTGTCGTAGGGTGCTGGACGGAGACAGAGTGCTATATGGGATAGTGGGCCAAGTTGATGGTCATGACACCCACCCCCCCCTCTACGAGTGAGGTGTTCATCCTGCTGGGCTTCTTTCGATGGGGAAACATATGGATCGAGCACCTGCAGGGATGAAGTCACAATTTGGCCACTTTATTTCAAAGGTTCCTTATTAATCTTCATAAAAACACATGACAACAGCCAACACATTTTGTTCCTGTTAAAGGAACTTCCTCAGGGCTGTAAGCGACATAAAACAACATATAAATAACCATATAAATAACCACACACATATACATATACATTCCAAATACACATTTATACATAAACAACTATACATAAAAAAGCCACATATAAATGTACATATGGACATAAGTAATCTTCTAACATGACTACATGGCACTAATGATTGACATAACCACAACAAGACACAAACAATAATAACGTCACACATATATATATATATATATATATATATATATAAACAGATAGTCATAGTGAGAGTTTGTACCATCACTGTTGGTATTATTTGGCCTGTATAATCCGACAGGAGACACTTCACTTCAGAGTGCGAGATATTACTTTACCCAGATAGGGAGAAGACAGGAGTAGAAAACTAACAAACCAGGGGAGAAGGGGTATCAAAGATACAAAAGAGGTATAATCATGTCACCCTCACCAAGAAAATGTAGACTTATAAGATGGACCAAAAGTTCTGGCCTGGAAAATGATAATCCCTATCCTAGTATCTATTGCAAGATCCAAAGTCTGTATATGATAAATAAGAAAATAAACATACCAGAGTATAAGAGAAAGTATTGAAATAAGACACAATAATGTTTATTAAAAATAAGCGTACAAAATGTCACAATCATCGTTTTTGCAGGCAAATAAATTGCCCTGAGGGCTCCTACGCGTATGTTGTAGAAAACCAGTGATACTAAATAGAGCCCTCCTACCTATGGTCCATTCTTATTCACAAAATAAAAGAACAAGAGAAAAGTGGAGGTCAACATCGTAAATCTCACATACAACGTTGTTTCATATGCCAATGTCCTCACCTCTACAATATCTGTACATGGGTGCAGTTCGGTTAACTTATATGCAGGCAATTTCTCCAGGCTAAACAGTACACAGCCTGTGTATGAATTGTGTTAATCCAAAAAACAGAAGTCCAAGACGAAAATGTATTTGAGGAACTACATCTAACTACCAAGAAACAAAAAGATATGAAGGTTTTGTCCAAGTGGACAAACAAAGTACTCAGAAGGTCCCTATATTAAACAACAACAAAAAATATAATTAGATGAAATAGAATAACCATTACCTAAATGTGATGGTGCCGCTGGTATATACAGCAGTGCCAAGTTGAAGCCAAGCTCGAATAACGACGAAGTTAGAAGTTTGTCAATTTGACAAAAAGAACAATAAAGATACAAAGGTCCACATTATCTAGAATTGGATATCATAAAAACCAAAGACCCTTAATATGTATGTACAAAAAAAGATGGCTAATTTGTGCATCATAAGGAAAGATGTATGCATAACTGTATAACATCCACAGTGCTAATTCCCAGAGCATGATTCACAACCATAGTTGCCCAAAAGGATCCACTGGTCAAAAATAATTAGTTAATATTGTTTAGAAACTGAAGTCATATGCCAACTTTACTATCTAGAATAATACACATTCTAAATTGCATGTCTACCAAGGCTAAAACCTAGCACGTATTACCATATTCGCAACATTTCCAATAATAAGTAGTCATCGTTCATGGCTACTCCAAAGTAGAGTCGACCTCTCCTTATCAGCCCCACTGCATAGGTGGTGCATCAAACTATTAACAAAAATCATTTACTGTACATGCATCACTCACATCTATCCCATTCGGAAATAGGCACTATTATACAGGCTGAAGTTAAACTAATCAGCACTGATAGTGTTATGTGAACAATAGAAATGATTACATATGATATAAAGTACTTAAACAGGAGGTCTTTACAGGGGGCACATCTTTTTATTCCCACAAGATCATGAAAAACCTCAGACGTTGGGATCTAGGGAATAACAAACACGAACACATCTCATATACCTTATACATAGTAAGAATGGTATATGCCTGTCCATAAAGACCAGATCACCGTACCCTTGTTCATAACCCATGTTTAGAACAACCTACTTATGAACGTAAATATCACATCCACCCATGGGTCCCCCTCCAACCCATAGCCACTATACGTGGCCGAGCAAGCAAATTCTTGCCCAGTGTGCCTCAAGTTATGTAATGAAGCACCTCGCATCTGCTGGGCCCAACTGATGCTGCTTACACACGCCCATATTGCCACATGTTATAAACAATAGTATCTAATCTTTATAGTTAGGAGATTACGCGCCCACCGAACGCGGGTCGCCCCCTAAGTAAATAACGCCAAAGTCGCCGATTAATCAAGCGACTGTGCCCAAAGGATACTGCTTTCACACGCACATATCGGCCACATGGTTTAAGCGACAATATCAAATTGGTATCGTTGGGAAGTTACGCGCCCACCGAACTCAGATTGCCCTTAAGTAAAAAAACGTCAAAGAGGCTGATTTAACAAGTGACTATCGCCCATGTATATTACAACAAAGCCATCCATACACTCCACTAACCCTATTAGCCTTCTAAGCAGAGTAACAGAACCTACACCACTACCCATTACCCACGATACAGGAAGCCTGGGATATATTTCCCGAATTCCCGGCAACTTTTAAAGCACTCCATTACACACAGAGTTGCGCACGTCTGACGTCTATCGGATCCTGCCCGTGTCCATCATAATGTATGGGACACTCCGCGCCATCTTTTAATGTATATGGACACTCCAGCCAAAACATTATAGTGTTCAAGACATAAGGTGTTATAAATATTAAATAATCACAACGGCTGGAAATCAATGAAGACTATCACCCCGATAATCGGCACCCCTACAAAATGCCATGAGACAGATCGACCCGGTCAAGATGAATGATCGCGGCCAAATCGCAATCCTCGTTTAGAATCCCTAACGACTATCCGATGGATGGAGGTGGCATAATATAATGCCCGCTTTATAACGTATACCTCAAAATCCCACAGAAAAAAAAATACTGAAAACTAAAAAACCAGAGTTGACGTTGACTCCTAGTGAAATGCAGATGCCATTTTGGAATGGGGGACCGGCCCAACAACAGGAAGCAAGCAACAATACGAAAGATGAATACGTCGTTTTTGATTAATAAACCGTTTTTGAGGAATGTGGAAGATAAGTCCACACACACAAAATAATATACATGCTTATATTTCAAAAATCACCAATAAAAACCTATTAATCAAAGTATTAATGATTTACACGATTCAATAATCAATACACATCCCAAAACGGACAATAAAGGGCCAAATTTGTGTACACCCAATTTCATTACAATATTTACCTAAGAGCTGGAAGTCGAGTTACAAGTGAAAAGGAGACACATATTCAAACCAATATATAGTGCCTCCTGTCACATTATCACCAAAAAGAACACCACCCATCAAAATTATTAAAGTAATAGCCGAAGTCATTGACAAGGTGCAAAAATAGATCAGAGCAAATTCACACATACAGTAATGGTAATACATATTCGCTAATGATGATGGGTCCCAACCTTAAATGATCAATATGACCCCTGATCGCATTTAAGCTAATAAAAGGGCAACTTCATGTAAAATGCAAGTCTGTTGTTACTAACAAACAAACATCAAGTAAAGGAACCATCTGTTTCAGATAATAAAACAGTTAGTAACGTCCTTATCTCGTATGCATAAACCTACTGTTTAAATTACAATGTTCAGTATATCACAGTTAACCTCTTTTATCATACAAATTAACAGGTGATAAGAGCATACGATTCAGGTACCAAGACAAATGATAAAACTAATCTATAGGAAATAATGCATTTCGCTGTCTGTGTTATGCTCAAACTGAATTGATTGTAAGCGGCATATCCATTTCGCCTCCGCTCTTCTGAGCAATAGCTCCCTATTGCCCCCGCCTATTCAGTGGCATGTGTTCGATAGCATGGAACCAAAATGTATTGTCATTTGGGGGTGTGTCATTAAAATGTTCCTTAATTGGATATCTTGAATCTCTGCCCATGATAGCCCTACGATGTTCCTGAATACGTAGTTTCAGAGGGCGAATGGTGCTGCCAACGTAGATTTTTTCACACTGGCAGCGAAGAATGTAAACAACATGTGTATGGTTGCAATTGCAGAATTGGTTGATGGAGTATTCGTGCTCATTGTTATAGCAAAAATACTTGATTTTATTTTTTCCCATGGGACAGATATTACAAGTCTCGCATGTAAAGAAACCTTTAGGTAATGGTGGAAGCCAAGTACCGCTATTGGGAGGAGTTGTCACACAGCTTGGACATAACTGATTTCGTAAAGACACACCCTTCCTGTATGTAATGGAGGGCCCGACTGTCTATGTTGTCTTTCAGTCCAGGAATTGCGGTCAATAGGTGGCAATTTTTGCAAAAAACATTGAAGATCTTGTCACTATACATCGTGTATTGTGTCACAAAACTAGCCTTAGTTCTTTTGCCACAATGTTGTGTTCCAGTAGAGTTATCACATAAAGTAGCATCCCTGTCGACCGTACATATCCTAGCTTCAGCTTTCTCAAGGTGTTTGTTATCATACCCACTGGATGCATGGAGCACCGAGTTACAGGACGTCTCCTTACGATAAAGTTTAACCTGGATGGCGCCATGTTCAATATAGAATATAATATCCAAAAAGTTAATGCACTCTTTGTTATAGGACATGATGAACTTGACATTAAACACATTGCTATTAAGGTAGGCGAAGTACTGTTCCAGATTGTTGGACTTGGCCCTTAGGGCAGGTTCACCCCTAATCTTTTTGCTTTTATTTGTGACCCAGTGTTAGTGATTTTTGGGTCTCTGCGCACTTTTTCCCTGTGTCCCAGAGTAAAGTGCGTGCGTGTAGTATGGCTGGCCTGCCCTCGCATAGGAATGCATTGGGAATGTGTGTGTCCATGTTAGTTCCTGATGCGTGGGGAGTGCAGGCTCGAGTTTGGTATGTGTGAACTCGTGAGAATGAATGCTGCGCGATGGTATGTGCGGCTTGTGTGTGTGTCTAGAAGGGAAGTGCTACTTCTGGAAATTGATGTATGTGTGCAGTAAGGGTGCTGGAGCGTGATTGGCTGGAGCTGGCTGGCATGCCAGGCTCCAGGAAGTCTGGATGGGTCTGCCCGGTGGTGAGTGTGAGATTAGCATGAGTGATGTGTGGGAGGAGTGCACCTGGTTCCTTGATGGGCTGGGTTTTTCCCCACACAATGCTGGCTCCGCCCCCCTGTGGTGTCTCTAACGACCCTAGCCTCCCCAGTGAATGAAAGGGGTGGTTGGGCCATCAAGGGTACTCCCAAGCCAGCTGCAACTGGTTTCCCCCCCCACCCTACACCCTGAAACAAAGGATTTCACAGTATAAGAAGGGGCTGTGTCCCCATGAAGGTTGTTCTACTTTTGGATCCTGCCAGAGGGGGCTGTTGCTGCTGCTGGGGCCAGGAGGACCGCCACTTGGACTGTCTCCCTGCCTGGAGACCCAGTGTGCTGGCTCTGGGCCCAGCCTTGCCCCCTGCCTGCCTCCAGACCTTGCTGGAGCTTTTCTTGCCCCTAGCGCTGAAGAGCGCTCCCTTCGTGCTGCCTAGCGCTGGGAGCGCTTTATCTTTACTGCTATCGCTTCGAGCGCTTTATTTGTATTTCCAGCGCTGGGCGCGCTTTTCCCTGTGGTCCATAGCGCTGTGGAGCGCTTTATTTACGAGCCGGTGCCCATCCGGCATTGGACCCGTTTTGCCGATTTCTTGGCCGAGCGAGTGCCCACCTCGCTTTATATTTTAATTAAGAAGCCGGAGCCCACCCGGCATTGCCCCGAGATCACCGCCGCAGCCCAGGAGTGTGTGCAGCCCCTGCCGGGCCGCCGCACTGCCTGCGACGACCCGGAAGTGCTGGGTCAGCCGACCAATTGCTGCACGGCCCGGGAGAGGCGAACCGGAAGTCCCACCCCCGCAGCCGAGCAGCGAGGAGAGAAGCAGCCGGCCGTGTCCGAGGCTCCCCGTCAGGAGAGAGGAGCCCCGCGCTACCTGTGAGGAGCCGTCCCGCCAGCAAGACAGCCGGTGAGTGGGGCTCAGTACAGAATCGGGGAGGAGGGCGTCGGGGCACATTGCCGGTGCCCGCCCCTCCCCGTCAGTGTGAAGAGCCGGTCGAGGCTCTTGGGGGCATTCCTGTTTGCGAGCCTTGCGAGGCTCAGCGCGCCCAATATTTGCTTTGAGAGCCTGCGAGGCTCAGACCCGGTCTCATTGTTCTTTGAGCCAAGAAGGCTCACGGCGCCATTTGTTCTTGAGCCCTGAGAGAGGCTCACAGCCCCCATTATTGTTTAGAGCGCTGAAGCTCTTTGGTGCCCATTTGTTTTGCGAGCCCTGAGAGGCTCTTAGGGGACACGAGTGTGGTCAGAGCCCCGAGGCTCCCACGCAGTACTTGCCCTCACCTGTGTTCTTGAGCCCACGAGGCTCCAATATTGCCCATCTGTATTTACAACTGTCCAGCACTTAGTGGACAGTTGCTACGTTTAGGGTTTGTGTTCTTGGCTGCCTGCGTAGCCTTCCCTGACATTGAGACTCAGGGTATTTCAACCCTTGCGAGGCCAGTTGGCCTGAGGGACAGTTCTAGTATTGTGCTACATGCACCCTGCGCAATTTATTATTTACTGCTTATTTGATTCCTGCGCAAATGTTCTTCCTGCACCTCTGAATGTGTTTTAATGCCTCATGTGCAATGTGTTTTATGTTTTATCCCCTTTGCTAAAAGTGACCTGCTTAGAGGATTGTTGATGTCCCATTACCTTTGCTAAAAGTGACCTGCTTAGGTATTTTATGTTTTATCCCCTTTGCTAAAAGTAACCTGCTTAGAGGATTGTTGATGTCCCATTACCTTTGCTAAAAGTGACCTGCTTAGGTATTTTATGTTTTATGACCTTTGCTAAAAGTGACCTGCTTAGGTGATTGTTTATGGTTTATTCCCCTTTGCTAAAAGTGACCTGCTTAGGTATTTTATGTTTTATGACCTTTGCTAAAAGTGACCTGCTTAGGTGATTGTTTATGGTTTATTCCCCTTTGCTAAAAGTGACCTGCTTAGAGGATGATTGATGTTTTATTGCCTTTGCTAAATGTGACTTGCTTAGGTGATTATTTTAGGTTTCCTTCCCTTTGCTAAATGTGACTTGCTTAGGTGATGGCTTTCCTTCCATAGGTCCTGATGATAAGGTCCTAGTTCCCCGCGTGATTTTCCTACAGTGTTTAGGGTTGCGTAGGAGGTATTTACCCTTTACCAGGAAGTCCTGGTTGTGTGCTACATGTAACTATGTTGTGTGCTACATTCATCATATGTTTATGTGCTAAGTGTTATACCTACAAGTATTATTTCTAAAAAGTGCATACCCCTGACAGTGGTCCAGGTGGCCCTATCCGGTACATAATCCCTTGTAAATCTTGCCCGTGCCTGTTGGAACATTGTAAAGTGTGTGTCTTATCTAATGTGTTTTTATTATAATACAAAGGCTATTATTGATATAACCTTGTGTGGAGTTTCCTTTGTGGGGGGGCCTAGGGTGTTGTCGCTGGGGTGCGCGCGCAAACGCTTTACACATCGCCTCCGAGATTAGCCTTGCTGCTCGCGTCACGTTACCTAGAGGGTGAGCAGGGGTTATCTTGGTGTGTAACTCCCTTGCCCTGACTTAGAAATGGCGATCCCTGTCTGACTTTGGCGTGAGCTTGGCCGGCCGGGGGTCCCGTTTCTAACATTGGTGGCAAGCGGTGCGGATTGGACTTGCGTTTGCGCTGTACCACAGTGGCGACAGGCCACACTACAAAACTCTGCAATTTTAGATAACCACATTTTGGGGATTATTGTTTTTTAGGTGAAGTTTAAGTATTGCTTCTCCTGAAAGGTGTCATTTTGTGATTTGTGTCCAGTACCTTGTTCCCCGCCCTACTCCCACATTGGTACCTGTGTCGCTTTATGGTCAGGTTGAGAAGTCAGGGGTGGTAGAAACTGCCTTACCGGTCCGAGGGGAGGGTGTGTGTGAATGAGTGGTGTGTTACACTGGACAGAGGAGTGCAAGTTCTCTGAGATAGGAATCTTGCTGAATTTTTGTAATTGTGTACTCCTGTTAAGCTCAGACCCCCAGTTTCCCTGTGTCAAACTCTTCTTGAGAACGTCCGCCAAAATGGAGCCTACTTTTGATCTCTGTGGTCTTTTTAGGTACAGTAGGTCAGAGCTGGTCAGATTCTGTGAAGAAGGAGGCATGGAGGTGAGTGAGTCGGATACTCAGTCCCAGCTGAGGGACAGCCTGATCCAATGGCAGAAGGACCAGTGGGATCTTGAGCACAGTGAGAGAGAAAGGGCCCGGGCCGCACGCCATGAGGGTGGTGAGTCTGTGGGGAGCCCTGAAGAATGTGAGGATGAGAGTGAATGGGCACCAGCAGGTAGTGAGGACCCCATAGATAGGGAGTCCCTTGCTGGGTCCAGTGTTAGTACCAGCGCCCCATCCCTTGTCCTGTCCCCAGAGGAGTGGTTGGATAGGAGGGAAGAGCGGGAGCATCAGCTAGCGATGGAACAGCTCAGGTTGGAGCACGCCAAGCTAGAGGCTGAAAGGGCCTTGTTCAGGGAGAAGGTAACCCTAGAGGGTAGGTTATCCCCTGAGTGCAATTTAGATTTTCTGGATTCCCCAGGGAGGGTGGAGTCCAGTGGTGGCAGCTATTTAAATGTTAGTGTAGACAGTCCCACTCCCAGTTCCCCGAGTATGGTACCTGTTTCCCCAGAAGAGGAGTTCAGGGTGAAATTCAGGAACCTTAGGAAACCACCTCACCAGGAGTGGGGGTATTTTCTGGATCACTGTTCTGATGCAATGTGGGATTGGCTGAGGGCTAACTCGGACAATGAGGTGGACGGAGTAGTCAATATGGTTCTCAAAGAGCAGTTGCTCAGTGTTGTTTGTCCAGAGTTGCACCAGTACCTGCTGAAGTTGAAATGTTTTTGTCCATGGGACCTTGCAGAGGAAGCAGAGCGTTGGGACAGTGCGAGAGGTTCTTTAGAGTCATTAGTGAGTGATTCCAACAATAGTGGGTCAGGTGTCCTCCAGCCCAGCGGGGTGGAGGAGGGTGAGAGTAGCCCAGCTAGGTCCCAGTATAGTGAGGAGGGTGTAGGGGCTGACTGTCTGTCTCAGTGGAGCGGGAGTGAGTGTGAGACCGAGAGTCCCCAGATGCCCGAAGCCCTGCCTCAGAGCCTGGATGGTTTCTTTACGAAACACCAGGATGGGAACCTAGGCTTGCCTGTTAGTTCACTTGAGGGAGTTCTCCTAGTGTGTAGAGGACCTGGAGCATCTGTAAGCGGAGCTTCTATGGTTCTAGAGTCTGGCAGTACCGCTCCGGTAGGGAGGGTACAGGAGTCCAGCGAAAGGAGTGATTGGGGGATAGTATGTGAGTCCCCAGAAGTCCTGGAGTGCCAGGCATTGGTTCCACCAAAGGTTCTAGACCAGAGGTTGGAAGGCCAGGTTCAGGATCCGCCTGACCTGAAGGGTGGGACTACTGTAATCAGTGTCCTGACCAGTTCTTTTTCCAGAAGTACCGCCCCGGTTGGGAGGGAGCAGGACTCTGGAAGGGGGTGCAGAGGATGGGAGAGCCCACCTCTGACCCCGGTGCAACCTGAGGGGTTAAACCCCAGGTTGGGAGAATGGTGTTCAGAGGGGACCCCTCGCAGGAGGAGGAGGAACCCTAGAAGAAGAGGTAAGGGGAGGAGAGCCTTCCCTGAGACTCCTGGTCCGCCTGAGGTTGTAGACCCTAGGTTGGAGAACCAGTGGCAGTCTAGCCCTGTCTTGCAGACAGGAAGGGTGGAAAATGGCTATTATGTGTCAGGGGTTACTACCCCCACTTTGTGAGTAGGCAGGATCCAGTGGCACCTGGGTGGCCTAGGGCCTGGTCCTGGCCGAGGGCAGCTGGAGAGTACCAGTGGGGTAGCCCAGTAAGTCCCTACAGTAGTTTTAGAAGGAACCCTAGGGGTTCACCGTGGCGTAAAACAGGAGGGTGTCCCTGCAGTTGCGGGCCCGCGTCCGTGTTTTATCGCCCCAAGCAGGGAAGTCCATCACGGTGGTGATTGGTCTGCCCTGCGTTATGGCTGGAAGGGGGTTGTGTTGGACTTGGCCCTTAGGGCAGGTTCACCACTAATCTTTTTGCTTTTATTTGTGACCCAGTGTTAGTGATTTTTGGGTCTCTGCGCACTTTTTCCCTGTGTCCCAGAGTAAAGTGCGTGCGTGAGTATGGCTGGCCTGCCCTCTCATAGGAATGCATGGGGAATGTGTGTGTCCATGTTAGTTCCTGATGCGTGGGGAGTGCAGGCTCGAGTTTTGTGCGTGAGTATGGCTGGCCTGCCCTCTCATAGGAATGCATGGGGAATGTGTGTGTCCATGTTAGTTCCTGATGCGTGGGGAGTGCAGGCTCGAGTTTGGTATGTGTGAACTCGTGAGAATGAATGCTGCGCGATGGTATGTGCGGCTTGTGTGTGTCTAGAAGGGAAGTGCTACTTCTGGACATTGATGTATGTGTGCAGTAAGGGTGCTGGAGCGTGATTGGCTGGAGCTGGCTGGCATGCCAGGCTCCAGGAAGTCTGGATGGGTCTGCCCGGTGGTGAGTGTGAGATTAGCATGAGTGATGTGTGGGAGGAGTGCACCTGGTTCCTTGATGGGCTGGGTTTTTCCCCACACAATGCTGGCTCCGCCCCCTTGTGGTGTGTCTAACGACCCTAGCCTCCCCAGTGAATGAAAGGGGTGGTTGGGCCATCAAGGGTACTCCCAAGCCAGCTGCAACTGGTTTTCCCCCACCCTACACCCTGAAACAAAGGATTTCACAGTATAAGAAGGGGCTGTGTCCCCATGAAGGTTGTTCTACTTTTGGATCCTGCCAGAGGGGGCTGTTGCTGCTGCTGGGGCCAGGTGGACCGCCACTTGGACTGTCTCCCTGCCTGGAGACCCAGTGTGCTGGCTCTGGGCCCAGCCTTGCCCCCTGCCTGCCTCCAGACCTTGCTGGAGCTTTTCTTGCCCCTAGCGCTGAAGAGCGCTCCCTTCGTGCTGCCTAGCGCTGGGAGCGCTTTATCTTTACTGCTAGCGCTTCGAGCGCTTTATTTGTATTTCCAGCGCTGGGCGCGCTTTTCCCTGTGGTCCATAGCGCTGTGGAGCGCTTTATTTACGAGCCGGTGCCCACCCGGCATTGGACCCGTTTTGCCGATTTCTTGGCCGAGCGAGTGCCCACCTCGCTTTATATTTTAATTAAGAAGCCGGAGCCCACCCGGCATTGCCCCGAGATCACCGCCGCAGCCCAGGAGTGTGTGCAGCCCCTGCCGGGCCGCCGCACTGCCTGCGACGGCCCGGAAGTGCTGGGTCAGCCGGCCAATTGCTGCACGGCCGGGAGAGGCGAACCGGAAGTCCCGCCCCCGCAGCCGAGCAGCGAGGAGAGAAGCAGCCGGCCGTGTCCGAGGCTCCCCGTCAGGAGAGAGGAGCCCCGCGCTGCCTGTGAGGAGCCGTCCCGCCAGCAAGACAGCCGGTGAGTGGGGCTCAGTACAGAATCGGGGAGGAGGGCGTCGGGGCACATTGCCGGTGCCCGCCCCTCCCCGTCAGTGTGAAGAGCCGGTCGAGGCTCTTGGGGGCATTCCTGTTTGCGAGCCTCAGCGCGCCACATATTTGCTTTGAGAGCCTGCGAGGCTCAGACCCGGCCTCATTGTTCTTCGAGCCAAGAAGGCTCACGGCGCCATTTGTTCTTGAGCCCTGAGAGAGGCTCACAGCCCCCATTATTGTTTAGAGCGCTGAAGCTCTTTGGTGCCCATTTGTTTTGCGAGCCCTGAGAGGCTCTTAGGGGACACGAGTGTGGTCAGAGCCCCGAGGCTCCCACGCAGTACTTGCCCTCACCTGTGTTCTTGAGCCCACGAGGCTCCAACGTTGCCCATCTGTATTTACAACTGTCCAGCACCTAGTGGACAGTTGCTACGTTTAGGGTTTGTGTTCTTGGCTGCCTGCGTAGCCTTCCCTGACATTGAGACTCAGGGTATTTCAACCCTTGCGAGGCCAGTTGGCCTGAGGGACAGTTCTAGTATTGTGCTACATGCACCCTGCGCAATTTATTATTTACTGCTTATTTGATTCCTGCGCAAATGTTCTTCCTGCACCTCTGAATGTGTTTTAATGCCTCATGTGCAATGTGTTTTATGTTTTATCCCCTTTGCTAAAAGTGACCTGCTTAGAGGATTGTTGATGTCCCATTACCTTTGCTAAAAGTGACCTGCTTAGGTATTTTATGTTTTATCCCCTATGCTAAAAGTGACCTGCTTAGAGGATTGTTGATGTCCCATTACCCCCTTGCTGAAAGCACTACATTGGCTGCCTGTTAAGGAGCGATCTCTTTTTAAGACTGGATGTATGGTCTTCCAGGCACGCCAAGGGACTGCCCCTGCCTTCATTTCTTCTCTAATAAAAGAGTACATCCCTGCCCGTGAGCTACGGTCATCCACTCAATCACTCCTTCAGGTTCCCCGGTATAGACGCAAGAAATGGGGCGGATCCAATTTCTCTGTCTTGGCACCCTCCTTTTGGAACTCCCTCCCCGATCACTTGCGTTTGGCCACACACTATCCCACCTTCCGTAAAGATCTTAAGACCCTTCTTTTTACTCAAGCCTTCCCAATGTAAATTCTTTTCTTGTTATCCCATCAGTTTTTTGTTGTTTTACTGCTAATTTTTGCCTCCATAGCGCCGAGAAACCGCATGGTGAACGTTGCGCTTAATAAATATTTTAAATTCAAATTCAAATTACCTTTGCTAAAAGTGACCTGCTTAGGTATTTTATGTTTTATGACCTTTGCTAAAAGTGACCTGCTTAGGTGATTGTTTATGGTTTATTCCCCTTTGCTAAAAGTGACCTGCTTAGGTATTTTATGTTTTATGACCTTTGCTAAAAGTGACCTGCTTAGGTGATTGTTTATGGTTTATTCCCCTTTGCTAAAAGTGACCTGCTTAGAGGATGATTGAGGTTTTATTGCCTTTGCTAAATGTGACTTGCTTAGGTGATTATTTTAGGTTTCCTTCCCTTTGCTAAATGTGACTTGCTTAGGTGATGGCTTTCCTTCCATAGGTCCTGATGATAAGGTCCTAGTTCCCCGCGTGATTTTCCTACAGTGTTTAGGGTTGCGTAGGAGGTATTTACCCTTTACCAGGAAGTCCTGGTTGTGTGCTACATGTAACTATGTTGTGTGCTACATTCATCATATGTTTATGTGCTAAGTGTTATACCTACAAGTATTATTTCTAAAAAGTGCATACCCCTGACAGTGGTCCAGGTGGCCCTGTCCGGTACATAATCCCTTGTAAATCTTGCCCGTGCCTGTTGGAACATTGTAAAGTGTGTGTCTTATCTAATGTGTTTTTATTATAATACAAAGGCTATTATTGATATAACCTTGTGTGGAGTTTCCTTTGTGGGGGGGGGCCTAGGGTGTTGTCGCTGGGGTGCGCGCGCAAACGCTTTACACATCGCCTCCGAGATTAGCCTTGCTGCTCGCGTCACGTTACCTAGAGGGTGAGCAGAGGTTATCTTGGAGTGTAACTCACTTGCCCTGACTTAGAAATGGCGATCCCTGGCTGACTTTGGCGTGAGCTTGGCCGGCCGGGGGTCCAGTTTCTAACACAGATGTTCAACCGATTTGGGCCAGATGTGCTTCCCCTTGGACAGAATATATCGTGTACTGGGGGAGGTACAGCGACGAGGTCATTTGTTTATGGTCAGGATCGGTTGAACATCTGGAGTCTCCATATACATTTAAAGATGGCGCGGAGTGTTCCATACATTCTGATGGACACAGGCAGGATCGGATAGACGTCAGACGCGCGTGACTCTGTGCGTAATGGAGTGCTTTAAAAGCTGCTGGGAATTCGGGAAATATATCCCAGGCTTCCCGTATCGTGGGTCGTGGTTTAGGTTCCATTACTCTGCTTAGAAGGCTAATAGGGTAAGTGTAGTGTATGGATGCTTTGTTTTAATATACATGGGCGGTAGTCACTTGTTAAATCAGCCTCTTTGACGTTTTTTTACTTAAGGGCAATCTGAGTTCGGTGGGCACGTAATTACCTAACGAAACCAATTTGATATTGTCGCTTAAACCATGTGGGCGATATGTGCGTGTGAAAGCAGTTTCCTTTGGGCACAGTCGCTTGATTAATCAGCGACTTTGGCGTTATTTACTTAGGGGCGACCCGCATTCGGTGGGTGCGTAATCTACTAACTATAAAGATTAGATACACTTGTTTATAACATGTGGCGATATGGTTGTGTGTAAGCAGCATCAGTTGGGCCCAGCAGATGCGAGGTGCTTTATTACATAACCTGAGGCCCACTGGGCAAGAATTTGCTTGCTCCGCCAGGTATAGTGGCTATGGGTTAGGGGGTGGACCCATGGGCGGATGTGATACTTACGTTCACACGTGGGTAGCCCTAAACATGGGTTATGAACACGGGTACGGTGATATGGTCTTTATGTGCAGGCATATACCATTCATACTATGTATAAGGTATATGAGATGTGTTTGTGTTTGTTATTCCCTTAGATCCCAACGTCTGAGGTTTATCATGATCTCGCGGGAATAAAAAGATGTGCCCCCTGTAAAGACGTCCTGTGTAAGTACTTTATATGTAATAATTTCTATTCACATAACACTAACAGTGCTGATTAGTTTAACTTTGGCCTGTATAGCAGTACCTCTTCCCCTATGGGATAGATGTGAGTGATGCATGTACAGTAAATGATTTGTGTTAATAGTTTGATGCACCACCTATGCAGTGGGGCTGATAAGGAGAGGTCGACTCTACTTTAGAGTAGCCATGAACGATGACTACTTGTTATTGGGAATGTTGCGAATATGGTAATACGTGCTAGGTTTTAGCTTTGGTAGACATGCAATTTAGAATGTGTATTTTTCTAGATAGTTAAGTTGGCATATGACTTCAGTTTCGAAACAATATTAACTAATTATTTTTGACCAGTGGATCCTTTTGGGCAATTATGATTGTGAACCATGCTCTGGGAATTAGCACTGTGGATGTTATACAGTTATGCATACATCTTTCCTTATGATGCACAAATTAGCCATCTTTTTTTGTACATACATATTAAGGGTCTTTGGTTTTTATGATATCCAATTCTAGATAATGTGGACCTTTGTATCTTTATTGTTCTTTTTGTCAAATTGACAAACTTCTAACTTCGTCGTTATTCGAGCTTGGCTTCAACTTGGCACTGCTGTATATACCAGCGGCACCATCACATTTACGTAATGGTTATTCTATTTCATCTAATTATATTTTTTGTTGTTGTTTAATATAGGGACCTTCTGAGTACATTGTTTGTCCACTTGGACAAAACCTTCATATCTTTTTGTTTCTTGGTAGTTAGATGTAGTTCCTCAAATACATTTTCTTCTTGGACTTCTGTTTTTTGGATTAACACAATTCATACACAGGCTGTGTACTGTTTAGCCTGGAGAAATTGCCTGCATATAAGTTAACCGAACTGCACCCATGTACAGATATTGTAGAGGTGAGGACATTGGCATATGAAACAACGTTGTATGTGAGATTTACGATGTTGACCTCCACTTTTCTCTTGTTCTTTTATTTTGTGAATAAGAATGGACCATAGGTAGGAGGGCTCTATTTAGTATCACTGGTTTTCTACAACATACGCGTAGGAGCCCTCAGGGCAATTTATTTGCCTGCAAAAACGATGATTGTGACATTTTGTACGCTTATTTTTAATAAACATTATTGTGTCTTATTTCAATACTTTCTCTTATACTCTGGTATGTTTATTTTCTTATTTATCATATACAGACTTTGGATCTTGCAATAGATACTAGGATAGGGATTATCATTTTCCAGGCCAGAACTTTTGGTCCATCTTATAAGTCTACATTTTCTTGGTGAGGGTGACATGATTATACCTCTTTTGTATCTTTGATACCCCTTCTCCCCTGGTTTGTTAGTTTTCTACTCCTGTCTTCTCCCTATCTGGGTAAAGTAATATCTCGCACTCTGAAGTGAAGTGTCTCCTGTCGGATTATACAGGCCAAATAATACCAACAGTGATGGTACAAACTCTCACTATGACTATCTGTTTATATATATATATATATATATATATATATATATATATATATATATATATATATATATATATATATATATATATATATATATATATATATATATATATATGTGTGACGTTATTATTGTTTGTGTCTTGTTGTGGTTATGTCAATCATTAGTGCCATGTAGTCATGTTAGAAGATTACTTATGTCCATATGTACATTTATATGTGGCTTTTTTATGTATAGTTGTTTATGTATAAATGTGTATTTGGAATGTATATGTATATGTGTGTGGTTATTTATATGGTTATTTATATCTTTTTTGTGCATACATATTAAGGGTCTTTTGTTTTTATGATATCCACTTCTAGATGGTGTGGACCTTTGTATCTTTATTGTTCTTTTTGTCAAATTGACAAACTTCTAACTTCGTCGTTATTCGAGCTTGGCTTCAACTTGGTACTGCTGTATATACTAGTGGGACCATCACATTTAGGTAATGGTTATTCTATTTCATCTAATTATATTTTTGTGTTGTTTAATATAAGGACCTTTTAATTAAATTGTTTGTCCACTTGGACATAACCTTCATATCTTTTTGTTTCTTGGTATTTAGATGTAGTTCCTCAAATACATTTTCTTCTTGGACTTCTGTTTTTTGTATTAACACTATTCATACACAGGCTGTGTACTGTTCAGCCTGGAGAAATTGCCTGCATATAAGTTAACGGAACTGCGCCTATGTACAGATATTGTAAAGGTGAGGACATTGGCATATGAAACAACATTGTATGTGAAATTTCGATGTTGACCTCCACTTTTCTCTTGTTCTTTTTATTTTGTGAATAAGAATGGACCATAGGTAGGAGGGCACTATTTAGTATCACTGGTTTTCTACAACATACGCGTAGGAGCTCTCGGGGCAATTTATTTGTCCGCAAAAACGATGATTGTGACATTTTGTAGGCTTATTATTAATAAACATTATTGTGTCTTATTTCAATACTTTCTCTTATACTCTTGTATGTTATTTTCTTATTTATCACATACAGACTTTGGATCTTGCAATAGATAATGGGATCGGGATTATCATTTTCCAGGCTAGAACTTTTGGTCCAGCTTATAAGTCTACATTTTCTTGGTAAGGGTGACATCATTATACCTCTTTTCTATCTTTGATACCCCTTTTCCCCTGGATTGTTAGTTTTCTACTCCTGTCTTCTCCCTATACTCCTGTCTTCTCCCTATCTGGGTAAAGTGATATCTCGCACTGTGAAGTGAAGTGTCTCCTGTTGGATTATACAGGCCAAATAATACCAACAGTGATGGTACAAACTCACACTATGATTATCTGTTTATATATATATGTGACGTTATTATTGTTCGTGTCTTGTTATGGTTATGTCAATCATTAGTGCCATGTAGTCATGTTACAAGATTACTTCTGTCCATATGTACATTTATATGTGGCTTTTATGTATAGTGGTTTATGTATAAATGTGTATTTGGAATGTATATGTATGTGGTTATTTATATCGTTATTTATATGTTGTTTTATGCCGCTTACAGCCCTGAGGAAGTTCCTTTAACAGGAACGAACACGTTGGCTGTTGTCCTGTGTTTTTATGAAGATTAATAAAGAACCTTTGAAATAAAATGGCCGAATTGTTACTTCATCTCTCGTGCTTTGTAGTGAATTTTGTCTCTGGATCTCCAGTGGGACGGATCTGCAGCAGGACTCGTGGTTGGCTGGCACAGGACTCGACATTATATGGGACTTTACGATTGATGTGCTCAGCTTAGAGTCAGCTGTAGGTTCAACTGTTTTGTTGAATCGAGCACCGGGGCGATGTATGAAGGAACAATGCATTGATTACCTTCTAAACACTTAGTCAGGAGTACGAGTTATCAATCACCCAAAAACTTTGCTATCTTCAACTCTGAGACAACCCCTGGGTCCACATTTGAAAGTTGGCAAGCCTGCCAGGCTCCTTCCACTTGGCAGACCCCTTGCTCACGTATCCCATCCCGAACAAGGGAGTGTCAGTGATCTACTGAAAAATAATTAATAATTCCCCTGACCCCTTGGACCCCCACAGATGCGCCTGGATGGACGACCTAGGTGACATTGACGATGAGGACTGGGTGGGAGCCCCACAAAGCTCTCGGGGCATAGCTATTTGAGCAAGATTTAGATTGATACAGCTATACATTTTACACTGGGCCTGCTACTCACGCACTCTGTTACACAAAATAGGGGCAGTAGATATGCCACTATAAGCGAGAGGGTGTGCACTGGAGAGCTCCTTCTTCCATATTCTTTGGGATTGTCCCACGATTCAAGGATACTGGCAGGGGGTGTGAAGGACTGGACTATTTAAGGCCCAGCGGTGCCAGGGGACAACACCTGAAACCTTCGTAGGTTACCTGTTCTGGCGCACAAGTGACAGAGACACGGGACACTTCCTTCGGCGTCAAAGATCAGCGTTTTATTACTGCAGGGATGCAAAAGTCACAAGAAGTACAACAGAGTGTAGGTTCTGAGAGTCTGCTTCAAATTGTACACGTGGGTCACTCTTTTTATACACATTTTCAACATTGCACAACATACGGACAAAAGGTTACAACTCAGTTCCCACAGTAAACTTCAAAAGGGCTTCTTTCATGTTTTCAGAACCCCGGAACATAATAACAGTACATTGCCGGTTCCCAACTGTAAAAGCACATCTTCTCACCATTAGGCACATTCCATTCTAGTTGTAAACGAGCAAGAGAAAGAGACAAGAACAGCTGCAAGGAAGACAGACATCAGTAGAGAATAGAGTGTGAGGGTAACATCGGAAGCATGATCACAGGATCAAAGGATTCGATCCTAGCACATGCACGGCTGAAACAATAGACCGGCACGACAAGATTACCCTCGAGCGGAGCCATCTGCCTTTGCAGTGTCATTCCCCTGGTCATAAAGGACGCATGAAAGGAATATGCGTCTTCCGTAAGGCTTGGGAACTAAAGGGTCATGAGGCGGACAGTTGCCTGCTCGCTGACTACGTGAGGGCAAGAAACAAAATGGATGCCGTATCTAAAATGGAACCCGAGGGTTCAGATGTAGAAACGCGTAAATAAGGCAAACCCTACCAGGTAGTGTAGCGAAAACGCGTACACTTACTAAGCTCGTCATTTACGGTTCATAGATACCAAACTTGCCCATATTCGTTCATGCCCAAAACACCGTAACGATTCTCACGGTACCTCAGACGCTCCTTTTGCCCTCATGTAGGCAAGCACTAGTCAAAATCAGAATCGATTTCAATATTCATCAGATCATTCAGGTGTTGCTGGAACATTATTCTATCCATCAATGCCTCTTTGGTAACAGATGGCCTTCTTATACACGTAGTAGCGCAAAGGCCACATAAGGCAGGACCACACTGCACACAAAGACAACACGTGAACAGAAACATCACAACGACCCCTATAATCATCAGAATCTTCCAACCCCAAGTTGACATCAGGCCCCAATCTCCCTCGTCCACGTGTATGGACTCTGAGATTTTATGCAACTTTGAGATGGCTTGATAGACAGTTGGAGCATTATCAGGTATAAAAATGCAGCAACTCGAATGGATGACCTTACACACACCACCTCTATCTGCTAGTACAACATCTAGAACCATACGGTTCTGTAGCGTCATAAATCTATCCGCTTGGAGCTCTGCTGTCAGATTACCAAGGGCGCTTGCAGTTATGTTAGCAGTCGATTCAACTACACGAGTTAACTGTCTCAGATTCCTGCTATTGACCATAGGGCCCCAAAACGGTAGGAAACCCTTAAAGAAGTCTCCTGCTTCTTGACCAGCAGTATCCTCTCTACTAATAACGCCTCTCACAACTCTAGTCTTGTGATAATCTGAGGCGACAGTGAAAGTCGGTGGTAGAAGATTCGCGATATAACAGGTGCCTGAGAAATCACGAGGCAACCATGTATAAGCACGATCGTAACACACAAAATAAGTACCCTTGGCAGTCAAAAAGACAGGGGAAGAGAGCATCGGTAAGACATACGTCTCAGTACAAGCACTCTTCCCAAACTGAGCTCTCGGATTTTGACCAAGACCTTGCAGACAGAAGTGACCAAGGTGAGGTACGATCCAAATTGGAGACGAGCTCTTAAGCTGTCTATCACCCACTGAGACACTATACTCAATCTCACTCAGATCCTTATATGCTCGCACCTCCTCCTCTGGAATAAGCGATGCATCAAAAATATCTCTATCTAAATCTGCAATTGCTATCGCCAAAGACTTGTGGTACGGGCCAGGACCAAGGTTTACTGAGCGTGGTTCTCGATGGGGGTAGGAATCTAGTGCACTACGAAACATAGTTTGGAATGCCCGAGCCGACCCGTGGGAGCTATAAGGAAGGACCAAATACGGAATACCCTTATCCATGGTATGTGGCATTAACCCACACACCCAACAATTGGTAGTATTCATCACCAACTGATGCTGATGCAGGAGTTGAACAAAGGAATTATTCATAAATTCCGCACGTCTGACTTGTTCATGTTGAGGCAGAAGATGAAAGGAATGAGGAGAAATGGTGGAGGCAAAATTCAGATCATGAGAAGGAGGAGTAGGCGAAATGGAAGGCAATAATAATTGAATCCCAAAATATACTCCACCCACCAGTAGCATAGAAACAGTTAGGAACAACATGAAAACCTGAAACAAAAAACATTTTGTGCGAAACAACTTGTACAATGTAGATCTTTGCGCCGACATTTTCTCTCTTTTCGACAGCATAGTGAATTCCATCCTCTAAAAACCGTCCGTGGCGTTCTTGACGCACTTTGTTCTGAGTAGCGATTATCAATTCCCAGGAGTTCCCAGAAATCGACAAAAGAAATCGACCTAGTGTCAATAACTGCTAAACAGAAGGAAGTACCCGCACGGCCCTACGGTCAACCCAGATGATAGGTCTTATAAATTGATAAGTCTCTTAGCTGCACGAAAAGAAAAAGGTGCACATAATATAAAATGTCCACAATATTCAAGGCAAATGTGAGGGGGTAATGTAAAATCAAAAATAATAAAAAACTTTATTTGTCCTTATTGTGTGAGCGAAGAAAATATCTATGTCTTCCAGATCGAGTCTGTTCCTCAAACAACGGTTCAGATGGCAAAGCAGTGTTCAATTGCTCAGGTAATTGTTCAGAACTTGAAGTCTCCAATGCTGCTGAAAAAGGTGTAACTTCAGATGATTCAACAGGGGTGTCTGATTGCACTAATTTGGTCTCTACAAACTGGGCATCACTAAATGGCACATAGTACGGGGGAGTACTGGTTTCAGACGAGGCAATTCCTTTCTTGATCCATGTATCAGCTGGCAAGGGAAGCGGAACCTTCTTTGTATGGCTCGCATGAACCCAGTGCTTCCTGCCTACCAGCCGAACTGCAGTCCTCGTTGCCAGCAGCACCTGATGGGGGCCCACGAACCTCGGCTCAAGATTTCTTTTTCGTCCAAAGTTGCGGGTAAGGACCGAGTCACCTGGTTGGAGCCGATGTCCAGGTCCCTCTGTTTGTGCCGGTAGAGCTTCAAAGACCTGTTGATGAATCAAACTCAATTTAGCAGTCAGATCATAAAGATAGTCAATCAACATTGGATATTCAATTCTGTCAAATTCTTTTGGCCTCGGAACTCCCCAAATATTCGCAGGACGGCCGAACACAATCTCATATGGGCTAAGCCCTACTCGAGAGTGCACAGTCGCCCTGGTCGATAGGAGAGCTAAAGGCAAAGCGTCGGGCCGTTGCCTGGATTTTTGCAAGCTTCAGTTTCAGGGTGCCATTATATCCTTCCACCAAACCTGCCGACTGAGGATGATTAGCACTATGAAATGTTTGGTTTATACCAAGACCACGACATACACTCTTCATCACACTTCCCACGAACTCCCTTCCGTTATCTGACCATACAATCCGTGGCATTCCATACTTGGGGAAATACTCTTTGAGCAAAACTTTGGCTGTGGACAGGGCGGTATTATCCTTTAGGGGATAGGCTTCAATCCATCTGGAGAACGCACAAACTACAACCAAGACGTACTTCAAATTATTGCATCTCTCCATGTGGATAAAGTCTAATTGGATAACTTCAAAGGGACATGTGGGAGGAGCAAAATGACCACGTGGAGTGGGGGTACCCTTGCCAGGATTATACATCAAACATACCATGCAATTTTTAACCACTCTCTCCGCACATTTAGTAATTCCATCATTCTTCCATACAGGAGACAACAACTTGCATATGCCTTTCGTACTAATGTGTGATGTACCATGAGCCATAGTAACAACAGCAAGCACGTATGCATCCGGTAACATCCATCTCTGCTTTTCCGACAAATCAACCCAACATCCATTCTCGTCTAACTTTCCCGTGCTTTCTTTCCACTGCGTCTTTTCCATTTCAGTGGCCTCGTTCTGTATTTCCTTCACACTTTCAACCGTGTCCTCACACATGCTAGTCTCCGCTGGCCATCTCACTGAACTCGCAACGTACATTCGACTTGTCAGATCTCTAGCTGTCTCCTTCGCAATCTCATCCGCAAACGCATTACCACGACCAACATCATCCGTCACCTTCCGATGCGCACTACATTTGATTATTGCCACCTCTTTAGGCAATGTAAGTGCGTCCAAAAGGTCATTCACAAGCTGTCCGTGCTGAATCTTCGTACCATGCGACGTAAAGAATCCTCTTTCTCTCCACAATCGACCAAAACTATGCGCCACACCAAAAGCATACTGGCTGTCTGTAAACACATTCACCCGTTTTCCTCCGGACAACACACACGCTCTCGTCAAGGCGATCAACTCAGCCGCTTGGGCCGAATTCTGACTCAATCTCGCAGTTTCCACAATCGAACTCAGTGTCACTACAGCATACGCAGTCGTTACATCACCATTCGGTAACTTAAAACATGAACCATCCACATACAAAGTACCATCGGGATCTACCAATGGAGTGTTTTTCAGGTCAATACGACCTTTCGTCTCTTCTTCAGTTCTTAAGTAGCAATCATGTGGTGCTACATCATCTGATTCCATGTTGATCGGCAACAATGTTGCTGGGTTCAACACATTGCAACGTTTTATCCTAATATGACTAGCCAAAAGTGTCAACTCATAGCCAGACAACCTTGCACTCGTCAGGTGCTGAGTTTTTGTCCGGTTCAAGAGAGTATCGACTGCATGTGGGACCATCACCGTAAGCATATTATCCATGACTAGACCTGCGGACTGTCGAATAGACACCGCAGCTGCCGCTGTTGCTCTCAAACAACTCGGCAAGGCTCTAGCTACCGGGTCTAAGGTCGAAGAAAAATATGCACATGGACGTTGTTTGTCGCCAAATTGTTGCGTCAAGACACTCCACGCACAACCATCCCTCTCGTGAACGTATAGTGTAAACGGCTTACTGTAGTCAGGGGTACCTAACACAGGAGCCGAACACAACGCATCACGTAATTCAGAAAAACCTTTCTGACACTCTTCAGTTCAAGGCAAAGGAGTCGGAACATCCTTGCACGTAAGAGCTAACAATGGTTTCGCCAATAATGAAAAATTTGGAATCCATTGTCTGCAGTACGACGTAATACCTAGAAAGGCACGTACATCTCTCTGAGTTTTTGGCACAGTCATTCGAGCAATTGCTGCTATTCTTTCCGGGCTGAAGAGAGGTGTTACCTCGAAACCGGTCCGGTCCTCGGATGCTTGATTCCGGTCTGGGAAAGATATGGCTGTTGTAGTTCGGACTGGACTGTTCCCATGGGGCAACAGGGTCAGAGCTGATTTGCATAAAGCCATTATCTGACCCAGGGTGGTGTGGAGTGCAAAAAAACGATGGATTTGGGCCCAGATCTTTTGACTGGGGGAGTGTGTGACATTGATCCACATTCAGTCCATCACTTGTTGTTTTTTGCAATTGCCGCCCTAAGTGCGCTGGGGATGCCCAGACGTGGGTCCCAGGCACTCCACACCACTTGGAGTCAAGCTAGCCGGGCTGAAGAGAGGTGTTACCTCGAAACCGGTCCGGTCCTCGGATGCTTGATTCCGGTCTGGGAAAGATATGGCTGTTGTAGTTCGGACTGGACTGTTCCCATGGGGCAACAGGGTCAGAGCTGATTTGCATAAAGCCATTATCTGACCCAGGGTGGTGTGGAGTGCAAAAAAACGATGGATTTGGGCCCAGATCTTTTGACTGGGGGAGTGTGTGACATTGATCCACATTCAGTCCATCACTTGTTGTTTTTTGCTATTCTTTCTGGGGTCAACCTTCTCCCTTCTTTTGACAATAAGTGACCTAAATAGGTTACTTCTTGACAACAATATTGCAGCTTAGAAGGTGACACTTTATGATGTAAATCACATAAATGGCGTAACAATGAAACGGTAGCAGTTTTGCAAACAGCCTCTGTATCAGCTGCCACTAATAGGTCGTCAACATACTGAATCAAAGCCGCACCCGTCGGCAACACGAATGCGTCAAGTTGACTTTTAAGGGCTTGACTGTAGATCGACGGACTCTCACAATAGCCCTGTGGTGCGCGTTTTAATCTAAAACTGCGACCTCCTAATGTGAATCCGAATAGGTCTCTGCTTTCCTCAGCGATCGGGATACTAAAGAAAGCATTCTTTAGGTCGATCACCGTGAACCAGGAGGCAGAAGCTGGAATCAGGGTCAGCAAGGCCGAATCACGATTTTATTCACTTCCCTCAAATCGATTATGAAACGGTACACAGGAGGTTTAGATGGATCAGTTCGTTTTAAAATGGGTAACACAGGACTATTACACACATTTCCCCGAGTTTCTTCAAGGACATCCTTTTCGATCAGATCGTGTACAATCGTTAATAGCGCCCGTTCTCCCTCAATGGAGATACGATACTGTGGTATACGTGGCAATCGCACATTTGGTTTCAGCTTGATCATATAAGGTGGGATGTCCAAGAGACCCACGTCCTTTGGACCTGTGGCCCATAGAGACGCAGGAAGGGAGCTCAATTCCGGTGGGAATTTATCGATCGACAAGTACATAGGAGAGATTACTCTCCAACCTAATGTAAGCTCCACTCCTTCAGGAGAGCAATACAAAGTCGCATATAACCGTTTTAACAAATCCAGACCCAAAAGATTCTCACCACAACCAGTAGATAGAATCAATGGAGCCTCCAGCTCACGAGGACCAATCGTAAGGGGCAAAGGGCTAGAGACAGGATTGCTAACCGGGGCGCCAGAAAATCCAATGGAAACATTCGTTAAGCCAGACAAAGGTGCGCCAGGGAGTTTAGAATGCATGATGGAACTTTTTGCTGCACCAGTGTCCAACAGAAAAGGCTCAACTACGCCAGATGTAGCAACCGCGACGTAAGGCCCTCTCTGATCAACCGGAACTGACACTACTCCCTCTCTTTGTCGATGGCTGTCCTAGTAACGGTTGTCTGCAACAATCTCATGCTCGACGTAATAATCATCCACATGGTACTGTGCAGATTTAACGGACCCCACATTTCGCTGGTCGAAACAATTATTCGCGTCTGATGAAACAGTAGAGCGCTCATGATTTTGAACGAAACCTCGACCTCTACCTCGAGAGGCTTGTTGAGGACCACCACGACCTCCCCGAGCCGAAACATTATTATAACGATCACGTAAAGCGGGACAATCATATTTTATGTGGCCCTCCTACAATATGCACACTGATTATACCCAAGCGTAGATCTAAAGTCAGAGGAGTCAGAGCGCGACTGCATTCTAGTGGACTGGTCTCGTGGTCGATACTGAGATTGCGAATCATTTTGATTTGAACGCGGAGGATATGCTTGCTGCAACAAAACCTTTGTTTTAAGCTCCTTCGTTTTCTTGTCTGAACGATCACTTTCTTCCTTTTCCCTATTCTCATAATATTGAGCCGTAGCTAATATCTGTGCAGTGGTTGAAACAGCCCATGCACTTTCCGAATTCTTCAATTTGTTGCATAACTCAGGCAACAAATTTAACACAAACTTGTCAACAAATAACCGTTGACCACCTTCGGTGCTCATGTCCTGACCACTATGATCGACAAATGCCTCCTCGAATCTAGTAAAGAAATCGGAGACACTCCCGTCTTTCTTTTGCTTGCAAGCCGATAATTTATCCCAATTCACCTTCATCGCTGGCATGAGCGTTTTCATAAGTGTAATGATTTTCTGGGGCAGATCCAAAATTAACTGCTCAGGCTTAGCCCCACCAACTTGTCATCCATCAGCCGCTACTATTGTAGCCCAGTCACCACCTAACTCAACTAAATGATTCTTTTGGCGAATTTTTGCCCAAATCGGTCGTGGTACGATATTACCAAACAGCATATCGATGTCAGCAAGGTTCATAATAGAAGCATCCACCAGTTGGGATAACTCCTTATAATAACCTGCCGGATTTTTGCGCGGATCAGGCAAAGATTGTTTCACCTGCAAAACTTCTGATCGCTTCCATGGGAGGTGTATCCAAACTCTCTGAAAGTATGGCGGAATCACAGGATTAGCTTGCGGATCACCTGGCATGTATACTGGCGGAACCTCTCTCATAGGATACTGACCAGAGTTCGTTTTCTGAGTATCGGAATCGTCATCAAACGACACGCGAGAAAACGCTGTGCACCGTAAGGCTAGTAATCGCTCTAATGCACGTCGTACATCTCCACCTACAATCATGCCGTTCGAAAATTGACTCTGAAGTTCAGTCATATCGGGCGGTACATTATCTAAATCATCATTATACCATTCTTCTCTCAAAAAGTTACACATTTCTTCAAACACGAATCTCTGAGTGGGCTCATTAAACTGAGAGAATGTATCAAAGACCACGCGCGGAGGGTAGTTAACAGGGTGTCTTATCCATCTACGCACCATAGTTACTAACGTAGCACTTTCCCTTCCACCAGGGATTTGACTTCGCCTCTGAGGAGTTTCAGAGACATCGGATCGAAACAACGATCCAGAAAGTGGGGAATAAAGAGTAGCGACAGTATTAGGGATACGATTACGAACAGAAGGAGAAAAAAGAACAGGAGCAACAACATTAGAAGTAAACGTAGAGACAGCAGGGGTAGCCGGGTTGGCAGAGGTAACAGGAACAATTGACTGAGGAGGTACAGGCAAAGGAGCAGTAGGAATAAGACCAGGTGGTGGGACAAACGTAGGACCAACAACGGGCTGACCAGCAGCCGCTGGAACGACAGGAGGAACTACAGGAGGAACTACAGGAGGAACGACAGGAGGAACCACAGGGGCTATAGCACCCTGTGCATAAGGAGGTGGCGATTTCATCAAGTACGCTAACAGGGGATCCTCCTTTGTCTCCTCTTCTTTCTTATCAAGACTAGTTGGTAAAACCGGATAACATTTGTCTATCCTCATGTGATGTAGTCTAGTGGAAACTTCTATTTCTTTTTCTTCTTTATCTCGCTGACACTGTTGTACAACTTGCATTATCGGGACGATACCTTCTTTTTTATTTTTCTTAAGCTGTTTGATTTCTTTCTGCATGGCCTCTTTACACCACAACCGAAAGGAATCAAACATAGCGGGCCTAGCTTTCTTTTTAAACAATTTAGCTTCAAGATTATCTAAAATCGTAAGGTCAAAACTTCCATGTGGTGGCCAACTAAGGACACCATCTTTTTTCGTATAACGGACCCAATATTTATTATATATAATAGGGCCTACACCATGTCGACTATAGAGCTCATAAATTGGAGTTCCAACTGGAGGTATCGGACACGAGTCCTCCAACCGGGAATCAGTGTTATAACATTTAAAGAAACCAAAGAAACCACTATGGCTAGGCATCGTGCACACTAACCTAGTATCAAACTTCAAGGGTTATCGAAGCGCTAAATCTTCGTGAAAGACAAAACCCTCGGTTTTTGGCAATTGCAACTGTCAAATAACAACTAAGAACCAACAACTAAGAACCACAAATGCAATGGAACCATGCAAACAACTAAGCACCAACAACTAAGGACTGGGAGTGACCCACAAATACTTAACTGAGAGTTCGATGGCGTCACCAAGAAGGCCCGTCTATCGTCTCGCCGTACGAAAGGACTACGCCAGGCGCCGAAAACAGGTCGACAGTCAGGGCATCGGTCCGTCGCAGCCGTCAGGAGGCGGGAATCTTCGCGGGAAAAATCTTCGGACCACTTATTTCGACAACAGGATCGATGAAGCGGGGTGCACCTTCCCTCGGAGATTTCACACGAAGTTCCTCACAATCGTCAGGCTTTGAACCGGTACCGCCGATGTCGCCCCACGTTGGGCGCCAACTGAAGGACTGGACTATTTAAGGCCCAGCGGTGCCAGGGGACAACACCTGAAACCTTCGTAGGTTACCTGTTCTGGCGCACAAGTGACAGAGACACGGGACACTTCCTTCGGCGTCAAAGATCAGCGTTTTATTACTGCAGGGATGCAAAAGTCACAAGAAGTACAACAGAGTGTAGGTTCTGAGAGTCTGCTTCAAATTGTACATGTGGGTCACTCTTTTTATACACGTTTTCAACATTGCACAACATACGGACAAAAGGTTACAACTCAGTTCCCACAGTAAACTTCAAAAGGGCTTCTTTCATGTTTTCAGAACCCCGGAACATAATAACAGTACATTGCCGGTTCCCAACTGTAAAAGCACATCTTCTCACCGTTAGGCACATTCCATTCTAGTTGTAAACGAGCAAGAGAAAGAGACAAGAACAGCTGCAAGGAAGACAGACATCAGTAGAGAATAGAGTGTGAGGGTAATATCGGAAGCATGATCACAGGATCAAAGGATTCGATCCTAGCACATGCACGGCTGAAACAATAGACCGGCACGACAAGATTACCCTCGAGCGGAGCCATCTGCCTTTGCAGTGTCATTCCCCTGGTCATAAAGGACGCATGAAAGGAATATGCGTCTTCCGTAAGGCTTGGGAACTAAAGGGTCATGAGGCGGACAGTTGCCTGCTCGCTGACTACGTGAGGGCAAGAAAAAAAATGGATGCCGTATCTAAAATGGAACCCGAGGGTTCAGATGTAGAAACGTGTAAATAAGGCGAACCCTACCAGGTAGTGTAGCGAAAACCTGTACACTTACTAAGCTCGTCATTTACGGTTCATAGATACCAAACTTGCCCATATTCGTTCATGCCCAAAACACCGTAACGATTCTCACGGTACCTCAGGTGATGGAGGTGATGTCTAGGGTCTTATCAGTGCGGGTGCCCATGGATGCAAAATGGTTGCTATTGATGGTACAGGGTGAGGAGGACTGGCCCAGATATACCAGGCTCTGGTTGGCACTGGCAGCTGGGGGACCAGTCTTCCCCCCGTCGGTATCCGAGTGGGAAACTGACTTGGACTGGTGCCAGAGGGTGGAGGAAGTGGTTTATCATAGAAGAGGATACCCTTAGAAGTGGGAAAAGGTGTGTGGCCCCTTTGCTGGAATACCGGGGCGCGACTCTGGGGAGATAGTACAGCCACGCTTTGGGTGCCAGTGGCCTACGGCCGGTGGATTGGGAAAGAGTTGTGTTTATACCTGCTCCCAAGTTAAGTGCCACTATGCTGTTAACTGTATACTTAAAGAATGTGGTTATGCCACGCTGCGCTGTGCCACTTCTACCATACTGTATCCATGTACTTACAATGTGTTTCCAGATTATGTATTGTATTAGGAACTTGTTTGATAAAAATAATTTTATAAAAATTAATTTAAATCCTGACTTTGTGTTTCTCCATTCCAAGTGCATTTTAACATATAATGCCTCCCAGTTTGAAAATATGTGATTCCCACACATTGCAGCTCTCAATGTCATTTGTAACATTCCCTGTACCTTGATTTACACACTGGTATGATTCATTATCTCTGTATAATACGTTGTTTGCGATGTCAAGCGCTCCAAGATGCTACATTAGGGTGAATAGCGCTATAAAAGACATTAGAAATAATTAAGCGTGGCCCTTTAACTATGGAAGCCAACAGTGGGGAGCCGGAGGCAAGATGGCGGCTGTGTGAATGCTGCTGGACACCACTCATCTTTAGCTTAATGGCTACAAACTGTAAACCCCTTGTTATCTAGATGATTACACCTCTAATGGTTGATGGCGGAAGACGGGTTCCAGGAAGGAGGCTGCCAGAGCAGTAACTCGATTTACCTACTTGTTGGTTCGAGCCACGCTGGAGACGCTTCTCGGCTGGTATGGCGGGGGACGGCGGATTCTGTCTCCTTTCTGCAGGATGCCTCCAAAGCAGCCAAAGCTTCCACTAGATCATGTGAACAGTGGCGCGATAGGAGGTGGTGTGGCAGGGAGCCTCCGAGTGCCTCCAGCTTTGCAGAAAACTCCGTGTGGGAGGAAAGTGGGAGACGCTACTCCCTTAGCAGGAAGGCAGTGAAACCCAAAAGCAGGGAGCAGCTTCTCGGGGGAAAGGCGGACCCTGCCAGACAACGGCTGATCCCTGGGACGTTTGCTGGTCAAGGGAAATTGAAGGGGAAAGGAAGGAAAGCAGAGAAAGAGGAAACTTCTACCTCGAATGAAGGGACATTGACAATGCTTGCAGAGGAGAATATCAACCCTCCAGTGGACAATGTGAGTACCGGTTTGGCGACTATGGGTGTCTGTAATCCTGTACTGGGTGGTGCAGGGGGACATGAAGCCATAATGGTAGACAATCATTTTAGCGCGGAGAGGGTTATGGATAGCAGCTCAACTAAAGATCCTAAATCCATGATTATTCGGGGCAAGGTTGGGGAAAACCCAGAGTGTGGAGAAAAATTATTTTCTTTAAATGAAGACTCTGAGACGAATTCTGATAGCTCTCTCTCCAACCCTGGCACTCAAAAATGCCTGCCTTCTCTAGCCAAAAGAAGAAGGAGAATCCAAAGTAGGAAAATGCGCGGATCAGGGCAGTCAGAATCAGACCATAGCTGCTTTAGCCAGCTAAAATGGGACTATTCGACAACTCCATTTCTAACAGAAGATGGTGGATATGACGATGTGGACCTCGCAGAAGGCCTAAAGAATCAGCCTGATCACCCTATGACTGAGGCAGAATCTTCCCCCTCGATGAGTTTGATATATTCAACCCTCAAACAGATGCAGGGGGAAGCTAGAGAAGAGCATAAACGGGCCCATCTTGCAAACAAGAAACTTCAAGGTGCCATTAGAAAAGTGAATAAATCATGTGCTGAGATCGCAGAGCGAACTACGGCTCTTGCAGAATGGGTGGTAGCATTAGAGGCTGGAACAGAGACCTCAGCTCGTCAAGCCACAACAAATGAGGCGCGGATGATGGATATGATGTGGAAGCTAGAGGACTTTGAAAATCGACAGCGGTGCAACAATCTAAGAATTCTTGGTACCCCGGAAAATGCAGAGGGAGGGGATATTAGAGGGTTTGTGTTGGGTTTATTGAAGAGTAGTTTTCCCGAACTCGCACAGTGGGACTGGGATACTGAGGTGCAGCGTGTACATCGCTTTCCACTTATGCCTATAAAAAGGCTAGGGGAGAATGAGGGGAATGAAAAACCTAGAGCTATACTGATCTTTCTCAGGAATTTCCTCCTCTGGCAGGAATCGCGGTGATCGGAGGAAGGTCATACCTTCTTTGTCAGGCCAGACTTTTGCCACATTACAGTGGAAAGAAGTTGGAGGCTCCACCAGTTAATTTCGCCATTTCAAAGGATAGGATGCTAGGCTTATTTACTGAGCCCGGCATGTCTTAAAATCATATACAAGGGAACTACTAGAGTATTCTCATCAGAGATACAGGCTCAAGACTTTTTCCGGGAAATTTCTCAGACTAGGAACATGAACGGACCTGAGGGGTTACTTGGGGATGATATATTGCTAATTGTGATGAATTTGGCTAAATTTTGTGTGTTCTCTATTTATGGTAATCACTTGGGTTTTTTTTCTTTCCAGGACTGTTTCTTTTGGGTTGGAGCGGGATGAGTGGTGGTGGGGAGCAGCTTAATACAGGAGGCATCACAAGGGTCCATGGACTTTTTTTGCCTAGGGAAAGAGGATAGGGTGAGTGGGTCGAGGGGAGGACGGGTGTTGAGGGGGCAGGAGGGGCTTAGTGGCGGGGCTGATCCAGCTGGTTAAAATTGATGAGTTAGTATCAGTAGGAAGCAGGAACAGGTACAGATTTGATCTACTTTGCACTATAAATGGTACTGGATAAATCGAGAATTGCCTCAGTTAACATATGTGGCCTGAATAACCCCGTGAAGAAACGCAGGATTAAAGAAGATATGCAGTATTTAAAGGCGGACATAGTCTGTCTACAAGAGACTCATATCGAAGACGGCAGACAAAGGATAGCTGAGCTAGCAGGATATCAAGTGATCTCTGCCTCAACCCAAGGGACACACACCTGAGGGGTTGCGGTCTTGGCTCGCAAAAAGGGTCTTAGGGTCCCACGTTCAAAATCAGACCAATTGGGTAGATGGATTGTCACTCAATGCTGTACTGACAAATATTCTTTTACATTATGTTCTGTCTAGGGATCAGGGTTTGATGAGCCTGCCTTATTTAATTGGCTGAATGTGGAGCTGGTTGGCTGGCCGCTGCCTTTGATTATATGAGGGATTTTAATGTACATTTAGATAATGAGAATATTAAATTAGGCGAGGGATCATATCATGGTCGTAAGCCTAAAGTTATCAAGGCATTCATTAATTTATGTAATATACATGGACTTGTCGATGCATGGGCTACATTAGAACCTCAAGATGCGGGATATACATTCTTTTCAGCCCCCATCAGACACATGCTAGGTTTGATTATTTTTTTTGTATCCCAGGAGATGTTAACATGGTCTAGCATAGTTAAATTTCCTCGATTGATGTCTGATCCCACTCACATAACTAGAGTATCCAAGGGTCGACACCATGTTCTGGACACTATAAATTCTAGAGAACAAACAAAACAATGTAAAGCCGCCGCAAATAAGGGAATATTCAATAAAGTTCCGGATTCCCATCACTCACCAACCTGGTGACATGCTTCATCATCTGGGTCTCCTCTTGAAGTCACTCTGGTGACACTAAGGGCTACAACCCCATCATAGTGATTGGGGAGCCCGAGGATGTTTTCATACAATTGGTAAAGGAGGATAACTACCTAAACTACCAGATGAGAGCAGTTGACTGTGTGGGAAATAAGTGCAGTGCATCAGTGATAAGTGAGGTTAAAATTGAATTCCGACAGACCCTATATTTATTCTTGTCTCCCGCAATTCAAACTAAAAACAGTGCAACAACAGTTTTACCAAATAGCTGTTTGAGATTACAACGTGGTCAACATGTTTCGGTACACCCGGATATCGATCTGTCCAGTGCCTTCGTCAGGACCCACCAAAATATTACTACTGGAAACTAGTAAAAAATAACTAGCAGTGATTTCTTGTCAAAGATTGTCAACAGAGGAGACTGGCAAATTGAAAGGCGATTGGAAAGGACGCTATTCCTGGTGGATTCTATAAAATCTTTGCCCCCTCCATATTGGAGCTAATGAAGGATGTATTTTTGGAAGCTCAGGCTGGGCGAGGAGCTCCTGGGTCTAGGGGATCAGCTAATATTGTTATATTCCATAAGAAAGGTAAATCGGTGAGAGAGATGGGGTCTTACTGTCCTATCATTTTAATAATGAGCGACGTCAAAATATTTGCCAATATTCTGAATAAACAATTGTCGACTATTATTAAGAAACTGGTTTCCCCTACCCAGCATGTATTTGTAGCGGGACGCAGTACAATAGATCATATTCAGTGGGTTATCGCTCTATTTGCTGAGGCAGGCATTACCGGGGACCCTATTGGGCTTATCCTGCTTGTTGCGGAGAAGGCCTTTGATGGGGTCTCCTGGTCGTTTTTGTAGGCAACTTTCAAGATCAGAGGGTTGGGGGAAGGCTTTATCACTGCTATTGAAATAATGTATAAAGACCTTGTGGCAAGAATATCAATAATGGGCGAGATGTCGGACCCTGTGTTGATCAGCAGGGGGACTCGCCAGGGATGACCGTGCTCCCCCTTATTGTTTGCAATGTATATTGACCCGCTAGTCCGGAAGATCGAATGTAACAACCGGATTTTAGGAGTGCAGAGCAATGGGGGGAATACTAAGATATTGGCATATGCAGACGATCTCATGATAATTACCTCAAATCCCATGAATGCATTAAGGGAAATCGAAAAAGAAGCTGTTATTTTTGGAAAGCTTTCCGTTACCACCTGAATTCAAACAAGCCTCAAGTTCTGGTTGGCAAAGGACTTCAGATGAATGATTCTCGAGTGGTACGGAGTGCAGTATATTTGGGAGTTTAAGTTTCAGCAGATGTTTCCAAAATGATAGAAAATAATCTTACCATGGTGGGGAGATGTAATGCTATCAAAATGCTCTTTTTGCCCAAGATTCTATATTTTTTTAGGGCTATTTCTTTGAGCGTCTGCAGCTCGTGGTTTATCGCTATGCATCATTTATTTTACAGGTTTATTTGGGCTAACTGCCGCCCTCGGAGAGAGCTTAAATATTTAACACTACCAAGAGAGAGAGAGAGAGGTGGGTGGGAAGTACCCAATCTTCAGTTTTATCATTGGGACTCAGTTTTACATAAAGCGGGGATATTACTTAATGAAAAGGAGGAGACAACGCTGATGGGATCTTCAGTATCGATTTTTGAGCTGATACTGGGTGATGAGGCTAGGGGATGTATTTTACGCCACATAGAATTTAAGTACTATAAAAGGGTAAAATTCAAAATCCTTATCTGTGTATTTAATGTTTGGACTTCGGTCCGGAAAAAACTAGGCTTCGGACAAATTAATGCCTATACCCCAAAATTCAAGAATAGTTCTTTCCCAAATATTTTTAATGATGGGCATATGAGGTATTGGTATGATAAGGGAGTTAAGATAGTAGGCGATGTCACAAATGGGACTGAGGTACTTCTAATTGAGATTATTAGAGACAGATTTGAGCTGGATAAAAGGCAGTTTTTAAAATATCTTCAGATAAGGGATTTTTTAATTAAGAAAACAGGGGGGCACCTGTGGTTTTTCTAGGGTGAATCTGATTGAGGGGCTACTAAAAGGCTCAACTACATTAGGGGGATATATAAAATTCTGAATGAGTTGACACCTGATGATTTGATTAAACACTCAGAGCGATGGCAGGGACTCTTACGGGCAGAATTGGGGGAAATTGAAGACTCCTTACAACTGGCTCAGACACCATTCATTGCGGCTAATATTCAACTTCAGTGTTTTAAGACATGGTTTAATCTCTACATCACACCAGCTAAGATTGCTAAATGGGGCAGGGTGGCAGGATCAACATGCCCACGGTGCAGCTATCAAGCTGCGGATAGTGTTCATATGTTCGCTGCTTGCCCCGCGTTAGGCACTATGAATCAGGATGTGAGCAATATTTTGGCAACCATGCTGGCCATGGAAATTGTTTTATCATCTCAGTTGATTGTACTGGGGGTGGGATGCTCTATATCTTAAAATCAGAGTCAGTCCTTCCTATTCATTGCCATGACAGCTTTTAGACTGTTTGGCCACTCATTGGCTCAATCCTGTTCCGTCATCTGGCCAACATTGGCTAGGAAGATTTCTAGCGCTATATAGGCTAGACCAGGGGTACTCATAGTACGGCCCCCGGGCCAGTGGTGGCCCGGCAAGCCTTCCCTGGCGGCCCGCGGACCTTGCAGACATCGTACCCGAGTTTTTTTATTTGTTAAGAGTGTCTGCAACCAGAGCACGACTCAGACTCTGCAGCTCTGTGGGGGCTGGGTGATTCCTGCCATAGTCAGAGTGGGGCTGCAGGGGCGCTGAGAGGTGAACAAAGCCTCATTAACATGCCAATGGTCTTTTAAAGACCTATGAAGTGCTTGGGTGCGGCTGTGTGTGTGCGCCTGGAAGCTGTCACAGCCCGGGCACACACAGGCAGGGTGAGGAGGGAGAGCGAGTGAGGGAGGGAGAGCAAGCGAGGGAGGGAGAGCAAGCGAGGGAGCAAGGGAGGGAGAGCAAGCGAGGGAGGGAGAGCAAGCGAGGGAGCGAGGGAGAGGGAGGGAGGGAGAGCAAGCGAGGGAGGGAGAGCGAGGGAGAGCAAGCGAGGGAGGTAGAGCAAGGGAGGGAGAGGGAGGGAGGAAGAGCAAGCGAAGGAGCGAGGGAGAGCGAGGGAGGGAGAGCGAGGGAGGGAGGGACAGCGAGGGAGAGCAAGCGAGGGAGGTAGAGCAAGCGAGGGAGCAAGAGAGGGAGAGCGAGCAAGCGAGGGAGAGCGAGGGAGAGCGAGGGATCGAGGGAGAGCAAGCAAGGGAGGGAGAGCGAGGGAGGTAGAGCGAGGGAGGGAGAGCGAGGGAGGTAGAGCAAGCGAGGGAGCGAGGGAGGGAGAGCAAGTGGGGGAGGGAGGGAGAGCAATCGAGGGAGGGAGGGAGAGCGAGGGAGGGAGAGCGAGGAAGGGAGAGCGAGGGAGAGCGAGGGAGGGAGAGTGAGGGAGGGAGAGCGAGGGAGAGAGAGCAGGGAAGAGAGGGAGCGCAAGGGAGGGAGAGTGAGGGAGGGAGGGAGAGCGAAGGAGAGCGAGAAAGCGAAGGAGAGTGAGAGAGGGAGGGAGAGCGAGGGAGGGAGAGCGAGGGAGGGAGGGAGAGCAAGCGAAGGAGCAAGGGAGAGCGAGAGAGAGAGAGAGAGAGAGAGAGGGAGGGAGAGCGAGGGAGGGAGAGCGAGGGAGACAGAGTGAGGGAGAAAGAAGGAGAGAGAGGGAGACCTCAGAGAGAGGGAGACCTCAGGGAGACCTCAGAGTGAGGGGGAGGGAACGAGAGAGAGAGAGACCTCAGAGTGAGGGAGACAGAGGGAAGGAGAGAGAGGGAGGGAGACAGAGGGAGGGAGACAGAGGGAGGGAGAGAGAGGGAGGGAGAGAGAGGGAGGGAGACAGAGGGAGGGAGCCCTCAGAATGAGGGAGAGGGAAGGAGAGAGAGGGAGAGCTCAGAGAGAGGGGGAGGGAAGGAGGGAGAGGGAGAACTCAGAGCGAGGGGGAGGGAAGGAGAGAGAGGGAGACCTCAGAGTGAGGGAGACCTCAGAGTGAGGGAAGGAGAGAGAGGGAGGCAGAGGGAGTGAGGGAGAGGGAAGGAGAGAGAGGGAGACAGAGGGAATGAGGGAGAGGGAAGGAAAGAGAGGGAGACAGAGGGAAGGAGGGAGAGGGAAGGAGAGAGAGGGAAATAAAGTGAGGGAGAGGGAAATAGAGTGAGGGAGAGTGAAACAGAGCGAGAGGGAGACATAGAGAGAGTGAGTCAGTCAGGGTGAGTGAGACAGAGGAAGAGAGGGAGTGAGACAGTCAGAGTGAATGAGACAGGGAGAGATGGAGAGAGTCAGAGTGAGAGAGTCAGAGTGAGTGAGACAGAGGGAGAGAGGGAGAGGGAGAGGAAGGGAGAGAGAGGGAGGGAGAGGGAGAAAGGGAGGGAGGGAGACAGAGGGAGGGAGACAGGGGAGGGATACCTGAGAATGAGGGAGAGGAAAGGAGAGAGAGGGAGACCTCAGAGAGAGGGAGAGCTCAGAGAGAGGGGGAGGGAAGGAGGACGAGGGAGACCTCAGAGTGAGGGAGACCTCAGAGTGAGGGAGCCCTCAAAGTGAGGGAGAGGGAAGGAGAGAGAGGGAGGCAGAGGGAATGAGGGAGAGGGAAGGAGAGAGAGGGAGACAGGGAAGGAGGGAGAGGGAAGGAGAGAGAGGGAAATAGAGTGAGGGAGAAGGAAACAGAGAGAGAGGGAGACAGAGGGAATGAGGGAGAGGTGAGGAAAATAATTTTTCGATCAACAATAATTTTTAACAGGACTCCATTGGTTTTTGCATTGCCATCTCGTGGCAAACACTTTTACAGAACCCACCTGGTCGTTTTTCCTGATGTGCGAGGAAAATTCTATCAGCACGACAAAAATCCATTTTTGCAGGCCTGCATTTCTGCCCAGGAACTGTCACCCGCCCAACCCCCTGTTCTCTTCAGTTCATCAGAAAGCCACATGGCCCTCACCCCGAGTGAATGATTCATTTTTCCTCTCCTGCTCCCAGCCTGATGAAACATCCTTGACACAGTGATCAGGTTATCTAGACAATGGTCTGACTGCTGGACTCTAATCAGGGTAAATAAACAAATGACTTGAAAGACCAGGCTTTGATCAGGCAATTGAACAATGACATGAAAGAAAGAGCCCTGATCAAAGCAGAGTGGACAATGCTCTGTGTACCAAACCCTTGACCAGGTCACCAACTACAAGCATAGAGTGGACAATGCTCTGTGTACCAAGCCCTTGACCAGGTCACCAACTACAAGCATCGCCTTGATCAAGCTATCAACTACAAACACTGCCCTGATTGGACAATGGACTGACAACCAAAAGAATGATATGAGAAATGTATAAAAGGCTTGTAAGCTACAGAGTAAAGTAGCAGCCTCCTGGGTTTTGTCTTTGACTAGCTTGGGACTCTGTTCCATAGCCCGGGCTATTGAAATAAATCTGGGTTCCTCCTGCAGATGGAGGCTCCTGTGTCTCCTTTTACTACGTATGAAGGGTATGGAAGATTTGGGCGGTTCCCCCGCCGCCGAGACCCTGTTAATCCAGTTCTTCAAATGGCGGCCCGAATAGGGACTCCACGAGTACGGAGGTCAGGCCCGGTGGACGTGAGGAGGTGCACGGAGAGACTCCGACGGAGGCGCCCTACCCAAGGATTCTTGTTATATTCCGGTAGACCGAACGACTCACCTGTTGTTCCTCCCCACCCAGTCTGGGCCACTTGACCGCCTTCTCGCTGGAGTCCCCTAGCAAATAATTTCTGGAGCAGGACACAGCCCTACGTCTGCAGAAGAGAACTACCCCTGTAAAGTAAGGGTGGACTGATCATCCACCAAGTCTGTATGATTCTGTTATTGACTTTCGCAAAAGCCAATTTATTTTTGACTTTTGCCAAAGCCAAGCAAGCGAGGTGAATTTTAAAACCCGCTGGTGTCTGTTCTGTATGAAATCTGTATGACTTATTGTCCTTTGCAAAAGACAAGCAAGCGAGGTGAGTTTTAGGAACCCGCTGGTGTCTGTTATCTGTTTAAAAGCATGCCGGTCAGTAGTAAATTCAAGAGGTTATGTTGTTGTATGTGGACGCAGGACTCCCAGCTGGATGAGGCCTGCTTGCTTCCTCCAGAAGGATCTCCTGGCCACACCATGTATAGTAAATATGGCCCTTCTGCCATAATGTTTTCCTCGTTTTGGGTGAAATACACCACGAAAAGTAACGCGGAGTTACAGTGGCCACTTTATGGCTCCTTTGACTCCCAAGTCCTCGCCAACTTAGAGGAACAATTAATTAAAAGAAAAATGTGCCCACCCATGTTTAAATCCGTCTGATTTTGGAGGAAAGAGATAAAACAGAGAGCTAGAAAACAGAAGGCGCAAGAAAGAAAACAAGAACGTATGTCAATGGCCGACCACGCCAGAGAAAATGTACAAAATCGAATAACAAAATCGGTAGAAATAGCTGATAGGGAGCATGGAGCCCGAGTACAAAAATGTTATCCAGCCCGTGAAGAAAAAGGAAAGGTCCATATAGAGGGAGGAGAAGAAAGTGATTCCTTGCTTGATACCATGCTAGAAAGTCCTCCTGCATATTCCCTAATGCACCCTGCCCTGACACCTCACACCCCGCATGCCCCCCTACCACCACCCGCTCTTGCCCCCACTGCCCCTCCTACTGTTCCCCCTGTCACACCAGCCCTCCCGACCTTTCCCATGACACCAACCATGCCTGTTAACCCTGTCCTCACTGTGGGAGTGACAACAAGTCTCCATCCGCCCAACCCCTGCGGCCTTACCCCTACCCGCCCTTTTCCTACTTCCCCGTGGTCTACAGTTAAGCAGGATTTATATAAATTGTTGAATCCCCCCCCCCCCCCCCGACTGGCCTCCCTTCGCTCTGCAGTCAGCTTTTTCGTCCCTTTGAGAAAATGACCTACAGAGGCAAGTGGCAATAATACTAGGTCACGGCGGGGACTATGTAGAGACTGGCCATCCAGACTACTACAGTATACCAAAAAGCAAAAGATGAAGTACTTATGCAAAATAACATTGGGCTGGGATGCGGCCTGAGGAATTACTGGTGGCTGAGATTAATTCAAGCATTCCACCCATCACTTTGTATATGCTTTAGTGCATCCAGACTACTAGGCACACTAAAACTGGTATTTTGTTGTTTGCTGATATGACAGTCAACACTTTATGGAGCCTGAACTGCTCACCCCAAATTTCTGCTAATTAAGCACTGGCCCTAAAATCTAATGTCGGATAAGTTATGTTTCCTTTTTATGATATTGCATCCCCTGAACGTGCTTGGAGAAACTGCAACCTGCCTCCAAAGCCCCCATTTTATTCTGCTGTTTATCTTGTGCACCCAGTATCCCTCCGAGGTGAGGCTCCAGCCACCCGTTGATGTAGTGTGATATTAAAATGTCCCAAACCTTTGCTTTTATTCTTAGTGCCCGACAGGTTTGTGCAACTGCAGAAAATCCTTCCTTTCTGTACAGTCCGGGTTGCCGGCATGTTGGGTCATCATCGTGAGACATCGAATGGCCCTACTCTTCCTCCCGTTCAGTTTTAGGCCGCCCTAGAGGTCACACAGAGGAGTTTGTCGGATTTAATAAATGTTGGCTGGACAGATTCCCTCTTTAACAAGAGGACCTTTAGTTTCAAACTTTAAAATAACCTTTGCGTGTAAGCTGTCGCCTGTCATAAAGCTGGGTAATGGTTAATACCGAGACGCCCAATAAACATGGCACAGAATCATTGTTGCTTCTGAGGACGATTGTTCTCCTGGGGCCGTGTCCTCAGAAACCAAGTAGCTCTCCCAGCCGCTCTGAAAGGAATCCTTGTAAATGCCAGTATGCGAGCAATCCACGCCATTGTATTTATGTATGTAATCATTTGTATACTGTGGGGTGGGAGGACCGCTTTAGGGCCCTATTAAGTGACATGTAGCCCTGGGCGAGGGAAAGAGTGATCAATAGATATTGAAACACTCAGTGTTTGTTAAAATACCCCTCACACACCAAAAGGCCCCTTGGTGTCATGCTTCATCATCGGGGTCTTCGCACCCCTCTATCGGGATGCGGCGTGCTGCGACCTACGGCTACGCGGGAGCACTTATAGTATTGACTATGTGTGATGTACAGTGTGTGGGGTGTGTTTTAAAGTGAGTAGGGGGTGCAGTGAAAGGTTAAAAAGTACCTGGCAATAGAGTGTGAAAGAAAAACAATTTTATTCTGAACTCTGGCTGGTACTGTTAAAAAAGTGCAGGGCGAGGTCAAGTCTGTTGAATTAATGAACAGGACCTCTGGTGTGCTTTGTTGTCGACATGTTTCGGAGACAGGCTCCTTCTTCAGGACGGGGGCACAAACTCCCCTCCCTACTCACGTCTTCTTCTACAAAAAAGTGTGTATTTACAGAAAAGTGAATTTTTATAGAAATAGGCTAAGTGTGCCTACAGCGGTCTGCTACAAGCTCAATGACCTGTAGAAAGACAAAAATGGACACCTAATGGTTACCCATGTAGCGGGTAGTTCATGCAGGTGCAGTCACCTGGAACCTCACCATTTGCTTATTAATAAGCCTGTTTAAAAGAAGGGGGACTCACAACACATACAACATAAAACACTTAAAATACTAGGATTTACTGTAAGTTGTATTCATACTTGTGAAGCTTGTTTGTAGGCTTCATGAGCAAAAAGGAACGTCGGGGCGTTGCTCCAATGGCTATCTGTAGGGAAGAATGCAGCAGCTATCATGATTCATTCCATCTCACTTACTTATTCAGGAGAGTACAGATGGTCGTTGTATGCTAGTTCTTCAGTATCATACTCACAAGGTCAGGACTCTCTGATCGCCGCCTCACCCCTCACGCTGCTCCGCTGGTGTGGAGTGAGGCTATGATCGTGGTTATTTATACCCTGTTTAGCTAATTGGGCGGAAGAGATTGTATATCCATGTATGGGTATTCCGCTTGTCAACCATACAGGGCATTCGTATGTAATAGACGCGCTGGCATGGGATCAGCGTCTGCATTCGCGTAAGGTCATTTCTGAGCATGCGCACTGTTTTTCCTTTGTTTTTGTGCGCACGTGTGTTAGGAAAACGATGCGTCCGTTCTTCGCGCATGCGCATCTTACACACGCGCGTCTCATTGAATGTCAACATCGCGCGTCTTATTGAATGTCTACAGCGCGCGTTTGTTGCTCCAGTGTCTGATCCATTGGCAGATCGAAAAAAGTAAATACACTACAGTAGGCCATTTCAGTTGGAAAAATGCCTGGTATATCTACACTCATAAATATCGGCTTTGCTCGATTTGTGTTTACAATGGATAGGTTGTTGACCGGATTAGGTCGATCATGAAGAATTAGCATTGACCGGGGTAACTGTCTAGACATAGTAAAGCAAAGGACCGCTTGCATATGACTATGTATATTGTGCTGATAGCTGACTCCAGGGTACGTCATCATTGAGCCCAATTAGATGGGTCCCCAATCGGAACACCCAACGTTGTTCCTTTTGGAAAAGGCCCACATCCGAGGGTAATTGTTCAATGACTGTCCATTTTAAATCATTGACGCAGTGTTGGGCAGTCAGGAAATGCGTTGCCATTTTTGTTGTGCTTTTCTTACATCGCACGTTGCTTTTATGTTCATTTATTCGCGTTTTTATGGCTCTTGCCTCACTCCACACCAGCGGAGCAGCGTGAGGGGTGAGGCGGCGATCAGAGAGTCCTGACCTTGTGAGTATGATACTGAAGAACTAGCATACAACGACCATCTGTACTCTCCTGAATAAGTAAGTGAGATGGAATGAATCATGATAGCTGCTGCATTCTTCCCTACAGATAGCCATTGGAGCAACGCCCCGACGTTCCTTTTTGCTCATGAAGCCTACAAACCAGCTTCACAAGTATGAATACAACTTACAGTAAATCCTAGTATTTTAAGTGTTTTATGTTGTATGTGTTGTGAGTCCCCCTTCTTTTAAACAGGCTTATTAATAAGCAAATGGTGAGGTTCCAGGTGACTGCACCTGCATGAACTACCCGCTACATGGGTAACCATTAGGTGTCCATTTTTGTCTTTCTACAGGTCATTGAGCTTGTAGCAGACCGCTGTAGGCACACTTAGCCTATTTCTATAAAAATTCACTTTTCTGTAAATACACAATTTTTGTAGAAGAAGACGTGAGTAGGGAGGGGAGTTTGTGCCCCCGTCCTGAAGAAGGAGCCTGTCTCCGAAACATGTCGACAACAAAGCACACCAGAGGTCCTGTTCATTAATTCAACAGACTTGACCTCGCCCTGCACTTTTTTTAACAGTACCAGCCAGAGTTCAGAATAAAATTGTTTTTCTTTCACACTCTAGTGCCAGGTACTTTTTAACCTTTCACTGCACCCCCTACTCACTTTAAAACACACCCCACACACTGTACATCACACATAGTCAATACTATAAGTGCTCCCGCGTAGCCGTAGGTCGCAGCACGCCGCATCCCGATAGAGGGGTGCGAAGACCCCGATGATGAAGCATGACACCAAGGGGCCTTTTGGTGTGTGAGGGGTATTTTAACAAACACTGAGTGTTTCAATATCTATTGATCACTCTTTCCCTCTCCCTTTCAATGTTGGATTTCCTTTGTTTATTTAAGTACCAAAGTGGAGCGTGAATCCAACGATCAGCTCTACCTCCCTCCTGTGTTTTTGATATGTAGCCCTGGGCTGCATTGAACCCAAGACTTTCTGCTGCTTCGAATGCAAATTGCAAAAAACACAGTTGATGGACAGAATGTAGAACAATGTCATACATTCACCCCAGTACAAGGATCTGGGCCTAAATCCATCGTTTTTTTGCACTCCACACTACCCTGGGTTAGACACTGGCTATATGCAAATCAGCTCTGACCCTGTGCCTCATGGGAACAGTCCAGTCCGAACTACCAAGCCATGTCTTTCCCAGACCGGAATCAAGCATCCAAGGACCGGTTTCTGGCTATCAGCCTTCATTCAGCCTGGATAGCTTGACTCCAGTGGTGTGGAGAGCCTGGGACTCACGTCTGAGCATCCCCAGCCCACTCGGGGTGAAAATTGCAAAAAACACAGTTGATGGACAGAATGTAGAACAATGTCATACATTCACCCCAGTACAAGGATCTGGGCCTAAATCCATCGTTTTTTTGCACTCCACACCACCCTGGGTTAGACACTGGATATATGCAAATCAGCTCTGACCCTGTGCCTCATGGGAACAGTCCAGTCCGAACTACCAAGCCATGTCTTTCCCAGACCGGAATCAAGCATCCAAGGACCGGTCTCTGGCTATCAGCCTTCATTCAGCCTGGATAGCTTGACTCCAGTGGTGTGGAGAGCCTGGGACTCACGTCTGAGCATCCCCAGCCCACTCGGGGTGAAAATTGCAAAAAACACAGTTGATGGACAGAATGTAGAACAATGTCATACATTCACCCCAGTACAAGGATCTGGGTCTAAATCCATCGTTTTTTTGCACTCCACACCACCCTGGGTTAGACAATGGCTATATGCAAATCAGCTCTGACCCTGTGCCTCATGGGAACAGTCCAGTCCGAACTACCAAGCCATGTCTTTCCCAGACCGGAATCAAGCATCCAAGGACCGGTTTCTGGCTATCAGCCTTCATTCAGCCTGGATAGCTTGACTCCATTGGTGTGGAGAGCCTGGGACTCACGTCTGAGCATCCCCAGCCCACTCGGGGTGAAAATTGCAAAAAACACAGTTGATGGACATAATGTAGAACAATGTCATACATTCACCCCAGTACAAGGATCTGGGCCTAAATCCATCGTTTTTTTGCACTCCACACCACCCTGGGTTAGACACTGGCTATATGCAAATCAGCTCTGACCCTGTGCCTCATGGGAACAGTCCAGTCCGAACTACCAAGCCATGTCTTTCCCAGACCGTAATCAAGCATCCAAGGACCGGTTTCTGGCTATCAGCCTTCATTCAGCCTGGATAGCTTGACTCCAGTGGTGTGGAGAGCCTGGGACTCGCGTCTGAGCATCCCCAGCCCACTCGGGGTGAAAATTGCAAAAAACACAGTTGATGGACAGAATGTAGAACAATGTCATACATTCACCCCAGTACAAGGATCTGGGCCTAAATCCATCGTTTGTTTGCACTCCACACCACCCTGGGTTAGACACTGGTTATATGCAAATCAGCTCTGACCCTGTGCCTCATGGGAACAGTCCAGTCCGAACTACCAAGCCATGTCTTTCCCAGACCGGAATCAAGCATCCAAGGACCAGTTTCTGGCTATCAGCCTTCATTCAGCCTGGATAGCTTGACTCCAGTGGTGTGGAGAGCCTGGGACTCGCGTCTGAGCATCCCCAGCCCACTCAGGGTGAAAATTGCAAAAAACACAGTTGATGGACAGAATGTAGAACAATGTCATACATTCACCCCAGTACAAGGATCTGGGCCTAAATCCATCGTTTTTTTGCACTCCACACCACCCTGGGTTAGACACTGGCTATATGCAAATCAGCTCTGACCCTGTGCCTCATGGGAACAGTCCAGTCCGAACTACCAAGCCATGTCTTTCCCAGACCGGAATCAAGCATCCAAGGACCGGTTTCTGGCTATCAGCCTTCATTCAGCCTGGATAGCTTGACTCCAGTGGTGTGGAGAGCCTGGGACTCACGTCTGAGCATCCCCAGCCCACTCTGGGTGAAAATTGCAAAAAACACAGTTGATGGACAGAATGTAGAACAATGTCATACATTCACCCCAGTACAAGGATCTGGGCCTAAATCCATCGTTTTTTTGCACTCCACACCACCCTGGGTTAGACACTGGCTATATGCAAATCAGCTCTGACCCTGTGCCTCATGGGAACAGTCCAGTCCGAACTACCAAGCCATGTCTTTCCCAGACCGGAATCAAGCATCCAAGGACCGGTTTCTGGCTATCAGCCTTCATTCAGCCTGGATAGCTTGACTCCAGTGGTGTGGAGAGCCTGGGACTCACGTCTGAGCATCCCCAGCCCACTCGGGGTGAAAATTGCAAAAAACACAGTTGATGGGCGGAATGTAGAACAATGTCATACATTCACCCCAGTACAAGGATCTGGGCCTAAATCCATTGTTTTTTTGCACTCCACACCACCCTGGGTTAGACACTGGCTATATGCAAATCAGCTCTGACCCTGTGCCTCATGGGAACAGTCCAGTCCGAACTACCAAGCCATGTCTTTCCCAGACCGGAATCAAGCATCCAAGGACCGGTTTCTGGCTATCAGCCTTCATTCAGCCTGGATAGCTTGACTCCAGTGGTGTGGAGAGCCTGGGACTCACGTCTGAGCATTCCCAGCCCACTCAGGGTGAAAATTGCAAAAAACACAGTTGATGGACAGAATGTAGAACAATGTCATACATTCACCCCAGTACAAGGATCTGGGCCTAAATCCATCGTTGTTTTGCACTCCACACCACCGTGGGTTAGACACTGGCTATATGCAAATCAGCTCTGACCCTGTGCCTCATGGGAACAGTCCAGTCCGAACTACCAAGCCATGTCTTTCCCAGACTGGAATCAAGCATCCAAGGACCGGTTTCTGGCTGTCAGCCTTCATTCAGCCTGGATAGCTTGACTCCAGTGGTGTGGAGAACCTGGGACTCACGTCTGAGCATCCCCAGCCCACTCGGGGTGAAAATTGCAAAAAACACAGTTGATGGACAGAATGTAGAACAATGTCATACATTCACCCCAGTACAAGGATCTGGGCCTAAATCCATCGTTTTTTTGCACTCCACACCGCCCTGGGTTAGACACTGGCTATATGCAAATCAGCTCTGACCCTGTGCCTCATGGGAACACTCCAGGCCGAACTACCAAGCCATGTCTTTCCCAGACCGGAATCAAGCATCCAAGGACCGGTTTCTGGCTATCAGCCTTCATTCAGCCTGGATAGCTTGACTCCAGTGGTGTGGAGAGCCTGGGACTCACGTCTGAGCATCCCCAGCCCACTCGGGGTGAAAATTGCAAAAAACACAGTTGATGGACAGAATGTAGAACAATGTCATACATTCACCCCAATACAAGGATCTGGGCCTAAATCCATCGTTTTTTTGCACTCCACACCACCCTGGGTTAGACACTGGATATATGCAAATCAGCTCTGACCCTGTGCCTCATGGGAACAGTCCAGTCCGAACTACCAAGCCATGTCTTTCCCAGACCGGAATCAAGCATCCCAGGACCGGTTTCTGGCTATCAGCCTTCATTCAGCCTGGATAGCTTGACTCCAGTGGTGTGGAGAGCCTGGGACTCACGTCTGAGCATCCCCAGCCCACTCGGGGTGAAAATTGCAAAAAACACAGTTGATGGACAGAATGTAGAACAATGTCATACATTCACCCCAGTACAAGGATCTGGGCCTAAATCCATCGTTTTTTTGCACTCCACACCACCCTGGGTTAGACACTGGCTATATGCAAATCAGCTCTGACCCTGTGCCTCATGGGAACAGTCCAGTCCGAACTACCAAGCCATGTCTTTCCCAGACCGGAATCAAGCATCCAAGGACCGGTTTCTGGCTATCAGCCTTCATTCAGCCTGGATAGCTTGACTCCAGTGGTGTGGAGAGCCTGGGACTCACGTCTGAGCATCCCCAGCCCACTCGGGGTGAAAATTGCAAAAAACACAGTTGATGGACAGAATGTAGAACAATGTCATACATTCACCCCAGTACAAGGATCTGGGCCTAAATCCATCGTTTTTTTGCACTCCACACCACCCTGGGTTAGACACTGGCTATATGCAAATCAGCTCTGACCCTGTGCCTCATGGGAACAGTCCAGTCCGAACTACCAAGCCATGTCTTTCCCAGACCGGAATCAAGCATCCAAGGACCGGTTTCTGGCTATCAGCCTTCATTCAGCCTGGATAGCTTGACTCCAGTGGTGTGGAGAGCCTGGGACTCGCGTCTGAGCATCCCCAGCCCACTCGGGGTGAAAATTGCAAAAAACACAGTTGATGGACAGAATGTAGAACAATGTCATACATTCACCCCAGTACAAGGATCTGGGCCTAAATCCATCGTTTTTATGCACTCCACACCACCCTGGGTTAGACACTGGCTATATGCAAATCAGCTCTGACCCTGTGCCTCATGGGAACAGTCCAGTCCGAACTACCAAGCCATGTCTTTCCCAGACCGGAATCAAGCATCCAAGGACCGGTTTCTGGCTATCAGCCTTCATTCAGCCTGGATAGCTTGACTCCAGTGGTGTGGAGAGCCTGGGACTCACGTCTGAGCATCCCCAGCCCACTCGGGGTGAAAATTGCAAAAAACACAGTTGATGGACAGAATGTAGAACAATGTCATACATTCACCCCAGTACAAGGATCTGGGCCTAAATCCATAGTTTTTTTGCACTCCACACCACCCTGGGTTAGACACTGGCTATATGCAAATCAGCTCTGACCCTGTGCCTCATGGAAACAGTCCAGTCCGAACTACCAAGCCATGTCTTTCCCAGACCGGAATCAAGCATCCAAGGACCGGTTTCTGGCTATCAGCCTTCATTCAGCCTGGATAGCTTGACTCCAGTGGTGTGGAGAGCCTGGGACTCACGTCTGAGCATCCCCAGCCCACTCGGGGTGAAAATTGCAAAAAACACAGTTGATGGACGGAATGTAGAACAATGTCATACATTCACCCCAGTACAAGGATCTGGGCCTAAATCCATAGTTTTTTTGCACTCCACACCACCCTGGGTTAGACACTGGCTATATGCAAATCAGCTCTGACCCTGTGCCTCATGGGAACAGTCCAGTCTGAACTACCAAGCCATGTCTTTCCCAGACCGGAATCAAGCATCCAAGGACCGGTTTCTGGCTATCAGCCTTCATTCAGCCTGGATAGCTTGACTCCAGTGGTGTGGAGAGCCTGGGACTCACGTCTGAGCATCCCCAGCCCACTCGGGGTGAAAATTGCAAAAAACACAGTTGATGGACAGAATGTAGAACAATGTCATACATTCACCCCAGTACAAGGATCTGGGCCTAAATCCAACGTTTTTTTGCACTCCACACCACCCTGGGTTAGACACTGGCTATATGCAAATCAGCTCTGACCCTGTGCCTCATGGGAACAGTCCAGTCCGAACTACCAAGCCATGTCTTTCCCAGACCGGAATCAAGCATCCAAGGACCGGTTTCTGGCTATCAGCCTTCATTCAGCCTGGATAGCTTGACTCCAGTGGTGTGGAGAGCCTGGGACTCACGTCTGAGCATCCCCAGCCCACTCGGGGTGAAAATTGCAAAAAACACAGTTGATGGACAGAATGTAGAACAATGTCATACATTCACCCCAGTACAAGGATCTGGGCCTAAATCCATCGTTTTTTTGCACTCCACACCACCCTGGGTTAGACACTGGCTATATGCAAATCAGCTCTGACCCTGTGCCTCATGGGAACAGTCCAGTCCGAACTACCAAGCCATGTCTTTCCCAGACCGGAATCAAGCATCCAAGGACCGGTTTCTGGCTATCAGCCTTCATTCAGCCTGGATAGCTTGACTCCAGTGGTGTGGAGAGCCTGGGACTCACGTCTGAGCATCCCCAGCCCACTCTGGGTGAAAATTGCAAAAAACACAGTTGATGGACAGAATGTAGAACAATGTCATACATTCACCCCAGTACAAGGATCTGGGCCTAAATCCATCGTTTTTTTGCACTCCACACCACCCTGGGTTAGACACTGGCTATATGCAAATCAGCTCTGACCCTGTGCCTCATGGGAACAGTCCAGTCCGAACTACCAAGCCATGTCTTTCCCAGACCGGAATCAAGCATCCAAGGACCGGTTTCTGGCTATCAGCCTTCATTCAGCCTGGATAGCTTGACTCCAGTGGTGTGGAGAGCCTGGGACTCACGTCTGAGCATCCCCAGCCCACTCGGGTTGAAAATTGCAAAAAACACAGTTGATGGGCGGAATGTAGAACAATGTCATACATTCACCCCAGTACAAGGATCTGGGCCTAAATCCATTGTTTTTTTGCACTCCACACCACCCTGGGTTAGACACTGGCTATATGCAAATCAGCTCTGACCCTGTGCCTCATGGGAACAGTCCAGTCCGAACTACCAAGCCATGTCTTTCCCAGACCGGAATCAAGCATCCAAGGACCGGTTTCTGGCTATCAGCCTTCATTCAGCCTGGATAGCTTGACTCCAGTGGTGTGGAGAGCCTGGGACTCACGTCTGAGCATTCCCAGCCCACTCAGGGTGAAAATTGCAAAAAACACAGTTGATGGACAGAATGTAGAACAATGTCATACATTCACCCCAGTACAAGGATCTGGGCCTAAATCCATCGTTGTTTTGCACTCCACACCACCGTGGGTTAGACACTGGCTATATGCAAATCAGCTCTGACCCTGTGCCTCATGGGAACAGTCCAGTCCGAACTACCAAGCCATGTCTTTCCCAGACTGGAATCAAGCATCCAAGGACCGGTTTCTGGCTGTCAGCCTTCATTCAGCCTGGATAGCTTGACTCCAGTGGTGTGGAGAACCTGGGACTCACGTCTGAGCATCCCCAGCCCACTCGGGGTGAAAATTGCAAAAAACACAGTTGATGGACAGAATGTAGAACAATGTCATACATTCACCCCAGTACAAGGATCTGGGCCTAAATCCATCGTTTTTTTGCACTCCACACCGCCCTGGGTTAGACACTGGCTATATGCAAATCAGCTCTGACCCTGTGCCTCATGGGAACACTCCAGGCCGAACTACCAAGCCATGTCTTTCCCAGACCGGAATCAAGCATCCAAGGACCGGTTTCTGGCTATCAGCCTTCATTCAGCCTGGATAGCTTGACTCCAGTGGTGTGGAGAGCCTGGGACTCACGTCTGAGCATCCCCAGCCCACTCGGGGTGAAAATTGCAAAAAACACAGTTGATGGACAGAATGTAGAACAATGTCATACATTCACCCCAATACAAGGATCTGGGCCTAAATCCATCGTTTTTTTGCACTCCACACCACCTTGGGTTAGACACTGGATATATGCAAATCAGCTCTGACCCTGTGCCTCATGGGAACAGTCCAGTCCGAACTACCAAGCCATGTCTTTCCCAGACCGGAATCAAGCATCCCAGGACCGGTTTCTGGCTATCAGCCTTCATTCAGCCTGGATAGCTTGACTCCAGTGGTGTGGAGAGCCTGGGACTCACGTCTGAGCATCCCCAGCCCACTCGGGGTGAAAATTGCAAAAAACACAGTTGATGGACAGAATGTAGAACAATGTCATACATTCACCCCAGTACAAGGATCTGGGCCTAAATCCATCGTTTTTTTGCACTCCACACCACCCTGGGTTAGACACTGGCTATATGCAAATCAGCTCTGACCCTGTGCCTCATGGGAACAGTCCAGTCCGAACTACCAAGCCATGTCTTTCCCAGACCGGAATCAAGCATCCAAGGACCGGTTTCTGGCTATCAGCCTTCATTCAGCCTGGATAGCTTGACTCCAGTGGTGTGGAGAGCCTGGGACTCACGTCTGAGCATCCCCAGCCCACTCGGGGTGAAAATTGCAAAAAACACAGTTGATGGACAGAATGTAGAACAATGTCATACATTCACCCCAGTACAAGGATCTGGGCCTAAATCCATCGTTTTTTTGCACTCCACACCACCCTGGGTTAGACACTGGCTATATGCAAATCAGCTCTGACCCTGTGCCTCATGGGAACAGTCCAGTCCGAACTACCAAGCCATGTCTTTCCCAGACCGGAATCAAGCATCCAAGGACCGGTTTCTGGCTATCAGCCTTCATTCAGCCTGGATAGCTTGACTCCAGTGGTGTGGAGAGCCTGGGACTCACGTCTGAGCATCCCCAGCCCACTCGGGGTGAAAATTGCAAAAAACACAGTTGATGGACAGAATGTAGAACAATGTCATACATTCACCCCAGTACAAAGATCTGTGCCTAAATCCATCGTTTTTTTGCACTCCACTCCACCCTGGGTTAGACACTGGCTATATGCAAATCAGCTCTGACCCTGTGCCTCATGGGAACAGTCCAGTCCGAACTACCAAGCCATGTCTTTCCCAGACCGGAATCAAGCATCCAAGGACCGGTTTCTGGCTATCAGCCTTCATTCAGCCTGGATAGCTTGACTCCAGTGGTGTGGAGAGCCTGGGACTCACGTCTGAGCATCCCCAGCCCACTCGGGGTGAAAATTGGAAAAAACACAGTTGATGGACAGAATGTAGAACAATGTCATACATTCACCCCAGTACAAGGATCTGGGCCTAAATCCATCGTTTTTTTGCACTCCAGACCACCCTGGGTTAGACACTGGTTATATGCAAATCAGCTCTGACCCTGTGCCTCATAAGAACAGTCCAGTCCGAACTACCAAGCCATGTCTTTCCCAGACCGGAATCAAGCATCCAAGGACAGGTTTCTGGCTATCAGCCTTCATTCAGCCTGGATAACTTGACTCCAGTGGTGTGGAGAGCCTGGGACTCGCGTCTGAGCATCCCCAGCCCACTCGGGGTGAAAATTGCAAAAAACACAGTTGATGGACAGAATGTAGAACAATGTCATACATTCACCCCAGTACAAGGATCTGGGCCTAAATCCATCGTTTTTATGCACTCCACACCACCCTGGGTTAGACACTGGCTATATGCAAATCAGCTCTGACCCTGTGCCTCATGGGAACAGTCCAGTCCGAACTACCAAGCCATGTCTTTCCCAGACCGGAATCAAGCATCCAAGGACCGGTTTCTGGCTATCAGCCTTCATTCAGCCTGGATAGCTTGACTCCAGTGGTGTGGAGAGCCTGGGACTCACGTCTGAGCATCCCCAGCCCACTCGGGGTGAAAATTGCAAAAAACACAGTTGATGGACAGAATGTAGAACAATGTCATACATTCACCCCAGTACAAGGATCTGGGCCTAAATCCATCGTTTTTTTGCACTCCACACCACCCTGGGTTAGACACTGGCTATATGCAAATCAGCTCTGACCCTGTGCCTCATGGAAACAGTCCAGTCCGAACTACCAAGCCATGTCTTTCCCAGACCGGAATCAAGCATCCAAGGACCGGTTTCTGGCTATCAGCCTTCATTCAGCCTGGATAGCTTGACTCCAGTGGTGTGGAGAGCCTGGGACTCACGTCTGAGCATCCCCAGCCCACTCGGGGTGAAAATTGCAAAAAACACAGTTGATGGACGGAATGTAGAACAATGTCATACATTCACCCCAGTACAAGGATCTGGGCCTAAATCCATAGTTTTTTTGCACTCCACACCACCCTGGGTTAGACACTGGCTATATGCAAATCAGCTCTGACCCTGTGCCTCATGGGAACAGTCCAGTCTGAACTACCAAGCCATGTCTTTCCCAGACCGGAATCAAGCATCCAAGGACCGGTTTCTGGCTATCAGCCTTCATTCAGCCTGGATAGCTTGACTCCAGTGGTGTGGAGAGCCTGGGACTCACGTCTGAGCATCCCCAGCCCACTCGGGGTGAAAATTGCAAAAAACACAGTTGATGGACAGAATGTAGAACAATGTCATACATTCACCCCAGTACAAGGATCTGGGCCTAAATCCAACGTTTTTTTGCACTCCACACCACCCTGGGTTAGACACTGGCTATATGCAAATCAGCTCTGACCCTGTGCCTCATGGGAACAGTCCAGTCCGAACTACCAAGCCATGTCTTTCCCAGACCGGAATCAAGCATCCAAGGACCGGTTTCTGGCTATCAGCCTTCATTCAGCCTGGATAGCTTGACTCCAGTGGTGTGGAGAGCCTGGGACTCACGTCTGAGCATCCCCAGCCCACTCGGGGTGAAAATTGCAAAAAACACAGTTGATGGACAGAATGTAGAACAATGTCATACATTCACCCCAGTACAAGGATCTGGGCCTAAATCCATCGTTTTTTTGCACTCCACACCACCCTGGGTTAGACACTGGCTATATGCAAATCAGCTCTGACCCTGTGCCTCATGGGAACAGTCCAGTCCGAACTACCAAGCCATGTCTTTCCCAGACCGGAATCAAGCATCCAAGGACCGGTTTCTGGCTATCAGCCTTCATTCAGCCTGGATAGCTTGACTCCAGTGGTGTGGAGAGCCTGGGACTCACGTCTGAGCATCCCCAGCCCACTCGGGGTGAAAATTGCAAAAAACACAGTTGATGGACAGAATGTAGAACAATGTCATACATTCACCCCAGTACAAGGATCTGGGCCTAAATCCATTGTTTTTTTGCACTCCACACCACCCTGGGTTAGACACTGGCTATATGCAAATCAGCTCTGACCCTGTGCCTCATGGGAACAGTCCAGTCCGAACTACCAAGCCATGTCTTTCCCAGACCGGAATCAAGCATCCAAGGACCGGTTTCTGGAGAAAAAAAACCGATGGATTTAGGCCCAGATCCTTGTACTGGGGTGAATGTATGACTTTGTTCTACATTCAGTCCATCAACTGTGTTTTTTGCAAGCTTCGAATGCAAATGACTAGCACCCTAGCTGGGGGGGTTCACACCATTTTCTGTCTTTAAAAAAAAAAAAAAAAGCAGAGTAGCGATTGCATAAACTCGATATTAGTTGTTTAGCCTTTATCTGGAGAATGTGTGGCTTTAATCATCCGGAAGTGTTGGTATAGTCTGAGTCTGTTGTCCTGAGGCGAATCCCAGTGAGCTGGTTCAAACTCTCATCCTTATTAGGATGATAGAATTGATAGGTGCATTTTGGTTGAGGAACATGTACACCTCTAGGTGCGCGTGTGACTCTTGCAGAATGGAATGCACTGCATTGCTTCTTAGACTCCTAACGAGTCCCTCTCACTACACACGAGGAGTTATGACACAGGTTGGAAGCCCACCAGTCTAAAGCTTGCCCAGCGGGCATCTAACGCACCAACATGGACTTGCCTCCTCCTGGAATACCAAACTCTCACAGGCTCTTTTTCCGCCTTCCTCTACGGAGGTCACTTCTAGTCTGTTCGCAATGAGAGGCTGTTCAAGAGGTCGCAACCTTCAAACAGTGCGCGCGGAAATGAGGTCAGCGTGACTTTTTGTTCAGGGTGAAGTGAAGTCAAATGCCTCTGCTGGGTGGCATGGAGGGAGGGGGACTGCTTTCTTTTGAGCAGACCAGTACTGTAGTTCACTTGTGTACATGAATGGGACGACTAAATAAATGCCGGGTTCTGTCTGTCCATCCTTTGCGTTCTGTAGAACAGCGAAACTGAGTCCGGTTTGCTGTTGCCCACTTCCGGCACTTAAAACGTAAGTGTGAGGGACATCTCGAGCTCCTCAACCGCAACACTGGGCAAGAGGCGTCCTTTCATGTGTCCCCATCACATTCTTTCACGACTCCCTAGGCTTCGCACCTAAAGTAAAGTTACCTTCAAGGTTCATGTTCTTTTTGCCATCCTGTGTCACTGTTGCCCTTGAAAGGGGTTTAGTTGACTTGGATGATACAAGGTTATCATACCTGCTAACCCCTACGCCCCCTCCCCGTGCAACACAAGGTCTGTACAGGCCTTTGTTACATCCCTGGCTAGGACATGGTCTTAAGCCATCCAATGTTGGCATGGGTACACCAAGGTAATCCCTTCCTGGCTGTAGACATTTATTGTGACTTTGAGGCTAATGTCTAGTGGCAATAGGATTGCCTCTGCTTGCCACAGCAGACACTGTTCTGTCTGCTTTATATTCCCATACTCATGAAACCTAGGTGTGTATGCGTTTTGGGTAGATTTGCGCTTGTTCCCCCGTCCCCCCATGGATACAAGTGGGTTTTGTTTTGCTTCCGTGAAGGGAGCTCAGTGAGGTGGGATACCTGCTGCCTTAAGCCCTCTAAAATGCCTGGGACAATGCCCTTGAATTTGGAATGAGGAGACACATTTCTAGCAAAATTGGTTGCACATGCTCAACCTAAATTGTAGTCTATTGACTCTGAAAGTACACAGAGCGACCTCGAATTGTACTAAAGACCTTCAAAGCCAGTCTTTAAAAGCACTTCATGAACATGATCTCCATATGCCTCATGAGCTTGTGTTCCATTCTTTCCTCCTAACCCCACCCCTGAACTTGCCCACCAATCTAACCACCTCCTTTCCGCTGAGCAGAGATAGTTCTGGTATGTTACGCATAATCGGCACATTTTTACAAATACAGCATTGTGAAACAATTGCCTTCAAACATCTGGACAATCTACACCTGTGTGTGCTGTGCCTCTTAGTACCCGAGTTGGCTGAACCTGTGGTGACTGTCACTTGCCCTGTGATCATCAGAGAAATGGTATCCGCTTACTCGTTCGAGTATGGACGGGTACACTGCACAACCATGTTGCCTTCTGCAGCCCTGGAAACTACGGATGATGTTGGGAAAGGCAATGCCCTGGCTGACCAGACGGCCAGACAAACAGCTCTTAGAAAAAGGGAAGGAATGTATGTAGGAGGTCCGCTAGGTGGGTGGCAGACGAGGGCATGGTTGAAAACACAGTACAGAGTATGATTGATATTCAGTCCCATACTACTATTATGTCTGTACAGCATTGGGTATAAAACCTGATTGTCTGTACAGTCTAACTAAGACCTTTTGTACTCTTTACAGAAACAGTCCCGACGTTTGTCGCATTCAGCGATGCCAGACTGCATTCTACATCTATTGAAGCGGAGAGTGACAACATACTAAAAGGAAAGGTGGAACCCTCCCTTAACACTGCTCAGCATCAAGAACAATTGTTTCCCGACCATACTGCCCCTGCTTCCGACAGATACAACTTACGCTCCAGAGGGAAGGCTTGCCCTTGACTTCGCCAAGTGACAATAGGCTGTAGGGCTGTGATCCTCCTAGGCTGAGAGTAGTGCTGTTTGTAAGACTGAGCTAAACCATAAGGGCCCTCGGCCCCTGCATCCAGTGAAACAACCACCAATCACAGAAAGCCACTAGGGGTCCTTGGCTTAGCACAATGGCCGCCTTCCCAAACACCCGTATCCAGAAACAAGATGCCAGTCTCCGACATAGTAGATGCTTCATGGTCACCGTGGTGATGCTGTTTGTCTCCCTCCTCCTAACTATCCTTGGTTGGTTCTTACTGATCTTCCATCCTGTTACATCACCGACTCCTACCCCGACTCCTGCAGAACCCATTGGGGTTCGAAGGTCCTCATCTTCCTTGCATTAGGAGTAGCTGTCATGGTCTCATGTGGTTTGTGTTTTCAGTGCCTGCCAGTACTCTGTACAATGTGTGTGCAGACCATCAAGCCTCTGCCATCAAACATTCACAACACCAATATGATGGTAATGATCCAGCAAGAAACAGATGGCCTTATGAACATTGACATTTCCTAAAGTATTTGCTACTCTATGGCAAAAGGAGGGTCTGAGGAAAATAATTTTTCGATCAACAATCATTTTTAACAGGACTCCATTGGTTTTTGCATTGCCATCTCATGGCAAACACTTTCACAGAACCCAACTGGGCGTTTTTCCTGATGTACGAGGAAAATTCTATCAGCACGACAAAAATCCATGTTTGCAGGCCTGCATTTCTGCCCAGGAACTGTCACCCGCCCAACCCCCTGTTCTCTTCAGTTCATCAGAAAGCCACATGGCCCTCACCCCGAGTGAATGATTCATTTTTCCTCTCCTGCTCCCAGCCTGATAAAACATCCTTGATACAATGATCAGGTTATCTAGACAATGGTCTGACTGCTGGACTCTAATCAGGGTAAATAAACAAATGACTTGAAAGACCAGGCTTTGATCAGGCAATTGAACAATGACCTGAAAGAAAGAGCCCTGATCAAAGCAGAGTGGACAATGCTCTGTGTACCAAGCCTTGACCAGGTCACCAACTACAAGCATCGCCTTGATCAAGCTATCAACTACAAACACTGCCCTGATTGGACAATGGACTGACAGCCAAAAGAATGTTATGAGAAATGTATAAAAGGCTTGTAAGCTACAGAGTAAAGTAGCAGCCTCCTGGGTTTTGTCTCTGACTAGCTTGGGACTCTGTTCCATAGCCCGGGCTATTGAAATAAATCTGGGTTCCTCCTGCAGACGAAGGCTCCTGTGTCTCCTTTTACTACGTATGAAGGGTATGGCAGATTTGGGCGGTTCCCCCGCCGCCGAGACCCTGTAAGTGGGTTAATCCGGTTCTTCAGAGGGAAGGAGAGAGAGGGAGACAGAGGGAAAGGGAAGGAAAGAGAGGGAAATAGAGTGAGGGAGAGGGAAATAGAGTGAGGGAGAAGGAAACAGAGAGAGAGAGACAGACAGAGAGAAATAGAGAATGAGACAGTCAGGGTGAGTGAGACGGAGGAAGAGAGGGAGTGAGACAGTCAGAGTGAATGAGACAGAGGGAGAGATGGAGAGAGGGAGTGAGAGAGTCAGAGTGAGTGAGACAGAGGGAGAGAGAGAGGGAGGGGGAGAGAGGGAGGGAGAGGGAGAGAGGGAGGGAGAGGGAGAGAGAGGGAGGGAGAGAGAGGGAAGGAGAGGGAGAAAGAGAGGGACGGAGGGAGAGAGAGAGAGATGTGTGTATGCCGGGTCTGATGGCTCAGTGGACGAAGGCGTCCGCTGCAGGGACCTGTGATCAACCTCATGGTCACAGTTTTTTTTGCTCTAGCCCTGCCCCCTTCCCCACTGACCCCGCCCCCACCAGTGCGGCCCTCGGACACAAACCATACTGTAAATTTGGCCCCCGAGAGAAAGTTTGTGAGTACCCATGGGCTAGACAGAGCTGTTTATTCTAGAAGAGGCTGCAGGGCAAAAGCTAAATGTTTAGCAATCTGGGCTCCCCTCATTAATTGGCCCCATGTGAATAATGAATAGAAATGTTGACTGAGAGGTATATTTTGGGTAAGGGTTAAAATCAGCTTTTATGCTAGGTATTGGGTCATGACTAAACTGAATACATTTTTTTCCTGTTTTGTAATCTATGTTTAATGAATGTGGATACTACTAGGGCTGGGTCAGCCAAGGGAGGGTGGGGGGGAGATGCTGTGTCAGAATCGTTTAGAGTAGACGATATGTTTGATTTTTCCTTTAAAAAAATATATATATTAAGCGCTATTTACGTCAATACTGTAATTTGTCATACAGATAGATCTGACATTCTTACAGAGCATGCATCTCTTACACAAAGGGATTGAATATACAAAGGATTATTTTACATCTAAAATTGTATTTGTGATCATCACATATTCAATCTCATACATGTGTTTTATACAGAAATAAATCGGCCAGTTTGCAATTCGGTTGTCTGCCCATTTCAGATGACACTTCAGAAACAGCTGGGTTGGTTGGGCAAGATTCCTGTGAACTGATGGGTAAACAGTCTGCCAATGTTTCACCCCATATGTGTGTTTTCCCACTATTTATTGAACATGTACGTACGAATATTTCTAGGTAAAGCTTTACGTTATCGAAACACGAATGTGTTCTTGTTACAGAAGACAATGGGAGCCTCTGCTCTGGGACTCCTAATATTCTGCTCACATGGTGTACCATTCCCCTGTTATGCCGATGGAGAACCAGCCGCTCGGCACAGCCAAACAGACCACACTTCAAAGAGTCATTATGATCTTTTATTCATGCTGATTTCATTCGATAAGTGTAAACATGTTTTGTCCGCTTTCAGTCCATTATTATTAATTCATGATTCAAACCATGAAGGTATACACACAGCTTTTTTAAATTGATCAAATGAGAGAACAAATGGTTTTAGAACGGAACTAGTTCACTGTGCGGGAGGAGTACTTTGAAGAATTAGCTTGTTTCTGCGAAGTACATGTTTCTTGTTGCATCATTTTGTTCTCCCATTAATTCCCAGTATTGCACCTTTTTCTATCAGGGCATGGCCTGCCAGCCTCTAACTTCAAATTGCCATGTGCACAAATGAGCCCCTTTATGTTTTTCTCCTATAGACATTTTACAGTACCAGATATCTCTTCGAGTGCCGCCAAAAAGTACACTTACTGTTAAATTAAGGATTGTCTTATGCAGTGTCAGACTGTTGATTATGTGTGTGGGTTGTATCGGGATGTCCTGAACAGGCTACTTGTGTATGTTATAGGGAGTTAGTAACTGTTATGTGTGTATGTGCCTGTGTACGTATATGTATATATATGTGCAATTTTAATTGTCTATTCAGGAGTTGGGTGGTTTCTGGGAGTGTGTGATTGCACGTGTAATTGTGCGACTACATGCACATATGGCTTGGAGATAACCCGCACAAATCTAGTCGGGCGCAAATGCTATTTCAAAGTGTTTGTACCAGATCGTTTGCCTTCAACAATGCATGTTATGAGTGTCACTTGGTCATGTGACTGTTTGTGGTTCAATAATGGCAGCAAACAGCTGTGATGAGAGATTATTTGCATTAAGAGATCTATTATGTGCAACCACTGATTACAAATTATAAAGTCTTCCTATGCGGTCGGTGTGCAGACACAAATTTATAGCATATATAGTTTTAAAAGCCACATTTTTTGTATTTTACAGTGGCAGAGAGCTGAACTTTAAGCAGGACTTCCTGTGCCACTGATACTGTCCCAGCCCCTTCAGTATATCCAACACAGTAATATGGATTTTTTTACTTTTACTAAAAGGCACGTCAAGCAGGGTTAGCCGTTCTACTAGCACTGCCCCACACCATCCAGTCTTTCCAAGACACCATCCCACTCCACATAATTCTAGTACACTCAAGACTACATAATTGCAATCCATATAATTCCACTGCACAACATGCCACATAATTACACTACACACGTCCACTCCACTCCACACATTTTCACCCCATACAATTACACAACTAACAATACTAATGCAACCCACATAATTACACTCCACACATACATACTCTCCACTCTATAACACATGGGTAAATGACATTGCCATTTACAATGTCAATAGCTCTAACTCTCATAAATGTGAGACCTATTTGCATTGCACAAAATACATTCGACTTTGCAACATGCCACATAATTCCACACCATATAATACTACTCCACACCATACCCTATAATACCACTCCAAACCATCCCATATAATTTCACACACCACATATTTCAATGCCACACAACATAATTACACTACACATAACTACACTCTACTCAATACAACCTAAAATACACTCCACATTAATGCACTCTGTGCCACATAGCAGCAATACACATAAATGCCCTCCACACCATGGCACACAATTCCAATAATAATAATTTCACTCAGCGCCACACAGGTCCAGGCCACACAATTCAACTCCCCACATTGCCAATACACACTGCATAAATCCACACCAAACAACAAATTCAACTACACAACAGAATTCCACAACACACCACACTCCTCCAATCTTCACCACAGATTTGCACATCATGCCACAAAATGTGACAGCGCACCATATAATTCAACTCCACAACATTCCACTACACATAATTAACTCCATAACACACAATCTCACTCTACATAATTACAGTACACTTAATGCCATTCACTTACTAACCCCATAAGTCCACAGCACACCATGCCACATAGTTCCACTATACATTTCCACACCACACAATTCCACAAGAAGCAATTCAATACAACCCAACTTTCCCTCGCACTTCACCAACCCTGTCATCTCTCTCTCTAACTGCCTCGCTCATCTCCCTCATGCTGCCACTAAACCCCCACATTCTCGCAATCCCACTGCCCCCTCTCATCCCTCCCACACACTCCCTGTCTCTTCTCTATACTGCCTGACGCTCATGCTCCTTCCTGTACCTCCTCCGGCTGTGCACTGATCCACCTTGCCTCACCCCACCTCTAGGTGCCCCTCCCACTCATCCCTTTTCTACTCTTTCACCCCTCTCTCGCTCTGTCACGCACTCTTCCCACCTCTCATGTGGGTGACTTTAGGTCTTTGAGCATAGTTTCTTTCCTGTGCCTTTTCAAGGTTTCTGTCCATCAAACCCACAATCTCCTCCTATTTGTGGGGTGACTTCTGTGTACTCGGGTGCCCCTCTTTAAGCGTCTGTGGCCTGGTCTCACACTCCTTTTGCTCCTCTGCATGGAGTCCATTCACCACTTCGTGCAGAAACAACCTATTCCTCTCAATCTTCTTTCTATCTATTCTGTGCAGCTCTCGCCCCCATCTATTTACCATACCACATAATTCCACTACACAAATACACTACACACCACACAATTCCACCCCACCAGGAGCGGCTCCTCCACTATGGCAGAGGAGCGTCGCCCCACTGCTGCTACCCAGCAGAGGCAACAGTGAGAACCAAAATGATAATAAAATAATTTTAGAATCATTGCCTTTGTAACTGTTGCTTCTGCTGTGTAGCCAAGTCATGGGGTAGGTCGGGCCATCCACCTGAGATTCAGGAGGAGGAGTTGTGGGCACTACTAAGTGTGCATGACAGTTTGGTTGGCCATTTTAGGCCGGTCAAACCGACATGCGCACTTAGCATTTGAGAAAAAGCCACAGGCACTGTCTGAGCAGCAAACCATGCTGCTCTGACCAATCCCAGACCTTCTCTTAGAAGCGCTGGGATTGACATCTGGGAGCCTGTGCAGTGTGCACCAGTCAAGGATCAGCAGAGGAGGAAATTGCAGTGGACAGAGCATCGGGTAAGTTGTCATTATATATATATATATATATATATATATATATATATATATATATATATATATATATATATTTATTTATTTGCTGGGCACTTGCCACAAGAAAGATGTGTGATGAAGATGCACCGGAATAAAAAGCACTTTAATTAATAATTTGTTGCCCAGTGTGGTTCGTACCTTTTCCTTGCCGTGTCGTGGGCATCTCAGGACTTTGAGCTCGTTATATATATATATGGTCTCAGAGCAACTTTAAAAGTGAGTTGGATTTGGAGAGTTGGGCATAATATGAAGTGGCTTGGTTCAGCCGCGGGTGCTATGCACAGCCAGCAAGCGCGCCAAACTTTCCCGTCAGGAACCACAAGATTTTGCTTGTGAAAGCTCCAAGGGAAAGTGGCTGCCACCGAAGACTGAGTTGGATTTGAAGCACGATTGTAGGCTGACATTGATTACACTTAAAAAATTACATTGAGGGGGACGTGGTTTGGACAGCGATGTGGTTAGACGTGCTCCGGAGGAGCTCCCGCCGCTCACCGCTTCCATAGGCAATTATTGCGGAGCCGGGGCTCTTACCTGCCATCCGGGAGGTGCTGATGCCCTGCTGCTACCTGTGCTGCGAGAGACGAGATGACCAGGACCCTGTGAGGTGACGGCGGTCGCCGAACAGAGACGGTGCAGCGGCCCTGACAGTGCGGCCGCCATCTGGAGCCCTGTGCTCTGAGGCTCTGACTGGTACACAGGCGGCGAGTGGCTGGCCTGCCGGGCACTGGTGTGCATTCCAGGCGGTGACTGCTCGTGGTGAAGACCCTGCTGAGGGACGCGAGGAGACCTGGCCCTTCCCGCACTCCGGTGGCTAACTGGCTAGAGCTGTTTGGAGGCCGTGGACGGAGCCCGCCATTTTCTCCCGCCCGCGGACTGCGCTGTCCTCGGGCTGCCACCGGGACTTGAGGAGACCCCGACCCTCTGCGGGTGCTGTGCCCGGGGCCGCTCGTGGAGGTGGGGCGCTGGTGCCAATGAGGGCCTCTGCTCGAGCGCCCGCGGGGCTCTACTGATCTATGCCCCGGAGAGGCGGTGCACGGCGGCGGCTGAAGGCTGAGGCTGCGGGCACCCTGGCCAAAGACTTTCTCCTGGCGGCTTGGGGCGGAGCGGCTGGCTGATCGCCTCCCCCCCTACCCCCCTCTACGGAACGAGGTGGCGCTGGGGCAGTGCTGGTGAGGCCGCTTCGGGCGAAGCACCTGAGAAGCGATTCACCCACTCTGGATCGGAGCGGCCGGCTGCTGAGGGCGAAGAAGGAGCTGTGGTCCGCCATCTTACGTGTCTGGGACCCGGAGGTGAGGATTTGGTGACGGCGGCCTGGGCGCTTGAGGGGCCCTGTGGTGCCTGTGCGGTTGGGTCCCTGCCGCTAGGGTACTGCAGGACCCGTGGTGTTTGCGGCTCTCTGGGGGCCCTGCCTGGTGGTGAGGAGACCCGGCGTGGCGGGCGCCTGCTGCGGGGGAGGGCTGCGGCTCTGCTGCGCCGTTGATCCTGGACGCGATCTGAGAAGGAGTCGGCCGTCGAGGAGAGAGGCGAGAACTGGTGAACAGGGTGGAGGAGAGAGAGTGGCGCGCCATTTATCATTGCGACTGTGGGGCTACACGGTAAGTCTAGTGGCTGGTAACGCGTCCCTTTGAGAGGAGTGGGAGCTACGCTCCGCCATTTTACGAGCCTGAGACCCTGAGGCGCGAGCCTGGGCGTTTGGGGTCTCTGGTGGAGAGGATGGCGCTCCTCTCTGGACTGTGGTTCAGGCCAGAGGCGGACCTGTAGTGCGGAGTGGAGAGCAGATTGAGGCGGAGCCGCCGAGGGAGCCGTTCTGGTGTCTGGGGATCTGGGCCATTGCGAGTGGTGGTCAGGGCTTGGCGAATCCCCCGAGGCGGCCATCCGTCAATCTACGGGCTTCTGAGCGGCCTACAGCGTGTGCGGCTCTCTGGGGGCCCTGATCAGTGGTGGAGGGGCCCGGAGCGGCGAACGCCTGCTGCGGAGAGGACTGAACCTCCGAGGCGCCACCACCTCTGGGCGTGGACTGAGACGGCGTCGGCCATCTAGATGAGCAGAGCGGACCCAGGGAGCAGAGAGGCGGTGGGCAGTGCGGACCGCCATCTCCCTTTGTGTCTTTGGGACTGCCTGGTGGAACCTGGTGGCTGGGAGCAAGGACCTTAGGGTTGAGTGAACTGGTGGTCGTTGACTACATCTCATTCCCTGTTTGTAACATCCTGGCCCAATAAGTGGGCGGCTGATCAGTAGGGTGCTTGAAGTGGTGTCTGGTGGGGCACCTAGGGGCATAGCGGCGAGATCACTGAAACGGACATAGGCGGGAGCTGACTGAGGCCTGGGCACCCCTGTAAGGGATATTGCCGGTGACCTTTCCTGCTGGGGTGGCAATTGGCCGGTTCTCCTCCTCTGATCCAGCACCTCCCGGGCTCTGGGAGCGGCGCTAGTGTTTATGCGATGTAGACTTGTGCATTACGGGTGGAGGGGAGGAATTGTTGGATTGGTGTGCAATAGGGGGAACAGGAGTGGGAGCAGACCCTTGCTTCAATCTCTAAATAGCCCTCTGTGCCCTTATCTGGCCTCTGTGACGCAGTGGGGAGTGCCTGTGCCTCTCGACTGAAAGCAGCTGACGCTAGCGATGACACGCTCCAACAAAGGGAACAAGGTTGAGACGTCAGCAGCCCCCAAGGACAACACTGTCGGAGCAATGTGGGGGAAGACGGGGGCGACGGCTGCCGGGGAAGGGTCTTCGCGGCCTGCTGAGGAGTCCCCGCCGGTCACTCAGGCATTCATGTCCACCTTCATGTCGGAACTGAAAATGGAGATTGGATCGCTGCGGACTGAAGTGCACACATGCGTGAAGGAGTTGCGAAAGGAGGTCACAGAACTCGGAGACCGTGTAGACGGGCTGGAGCGGACGATGGATGTGCGCACGGAGGACCAGGAACACCTATGGCAGTGCCTGGCGACCCTCGAGGAACAGAACATCGAGCTCCAAGTGAAGCAGGAGGATTTGGAGAACAGGAGTCGCCGCAACAACCTCCGTATCCGGGGAATTCCTCTTGGAGAAGAGGGGGAAGACATCATGGGATACGTGACGCAGCTCCTCCATTAGATCTGGGGGTACAAGAATGCTTCTCCTCCGGCTTTAGATCGGGCGCATCGAGTGCCCGCCCCGGCGGGCAGACCAGGACTCCTACCGGACATACTGACGAGGGTCCATTTCTTTACTGAAAAAGAGGCAATATGGAAAGCTGTGCGGGACAAGCCTGACCTCCGCTACAAGGGCCACAAAATCCAGATCTTTCAGGACTTGGCGCCCAACACCCTGAAGAGGAGACGGGCATTCCGGCCGGTGACCGAAAATCTGTGCAATATGGGCATTGCATACCAATGGGGTCACCCGTTTGCACTTATATTCCAGTGGGAATCCAAGCGTAGAGTCGTACACGTAAGCGGCGCAACTCATCCGATTGCAGATGACCCCGCCGGCGAGCCCGACTCCGTCTCATAAGCGGGAGAGGAAGGCGGCCGCGCCTTCATGGACTACAGTGCGCCGGCAGCATCGTACGCCGTCTGACGCTGAGCGATCACCCTCACAGGCCAAACAGGACATCATCGCTCATATTCGATCCCTCGAGGGGGATAAAGAAGAACGTGGCGGGCACTCCCCAACACCCTGATCTGCGGAACGCTTGCATTTCCCCTTTCCCTAGCAATAGGGGGTCCTGCATCTAAGCTCAGCGACTTTCTGAGACCGCCACAACCCCTCTTCGTCTGTCCCTCAGGGAGTTACATCCCAGAGCGCATCCAAACCTGTGGGTGTAGGATGCTCTGTACCGGGGACAGTGTAGTGAGGCCCTGTTGGCCGCAGTTGTTGTTTATCGATGAGTGGCATCTCTGGCTGCTCCTTACCTCTCTTCTTTTCTTCTACTTTTCATGTTTCCCACTATTCTACACTCTCTCTTTTCTCTCTTTCCCGGAGGGTGCAGGCGGGGGCATCGGTTGATGAGTTGGGGTGGGATGGTGCGATTGAGTGATTGCGGTGCGCATGGGCTATGCGGGATGTCTGTTGCGAGATTGTGGCCGGTTGGCAATAAGACCCTGATATGGCAGTAAACACTCCTAGCCCCTTGAAGGTCCTGACGCTTAACGTGAAGGGCCTTAACTCGCCTAGCAAGCGTAAGCAGGTATGGCACTATCTTCTTCGGCAGCACCCTGACATCATATTTCTTCAAGAGACGCACCTCTTACAGGCTGATACTGCGCGCATGGCACACCCTAGGTACCCGCTTCAGTTTTGGGCTGCAGCTGACCCTAAGACAGCGGGAGTGGCGATCTTGTGCAGGGCTGGCATCAGGCGGGGGGGGCGGCAGACCCTACCGGGGTGGTGGTGGACGCTTTCTTCGAGTGGAGGTAGAAATTGGGCATCGTCGCATCACGTTGTGCAATGTATATGCCCCTAATCAGGCGCAGGACCGTTACCTTCGAGACCTCCTAGGGGGGCAGGTGCCGCGTGACGGCTCGTCGCTCATTGTGGGAGGGGACTTTAACTTAGTATGGAATCCTGTGATGAACCGGAGTGAGAACTCCTCCAGTGGTGCGAGGGCAATGTCGGCGGCTCTGCGCAAGCAGTTGGCGGACTTCGGGCTGTTCGATACCTGGCGTTACTTCTCTCCAGACAAGAGGGAGTACTCGTACTACTCGCGTGCCCATAGATCCTACTCTCGCATAGATTATTTATTTGCCTCTAGTGATCTCCTCCGCGACACTCTAGGGGTCGATATGTCTGACATCTCTCTCCGATCACGCCCACGTTGAGTTACTGCTGCAGGACCCGGCCGCATGCCCTGCCCGGGAACGGAGATGGTGCCTCCCGCCGAGTATTCTTCGGGACGCGGTGGACGTGGAGGACATTAGGGGGGCCATTATGTCTTACTTTGAGAATAATGATCTTCCTTTCCGGTGATCTGGGACGCCTTTAAGGCTACCATACGGGGGCATATCACATCCCTCTCAATTGCAAGGGCACGCGAGGCGCGTGCACTGGAAGATAAGCTTGCGAGAGACTTGAAGACAGCGGAACTGCAGGATCAGGGCTACTCCACTCGGCACACGAGACGGCAGCTCGCTAATCTTAGAGGGCAGCTCAGGCTGATGCGCGCAAATAGGGCGGAGAAAACCCTCCTGGCACTGCAATAAAGGTATTTTGAAGGGGGAGACAAGGTGGGGAAGCTGCTGGCGAGGAGGCTGAGGGCCCGAGCCGCGAAAGCGCATATAGCGAATATTCAAATGCCCGATGGGTCCAGAGCTGTGGCGGCAAAAGATAAGTGTCGGGCTTTTCGGGAATACTATATGGCGCTGTACACGGAGGAGAAACCACCTTCGGAGCTGGTGGAGGAGGTGCTGGGGCGCTACGGGGGTGCGACACTGCACCCACAACACGTGAAGGCACTGGAGGAACCTATCGTACAAGAGGAGATAGCTTCGGCGGTCCGTGAGCTCCCCTTGGGGAAAACGCCAGGGCCTGACGGGCTTCCTCTATCCTTCTATCGCATGTATCAAGCGCAGCTAGGCTCCTACCTTTTACGCCTGTTCAACTCCTTTACCGAAGAGGTGGGTCCGTCCCCTGATATGGGGCTAGCGGAAATTGCCTTAATTCCGAAATCTGGGAAAGATCCCTCACTGTGCGCATCGTACCGCCCGATTGCTCTGCTGAATACGGACTTTAAGATCTACACCAAACTGCTAGCGAAGCGAGTGGGTCCTCACATGCCGGGCTTCATCCACGGTCTTCAGGGGGCGGACAACGTCCGCAGGGTTGCCCACCTGGTGGGGAAGGCTCACCACTGGAAGATCCCAGCTTGCCTTCTCTCGCTGGACGCAGAGAAGGCGTTTGATCGGATGGACTGGTCCTTCCTAAGGGCGGTACTGTGCAGGGTAGGGTTCGGCCCGAAGATGATCGCTAGGATCATGGCTCCATACCTTGCACCGCGGGCTAGGATACGGGTTAACGGGCAGCTCACGGAGCCGATCAACATTGGGAGGGGTACCAGGCAGGGCTGCCCGCTTTCACCCCTATTATTCGCTCTGGCAGTGGAGCCCCTAGCTCATATGATACGGCGGGACCCCAATATCCATGGTATCCCTCTAGGCGGCCAAGACAACAAAGTGGCGCTCTTTGCAGACGACCTTATCCTTGCACTCACACAGCCCCGAGAGTCCCTGCCGGCAGTACATACAGCGCTGTGCCTTTTTGAGCATGCCTCTGGCCTGAAAATTAATCACAGCAAGTCCTGGGCACTCAGCCTCACTATCCCGCAATCAGAAATCCCCTACTTAGAGCAGCTAGCCCCTTATAGATGGTCGACCCAGCACATCCGGTACCTGGGCCTGCAATTGACCCCCTCACTGGACGGCTGGACGCAAGCCAACCGGAGACAATATCGGCGATCGGTCCTTGAGGACTTACGGCGGTGGAAACCGCTTGTACCGTCCTGGCTGGGCAGAATTAATGCCATCAAGATGTCCATCCTGCCCAAAATCCTGTATTTATTTCAGTGTCTTCCTACCCCTATACCGCTGCATAGTATATGAGACCTCCAGCGAGACCTAACCAACTTTATTTGGGGGGGGAAGAGGCCTTGCTTTTCTCAAACTCTCCTGCTGGCGCCTCGGGATCGGGGGGTCTGGCCTGCCCCAACCTGGTGGAGTATTAGTGGGCTGCACACCTTCGGTATGTAGTGGAGTGGGATGTAACGGAGAGCGAAAAGGGGTGGCTCCACATGGACAGGGCCGTGACCGGGCGCACCATTTGGGATCTGGCGTGGAAGCCTAGGGCGGGGGGATCTCCGAGCGCATACTTGGCGGTGCCCACGAAAACGGTGCTGGAGATATGGGACAGAATAGCGGTGCGTAAGGGCCTTACAACCTTTCCGTCGCCACACACCCCTATCGAGGGGAATCCAAGTTTTCCCCCGGCGCATCGGACTGGGGCTTTCCGTAAGTGGCCTCAGGGCAACTGTAGGGTACTCACGGATCTGTTCGATGGAGGCTCCCTCAAGACTTTTGCGGATTGCAGGGAGGAATTCCGAGTGCCGCCTGAGGCCGGACTGCAATACGCTCAACTGAAACACTGGGTGGTAGCAGATGACACATATCATGCGGCCACACGCACCTTTACTCCGTTTGAGCGGTTGGCTCGCTCCTTTACGGAAACAAAGGGACTGATCTCCAAAATTTACCAGATTCTACAGCACCCACGCACTCCACACTCCCAGACATTCCAGCAAGGCTGGCACTCCCTCTCGGGGGTAGACATCACATCGGCACAGTGGTCCAGACTATGGCGTGACATACCCCGAATTTACCGTAGTGTATTGCAACAGAAGAATGCATACAAAATGATGACTCAGTGGTATTACACGCCTCAGCGGTTGCATAGAATGTTTCCGAACTCCTCTCCTGAGTGTTGGAGGTGCCGGTCTGCGACTGGGGATTTCCTGCATATATGGTGGACTTGTCCCTTGCTAACCTTCTTCTGGAAGGAGGTCTTAAGTCACACCAGGGGGGTACTGGGGTTTCCTCTGCCTGAAGCCACTTGTACAATACTGCTGGGTATCAAGCCTGCAGGATTGAAGGCCCTTACCCGGAGCGAATGGGCGCTGGCGCTCCAAATGCTGGGGGCTGCTAGGCAGCTTATTGCTTTATACTGGAAAAAGGCAGAAGCTCCGCCCATTACTGCGTGGTTTGTGCGTCTCTGGCATGTCATGACATTGGAACTAATCACAGCCCGGCTGCAGGCCCGAGATGGGTGCTTCAAAGCGGTGTGGCAGCCCCTGGTGAAATACCTGTGCGCAGTAGAGCACGCGCGTCACATGCCCCCTAAGCTCCGGGCGCTAAGATTAGTGGAGGATGCAGTGGTTCCCCCTGACCCAGGCATACTGCTGGAGTGAAGTCTTGGTGTGTGAGGCCTTAAATACTATCAATGACGCTAACTACTCAGATAGCTGACACGATGGCCTTCCACCTCCCCCCCTCTATCCCCCCTCTTGGCGCTTTATGACTCCTCTCTTTCCTAGTTCTCTCTGTTCACTTACTCCTACAGTTCTCTTTACTCTGCTGTCCTCTTTCCTGTCATTCTACTGAAGTTTTGACCCTCTCGGTCTTTTTTTTTTTTTTTTTTTTTGGTTAAAAACTTTTATTGAGCAATCAGATAAAAAGTACAGAGATGGGCCCACAACCACACGGGCTGGCCGCTAATTCGCAAAGCACCACACATGAAGTAAACAATCAGTTCCGTGGCCAGGCCGAAATCATAGCGTAAACATTGCTCCAAACATAGGACAGGACACAAACATTTTCTGTATTAAACATTAAAATAACGAACACCAAACAAGGCGAATGCAGCAATCAAGTCAGCCCGGATGGCAGAGGGGAAGGTCACTAATCAGGAAAACAAGGGTAAATCAATGAGACTCGGCAAGGCTGGGGGGGGGGAAAGCAGGGAGGACAGGAAAATCCTAAAACAGAATGAAAAATTTCGGGAACGTCAGCCTAGGGAGACAGGGTAACATCGGAGGTGTCAACCAATGGAGGGGTACAAATTTCTCCACGATATGCATTCCATTGACCCCAAATTTTCGTCCATGCCCTGGGCCTGCCCCTAGCCACATAGACGGTCTTCTCTCGGAACATGGACCAGTCCATGTTATCCTCCCACACCGAAACGTCTGGAGGTCTGGATGCGCCCCAGAGTTGCGCAATGTCACGCTTCGCGACCATGTAACCCAAGGTCGCCCATCTAGTCTGGGCCACAGAGTAATCGGAGGGTTCCCACACGTTCAGCAGGCATCGTCGGGCCTCAGGCCGCAGGGTAACACCAGTCACAACAGTCATTACCGCGAGTACATCCACCCAGTAGGTTGCTACCACAGGGCACTCCCAAAGTATATGCATAAAGGTAGCGCTCATCCCACAGCCACGCTTACATAAGCCATCCGGGGAAAAACCCATTACAACCAGACGCGGACCAGTCACATACACCCGGTGGAGGATCTTAAGTTGCACCAAACGAAGACGGGCAGGAATGGCGACCTCCTTCGGAGAGGAGAGTGCCGACTGCCAATCCTCGTCATCTAATTCCAATCCGTCACCGACCCACATCTCCCTGAGTCGGACCAACAAATCAGCGCGATTATGAATCAATTTTTTGTAAATAAGGGAGATAGTGCTGTCGGGCAGGTGTCCATCTAGTATACGATCTTCAAGGGGGGAGGACTCGGGCAGGGCCACATCAGGAGTCAGAACTGAGGCCAGGGCATGCCGGATCTGCAGATACCGGAAAAACTCTCTATCACTCAAGTCGTATTCTGCCTTAAGGGCCTGGAATGACTTCACGCTACCTTTCACACAAACATCACCCACCTTACAAATCCCAATCATATCCCAGCGTTCAAAGCCCTTAGTAGACCAGAGACACCCCAAACGTTCAGAAGCATAAAGCGGAGTCGCCAGTGTCAGTCGATTCTCCCATCCCAAACTCACATTCGCGGCGCACCACACATTGACTGCGGTCCTGGACGGGCCCGTAAGATGGCGCCCGGCCGATCTAGAATAAAGCGCTCTATTAAAGTCCCCTCCCGGCAGCTGGAACCTATCCATCTCAAAGGCCGGATCGCGACCCGGCGAATACATCGCGTGGTTAATGGCAGATAGCTGGGCAGCCCAGTAATATCTCTTGATGTCGGGGAGCGCCATGCCCCCGTCATACCAAGGGATGGTAAGTTTCGCAAGGGCTATACGTGGACGCCCGTCCCAAATCAGTTGTCTTTGCAGACTCTCGATCTCTCGGAAATAGGTAGCGGGAATGTCGTCATAAGAATTTTGAAGTGCGTAGAGGAACCGCGGCAAGGACATCATTTTAAAAAGAGCTGCCCTACCCAGAGGAGATAGGGGTAACTTGCGCCAACGGGCCACATCCAGTCGCAGTCTAAGAAGCGGGGGGAGGAGATTACGCTCAAACCGGAGTGAGGGGTCCAGGGTAATAAAAAATCCCCAAATACTTGAAGCCAGACTGGACTACCTGGATAGGAAATCTGTCCGGCAAAGGGGGCAAAACACCCGAAAGAACATACACACAGGACTTAGCCCAATTAATAACAAGGCCCGAGTTAGCACCAAACGAAGTAAGAACATCAAATAAGACATTTAAAGATTTACACGGGGAGGTAAGATATAGAAGAATGTCATCCGCGTAAAGTGAGACGCGGTCCTCAAAGTCCGGTGACCAACGGATCCCTTTGAGTGAAGGTTCCCATCGAAGCCACGCAGCTAACGGTTCCAAGGCAAGCGCGAAAAGCAATGGAGACAAGGGGCAACCCTGACGGGTCCCTCTACCGAGGCAGAAGGGGACAGAAACTCTACCGTTCACCACTACTTGCGCTAAGGGTTCAACGTACAACAACTTCACCCAACCAATAAACTCAGGTCCAAAACCAAATTTTTCGAGAGCTGCCCAAAGATAGGGCCACTCTACCGTGTCAAAGGCCATCGAGGCGTCTAACGAGGCCAAAATGGCCGGCTCCGTCAGAAGCCCCGCCCTCGCAACAGCACCGTGGAGACGACGTAGGTTAAGAGCCGTGTTGCGATGTGGGATAAATCCGGATTGATCCGGATGAACCAAGCCGCTAATGACCGTCAAGAGGCGGGTCGCCAGGAGCTTAGCCAGGACCTTAGGCTCAACATTTAACAGGGAAATGGGCCTATAAGACGAACAAAGGTCCCGCGGTTTCCCTTCCTTGGGAATCACGACTATCGTAGCCAGACGCTGTTCATACGGGAGAATACCCCGTTCCCGGGACTCCAAAAACATGGCACGAAGATAGGGCGCTACCCTGTCAGGGCGTAGCTTGTACAGTTCAATTGGCAACCCATTCGGGCCCAAGGCCTTGCCCGAACGGAGCGAGCGAATGGCGGTCGCTATCTCGTCCGTAGTAAAAGGGGACTCCAACGAGACACGGTCTAAATCGGAAACACTGGGCAAAGCTATATCGCGCAACAAAAGGCGAGAGTCAGCCACATCCCGTCCGGACACAGGGGTATAAACCACACGAAAATACTCCGCAAAACATTCAACTATTCCAACCGGGTCCGTCACTTCGACACCATTCAACGTCTGAATCACAGGCACCACACGATTCGCCCTCTCTTTCTTATCCAACCACGCCAACAATTTACCCGCTTTGTCCCCCACATCATACAGACGACCCTGCTGTTCCCGAAACATCAGTTTAGCCGCATCCGTGACCAAGGACGTATAAGCAAATTGTTTCAGACCCAGGGCGTGGAGTTTATCAGATGTGACATCCGACTCTAAGTCGGCCTCCCTCTCCGCAATCTCACTCTCAAGGTCCACCACCTCCCGATTCCTAGCCTTTTTGGATTCAGCAATAAGGGAAAGGGCCTGCCCACGAATCACTGTCTTAAAGGCCTCCCACAGGGATACCGCAGAGGAAACGGAGCCCTCGTTGTCTAAAAAATAGGCATCCAAAGACTTAGTCAAAAGGTTGCGGGTCTCAGGGGAGGTAAGGTACCAGGGGTTAATAGGAGCCACTCGGCCCGCTGCTTCCACCCCAATCTCAAAACAAAGCCAGAGCGGAGAATGATCGGAGATGCCCCGGGGGAGGTGTCTGATCTCACGCACCGCCGGCGTCTGCGCCGCGGGCATCAGGAAATAATCCAGTCTAGACAGACTCCCATGGGCCCCCGAGTGGAAAGTGTATTGAAGCTGTGTAGGATGCAGAAGCCTCCAGCAATCCACCAAGCCAAACGTGTCCAAAAACCCACCCAGCCACTGTTGGGCCGAAGGAGTATCCCTAGGGGGGTAACGATCGTGTAGACCGGAGATCACAGAATTAAAGTCACCTGCAATAAAGAGAGTACTATCAGGGAGGTTTAACAACACACGGCCCAAATCGGAAAAGGTAGAAGTCTGTAGGCCGGGGGGCACATAAACAGTAAACAAGGAGAGGGTACGGCCCTCATAACGACCCACGAGGACAGCATAACGCCCCCGATCATCAAGGATCACATCATCAATAGCTAGGGGGAGGGAAGCCCGAACAAGGATACCCACCCCCCTGGAACCCGTGGTAAACCCCGAATGTGCGGCAAGGCGATATCCCCACCTATTCATCGCACGACAAGTATTTCCCACCAAATGAGTCTCCTGTAGAAAAACAATATCTGGAGATAAACGGCGTAAACATTTTAACACCACACTCCGCTTAATGCGATCCCCCAGACCATTAACATTCCACGAAACAAACCTCAACCCGCTACCCCCCATCCCACACAGCAACGCCGAAACCCCTCTGCAATGAGCATGACATAAAAAACATCAGAAACAAGATTGAGTCGCCTTGAGAACATAACACACAAACATCGAACGTCCCAACCACCCACCCCCCAACAATCGAGAAAACACCCCCCACCCTGCACCCCTGCAAAATGCTAAAAAGCCACCCCAACATGCAGTGTGCCTGACGCCCAAGAACCCCCATTCTACAAAAAGACCCCGGAGGAGGAAAGGCTCTGGCCCACCCGCCACCCCGAGCAAGACAGATAAATGAGGAGAACACACAAACAGTAGAGGCACTGAGGCATAGAATCCCTGAAGAGTTTACTCTATACGAGGGCCCAGGCGTAGACGAATTGTTCAGCTCTCCGCACCACCCTCAGCACCACCCGGGTGGGCGGCGGACTCAGTCGCAGGAGGTCGGTCAGGCAGAGAGTCCAGCCAGTCATTCATAGAATCAGGCCGATCAAAGAAGAAGGTTCGGTCATTGTACTCAACGCGCAGCCATGTCCCGGAGACGTTTCTTGACACCACGGAAGCCCATACGCTGTTTCTGGACCTGTTGAGAAAAGTCCGGATAAAAGTTCACCGTGGCGTTCTCAAAGGCCACCGGGCCCTTCACACGTGATGCTTGCAGGATAGCGTCCCGATCCCTATAATGGAAGAGTTTCGCCACAATAGGCCTCGGCAGGGCACCTGGCTTACCCTGGCCCCCCGGAACACGATGGGCACGCTCCACTGCGAAAAATTTACTCAGACCAGACGGAGAGAGGTAGTTCTGGATCAAGTCCTCAACAAGGAGATCAACAGAGTGAGGTTCTGTATTCTCCGGAACGCCGACCACGCGCACATTACAGCGACGTGCCCTGTTCTCAAAGTCCTCCAAGCGCCGGGTCATGAAATCGTTGACCCTACGGAGGTTGCCGATCTCCGTCTGTATCTCCGAGACGTCTGCCGTGAGGCTGGATGACTTGAGATCCAATGATTTCACCTTCTCATTGGTTTTCGATAGGTCGGCTCGAATCAAGTTCACATCAATGGCCACGGTGTCGATTTTGTGGGCCAAAGCTTCATATTGTTGGCCTATCGTCTCCTTCATGCCAGAAATGGCGCCCATGATGTCCTGCAAGGACGGCTCCGTTTACACATCCACCATGTGGTCAGCAGTACTTGATCCGGGCAGGGCGGCTCCGGGGGACCCCTTCGAATGAGTGTAACGGTCCATAACGTTAGACTGGACCGGGCCCCCACGCAGGGGCGCCCTGGTCTTCCGAGTCTCTCGGTCCCCTCTGCCTGCCATGCTGGAACTGCGTCACCAGGAGATTTACCAGGCTCGATGGAATGGTCACAGGAAAGTAGGGCTTCGGGACTAAAGAGCCGCTGCTAGGGTACCACTAGTATAGGGCCAGTCAGATAGGAGAATAAGCCAGCCAAAGGCCCGACAGCCGTCTCGTGCCCCGGAACCAGCCCAGGCCAGACTCCCCTGCCAGATGTCTCAGTCTGAGGCAGAAACGAAACCGAAACTTAAGAGGGGGACCCACAAGTCGAATCCCCCTGCCGCTGTTGTTCAACTCCAAGACGGCCACAGAGCCTCACCCAGTCCCGGGCGTACCTCGAGGGCGGAGCCCGAAAGTTCGAATCACCGTAACTCCGGCACCCCGGGTCCAAATCAAATTTCAAAAGTTCCAGGGCAATCAGCTCAGCGTCCTCTACACAAATCCTCGTAAAGAGTCAGGATATGTTCAGGATATCATGCCGGGAGTGGTGGGGGTCCGGGGAGCGCTGTGCTCACGCGGCCATCTCGGATGCCCGCCAAGCTCCTCCCCCGACCCTCTCGGTCTTATAGTTCTAACCCTTTGGGTTTAATGGTTCCAGATGTTCTTGGGACCGGGTCATCTTAGGTGGAGACTATACAGAGCCTGTTGACTGAGTAAGATGCGACCGGCCCTGATGGGTTGTAGGTGAAACGCTGTGTACAAACCTTTTGATTGATCATTGTCAACGTTATTCCATTTTCTCATGTCATAACGCGGCCGGCCCTGTTGGGTTGTAGGCTTAATGCTGTGTACTAGTCATCCCATTGCTACTCCGTGTTATGGGGGTGAAAAAAAAAAAAGATTTGACAACAAAAAAATAATTACATTGAAAAAAATGGTACGCACTACCCACTGGAGTGTTTGAAAATTAAAATGTTACTGCTAAATGAACCACATGTACCAGCATGCCATGAAATAACAACAGTGACTACCAGAGTGCCAAAAACTATAAAGAGAGGCAATTGATGTGGGGACTTTAACACTACTAAATAGTGTGTGGCTTACCTTTGAAAAAGTTCACGTGGGAACAAAACGCGTCAGGACTGCCACCATCATTTGTTAAATAAAAGTGTATGTCAGCCAATCGTGTGAGTGCGACTCCGTTTCTTTACGTGTTGGAGAGTTGGGCATAATATAAAGCGGCTTGGTTCAGCTGCGGGAGCTACGCACAGCCAGCAAGCGCGCCAAACTTTCCCGTCAGGAACCACAAATTTTGGCTTGTGAAAGCATCAAGGGAAAGTGGCTGCCACCGAAGACTGTCTCCGGTATGGTTTCAGAGGAACTTTAAAAGTGATTTGGATTTGGAGCACGATTGTAGGCTGACATTGATTACACTTAAAAAATGACATTGAAAAAACAATACGCACTACCCACTGGAGGGTTTGAAAATGAAAATGTTACTGCTAAATGAACCACATGTACCAGCATGCCGTGAAATAACAACAGTGACCATCAGAGAGCCAAAAACTATAAAGAGAGGCAATTGATGTGGGGACTTTAACACTACTAAATAGTGCGTGGCTTACCTTTGAAAAAGTTCACGTGGGAACGAAACGCGTCAGTCAGGACTGCCATCATTTGTTAAATAAAAGTGTATGTCAGCCAATCGTGTGAGTGTGACTCCGTTTCTCTACGCGTTGGAGAGTTGGGCATAATAAATATATATATATATATATATATATATATATGTAATGCCGCTCTACCACGTTGCATCGGGAGGAGCTCCCAATGCACCCACCACACACAATTCCTTAACTGACAATTCCAATCCAACCACATAATTCCACTGCACATGACATATATCCACTATGCTTCAAACCAAAACACATAAGTAAAAGACATTGTCATTTACAACGCCAATAGCGCTAACACTCGCAATTGCAAGACCTATTGCATTGAAAAATGCTTGTTTATAATCTGTCCAACGGTTGTGATATAGACTTAGAGAGGCATGACGTTCTTTATTCACTCCTGCACCCACCGTGTACAAATGTATCTTCAACATAATGTACCTTCAACATACGTCGACATTAGGTAAGGGACTGTTTGTTCAGATTTTGGCTCTTATCCTGGAGTAAAGTCAAACTGTCTTTTCAAGGTTAACCTGCTTGCCCCCCCCTCCCAAGACAAAAAGTTGTTTAAAAAACGATGTTCACTTTCTGTGTTTACTGTCTATGCCTGTGGTTGTTACAGTTAAAAATTTTAGTTTTAGCCTGCTTGTAATTGCATATTTTATCACCTGCGTTGTTTTAAATTTGTGGTTTTCCCTGCCCATGATTGCCTCCATTTAGTGTGTTGAATTGTGGGATTTGCAGTCCAACCTCTGTAGTTTGTCCCTCTCATTCCTTGGTGACAATTCTGTTTTCCCTCCAAATTTCTCCTTTGCTCTGTGTTAAGACCTGTATGTTAAAACAGTGCACTCCCAGCCACCATTTTGTGTACACAAGCCAGTGAAACCAGCCCCCCTGCCTCCCCCCCCAGCAACAGGGATTTTTTCTACATCAGAGAGTGCTTCTGTGAGCTGCTTAAACTGTGTTTTACTAGGGCCTGTGCACTTTGTTTTTTGGCCAGCAGGGGGAGTAAAGTTTTATTCAAACAGTATTGTTAGATTTCAAGTTAGTGAGGCCCTTACCTGCTGAAGTCCAAGGTGTGGATTGAGCCTGTCTGTCTCCTAGGAGATTCTGAACAGGAGAAGCAGCCTCCAACTCCCTGGCCAGCAAACCTTGTCTGAGGTAGCTGGGACCTTATATGGTCTGCTAGTAGTTGGTACATGTCTACACTGATTGGTGGTTGTATCTGGTGTTTCTATTGGATTAGGGTTATTGTCCTCATTGGTTGGGTTTTTGAGGGTTCTGATTGGTTTCTGGGTCTGTGATTCAATCATTGTAGGGTTGGGACCAGGGCTAAGGTTAGGATTTCTATTGGAAGTAGGGACTAGGGCTTTCTATGTTATTGGTTGTTGGGAGTAGGGTGGGGCTAGGGTTAGATCTTTAATTGGAAGTAACGATTAGGGCTTCTGGTGTGATTGGTTGCTGGACTAGGTGTGGGACTTAGAGTAGGGTTAGGCTTTCTATTGGAAGTAGGGACTAGGGCTACCTGTGCCATTGGTTGCATGTACTTGTTTTGGGACTACTGGTAGGGCTAGGGCCTTTATTGGACGTAGAGATCAGGGTTTTTGAACTGATTGGGTGCTTGGACTAGGGCTAAGATTGGCTGTAAGGTCCTGGTCTCCTATTGGTTCCTAGATTTTAGGGCTAGTGTTGTGATTGGATAGTGTTGGGGCTAGGGTTCCCATTGGCTGAAGGGGTCACCTGATTACTAGGGCTATAAAAAAGGCCAGGCTTAGGGCGTCTCAGCCCTGGTGAAGGGCAGAGAGGACAAGGGCAGTTGCCTGTTTGAGCCTGTTAAGGGCAGAGAGGACAAGGGCAGTTGCCTGTTTGAGCCTGTTCAAGACTGTTCAGGACTAGGGCCAGAAATGCTGCCCTTTTTCTCATTTAGCAATACCCAGTCCACACCATCCACATCCACAAACAGAGCAACACACTCACACCAAATGTACACCACGCACAACACTATGCACAGATTAATGTACCAGCCTGCACTACAAACCCAACCAAACCACATCTACACACCCTACTATCCCAACTACCACACATATCCACCATCACCTACAAACAGTACACAACTCTATCCTATACCACTAACCAATACACACATCACTAACACAACACCAATCAACACCATACATAAGTACATCCCATTCAGACACACTCTCCCTGCTGTAATTCCACCTAACAGACCTTCCATCAGTTGTCCAACAAACACCCTCCTCTCCCTTCTATCATAATAACACTAACGCACAACACACACACTGCACACCCCCACACTTTGTAACTCTTGCAACACATATTCTTTCAATGTAATTATGGATCTACATATTTATCACTTTCTTCTAATTTAGCATTTCCAATGCACTACCCTATTTCTCAGCCTATACTTCGCTCAATATATCTTCTAGCCCAACCTTCTGACTCATCTCAAACTTCGTCTACTACTCCTTCCAATGCACTACCCTATCTCTCATCCTATACATCTATCAATATATCCTCTACATCCACTCTCTCATTTATCCCAAACCCCATACCACTACTATGATTGCCAAAATAACCCTTTCTAGACTCTCTCCTACTCTACCCCTTCTTGTATCATCTGACACCTCTTTTACTATACCGATCCCCTAAAACAAACCTTTCTAAACTCTTTCCTCCGAGTCCTCCCCTCCAAAACTCCTTTTTACTCATCCAAAAGCCTCCTCCTATTGCTAAGACCTTAAACATTTTTTAAATAAATAGCAACAATAAATAAATAAATACATAAATAAATCTTCCACTCTTTTATCCCTCCACTATCCTTTTCAATCGAAATTAACAGACTAACATGTTCACTTCTCAAATTCCATATTAAACTATACTAATATACTAGCCAAATAAATGAATAATATATCCACTTCTCAAATTAATTCATTTTTTTTTTTACAATACTAATTTTCAACAGTAATCCTTTATGGGTTCCGGAGTGGCGTGCTACTCACCAGATAAGCGATTCAACACCCATCAGGGGTAACAACTGCTATATGAATGCAAATCTTTCTTCCCCTTTTATCCCTCCGCTATCCTTCTCACTCCAAGTAACTGACTAATATCCACCACTGAAACTACTTCATATTTCACCATTTAATTCACCACTAAGCCTTTGTAGGCTTCCTGAATAGCGTGCGTCAACAAGCGCTATATAAATACAAACCTTTGTTCTCCTCTATCCTTCTGCTATCATTCCAAATCCAAATAACCGACTAACCTATTAACCACTTAAAAGGTACTTGCATGCTTCACTATACTAATTCAACACTAATTCTCTGTGGGTCCCGGAGTAGCGTGCTACTCGCCGAAAAAGCGCTTCGACGCCTCATCAGGGGTAGTAAGTGCTATATAAATGCAATTACGATACAATACAATACGTGCCTTCCTTCGTGATGCGCACAACGCATGCGCCCCCTCCAATGCTTCCTTTCCGCAAGGCAAAGGCCGAGCGGGAAGGAAAGAGGCGGGAAGTGTGTGCATCCTCCATTCTATTTAGTTATGACTTTTAATATAGCGGGGGCATCACCCAAAGTCGCTGGAGCACTTTGCAATAGAAAATGAATATTACATAAGGTGCATTATTATCACCATACCATAGGTCACGTTTACGTTGGCAACAAGTATATAAAGTATTAGTTACAGCAGTCCTAGACTTGCCTCAACAGGATTACGACCGGAAGCGTGTTGGAGTCTTTGAAAGGAAGATAGATGAATAAGTTTAAAGGCACACTTATTGAATGAAACTGAGGAGGAGGGTCTAGGTAAAATGTCTCCGAAAGAGACGGGATTTCAGTTTACTTTTAAAGACAACGATCTATTGTTGTCTGCTCACGCGCACGGCTCCAGCCACTGGAAAAGTCTGCTCGCGCTGACAGGTCCCACGCTCTACCTTGGCGTACAGTGAGGAATCTTATGAAAATTGCACCCCTATCACGTGGTCTGAAGCATTGCTGTGCTACACGTCAGTTTAAACCAATCTCTTCATTTGAAGTGCAGAGCTGGCGCAATATGATATTGTATGACTATGCAATTAACCATTTTTATTTTTAGCAAAGCTCCAGTGAAATGTTTGGCAACATTTAAGGATTAAAATAAAGATTAGAGGTGGTAATAATTTATAGAGCAAATAACTTCATACAGTGAAGCATTATCCGTATATCGTTTAGGACCAACATTTTCAATAATTTAATATCTGTAATTTATTCATTTCTATGTGTAGATAAAAAAATCTTTCATTGGAAACTTGTTATACCACAGAGTTATCCTTGATCGTCATGACATCCACACAGAAATTCTCACTAGGTCCGCTGTGTGAACTTTTACTGGCCCCAAGAGAACCCAATATGAATTCAATAAAGCAGAAAGAATATCTACAATCAAATGCAAACAAAAGAGAGGGGCAGATGAAGCCGACATGTTTCCCGAGTCTGGATGAACGCCGCGCTCCCCATGTATTCATAGCTATCAAACGTTAGTGAGTTTTCAGTGTAAGCACTAGAAACATGAAACAGTGAAGGATCGTGTTTCTTCATTTAGAAATTTGCCCATCAACTCCAATTTTGGCATGGCCCTGGATGAATGCATACTTGCCCAAGTTGCAATGACTCTTACGGTCAAGGTTTTCAAGAAAGACTTGGGATCAGTTTAGATTCTCCTCTTAATGATGTTATATTAATCATAAAAAAGGCAGAGCTTTCAGAAAGATGTATGTATGAACATGGTATTTCCATAATTCAAACCATGCCAAAACGCAAGCAGGAATTCAACACGTAATAAATAGGCAGCGGCGGCCCCTCCATTAGGTTGGAGGAGAGCTGCCCCCCCTGCAGCCACCCTCAAATAAAACTATATTAAAACTGGTTTTAAACCAGTTTTATTTGAATCCCCTGGATCCCCTGGACCTGCCCCCAGGACTCTGACGAGTCTGAGTCGGCTCCATGGGATGACACTGCTGGTGGGAGAGAGGTAGCGCACTCCCTTCACTGTGCATGAGAGTTTGGCCAGCTGTCTCAGGCAGGCCAAACCCTCATCCGCAGTGAAGCTCTCTCCCGCCCCAGCTGCGTTGCTGGGGCTGGAGAGAGCAGATGCAGGCACAGGCCCCCAGTCTGCCTGGGAGTGCAAGCTGCCAGCACTCAGGCCAATCCCGATGCTGCTTTCATGCAGTGTCAGGATTGGTCGCAGTGCAGTCTGGAAGCCTGTGCCCAGAAGCAGGAAGAACGCAATGCAGTGGGAGACGGCGGCTTTGGCGGCGTTCAAGTATGTTTTTTTTAGTTTTTTTATCCCCGGACCACTCCTCCCCTCCCCTTCCCCACATCCCTCCCTCCTCTGGCCCGCCTCACCACTTTTGCAGGAGACAGGCCATTACTGGTAATGAGAGAGGAAGCTGGGTTGTGGACAGGTAATACATGGTAATTAAGAGTTCTGTAAAGAGGCGTAATCAACTTTTTTCTAAATTGGAGCAGCATTTGAGCAGCCCTGATGGATGCAGGGAAGTTGTTCCAAATCCTGGGTAAATAGATGGCAAATACCTGCTGTCTTATTTACTCTTTTTTACACTTCTTAGTCTGCAGTCTGATGGTGTCCCAGATGCGGGTGTGCAGAGAACAGAAGTGCCCAATACAAAAAGAACAATTGATGGCCAGAATGCAGAACAATGTCATACATTCACCCCAGTACAGAGATCCGGGCCTAAATCCAGCGTTTTTTTGCTCACCATGCCATTCCAGTTTGGACCCAGCCATATGCAAATCAGTCTTGACCCTGCGCCCAATAGGATCAGTCCAGCCCGAACTGCCAGGCCAGGTCCTCCCTGGACTGGAAACAAGCATCCTAGGACCGGTTTCGGGCTTTCAGCCCTCATCAGCCAGGATAGCTTGACTCCAGTGGCATGGAGAGCACGGGACTCACGACGGAAGTTGTTCCAAATCCTGGGTAAATAGATGGCAAAGACCTGCTGTCCTATTTACTCTTTTTTACACTTCTTAGTCTGCAGTCTGAGGGTGTCCCGGATGCGGGTGTGCAGAGAACAGACGTGCCCAGGCTTATTTACAGAAAGAATGTAAATAGTCGAATGAATTTCTGAACAGAATTTCAAAAGGGAAAACAATTTTTGAAAGTGGGAAAGGGCAAACCAAAGAAAGTCTTAAAACAAGCAAAGAGCAATGACCATTCCTGTTACTGTTGTGACAGCTCTCAGCACTCTACTCAGTTTCCCAAGTGTCCTGAGTGTAATGCTTAGTGTTTGTAATGTGGCTTTGTAGGACATATTGCAAGGGTCTGCAGAAAAAAAGTGACCAGTTATGCATCACACAGAACAACACAAGAGCTTCAGGGAGTGACAGTGATAAAAAAACAGTAGCAAGACAACAAACATGATGCAGTTCTTAATATTAAGGATAATGTACAATATTTTAATAGACTGCTGTGCTGGATGACATTTGGGGGCATCCAGCTGCATGTGGCAGTGAATTATGGTTCATCATACACCATTACTGCATAAAGCATTTGCGAGGGTACATTTTTCCATGAAACTGGTAGTACATTAGAACCGTCTGAATTAACTAGAGAAAATTACAAAGGGGGAGGGATAGCACTAACATTTTGGGATATAGGCCTTTGGCATTCAGATTGAAAAACAGGAAAGCTAATTGTAAACTTTATATTGGCAAAGAAGACCTTTCTGTTTTGGGGTGGGTGGGTTAAATGGTCCTTGAATAAAATACATTAACCATATTGTGTTGACAAGGTATATTTGCATGTGAAAGCGAGGACATTAGGCTCTGAATTGTAAGCAAGTGGCAAGAGTATTTTTTAGAAGGTAGGTAAGCCTAATGGGTTTGCACATGAAATTATTTTGAAGTTGAATGCCACTCCCAAGATTAACAATGAACAGGCTGTTCCCTACTTTGCGAGAGACAATGTGAATGCAGAACGTAAGAAATTGCATGAGGCGAGAAGTATTGAACCCACAGCATTGGAATAGAATTTGCCTTTGGTGGTAACAGAATGTGCCAATTGTATAGTAAGACTTGGCCTAGACCTCAGTGGTTTAAATAACAGTCTAAATAACATTGATGTTGACCAGTTACTGCTTCCCAAGACTGATTAAATGCTATTGTTAACAAGCGGTGTGGAATGGTTTTCCACCCTTGCCTTATCTTTTACCCTTCGCTAGATTTGTCTACATTCAGAAAGCAAGGCATCAACAGTGTTTATTACGCTTTTTCACTGGTTCCCATTTTGCTGCATGCAATTTGGGCTAGTTTCAGGGATGCTGTTTTTCAAAGGTTAATGTCGGGGTTATTTAGGGGAAATGCTGTGTGTTACCTGTTTTCAAGATATAATAGTGTTGATGGTCAGAAATGAAAAAGAACATGACGATCCTATATACAAGGTCTTGGATATGCTTGATAAAAGAGGCTTAACCGCAAAACTTAGAAAGTACAAATATGACAACCCAAAATATGTCAGAACTTGATTGGGATAGCCTTTGTCAACATTGTGTTGAAGAAATGAAGAATGTGATTTACAAATCCTTGAATTTACAAGGATTTTTTTTTTTTTTTTTTTAAATCTCTTTATTAGCATCAGATTGGTCCGTGCAAGCATACAATTACACAGTAAACTGGTTACAATGAAAACGTTAGCGGTCATTATTCAAAAAAAAGCAGATGGAGGACTGGACCAATGACATGTACAAGCAGTGTAACACAGTCCAAAGTCTCATTTTCACTTTTCCATATCTGAGGGAAAATTGCACACGCGGAATGATGATACAAAGAGATACAACCGTTACCAAACAGAACGAAAATGAATGAGCCTTCGCGATAGAGAGAGCGGCGAGCAACACATCGAATGACAAGGAAAATGGAATTGGCATAGGCGCAGGCAGGCAAGGGTGGGTAAAACGACAAATGTAAGATTAGGGGGAAGCAACCATTTCAGCCGGGGCAAGGTATGCAAGGGAACAGAAGAGGGAAACATCTCGGCCCCAACCAACATGCAATCCAAAACCAGCAGCTCATGCATATCCATTTCCGAGAGTGTGTATATGCCAAACACTGTGGAACGCAGTGTTTAGCGCACGCTAGGGGAACCAAAACCACCTAGCCCACCCCCTCCGGGACAATAGAGCTAGCAGCTTGGGAGTGTGCATCCCGTGTAATCTTGCTAAGATACTGTCGATATGGGCCCCAGATGTCGATCGGGCGTGAGGCTGTTGGGACCTGTGTGGAGTATTCTACGCTGTTGGTATTGCATTGGGCAAGGCTGCGCATCCAAGACTTGGAATCAGGGATTCGCCTGGACCCCCAAAGTAAGGCAATTTCCCTCTTCGCCAGCAAGAAACCTATGGCAGCAAGCTTACGCGTGGTCCGGGGGAACTCAGCGACATAGCCAAGCAGTGCAATTTCCGGCTTGTGATGCAATTCGCATTCTAAAATGTCGCCCAAGATGTGGTGCACCTGTAGCCAGTAGGTGTGCAGTTTCGGACAGGTCCATGTGAGGTGTGCAAAATCTGCATGTGGAGCTGTGCATTTAGGGCAGTGATGAGGCCTGTTCGGGTCAATTCTGTGGGCCAGTGCCGGTGTGAAGTAAAGTCGCCTCAAAAATTTAAAATGTATTAGTTTATGTCTACTGTTGACAGATACCTCTTTAGTGGAGCGGCAACAGGCATCCCATTGGGCGTCCGTGATGGGGCCACCAAGATCAAGTTCCCATGCCGCACGAACTTTCGCGTCCGAAGCAGGAAGGGCCGCCACACAGAGTCCATACAACCTGGAGACCATGTGGGCTCCTGTTTGTGACTGGAGCAGAAAAGTCAATGCTGCCATGTCATCTGGCGGCAGTGGGAACGAGGGAAACTGTGTTCTAAGCATGGACCTCACCCTGGTCAGGACAAAGGAGTCCATGAACGTTCGGTCCGCAAATCGCGGATCCTCGGACACCGAAAAAACATGGCCGTCCGGAAACAGATCCCCTATTGTGGCGAGCTGGTATTTGGACAACGTTCTGCGGACCACTGCCTCCGCGGTGATGGGGAGCCAGTGTGGGTTTGGCAATGGAAGTGCCGGGGAGTACAGCACGTCTAACTGGAGCAGTCTACGCAACTGCAACCAGGCCCATGACGTAGTGGACACAGTTTGTATGTCAAGTGGGTCTCGGGGTACACCTTTGGGCAATATCGAGTTGAGGGTAAGCGGTAGTACCAAGTCCGCCTCGGGTCTCAAATATGGGATCCGAGCTTCTGGATGGAACCAAGGATGTGCATAGGCGCACTGCGCGACTAGGTAGTAAATATAAAAGTCTGGCACTCCAAAGCCACCCCGCTCATAAGGCAGCGTCAGGGTGCGCCAAGAAACTCGAGGATTTTTATCCCCCCACACCAAACGCAACAACAGAGAGCGTAGTTGGGTGAAAAAGACCTGAGTGAGCGGGATCGGGATGTTATTAAATAAATACAAAAAACGGGGAAGTATAATCATTTTAATTATGGCGATACGGCCGGCCATCGAAAGAGGGAGGCGAATCCAACGCGCGAGATTATCCTCCAGAAAGTCTAACGCCTGTCCGTAATTGAGACGAATCATGGATACCGTGTCCAGATGTACGTGGATACCCAGATACTTCACCGAGTCTGTATTCCACTCAAGCGGGAACGGACAGTCCCAGCGGGCAGTGGAGGGGGTGAGTGGAAAGATGTCAGATTTGTGCCAGTTAATACGAAGGCCGGAGTATTTCCCAAAGCGTTCCACCTCAAGCAGCAAGGGCGATAGGTTGGTCTCCGGAGACCTGACATATAGAATGGTATCATCCGCGTAGAGGGAGACGAGTAACGGACCCGTCCGGAACTGGAGCCCGCGGTGCAAGTGGCGCTCCTGAAAGTGGCGCACCAATGGGTCCATGGCCAAAATATATAATAGGGGGGACAGGGGGCATCCCTGTCTAGTACCCCGGGAAAGAGGGAAGCTATCAGAAAGCGTGCCATTAAGCCGCAATCTTGCTCTGGGGGCAGTGTAAAGCAGCTCAACCGTGGAGACAAACAAGGCCGGCATGCCCATCCGGTGCATGACAGACAAAAAGAACGACCATTCTAAGGAGTCAAAAGCCTTCTCGGCGTCCAAAAACACCGCAGCTGCCGGTGTATCCGGGTCAATCCTGTGGAGCACAGAGAACAGCGTCCGCAGATTAAAGGAGGTGGATCTATGGGGGACGAACCCGGACTGGGCTGGCGAAATGATAGATTCCATAAGCAAAGACAGTCGAGTGGCAAGGACTTTCGCCAAAATCTTATAGTCCAGATTCAGTAGGGAAAGGGGTCTGTAGGATCCGCACCTAGTGGGGTCCCGTCCCGGTTTGGGAAGTAAAATAATAACTGCCTCCCGCAACGTGGGTGGCAGAATCCCTGTCTCCAGTGCCTCGGCATACACTTCGATCAGGCGAGGTACCAGTTCCTCCTTGTACTCCTTATAAAAGTCGGCCGAAAAACCATCCAGACCCGGCGCCGAAGAGCCCTTTAAAGCATCAATGGCTTCCACAACGCAGTCCGGGTCGATAGGCATCGCCAGAAATTCCTGCATATGTTTCTCTAGGAACACCATAGAGATTTCGTTAATATAGGGGCCAGGGTCGCGACAGTCAGCCGTCAGGCTTGAGGTGTACAATCCCTTGTAGTAGGAGAGGAAGGCATCACAAATGGCAGGGGTGGTCTGATGACGAATACCCAGATCGTCCACCATGTCAGAGATGTATGAAGCCTGGCGGGGGGGACGGAGCAAGTGGGCCAAGAGCTTGCCAGGCCTATCACCTTCACCATATTGTCTAGCTGAGTGTTGCGTGCAGAGATATGTCAGTTCCCTGTCTGCAGTGTCTCTGAACTCTTGCAGGAGTGCTAGTCTTCTCGCCTCTACCCCACCGTCTGCATTAGTGAGCGTGTCCGTGTCTAGCGCGGCAAGTTCCGTCTCAATACGGGTCAGGGAGGCACGGATGTCACGCAAAGCCCCTGCATGTTTGTTAATGCAAACCCCTCTAATAGTGGCCTTGAACCCCTCCCACAGTGTAGCCCACGTGTCCACAGAGCCCTCGTTGAACTCAAAATACTCCTCTATGGCAGTACGAATGTCTTCTTTAAAGACCGGATCAGATAACGCTTTGCCAGGAAAGCGCCATTGTCTCTCATACCCTCCCAGTCTGGGGATCAGTAGGGTAAGCACTATGGGAGAGTGATCAGAAAGCGTGCGCGGGAGTGTCGTATGGTCTCCCACCCAACCGGCCACCCCTGGGGAAAGGAGCCAGTAGTCTATTCTGGTGCTGGTGTTGTGATACCCCGAGTGATGGGTGAAGGTGGGTGTGCTAGAGTGTAAACGGGCCTCAATGTCAATCAGTGGGTAGTGGGCGCACATATCCGCCAGTACAGCATGGGAACGGGGCTTACAATCCGGGGAAGAGGAGGTACTATCTCTGGTAGGGTTCAGCAGCAGGTTAAAGTCCCCTCCCATTACCATCATATCAGTGTCTAGACGCAGCAGAACATCCTGGAGACCCTGGAAGAAAGCAGGGGAGTCCGAATTGGGGCCATAAATTCCAACAAAGGTGATCTTGAAGCCCAGAAGCACCCCCGTAACCACAACATATCTGCCATCTACATCAAAGACACTGTCCGAGAGCACAAAAGGGACGCGTCTATGTATCAAGATCGCCACCCCCCTTGCATACCTGCTATAGCTAGAAAAAAACCTGTGCGCTCCCCAGCTTTTTGCAAAGGAGGAAGAATCAGCTCCCACTAAGTGTGTCTCCTGTAGGAATAGGACATCCACCCCATGTCGCGCTGCGTAGTTTAGAACTTGCCGTCTTTTCCTCGTGTCATTTAAACCCCGGACATTCCAAGACATGGAAATAAGTCTGGAAGGACCAGACCGCTGCCCTACCTTAGCCATTCAAACTCAATGGAAACACGATAAAACATGCGTGTGTAGCACCGCCGCCCCACCCCGCAAAACAGGCATCATTCAAAGAGAAAAATAGTGCGTGTGCACAAACAACAGAACCACAGCGTAAACAAACCCATCCCAACCACCCACCACCCAGCCACTCCTGAAGCCCTAGGAGGCTAATCCCACCCATACGGAGATAACCTAAAGCAACAGACAATAACAGTAGTCCAATAATGTACCTGTAAAATAAAGACAACGTAAGAGAAAAGTACAATACGGCTCGCGCCATGGGGGTAGGCGACACTCCGCCATGCGAGAACCACAATCGGGGTAACGTTCAAGTCTCAGCAATTATGGAAAGCACTGCAAAAGAGGAAAAAAAGGCCAAAATGAACTGCATGGTCAGATGCAGAACGCTGAGGTAAATAGCCTGTCCAGAGAAAAATGTGGTGGTGATGAATCAACCCTGGCCGGTTTCATTAAACAGGTCAGCACTAGCCTGTGAGTCAGTGTGTGGCGGAGATCGTTGTGCATCTTCCGAATTTCGCGGCGACCCTCTGTTTTTGTAGGATCGACAAAATTCCTGTGCCTCTGCAGGGGAGTCAAAAATGCGAAACCTGCCATCCACGTCCACCCTGAGCCTGGCAGGATACAGCATTCCATAACGTAACCCCAGTTTGCGCAAAGCAGCCTTGACACCAGTGTACTTACGGCGCGCATCTTGGACCATGACCGTGAAGTCCGGGTAGAAAGAAAGCACGTCGCCTTGCCATCTAACTTCGCCTGCCTCTCTGGCGGCCTTCAGCGCCGCGTCCCTGTCTCTGAAGTTCATGAGCCTGGCTATAATGGGTCGGGGAGGCAGGCCCGGATTGGGCCGGGGTCCCAGCGACCTGTGTGCGCGTTCCACCACGAAGCCAGCTGTAAACGTGTCACGGCCAAAAAGTTCGATTAGGAGGTGTTCCACAAAAGTGTCAAAGCGCCCGGTAGCTGTCGTCTCCGCCACACCAATTATTCGGATATTATTGCGCCTACTGCGCGCTTCTAAATCTTCGTTCTTAATTGCGACGTCTTTAAGGATCTTCTCCACACGTTCCAACCTTTTCAGCGTCGACGCAGCTCCGTCCTCGATGTCAGAAACTCTGGATTCCGCCAGGTCCAGGCGCCTATCGTGCAGTTGGATCGTCGCACCCATGTCCGCCATTTTCTTTTCGAGGGCATCAAAGCGAGAGTCCAAGGCCTTGAATCCAGCCCGCATCTCACCCATCATCTCAGCGACCATACCAGCAGTGTCTTTCGCAGCCACCTGGGCACCGGTGTCCGCCTCAGCTGCCGGCGAGACCGCAGCCGTACGGAGGGGCGCCGAACTGAAGGTAAGTCTCTTCTGGTTAACATCCTTCTTTACCATGTTGGAAGTAATGGCGGGCGAAACACCAGTGGCGCAGGACCCTATGACAGAGAGGCGAGTACAGCGATGGGGCCCCCCGACTGCAAGGCGGGCAAGACAGGACCAAAGAATCAGGGGTACTCGCTGATTCCCAGCACCGGGGCCGAGTCGCAAGGCAGACGCACACAGGTCGGCAGGAAATTAATGCGGCTGGATCAATGCGTCAGAGGCCCTGCGCAAGAAGTAGGGTCAGCAAACGGGCGTGGCGATCTCTGGGCAGCAGCCGGCAGGTCCAGGGTCCCGCAGAGACAGGTAGCCAAGGATAGCGCAGTGTGGGGCCCAGGTAGTCGGGACCTCTTGGCATCCGAAGCACAGATGGGCGATATCACGCAGGTCATGCAGCCAGCGCCGGCCTTGTAACGTTGCACAGACGACTGATACACATGGCCAATCTCATCAGCAGGCGAGCAGGAGAGTGTGGAAGGCAAGGCACTGCAGGGGGACAGGCGCGGGTCTGGGGTGCACGGTAGCGGTGGGGGCAAAGGTGACAGGCCACCACCGAATGCAGCGAAGCGTAGCCGTCCGCAGAGCGCCCAGGAGCTCGCCGGCCACGCTCCCTGTCAATCGCCCCCCGACCCCGGAGCCCGCTGCCAGCGCTTCCCGCCCGCCGCCGCACTTCCCGGGCAGTCCCCGAAAATCGAGGCCCCGGCTCCCAAGGCCGGACCAGGCCGCAAGTGCCGGTCACGTACCGAGGGGCCGCACCTCCACCAACGGACACCACCGGGGCCGTGCAGCGGACCCGGGAGAGCTCAACAGCGGTCCCTAGGCCGAGGGGGACAACGAGGAGGCAATCAGGGAAACTCACCAGGCGCTCCGGTGCTGCGAAGTAACGGCCCGCGAGGCCCTGCTGGCCTCAGCACCCCTCAGCTGGTCCGCCCGTTCTCGCCGTCCCCCGTCCTCCAGACTAGGCAGGCTGCATCAGATGGCGTTAAGGATCATTTGCAGGCGGAAATCGACCCCCGTGCAGTGCCGGATCTCTTGCGAACGGCCCCGTTCCTCTCTCGCCCGGCGGAGCTCTACAGTCAGGCGGCCATTCCGTTCGCCTGCGTAGCCACGCCCCTGAATTTACAAGGATTGACCCTTAAACTGAAAGTCATCACAGATGTCCGGTGTAAAGTTCTTGGGGCAGTTCTTACAGTGATAGATTCCATTGGTACAGAGATTGTGAACACTTTTATAGATCATTATCGCTCTCTGAGGAAAACTAAGTGATTGAGAGAAACACTTGTATCTGTATGGGCTCTTGAACTTTTTCGGAAATGGGGAAAGAAGTTAATAATGAGGAGTGATCGCAAACCCTTACTTTTTCCCTTCAAACTTTAAATATTGTTTTTTACGTAATTTGCCAGTGTGGTACAGATATTAAGTAGCAAATTATTGGTCAAGGAATGTTTGAATTGAGTATCTGACAGGGTCATAAGATTATATATGAGATTGCAAGACTCTGCATATAACATAAAATATGTAGGGACAAAGGAAGTAAAAGATTATTACTTAAGCGAGATGCCTATTGCCAAGGAGATTGACAGAGACCTATGGAACAGGACCGGTGTTGTTTATGCAATGAAAGTGAAGGATAATTGGAGTGCAATCTCATAAAATGAATGAGTCAGTGTTTATGAACGTGGTGTTGTATTGAAAGTTTGAAAATTGAGAACAGGATGGACTCTTAAGAGAATTGAGAAACAAGATATGCACACATTTTGGGAAGTGAGCGAGGAGCTGAACAAAAGTGGACAATTTTTGGTGAGGAGATCAGGTTATCCCTTCTGTATGTCTGAGAAGTAGGATCATATTTTTTGCCATGATGGCCATGTTGGGATTGATAAGGCAAAATTATAGTTTTGTATTGATAGCCTGGTGTTGATCTTGCAACATTAAGGAATATGTGGATTGCAAAAGGATGATAATACTATAAAGACCATGAGATTTTCTCTCTTGCCCTTGGAGTGCTTTGGGAACATACAGCCATGCATATTATGGGTCCTGTGCGCTGGGATGAGTTTATTAATAAGTACTTAATTGTGCTAGTTAGTGAGCTTCTTCTCTAAATGGGTAGGGATGTAATTGTTGGAGCAGTTAAAAGCCAAAAATGTGTTAAAGTTCTTTGAATAATTTTTGGGGAATGAAGCTGGTTAGAAATGAGATTTTTGGTAGGCTAGGGCACGGGCCAAAGCCAGGCAAAAACCACCACTTTAGTCAGGATAAGGGAGTTACACGTCTAAAATAACCTCTGCTCACCCCCTTGGTAGCTTTGCACAAGCAGCCAGGCTTATCTTAGAGGCAGTTTGTAAAGCATTTGCACATAACCAACAGTAAGACAGTGTACGCACCACAAAAGGACACCACACCAGTGTAGAAAAATATCCAATATTTTTATATAATTAAAACAAGACTAAAAACAATGAAAACCCACAATACTATGCTTAAAAGATCACAGTTAAAAAAATACGTTGATTAAAAAGAGTTCCTTGTGTGGATAGCTCCGTCCAGGCTTACACGGTGTCGTGAGCACACAAATCCAAAAAAAGTTCTGGCTCACCGCGGGGTTACAGGCCAACTACGGTGTCGGGAAGACCCGCAAACAGTACCTTTCAGAGATGCAGGGCGATGGGGCTCTTGAAGTCGCTCGCGTTGTAGGTGGAGTTCCTTTCTGATGGGATCCGGAGTGCTGGCGCCCACAGGAGTTGGGTGCTGCGGTGTGTAGCACAGCAGTGCGGTGTGCGGTGCCCCCAAGTCGTGGTGCGAGCAGCGGCTCGGTGGCGGCGTCAGATGGCGCCGTCGGTGAGACCAGGGTCGCGGTGCGAGATGGAGGCGGTGCTCGTCAGGGTGCTAGCAGGTCACGGTGCAAGCATCGGCGTTGTCGTTGCTGAAGAACTGTCGACGACTGACGAACTAGAGTCAATGACACCGGCGTCGGTGGGCCAAGGCTGCGGTGTGGGATGAGGGCGGTGCGTCTGGTAACGTACGAGCAGTGCCCCCTGAGGTTCCGTAAAAATCGTTACGACGTTTTGGGCACCGCCGAATATGGACGAATGGGGTATCAATGAACCGTAAATGACGAGTTGTGTAAGTGTACACGTTTTCGCCATACTACTCAGAAGAGTTCCTTACAATTACAGGTTTCTTCAAATGGACGCTCGGGTTCCATTTTAGATACGGCACCCATTTTGTTTCTTGCCCTCACGTAGTCAGCGAACAGGCAACTGTCCGCATCGTGACCCCTTTTGTTCCCAAGCTTCACGGAAGAAGCATATGCCTTTTCATGCGTCTTTTATGAGTAGGGGGAGGACACTGCTAAAGCAGTTGTCTCCGCTCGGAGGTGATCCTGCCGTGCCGGTCTATTGTTTCAGCCTCGCACGTGCTGGGATCAAGTCCTTTTAGGCTACGATTACGCATCCAATATTATCCTCACACTCCCTCTTCCCTGTTGTCTGACTTCCTCGCAGCTGTTCTTGTCTCTTTCTCTTGTTTATTTACAACTCAAGTGGAATGTACCTAATGGTGGGAAGATGTGCTTTTACAGTTGGAACTGGTGATGTTAATGTAATTATGTTCCGGTGCTCTGAATACATGAAAGCGATCCTTTGAATTTTACTGTGGGAAATGAGTTGTAACCTTTTGCTTACATATTGTGCAATGACAAAATCCTGTATAAAAGAGAGCGACTCACATATGCAAAGGGAGCAGACTCTCAGAACCTACACTCTGTTGTACTTCTTGTGACTTTTGCCTCCCTGCAGTAATAAACCCTGATCTTTGACGCACAAGGAAGTGTCCCGTGTCTCTGTCTTTAGTGCGCCAGAACAGGTATCCCACGAAGGTTCTAGGTATTGTCCCCTGGCACCGCTGGGCCTTAAATAGCCCAGTCCTTCAGTTGGCGCCCAACGTGGAGCGACATCGACGGTACCGGTCCAAAGCCTGACGATTGTGAGGAACTTCGTGTGAAATCTCCGAGGAAAAGGTGCACCCCGCTTTATCGATCCTGTTGTCGAAATAAGTGGTCCGAAGATTTTTCCCGCGAAGATTCCCGCCTCCTGACGGCTGCGACGGACCGATGCCCTGACTGTCGACCTGTTTTCGACGCCTGGCGTAGACCTTTCGTACAGCGAGACGATAGACGGGCCTTCCTGGTGACGCCATTGAAGCCCTCAGTTAAGTATTTGTGGGTCGCTCCCAGTCCTTAGTTGTTGTTACAGCTTGTTGAAGCTTTGTTGTTTGCATAATTCCAGTGCATTTGTGGTTCTTAGTTGTTGGTTCTTAGTTGTTATTTGAAAATTGCAATTGCCAAAAACCGAGGGTTTTGTTTTTCACGAAGAATTAGTGCTTCGGTAACCCTTGAAGTTTGATACTAGGTTAGTGTACATGATGCCTAGCCATAGTGGTTTTCTCGGTTTCTTTAAATGTTGCAACAAGGATTCCCGGTTGGAGGACTCGTGTCCGATACCTCCAGTTGGAACTCCGATATATGAGCTCTATAGTCGACATGGTGTGGGCCCTATTATATATAATAAATATTGGGTCCGTTACACGAAAAAAGATGGTGTCCTTAGTTGGCCACCGCACGGAAGTTTTGAACTTGCGATTTTAGATAATCTTGAAGCTAAATTGTTTAAAAAGAAAGCTAGGCCAGCTATGTTTGATTCCTTTCGGTTGTGGCGTAAAGAGGCCAAGCAGAAAGAAATCAAACAGTCTAAAAAGAATCGAAGAGACGGTATGGTCCCGATAATGCAAGTTGTACAACAATGTCAGCGAGATAAAGAAGAAAAAGAAATAGAAGTTTCTACTAGATTACATCATATGAGGATAGACAAATGTTATCCGGTTTTACCAACTAGTCAGGATAAGAAAAAAGAGGATTCAAAGGAGGATCCCTTGTTAGCATATTTGATGAAATCGCCGCCCCCTTATGCACAGGGTGCTACGGCCCCTGTAGTTCCTCCTGTAGTTCCGCCTGTTGTTCCTCCTGTTGTCCCTCCTGTTGTTCCGGCGGCTGCGGGTCAGCCAGTTGTTGGTCCTACGTTTGTCCCACCACCTGTCTCTATTCCTACTGCTCCTTTGCCTGTACCTTCTCAGCCTCTTGTCCCTGCCACCCTGACTATCTTGCCTGCTTCTGCTGTGTCTGCATTCACTTCAAACGTTGTGGCTCCTGTTCTCCTTTCTCCTTCTGTTCGTAATCGTATCCCTAACACTGTTGCTACCCTTTATTCACCGCTTTTTGGTCAGTTATTTCCATCCGATACTTCTGAAAATCCCCAAAGACGGAGTCAGATCCCTAGTGGAAGGGAGAAAGAGACGTTAGTGACATTGGCACATAGGTGGATAAGACATCCTGCCAACTACCCTCCACGCATGGTTTTCGAGACGTTTTCTCAGTTTAATGAGCCTACACAGAGATTCGTGTTCGAAGAAATGTGTAACTTTTTGAGGGAACAATGGTATAATGACAATTTAGATAACGTACCGCCCGATATGATTGAACTTCAGAGTAAATTTTCGAACAGTATGATTGTAGGTGGCGATGTACGACGTGCCTTAGAGCGATTGTTATCCTTTAGATCCACAGTGCCTTCTCGTGTGTCATTTAATGATGATGACTTAGAAATTCAGAAAGCGGCGCCTGGTCAGTATCCTATGAGAGAAGTTCCGCCAGTATACATGCCAGGTGATCCTAATGCTAATCCTGTGGTTCCTCCATATTTCCAGAGAGTTTGGATACACCTGCCATGGAAGCGATCAGAAGTATTGCAGGTCAAACAGTCCTTGCCTGATCCACGCAAGAATCCGGCGGGTTACTATAAGGAGTTGTCTCAATTGGTAGATGTTACTATTATGAACCTCGCCGACATCGACATGCTGTTCGGTAATGTTGTACCACAGCCGGTTTGGGCGAAAATTCATCAGGAAAATCATGCGAATGAGTTAGGCGGTGATTGGGCTGCAATAATAGCGGCTGATGGCCGACAAGTTGGTGGGGCTAAGCCTGAGCAGGTAATTTCGGATCTGCCCCAGAGAATAATTACGTTCATGAAAACGCTTATGCCGGCGATGAGGGTAAACTGGGATAAATTAGCAGCTTGTAAGCAGAAGAAGGACGAGAGTGTCTCTGATTTCTTTACTAGATTCGAAGAGGCATTTGTCGATCATAGTGGTCAGGATATGGGCACTGAGGGAGGCCAACGGTTGTTTGTTGACAAATTCGTGTTGAATTTGTTGCCTGAACTATGCAACAAATTGAAAAATTCAGAAAGTGCATGGGCTGTTTCAACCACTGCACAGATATTAGCAACGGCTCAATATTATGAGAATAGGGAAAAAGAAGAAAGTGATCGTGTAGATAAGAAAACGAAGGAGCTCAAAACGAAGGTTTTGTTGCAGCAAGCGTATCCTCCGCGTTCAAATCACACTGATTTGCAACAGCAATATAGACCACAATCACAATCCTCCAGAATACAGTCACGTCCTGACTCCTATGACTTTAGATCTATGATTGGGTATAACCAGTGTGCATATTGTAGAAGAGAGGGACATATAAAATATGATTGTCCCGCTTTGCGTGACCGCCTTAATGGTGTGTCGGCACGAGGGGGTCGTGGTGGTCCTCAACAAGCATCTCGAGGTAGAGGTCGCGGTGCCTTTCAAAATCAGACTGAGCGCCCTACTACGTCCTCGGACGCGAATAATTGTTTTGACCAGCGAAATGTAAGGTCCGATAAATCAGCGCAGTATTACGCGGACGACTATTACGTTGAACATGAGACTGTTGTAAACGACCATTACTAGGACAGCCACCGACAGAGAGAGGGAGTAGTATCAGTTCCGGTTGATCAGAGTGGGCCTTACGTTGAAGTTGCTACATCTGGCGTAGTTGAGCCTTTTCTGCTGGACACTGGTGCGACGAAATGTTCCATCATGCATTCAAAACTCCCTGGCGCACCTTTGTCCGGCTTAACAAATGTTTCCGTTGGATTCTCTGGCACCCCTGTTAGCAATCCTGTATCTAGCCCTTTGCCCCTTGCAATTGGCCCTAGTGAACTGGAGGATCCATTGATTCTATCTACTGGTTGTGGTGAGAATCTTTTGGGTCTGGATTTGCTGAAACGGTTATACGCGACTTTGTATTGCTCTCCTGAAGGAGTGGAGCTTACATTAGGTCGGAGAGTAATCTCTCCTATGTACTTGTCGATCGATAAATTCCCACCGGAATTGAGCTCCCTTCCTGCGTCTCTATGGGCCACAGGTCCAAATGACGTGGGTCTCTTGGACATCCCACCTTATATGATCAAGCTGAAACCAAATGTGCGATTGCCACGTATACCACAGTATCGTATCTCCATTGAGGGAGAACGGGCGCTATTAACGATTGTACACGATCTGATCGAAAAGGATGTCCTTGAAGAAACTCGGGGAAATGTGTGTAATAGTCCTGTGTTACCCATTTTAAAACGAACTGATCCATCTAAACCTCCTGTGTACCGTTTCATAATCGATTTGAGAGAAGTAAATAAAATCGTGATTCCACAATACCCCGTGGTCCCTGATATCACGACTTTGTTGACCCTGATTCCAGTGTCTGCCTCCTGGTTCACGGTGATCGACCTAAAGAATGCTTTCTTTAGTATCCCGATTGCTGAGGAAAGCAGAGATCTATTCGGATTCTCATTAGGTGGTCGTAGTTTTAGACTGAAACGAGCACCACAGGGCTATTGCGAGAGTCCGTCGATCTACAGTCAAGCCCTTAAAAGTCAACTTGATTCATTTATATTACCGGCAGGCGCAGCCTTGATTCAGTACGTTGACGCCTGTTGGTCGCCGCTGATACCGAAGATATTTGTAGAACTGCTACAGTATCATTGTTGCGGCATTTATGTGACTTACATCACAAGGTGTCACCTTCCAAGCTACAATATTGTTGCCAAGAAGTAACCTACTTAGGTCACTTATTGTCAAAAGAAGGGAGAAGGTTGACCCCAGAGAGAATTGCAGCGATTACCCGAATGACTGTGCCAAAAACTCAGAGAGATGTACGTGCCTTTCTAGGTATCACGTCATACTGAAGACAATGGATCTCAAATTTTTCACTATTGGCAAAACCATTGTTAGCTCTCACGTGCAAGGATGTTCCGACTCCTTTGCCATGGACTGAAGAGTGTCAAAAAGGTTTTTCTGAATTACGTGATGCGTTGTGTTCGGCTCCTGTGTTAGGTACTCCTGATTACAGTAAGCCGTTTACACTGTACGTTCACGAGAGGGATGGTTGTGCGTTGAGTGTTCTGGCGCAACAATTTGGTGACAAACAGCGCCCATGCGCATATTTTTCTTCGACCTTAGACCCAGTAGCTAGAGCTTTGCCGAGTTGTTTAAGAGCAACAGCGGCAGCTGCGGCGTCCATTCGACAGTCCGCAGGTCTGGTCATGGATAATATGCTTACGGTGATGGTTCCGCATGCAGTTGACACTCTCTTGAACCGAACGAAAACTCAACATTTGACGAGCGCAAGGTTGTCTGGGTATGAGCTGACGTTACTGGCTAGTCACATACGGATAGAACGGTGTAATGTGTTGAACCCAGCAACATTATTGCCGATCAATACGGATTTGAGTGATGTAGCACCACATGACTGTTATCTGAGAACCGAAGAGGAAACGAAAGGTCGTATTGACCTAAAAGATACTCCGTTGGTAGATCCCGATGGTACTTTGTATGTTGATGGTTCCTGTTTTAAGTTACCGAATGGTGATGTGACGACTGGGTATGCTGTAGTGACGTTGAGAACGGTTGTGGAATCTACGAGATTAAATCAGAACTCGGCTCAGGCAGCTGAGTTGGTCGCCTTGACGAGAGCGTGTGTGTTGTCCAGAGGAAAGCGGGTGAATGTGTTCACAGACAGCCAGTATGCTTTTGGTGTGGCACATAGTTTTGGGCGATTGTGGAAAGAAAGAGGATTCTTAACGTCGCATGGCACAAAGATTCAGCATGGACAGCTTGTGAATGACCTTTTAGATGCACTCCCATTGCCTAAACAGGTGGCCATAATTAAATGTAGTGCGCATCGAAAAGTGACAGATGATGTTGGTCGTGGTAATGCGTTTGCAGATGAGACTGCTAAGGAGACAGCGAAAGATCTGACAAATCGAATGTATGTTACAAGTTCAGTGAGATGGCCTGCGGAAACTAGTCTGTGTGAGGACACAGTGGAGAGTGTGAAGGAAATACAGAATGAGGCCACTGAAATGGAAAAGACTAAGTGGAAAGAAAGCACGGGAAAATTAGATGAGGATGGATGTTGGGTTGATTTGTCAGAGAAACAGAGATGGATGTTACCGGATGCATATGTGCTTGCTGTTGTTACAATGGCCCATGGCACAGCACATATTAACTCGAAGGGCATATGCAAGTTGTTGTCTCCTGTATGGAAGAATGATGGGATTACTAAGTGTGCAGAGAGAGTGGTTAAGAATTGCATGGTATGTTTGATGCATAATCCCGGTAAGGGCACCCACACTCCACCTGGTCATTTTGCCCCTCCTACATGTCCTTTCGAAGTTATCCAATTAGACTTCATCCACATGGAGAGATGCAATAATTTAAAGTATGTGCTGGTTGTGGTTTGTGCGTTCTCCAGATGGATTGAGGCTTACCCTCTTAAGGATAATACTGCCCTATCCACAGCTAAAATTCTGCTCATAGAGTATTTCCCCAGGTACGGCATGCCTCGGATTGTATGGTCGGACAACGGAAGTGAGTTTGTGGGAAGCGTGATGAAGAGTGTGTGTCGTGGTTTAGGAATATCCCAGAAATTTCATAGTGCTAATCATCCTCAGTCAGCGGGTTTGGTGGAAGGATACAATGGCACCCTGAAACTAAAACTTGCTAAAATTCAGGCAACAACTGGTTTATCATGGCCTGACGCTTTGCCTCTAGCTCTCTTATCGACCAGGGCTACTGTACACTCTCGAGTAGGGCTTAGCCCATATGAGATTGTGTTCGGCCGTCCTGCGAACATTTGGGGGGTTCCGAGGCCTAGAGAATTGAACAGACTTGAATATCCAATGTTAATTGATTATCTATATGATCTGACTGCTAAATTGAGTTTGATTCATCAACAGGTCTTTGAGGCTCTGCCGTCACAAACAGAGGGTCCTGGTCATCGGCTCCAACCAGGGGACTGGGTCCTCACTAGAAATTTCGGACGAAAACGCCATCTTGAGCCGAGATTTGTGGGACCCTTCCAGGTGCTACTAGCAACGAAGACGGCGGTTCGACTGGAGGGACGGAAACACTGGGTGCATGCCACCCACACCAAGAAGGTTCCGCTTCCTCTGCCGGCTGACACATGGATACGTAAAGGTTTTTCCTCGTCTGAAACTGATGTTCCCCAGCGCTTTGTCCCATTTAGCGAAGCTCAGACCATAGGGAACACTTCAGTTTTATCTGACACCCCTGTTGATTCCTCTCAAACAATTTCCCTTCCTTCAACATTGGGGAATACAAGTACTGAACAATTGCCTGGGCAATCGAACACTCTTTCGCCATTCAATCCACTGTTTGAAGATCAGACTCGACCCGGAAGAAACCGATACTTTCTTCGTACACACAATAAAGATGAATAAATTGTTATCATTCTGATTTCAAAATATCCCCTCACATTCTTCCTTGACCATTGTGGACATTTTATTATGTATGTATTTCTTTTTCTGAACAGCCAGGAGACGTATATGAAATTGATTATTTAACTGATTAAAACCTGCCATCTGGGTTGGCCGTAGGGCCGCACGGGCACTTCCTTCTGTTTAGCAGTTATTGACATTAGGTCAATTTCTTTTGTCGATTTCCGGGAACCCCTGGGAATTGATAATCGCTACCCAGAACGAAGTGCGTCAAGAACGTTGCGGACGGTTGTTAGAGGATGGAGTTCTCCAAGCTGACGAAGATAGAGGAAAAGACGGTGCAAAGATCTAAATTGTACAGCACATTTCGAACAAAGTGTTTTTTATTACAGGTTTTCACGTTGTTCCTAACTGTTTCTATGCTGCTGGTGGGTGGAGTATATTTTGGTTTTCTATCATTGCTGCCTTCTGCCTTACCCACCTCTCCTTCTCATGATCTAAATTTCGTCTCTACTGTTTCTCCACATTCTTTTCACCTACTGCCTCAACATGAACAAGTCAGACGTGCGGAATTTAGAAACAATTCCGTTGTGCAACTTTTGCATCAGCATCAGTTGGTGGTAAATACTACAAACTGTTGGGTGTGTGGGCTAATGCCACATACAATGGACAGGGGTATCCCATACTTGGTCCTTCCGTACAGCCCCCAAGGGTCAGTTCGGGCATTCCAAACCATGTTCCGTAGTGCACTAGATTCCTACCCCCATCGAGAGCCACGCTCAGCAAACTTTGGTCCTGGCCCGTATCACAAGTCTCTAATGATAGCTATTGCCGATCTAAATAGAGATATCTTCGATACGTCACTTATCCCAGAAGAGGAGGTGCAAACCTATAAGTACCTTAGTGAGGCTGAGTATAGTATATCAGTGGGTGATAGGCAGCTTAAAAGCTCATCTCCAATCTGGATTGTACCTCACCTAGGCCACTTTTGTCTGCAAGGTCGTGGCCGAAATCCAAGAGCCCAGCTTGGGAAAAGTGCTTGTGTGGATACTTACGTTCTACCGATGCTCTCTTCCCCTGTCTTTCTGACTGCCAAGGGTACCTATTTTGTATGTTATGACCGAGCATATACGTGGTTACCACATGACTTCTCAGGTACCTGCTATATTGCAAATCTCTTGCCCCCGACTTTCACTGTCGCTGCCGACTATCACAAAACAAGAGTTGTGAGAGGTGTCATTAGTAAAGAGGATACTTCCGGTCAAGAAGCAGGAGACTTCTTCAAGGGTTTTCTACCGTTTTGGGGCCCCATGGTCAATAGCAGAAATCTGAGACAGTTAACTCGTGTAGTAGAGTCAACTGCTAACATAACTGCAAGTGCCCTTGTGTGACGAGGAGGACCCGGACCCGGGCCCTCCCAGCTTACCTTTACCTGTGTCCTCTTTTGTCACCCAGCACGCAGACGCCTGGAAACCCGTAACGGACTGGCCCCAAACGTCCCGGGAACCGGAGGAGCCGTGTTTCTTTAACTGGGCGGAGCTGGAGCCGGAGACCGCCCCCCAACAGGAGGTAAAGGTGCGCCCAAATCGATCCCAGGTGTGTTTTACACCCGGAGGGAGTGGAGAGTGGTGGCGTGAGCGAGGAGCAGAGTGGAGGAGAACCGAAGACGAGGAGGAGGCGTGTGAGCATTGGAGATCGGGAGACGACGGAAGCAAGGAACATCAGCTGGACGAGACGTGTGAGCAGTGGAGGACGGGAGGCGAAGAAAGCAAGGAACATCGGCTGGAGGAGGCGTGTGAGCAGTGGAGGACGGGAGGCGAAGAAAGCAAGGAACATCGGCTGGAGGAGGCGTGTGAGCAGTGGAGGACGGGAGGCGAAGAAAGCAAGGAACATCGGCTGGAGGAGGCGTGTGAGCAGTGGAGGACGGAAGAGGACGCAAGCGAAGCACAGCAACGGCAGGAGGCGGGTGAGCAGAGGAGGAGACCGGGAGCGGACTGGAGAGCGGACCAGCGGAGAGAGGAGGCGTTAGAGGAACATCGGAGGACGGAGCCCAGTGACAACGGAGGCAGCGGACCACGGAACGGGGAAACCGAAGGGAGAAAGACCCGTGACGACCGCGACAAGCCGGGAGGCCAACGAGGAGGCGCATCGCCCAGCCACACTTCACACGAAGTGTGGCTCGAGCAGGTACGGTCAAAGTTCACGGGGTGGGCGGGACGTAAGTGGGGTAAACCGCCGTAAGACCAAGCAACCGACCCTCAGTGCACCGTTACCTTCCCTTCACTTCACCGGCACTTTGAGAACAACGAGCACGTGTGGTCCCTCACTTCCCTTCCCTGACAAACACCTCAAAACCGCGATCTAATAGTGGTTTCTTTATTTCGGTTTCTTTTGTGGTCGAATCTGGAACGAGAGACAAGACGGCGGAGGCAAGAACTACAACGCCCAGATGGCACCGGGAAAGTCGGAGACTGGGAACCGCCAAACAAGTTAAAGAGGACATTGACATTCCTTTGCCTTTCTATCGAGTACCAGTTCAAAAGAGGAGGCTCTATAAAATAATAAAACCCTCTTTGCCTCGCAACCCCGTATCAGTGAGTTTATTGGACAACCCACCCGAAAGCCCACAAGTGGTGGAGAATGCGGGCATAGAAGAAACCATCCAGGACACAGAGATGGAAGCCATGTTGCAAGCCCTAATAAAAGGTCAAGAACAGCTGGGGTGGGCTGTGGAGCAACAGCTCGCCTCCGCGCAACTGGACCGGGACACTTTCCGCTCCACAGTAGTAACCCAACTAGAAGGGCTGCAACACACTCCTGATCCCGGGAGTAACCCTGTGCGCGAAGCCAGACCACCGCCTACACCGGCAGGCATCTCACTACAAAAGTACACCCCTGGAGAAGATCCGGATGCCTTTCTATTGAATTTTGAAAGGGTGGCATTGGCATGCGGATGGTCAGTCGAGAAGTGGCCTTTCTTTTTGGCACCCCTACTGACGGGAGAAGCCCAAGCCGCCTATCAGGTGGCCAACAGCAGTGGACAGACGCCCTACAGACAAATCAAAACGATCATATTGGACCATCTTGGTTTAGATGCGGAAGCATACCGCGTGCGCTTTAGGAAGGAACGGGGTCAGGGGGGGGACAATCCTAAAACCCTATTCTTCCGCCTGAAAGCAGCAGCGGATAAATGGCTGAACCCCTCAACCAGTTCCAAAGAAGACATTATGGATAAGATATATTTGGAGCAATACCTAGAGGCACTGCCGTACGGGACCCAACGCTGGCTGCGACAGCATTCCAACCTAACCACCCAGCAAGCTATGGAGATGGCTACCACGTTCGTCCGGGCCCAGCCCCGCCTACAGCCCAGTGAACCAGAAAAGTCCCACAAGGCACTCCCTAGACCAGAACGCAGACCCAGAGCCCCTCCTGGATTGCCAAACCCCCGTTTCTTGAGTCCGGAGGCTCCTCCGTTCCGAGGACCGCAGTGTTTTGATTGCGGGACCTGGGGCCACATAGCCCGCTTCTGCCCACAGAAACGCCGTCAAGAAGAACCGATGGAAGTGGGATATATGCCAAAAGCTGTCCTGTACTCCGCCGAACTGGGAGGCGCATATCACGTGAGTGTGACCGTAAATGGGACTGTAATCCAGGCCCTGCTGGATTCAGGGTGTAAGCAGTCAGTCATGCGGGATGTTTATGTCATGCCTCCCCAGGTAATGCCCAACGACCAAGTGTACATAAAATGTGTCCATGGGGATGTGAAGGGGTATCCGGTGGCATACGTCCCCATAGACTTAGAAGACCGGGGTCCATTGGTAGTGAAAGTGGGGGTAATGAGTTCTCTACCGGAACCACTCATACTGGGTACCGACAATCCCCATTTCCTAGAACTGTTCGAAGACCAATTAAGGAAAAACAAATCCCAGAATAAAACCCCTGTCCCGGCTTTGCTGTCCCCTGACCCTTGGGAAAACGATAGGAGCTTCAAGTTCGCCCAAGCAAATGATTCCACTTTGCTCAATGCGTGGGAAAAGGCCCATGCGGAACAAGACATCCTCCCCGTGAGATACCCTAGATTCCTTATCAAAGACGACCTCTTGTATCGACAAGCTAAAGCAGACGACCCAATACAACTCCTGGTACCTACCTGCTTTCGCGAGCAAATCATGTTCTATGCCCATACACACTTACTGGCAGGACACACCGGCAGTGAGAAGACAACTCAGAATGTGCTCCGTAACTTCTATTGGCCGGGTGTGTACCAAGATATAAAAAGCCACTGCCAGACGTGTGACATCTGTCAACGGAAAAACACCCATCGACCAGCTGCAGTACCCCTACAACCCCTCCCCATTATAGGGACCCCGTTTGAGAGGGTCGGGATGGACCTGATTGGCCCTCTCCCCAAAACCCGGAAGGGGCATCAATACGCTCTGGTAATCGTGGACTATGCCACGCGATTTCCAGAGGCATTTCCCCTGAAAGCTCCCACCTCGAAAAATATCGCCGAGAAATTCCTAGAGTTATTCTCCAGGGTAGGGTTTCCCAAAGAAGTCCTAACGGACCAGGGCACCCCATTCATGTCCCGAGTCATGAAAGAAGTCTGTCAACTCCTGAACCTCCACCAGATCCGTACATCAGTGTATCACCCCCAGACCGACGGACTGGTGGAGAGGTACAATGGTACCCTGAAAACCCTGTTGAAGAAAATGCTCACTGTTAACGGGAATGAATGGGACCTCTTGTTGCCATTAGCATTATACGTCATACGAGGCCAAACGCAGAGCAGCTTAGGCTGTTCTTCTTTTGAGATGTTATATGGGCGACAACCCCGCAGCCTGCTGGAGATGACCCGAGAAGTATGGGAGAACGAAAGTGACGGTGACACAAGATCATTGCTGGAGTATAGCCAGAATCTACGGAATAAACTTGGGAAAATACGGGAGCTGGCCTTCACCCAACTGGAGTCCAGTCAACAGAGACAGCAGACCCACTACAATAAAGGAAAGAAGTGGCGACATCTGGCAGTAGGTGACTGGGCATTGGTGTTGTTGCCCTCGATGTCAAAAAGATTCCAGAACGAATGGCAAGGCCCATTTCGAGTCATTGAGACGATCGGGAAAACTACTTATCGGTTACAAATGAGTAGGAAGAAAAACCAGGTGTTTCACATAAACCTCCTAAAAAAATGGTTGGGACCAGCCCCTCTGGTATCAGTGGTAACCCTCACGGAAAAAAACAATAATCAAAGTACCACACTGGACGAGCTGGTGATAAGCGAGGAACTGTATGACAGAGAACAAGACGAACTACAAACCACTCTACGTCCCTACAAGAAGATCTTTTCAAACACCCCAGGGGCCACTACCCTAACCGAACATCGGATTGAAACCCCCGAGGGCGTCACAGTAAAACAAAGACCCTATAGAATACCAGCAGCCAAGAGAAACGCGATAAGCAACGAAGTACAAGAGATGCTGAGGCTAGGGGTCATCCGGCCCTCACGCAGCGAATGGTCTTCACCCATCGTAATGGTGCCCAAGCCAGATGGAAGTAGCAGGTTCTGCATGGACTTTAGGGCCTTGAATGCAGTGTCATCCTTCGACGCCTACCCAATACCCCGCATTGATGAACTGATCGAGAAATTGGGAAACGCAAAATACATCAGTACCCTTGATTTAACTAAAGGGTACTGGCAGGTCCCTCTCAGAGAAGAAGATCGGAAGAAGACGGCCTTCGCCACTCCTGACGGTCTCTATGAGTTTAACGTCCTTCCCTTTGGCCTCCACGGGGCTCCGGCCACTTTTCAAAGACTCATGAACGAAGTACTAAGAAACCATCAAGAATATAGCTCGGCCTACCTGGACGACATCATTATATTCAGTCCTTCTTGGGAAGAACACCTGACGCATCTACAAAACGTACTACAGCAACTGAGGGAAGCAGGGCTTCACGTCAATTCAAAGAAATCCAGAGTAGGCTTTCGAAAAGTCAAGTATCTGGGGTATGTACTGGGACATGGTGTCATTGAACCACAAATTGAGAAGGTCCGGGCAATCGCAGATACCCCTTTTCCCTCCAGTCAGAAGGAAATGAGAGCCTTCCTTGGCCTCGTAGGCTACTATCGAAGGTTTATCCCCTCCTTCTCGGATATAGCCGCCCCCTTGACGGACACATTGAAGAACCACACCAAAAGCCAGGTTCTACTGAATCCAACGGTAGCCATGTGGAGCGCATTTCAAACACTGAAGCGGGCCATCACGACCAGTCCCGTCCTTACCTCTCCGGATTTTAACAAGCCCTTTCTCCTACACACGGACGCGTCTGATTTCGGTATTGGGGCGGTGTTGTCCCAGGAATCCGAATCCGGCAGTGAGCGCCCCATACTGTACATCAGCCGCAAACTGTTCCCCAGGGAAGTTAAATACCCGACCATAGAGAAAGAGAGTTTAGCGATCAGGTGGGCTATAGACAAACTGAGATATTACCTGGAGGGGCATTCATTCATCCTCTATACTGATCACGCCCCGCTTACCTGGATGAGCCGAAACATCTCGAACAACCCGCGTGTCCTGCGGTGGTTCCTGGCCCTGCAACCCTCCGGTTCCAGGTCCGTCACCGTAAGGGGAAGGACAACGCCAATGCGGACTACTTGTCACGGTATCCTCTCCCCGATCGGGAGAATCGTAGGGGGGAGGGATGTGACGAGGAGGACCCGGACCCGGGCCCTCCCGGCTTACCTTTACCTGTGTCCTCTTTTGTCACCCAGCACGCAGACGCCTGGAAACCCGTAACGGACTGGCCCCAAACGTCCCGGGAACCGGAGGAGCCGTGTTTCTTTAACTGGGCGGAGCTGGAGCCGGAGACCGCCCCCCAACAGGAGGTAAAGGTGCACCCAAATCGATCCCAGGTGTGTTTTACACCCGGAGGGAGTGGAGAGTGGTGGCGTGAGCGAGGAGCAGAGTGGAGGAGAACCGAAGACGAGGAGGAGGCGTGTGAGCATTGGAGATCGGGAGACGACGGAAGCAAGGAACATCAGCTGGACGAGACGTGTGAGCAGTGGAGGACGGGAGGCGAAGAAAGCAAGGAACATCGGCTGGAGGAGGCGTGTGAGCAGTGGAGGACGGGAGGCGAAGAAAGCAAGGAACATCGGCTGGAGGAGGCGTGTGAGCAGTGGAGGACGGGAGGCGAAGAAAGCAAGGAACATCGGCTGGAGGAGGCGTGTGAGCAGTGGAGGACGGAAGAGGACGCAAGCGAAGCACAGCAACGGCAGGAGGCGGGTGAGCAGAGGAGGAGACCGGGAGCGGACTGGAGAGCGGACCAGCGGAGAGAGGAGGCGTTAGAGGAACATCGGAGGACGGAGCCCAGTGACAACGGAGGCAGCGGACCACGGAACGGGGAAACCGAAGGGAGAAAGACCCGTGACGACCGCGACAAGCCGGGAGGCCAACGAGGAGGCGCATCGCCCAGCCACACTTCACACGAAGTGTGGCTCGAGCAGGTACGGTCAAAGTTCACGGGGTGGGTGGGACGTAAGTGGGGTAAACCGCCGTAAGACCAAGCAACCGACCCTCAGTGCACCGTTACCTTCCCTTCACTTCACCGGCACTTTGAGAACAACGAGCACGTGTGGTCCCTCACTTCCCTTCCCTGACAAACACCTCAAAACCGCGATCTAATAGTGGTTTCTTTATTTCTGTTTCTTTTGTGGTCGAATCTGGAACGAGAGACAAGACGGCGGAGGCAAGAACTACAACGCCCAGATGGCACCGGGAAAGTCGGAGACTGGGAACCGCCAAACAAGTTAAAGAGGACATTGACATTCCTTTGCCTTTCTATCGAGTACCAGTTCAAAAGAGGAGGCTCTATAAAATAATAAAACCCTCTTTGCCTCGCAACCCCGTATCAGTGAGTTTATTGGACAACCCACCCGAAAGCCCACACCTTGGTAACCTGACAGCAGAGCTTCAAGCGGACAGGCTTATGACGTTACAGAACCGTATGGTTCTAGACGTTGTACTAGCAGATAGAGGTGGTGTGTGTAAGGTCATCCATTCGAGCTGCTGCATTTTTATACCTGATAACGCTCCAACTGTCTATCAAGCCATCTCAAAGTTGCATAAAATCTCGGAGTCCATACACGAGGACGAAGGAGATTGGACGCTTCTAGGATGGTTTTGGGGTCTAATGTCGACTTGGGGTTGGAAGATTCTGATGATTATAGGGGTTGTCGTGACATATGTGTTCACGTGTTGCCTTTGTGTACAGTGTGGTCCTGCCTTATGTGGCCTTTGTGCTACAACGTGTATAAGAAGGCCACCTGTTTCCAAGGAGACATTGATGGATAGAGTTATGTTCCAACAACATCTGAATGATCTGATGAATATCGAGATCGACTCCGACTTCGACTAGTTCTTGCCTACATGAGGGCAAAAGGAGCGTCTGAGGTTCCGTAAAAATCGTTACGACGTTTTGGGCACCGCCGAATATGGACGAATGGGGTATCAATGAACCGTAAATGACGAGTTGTGTAAGTGTACGCGTTTTCGCCATACTACTCAGAAGAGTTCCTTACAATTACAGGTTTCTTCAAATGAACGCTCGGGTTCCATTTTAGATACGGCACCCATTTTGTTTCTTGCCCTCACGTAGTCAGCGAACAGGCAACTGTCCGCATCGTGACCCCTTTTGTTCCCAAGCTTCACGGAAGAAGCATATGCCTTTTCATGCGTCTTTTATGAGTAGGGGGAGGACACTGCTAAAGCAGTTGTCTCCGCTCGGAGGTGATCCTGCCGTGCCGGTCTATTGTTTCAGCCTCGCACGTGCCAGTCCTTCACCCCGACCAGGGTGCAAGCAATGGCGTTGATTTCAGCAGGAAGTGGCGGTGTCAGGAAGGCCACAGCGTCGTCGTGTAGCGAGGCGGTGCAGAGTACGGGCCCACAGGTCATGGTGCGAGCAGCTGCTCGGTGATGGCGTCAGCAGGCGTCGGTGAGACCAGGGTCGCGGTGCGGCATGGCAGAGGTGCCCTCTGCAGGGCCAAAGCTTCGGCGTGAAGCAAGGCTGCACAGAGTGTGGTGCCCACAGGTCACGGTGCGAGCAGGGGCTCGGTGATGGCGTCAGCAGGCGGTGGGTGTTACGGCGGTGCCCTCTGCGGTGCCTTCAGGACACGAGTTCGGCAGGGTCGTCGTAGACGTCGTCGAGTGGCGTTCTTCGGGTTGCAGCACAAAACACACAGTCACCAGTGCTGCAGGCCGAAGAACCTGAAGTCTTTGCTGTTCCTGCGACTCCGTGAACACGGGACAAGCTCTACCTCAAGCCCTTGGAGAGTCTCACCAATTCGGTTGCAGAAAGTCCAGTCCAGGCCTTTCACTGCCCAAGACAGAAGAAGCCACTTGCAGGTCAGCCCAGCAAAGCATGCAGCAAAGCGGTCATCTATTTCAGCAGCTTCTCCGGCTCTTCTTCTGTAGTCTTCTTGATCCAGATGCGTTCTAAAGTTCAGTAGTCTGGGACCCAGTATTTGTACACAAAAATCCTTTGATCTTCCAGGCAGAGGGTGTCGGTGTCCGGCCAGAACTAGTTGGGCCTTCTCTGGCGTGAATTTCTGGCAGGAGGTGGAGACAGAGGCAGACCAGGCCCTTTGAGGTGCAAAGAAATCTCCTCTCCCTTCCCCCCCATTGTAACCCTGTTCTATTTAGCCCTTTCCTGACCTACCTAGACTATCGGGAGCCACCTGGCTCCCTAGCCATCTGTCGACCAAAAACCAGACAGGCAATCCACATTCCATAAGAGGCACACAGGATGACCCAGCAAAATAATACCCACTTTCTCAAAGTGGCCTCTATAAACTCAGAATGAAAAGGGCACCCTCGCTAAAGGTTTCGTCTTTAGACGCTGAGTTCAGACATACCAAACTTCATTCACTTATACCTTTTTCGGGCTACGTACTTGGGTGGCACAATCCATGCTGCAGGCCCACGAGTAGCGGTTGACTCACAAGCCCTGGCACCCGCAGTGCCCTTTGCTGGGGACTGACAAGTAAGTCACACATCTAATCATAACACAATTTACCACAGGAGTACCAGCGCTTTACCACTGATCAGCAGTGCGAAAAGCGCGCAGAAACGTTATACCAGCAAAAACAGAGTCAAAATCGGGAGGGCAGAAAGCAAAAACTCAGTGGAAACACACCAAAAGATGCCAAGTCTAACAAAGCTTTACATGCATTGATTTGTCCTGGGCGCTATGGAGCCGTCAAAATAGTAAACAGTTTGCTTAAAATAATCTTGTGGTTGGCAAATAGTTGCAAGAGAAATTTGAAAATTAAAATAATTGAGATGGTATGGGTCAGAGGTGCAACTAGAGCCACATTTCGGGGGTGGGCTAAGAAAAGATTTTGGGGGGCTAATTCTTCCTGTAGTAGGCAGAGTGGATATGCAGGGGCTCTAAGAAGTGGTGAAAAAACAACAAAGCCTCATTTAGAAGCGAATGGTCTTTTAAAGACCTGTGAAGTACTCTTGTGCGGCTCTGTGTGTGCCTGGGACGCTGTCTCAGCCCGGGCTGCCACACACGACGGGTGGGCTGAAGCCCTTTGAGCCCAACGGGCATTGCGCTCCTTGTATGGGTCTATCATTTTTTAAAGCAAGAGACAATTGGGACAAGTCCTTTTGGTATTCTGACCATAACTTATTCAAAAAACACTCCAGGTTGGAAGCGCAGCGCTAAGGCCTTTCATTAGAATCCCTCGTCTGTGAAAGAATGTATTGAATAAGCACAAAGGAAGTATAATATGTATTGTGATATGAAAAATGGTCAAATTGAAAATTGGGCACTTTGTTGTGAGTAAAGTTTGGGGAAAGAGTTCCAAAGGGAGAGTGTGAGTTTAGTGAGCTAAAGAAAATTGCATGTGTGTTTGGAATGCTGTTAAACTGTAAGATGGAAATGTGTGACACATGAGTTGTTTGGCTGTAACCAGAGACAGGGGTGATAGTTGCATAACCATGAGACAGGCAAGTGCACAATATTGGTGGCTGGTAAATAACAAAGATGAATCTGATGTGAGTGTAGATCAGGAGTTGTCTGTTTCTTCCTCAGAATCTGAAGAGACTAACGACTCTCCCAATGGTCAGGAAATTGGTGGGGTTACTTTGTTATGTTGGTATCATAAGACTGAGTGACCTAGATGTGTGTATGTCCAGTCCTTTGACTGGCTGTATTTGTAGAAAGAGCAATCAATCATAACACTTGTACAGCGCACTACTCACCCGGAAGGGTCTCAAGATGCTTGGGGAAAAGGGTCTGCTACTGCTCGAACAGGCAGGTCTTGAGTTGTCTCCTGAAGGCGAGATGGTCTTTGGTTAGCCGAAGGTGGATGGGGAGGGAGTTCCATGTCTTGGCCGCCAGGTAGGAGAAGGATCTTCCTCCGGCGGTGGCTCTTCGGATGCGTGGTACGGCGGCGAGGGCGAGGCTGGTAGACCGTAGCTGGCGGGTGGGCGTGTAGAAGGTCAGGCGGTCGTTGAGGTACTTGGGGCCCAGGTCGTGGAGAGACTTGTGAGCATAATGTTTTGAAGCAGAGAATTAAAATTCCAAGAATGTTTGATGAATGTGACTTCTTAGGTTTCACACTTTTTGTAAAAAACAGTTTTTATTGAATTCCGTTACTGGTACAGCATATACATTTGATGTGTATAGAGATCTTATCATAGCACAAGTTTTCACACTGTCTTTGGTCATTGTGGGCGGAATAAACACAGCATTTTTGTGGTCACGAACTCTCTGATTCTGATTTTGTGACCATAGATCTGCTTTTAGCAATGGGTTGTTTCAGCAGTCTGCTGGAATTCTATCTCAGTAGTTGAATGCTCCTGAAGCTTCATTGTGCAGAAGCCTGTTATGTTTTATATAGATGTCCTAATATAGGTATGATTCTAGATGCCCTTATATAGGCATGAACTTTCACCTACATTAGTTCCCTACACTACACTATAATGAGCTCTGAGGCTTGAACCTTATCCAGTTTCAGTTCTGGGTGCAGAAGGAGGGTTTTTCCCTAAACAAAGGCCTCCTAGAACATCTCCGATGGGCTCATACATTATGTATGAGCTTTCATGAGGGTTCTTGGAAACGAAGCAGAAACTACATCAACTGCATAATATCTATGTACAAGGTTCATCCCTTACATCTTCCTCAGTCTGACAATGACCCATACAAAACCTACAAGGGACAAAGAAGCCCTAGATACTTTCGGGTATAAATACACCACATGTTGCCAAGATAAGGTAGAGGGAACCAAGACTTCCAGGCCAACACACTGACCAGAGACGCTGAGGCTCCTGCATGCAGACGCTCCAGCTGACAGCGGTCTAAACATCCCTTGCAGGGTGTCCAACTCGAGACCAAGAGGGGCTCCTACATTCTCGCACTTCAGGTAATGGGGTCGACTAAAACCTAGAGGGATTCTTGGCTACACACTTACTCACATGCTAGGTACACTTGGGTACATCTATATAGGCATTGTTGGAGTACGCACACTTTTATCATGCATTTTATATTCATGTATTTATTTATGCTTATTGCTAAATGGTACAAATGTACTATCCTTTTATATTCATAATACTACTAATCATCTATCTCTGCTACTCTCTAGTGGTTGTTGCACCTCATATATTTTACACGAGAATAACAACTGTTCAATAAATCCTTATTGAAACGCCCAGACTGTTTATTCTGTGTACCTCTGAAATAAACTAAATGAACACGAGTGACTGAGCGAAAAGTAGTACATTATTTCCATGATCTTGAGGGATCAGGGTTGTCATGTTCTAAGGTTGCCAGAAACTAATCTCTCCCTGATAAGAGGAGACACTAGTGGCACTGTGAGCTAGCTTAAATGCAAACAGGTTAATATTTCTCTGTTGGGGTATATGGAACCAGTCTGCCTCCAATCCCACAGTTTGTTATCCAAACGCGCAGGTCCTGCATGGGTACTATAGGAACTACACAACAAGCCCTCCTATTCTAAAATTCTTCTCCCCCCCCCATCCCTCCAAAAATATGATAGGTATCTCGTTTACAGCTTGTTGAGGCTTAAAGAGTGAGGCTTGCTTGTATTTTCAGAGGATTAAAACAGGCAGGACCCAAAATGCAGGACAACTGGTGTACCTCTGTGCAGGCTGCATGGCAGGAGTCATGATTGTAGGACAAACCTGCAAAATGGAGGACTGTTGACCACCCTAATCATCAGGGTCAGCCTAGACTATAGCGTAATTTAACAGTCCCAGGAGGGCAGGTCTGACAGGTCAGTGTGTGGGCCAGATTTGTGACTGCCTCTGGGCCTTTTTATGTTCAAGTGGACAGGTTTTTACTGTTTATTTGCCTGATATTACTGCAAATATTGGCTACAGTAAGCCATACCTTCCAAAAAACCTATAGAGCGTGTCTGTATATGTTAAAAACTGACCCAATATGCAACTGTGGGCCACTTTTTTTAGCTTTCTGATTCACTAAGGGGGGCCCACTTTTGTTTTGGTGTCAAGACCTAATCACTGACCCAGTCAGACCCTGCTTATCACTTCGCGTACTCTAATATTGGCATCTGTGAGTACAGCATCATCAGATGAACTACGAGGACCAGAATGCACAGGCAGAACTGACTGAAAAGTCATACATGACCTATCCAGGATGCCTGGGTACCTTAGGCTACTAAGCAGCTAGAAAACGGCATAAGACATGTTTAAGTGAGATTATTAATCAATGAGTGTGATTTCCTTCTACTGCGAAAAACTTTGATGTTCTTATTTTAAATATTTTCATATTTCAAATGTTGATCTGCGACTTGTAATGACGAAATCTCAACCATACCACTTGTAGGATTTTCGCATGCAGGGTCACCACATACATATTATGCAATGCTAAAGGCTTTATATGACCATTTTGAACCCCTGGCTTATCTTGACTATGAAACGTTTCTTCTGAGGCAAGCACATTGAGCTCTTTAGGATTATCTGTACACTTTCTCCACTAGATTAAGGGAGTAGGCCAGCACATGCACTCCACGAAATAAAATGGAAGACATTTGTGCATAATTTATTTAGGGATGCACATCAGCAGAGGTGAGGAATCAGATCGTGCAAGTACCTGGAAAGTTGATGGCAGATGTACTTAATTAAGGGGAGTCCAAGGAAGTGGCTGTGCTACAAATGTGGATCAAGACAGAACCAGTAAATCGAATCGCTAAGACTGCCCCATCCAAAAAAAGAAAGAAAAAACGAAAACCGAGTTAGACTTGTGTGCGCGCTGCAGAGCACAGTGTTTCCCCACACAGTGAAATGTCCAGCAAATGGGAAGAAATGTTCTGCCCCGTGGACAACCAAACCATTACACTCTTTTGAGTAAGTCAGAGAGAAGTACTTCTTCGGGGTTGGGGTTCATAGCATATGAGAGGTGGAAGACACCCCAGACGGAGAATGAAAAGTTCCTGGGGAATTTAATTTGAAGGATTTTGTCAATGGTATTGTGGTCATTAATCCAAAAAGTAAGTAGTAGTGGTCATTCATTTGCATGTGATGCAAGTCAACATGGGGGGAGTTGCAGCCCCAGCAATTATCTTTCTCTAAAAGGCCTAGAGTGGTGAATCGGTGAGGTGTGTAGTATGTCTTATGGAGAATAAGAAATTTAGTCTGGGTAAGGATAAGAGTTATTTTTGGGGAAAAAAGAGAGGACAACATTTTGGCCAAACGATATCCAATGGATTCTGTAGGCCTTCCTGAGATCATTCTTCTGCAATTTCTGTTGTAGGGGTAGATGTGGGACTGAGCTTAGCATAAATCTAGATGGCTACTTCACCGCCTCTTTGAAGCTACTTTGAAAGGGTCTTCATCTCATCCCTGTGCTCACTGACAAACAGGCCCTGCTGTCTTGGTCCGGTCTCCAACTGGGTATGGTGGATGTTGTTATTCCCTAAGTTCCTATATGCCCTACAGATATTCCCATTCCCCATCTCTGCCTCCTAGTCCGCACAGCTCATTCATTTGGCTGTGAGACCCCCATGCATTGCCTGATCTGAGTGCTGCTGTTCAACATTTGATGGAGGCTTAGGGTTGGCTCATATTAAGCTCTAATACTGGACATCACATCTGCCCATTAATGACTGAATGAGAGGGGTAGGAGGGTCCCTGTATACAGAGTGGAACTGGCCCCACAGGGTCTAAACATGGTCCTGGGTTACCTATATAGCAGCCTTATCCCCACTTCCATGTTGAAACCCACTAAGGTGGTGGTGGTCTGCTGGTGTGCAGTGCTCCGATTCATAGATTGGTATCGTAAACTTACACAACAGACTCCACTGTGGAGTGGGCGTTCGTTGTATCATATCGCCCGACTTCAGGGACTTAATCAGTGGGATAAAGTCGGCATCACATCCCTAGGGGGTGTATAGAGCGATGCCCACATGAGTTCTTTTGCGGAGCTGCAGGCTCTCTTCCAGCTCAATCACATGCAATTCCACAAATACCTATAAGGTTCGTCAGGCACTGACCACCCATTGCTCCTACCTTGCAGACCTCCCGGAGTACAACCCATTGGAGGCCCGCCTGGGTTGCATTGGCAGGGGTGGCATCTCTCTAATATATAGCTTACATAGCTAAATAGTTTAGCACGCCCCAGATGTAGTCGGGCCCCTGAAGCTGAAATGGGAGGGCTGGGTCGGGGAGCTTGATGAAGTGGACTGGCAAGATCTGCAAGGGAAACCATTATTCCAGTTAGGCTGTGACTTATCAAATTGAACTTATTACATGTGATGTACTTAACCCCCCCCTTTGTCACTGGTGGGCTCTCCACACCCCAGTGCTTCAGTTGCACCCACCCGAGGCAGATTTTTTCCATGTGGTTTAGCAATGTCCTGGCATTATACCATTCTGGGAGCGCATAGCCAAAATACTTACGCAGGTGTTGGGGAGACAAATGACGCTTGTTCCCAGGTCTGGACTCCTTGGAATCCTGGCAGACATGGGTGGCAGTAGGTGCAACCTGACGTTGTTTAGCGTTGCCTCAGCCCTGGTTAAGCATGATATACTGTGGCAATAGAGCTCCCTGGCCTCACCCTCTATAGCAGAATGGCAGAGGGCGATGGATTGGTGCTCCAAAATTGAGGATACTGTATACAAAGCACGAGGATGGGGAAATGTCGGGACTACTTTGAACTGGGAAGCTTTCCAGTACTGGAGAACTGATGTGGGTCCTTCAACAGCTATGGTTGGACTGGGGTGAGGGTGGGTGAGAGGGGTGGACAGATGAGTGTGCACTGTTGTGTTAAAATGCCAATACATTTGGATTATTAAAAAAAGAGCAGCCTACCATGTGATATGTTTAATTTCTGAAACCCTGGAAGCATCTTTTCTGCCAAATGTAACCTCATCGCAGGTGGCAGAATTAGCAGCATTGACCAGAGCTTGCTGCTTGTTGGAGGATTTGAGAGTGACAGTTTATACAGTCAGCCAATGAGGTTTTGGAGTGGTGCGTGACTTCAGTCAACTGTGGTCGCAAATGAGTTTTTATGACATCTCAGGCTCCTATTAAAAATAGTGCTTACATATTGGATTTGTTTAATGCAATATAATAACCAAAAGAATTTGCAGTGGTCAAGTGTGTTACCCATAAGGCATGAAAAGATTTAGTTACACGAGGCAACAAGTATGCAGATCAAGTGGCAAAATACTGTGTGTTAAAAGATAAGACAGTGGAGCAAGAACATTAGAATATTTAAGAATAAGTTATATACAAAATGCTGAAAATGTTATTTGTTTCTTTATTAATTCAATTCAGACTTATTTGGATGAGCCGAGGGACTTGCAGGCAATATGTTCCAGATGAGGAGAAAAAGAAATGTGAAACTTTGGGTTATTAAAAGAATTATCAAGATCTGTATGTTAATGCGGAAAACGAATACTTCAGTCTGGGTGAAATGTTGGATCCAATGGCTAAGTATTTGTAAAATCAGAACCATGCAGGTGAAGATAGTATGTTGCGTACATTTAGAAAATACTGAGAAAATATTGGATTCAGAAATGTAGATGAAGACGTATGTTATCAGTGTTTGTTTGTGTCAGAGAAATAATCAAGGAAAGAAGAATTTACCTGTAATGAATCGCAATGGCAAATCAGAAACGAGACTTCAAGCAGAGTCAAGTACAAGGAGGTGGAGTTCAAACTCAAGCTTAAGTTCACAGAGTGGATGCAGAGGGGAGTGAGAGTTTAGGAACTGGTGAAGAATGACATGGAATCATAAAGTTTCAGGTCAGTGAAAGTTCTGATGAAGAATCTAAAAAGTCCAAAGTCCAGCTTTCAAACAGTGATCAGAGTGAAGGGTTGTTACCATGTAAAAGTCAAAAGCATGAATGCCAGAAAAAAGAAGTAATCTGATATAGACAATGAGAAATTTCATTTGAAAATCTTTGTTACTCAAATCCCCAGAGAAAGAAAGCCCATGGCAGTAAATCATGCTGTCAAAGTTGATCAAAGCTCAAGTTTAAGTTCTTCGGTCATTAAAGTAACTTTGACAAATACTGGTAAACTAAAGTGAAGAAGATATTCAAAGGAAAATAATTAGTAACAGAAAGCATTGTGAACTAGAAATATTTGAGCGACAACTATATTCTGAAACTAGCGTGAGGGAATCATATGTTGCTGAAAGATTAACTAGGAGCAGAGTCCCAAAAAGAAAATATGCATCACCTGAGTGGGCATTTCTAGCTATAGTATTGTGAGAAGAAGAACTGGAGCTGGAACGTTAAAATCTGTGAATCAATGTCAGTATCAATTTGTTTTTTTAAAAATATTTTTTTATTTAGCAACACAAACTAGAGATTGTACAAAAAACAAAGAAGACATATTCATATTCATATTCGTACGCAAAAATTATATATATATCAACATGTAACACCTCTTGTTTATGAATACATAACATGCTAGCTACACATAAGAATAAGTGGAAATATAGATTTTGTTGATATCTTATTGTAATTACCTAGTTCTATTATTCCAACCCTCAATTGGCTCCCATATTCTTTCCCCTCCCATCCTAGCTTTTTTCCCTCTACATGCGTAGATTGCTTTTTCCTGATTATAAATCCCTAAGTATCGTGTCAGCATGTTTGAAAATTAGGGGGATCTGCCTCTTTCCATAGTACTGCTAGGATTATTCTATAGACTGCTGTCCCTAGAAAAAGGCAAGTTTCCTCTTCCTTGCTGTGCATAAGGGTATTGCAAAAAACACAGTTGATGGACAGAATGTAGAACAATGTCATACATTCACCCCAGTACAAGGATCTGGGCCTAAATCCATCGTTTTTTTGCACCGCACACCACCCTGGGTTAGACACTGGCTATATGCAAATCAGCTCTGACCCTGTGCCTCATGGGAACAGTCCAGTCCGAACTACCAAGCCATGTCTTTCCCAGACCGGAATCAGGCATCCAAGGACCGGTTTCTGGCTATCAGCCTTCATCAGCCTGGATAGCTTGACTCCAGTGGTGTGGAGAGCCTGGGACTCACGTCTGAGCATACCCAGCCCACTCGGGGTGAAAATTGCAAAAAACACAGTTGATGGACAGAATGTAGAACAATGTCATACATTCACCCCAGTACAAGGATCTGGGCCTAAATCCATCGTTTTTTTGCACTCCACACCACCCTGGGTTAGACACTGGCTATATGCAAATCAGCTCTGACCCTGTGCCTCATGGGAACAGTCCAGTCCGAACTACCAAGCCATGTCTTTCCCAGACCGGAATCAAGCATCCAAGGACCGGTCTCTGGCTATCAGCCTTCATCAGCCAGGATAGCTCCGTCCATCACCACCCCCTTTTGTACGTGCATAAGGGTATTGTCATATCCTAGTAAATATAACGTCGGTGATTCCATTACAGCATGACCGAATACTTCCTGCCAGAATTCAGCTATCATTCGTCTAAAAGATGTTAATTTGCCACATTCATAACACGTGTATCAAATGTGCTGGACCAATACCACAGCGAGGACATTCGGCATTTTCTCTCTTCCCCCAGGAAAAGAGTTTGGCAGGTGTATAATATAAATTACATATTGTCTTATACAACTGAGCTTTTAAGTTTGAAGAAATAAATAAATCGGATAAGAGCTGGAGTGACATGTCTATGTCGATGTTGGGATTGTTCATCTTAGTTGCCCATGTAGATTCAATCCGCTCTACGTCGTCTTTCTTGCTTTCCAATAACATATCATAAAATGTACCTATCCTAGATACAGATTTCCCCAAGCAATCTAATATGGGGATGTTTAACAAAGAGATTTTAGGTAATTTTCCGTTGAGGATAGTATTAATTTGAATGTACTTAAACATATCTGTACTAGGAATTAAAAATGTATCTTGTAGATGCTGGAACCTGGTTTCTGAAGTTCCCTGAAGGAAGTCTCTCACTGTAAATAACCCCAAGTTTTCCCAACGTCTTGAGATATCGTCAGTTGCCTGTCTTGGTAGCACAGAGGAATTCCATAATGGTGTATACTTAGTAAATTTTGGGATTTCAAGTTGCCTCGTTGTTTTCCCCCAAATTCTCCTAGCACTTCTAATAATTTTAAACGTAACCTTTTTATAGTACGAGGGTTCTAACAACAAACCTTTTGCCTTGTTTCCTAAGGCTAATTCGTATATTGATGGTATAGCACTTTCTACCAGAGTTTGATCTACTGTATAAATATTAAACAGGGGCGACATTTGTTGTAACATAGAGGCCCATAAGTAAAGCATTATGTTAGGGATTGCCAGGCCACCTCTGTGTATCGGGAGAGATAAATAATTTATGGACCTTTTGATTTTTCCGTAGTTCCAAATAAATTTACTCATTTGACTTTCTATCGTTTTAATAGTTTTATCTTCTACTATAAGAGGAATTGCCCGAAACAAATAAAGAAACCTTGGTAGAATATTCATGTTCAAGAAATTTCCTCTCCAGACAATTGAGAGGTGAAGACTGTCGACTCTCTTTAGATCTTTCTTAATATTTTTTAGTAGGGGTTCATAATTCAAATCATTAACGCTCTCTATATTCGATGATATACATATACCGAGATACACCGCGTTCTCTACCTTCTTTGGGTCGTCAAACTGGACATTGTCCGTGCATATTACCATGGTTTTATCTCGGTTAAGAGAATATCCTGAAATCTGCCCAAAGGCTTGTGTAATAATCTCAATTTCAGCTATAGCCTCCGAGGGATAGGGTGTTAATACCGCCACATCATCAGCGTATGCTAGAACCTTAGTTTCGTAAGGGCCTACTGTGAAAGGTATAATTAAGTTGCTTGCTATTAATTTGAGGATTAATGGATTGATGTACATAGCGAATAGGATTGGAGAACATGGACATCCCTGCCTTGTACCTCTCAATATTTCAAACATCCTAGATTCCTGTCCCATCACCAGAACCCTGGCTTTTGGTTCGTGGTACATTGCCCTAATCGATTTAGATAGGCAAGGCCCAAAGTTATTTTTCTCGAGCACCGCCCATAAAAAACCCCAAGAAACACGATCGAATGCCTTCTCGGCATCGAGAAGAATCATCGACATTCTGCCCCCCGTTGCTTTCATAATATCAAATAGCGATATAGCCCTACGAGTATGGTCTGTGGTGGACTTACCAGGAATAAAACCGTGTTGCCATGGGGAGACAAGATTTTCGATGACCCTCCTTATCCGATTAGCTAAGATTTTAGAATACAGCTTCGAATCCGAATTTATCAGGGAGATTGGATGATAAGATGAAGGTAAATTTGGTGGCTTTCCCTTTTTAGGAAAAATAATTATATTTGTTACCTTCCACGAGTCAGGAGGGGTGCCATTTACCTGAATCCCTATAAAAAGATCTAATAAATATGGTGTTATACAATCACCGAGAATTTTAAAGAGTTCCACTGGGATTTTATCTGGGCCTGCTGCTTTTCCCGAGGATAATTCTAAACCAACTGCCCCCTGGTACAATGAGAAAATAAGGGCACAAAAACAAATAAACCGTAACAAGGAGCGACAATGGAGAAAAGGCTATGACACAGCCAATAAAACAACGTATAAGGAAGCCCTGGCACTCTATAAAAAAATGATAACGAAAGCAAAAAAAGACTATTATAGTGACCAAATCGAGAAAGCCAAAAATTCCAGCAGACAACTGTTCCAAATTACTAAAGTACTATCTGGTAACTCGCCTGACCTCACTCCCCCTCCATCGCAACTTCTTTGTGATTCTCTTGCTTCCTTCTTTTACACTAAAGTAGACGAAATCTATCAGGCTTTTGCAGTCAACTCACTCTTGAGTACAGCTAATCTCCCCATCCCACCCCCAGTAAACATATTTCCCAGCTTCCAACCAGTCACCCCAGACCAAATAAAAACCACCTTGTCCTCCATCAAATCAGGATCACCTCTGGACCCTTGCCCACTCTCAGTACTCCTGCCGGTAATGGATGCTATAATACCAGCACTTACTCAAGTCTGCAATTCTATTCTCCTATCCGGTAATTACCCAGATCCCCTTAAAAATACGTTATTAAAACCCCTGTTAAAAAAACCATCCTTAGATAAAAGTGAGCTAAAAAACTATCGTCCCATCGCGAGTCTTCCTTTCATGGCGAAGGTGGTTGAAAAAACCATGAATTCCCAGATCTCCGAATTCATAGAAAAACATCATCTCCTGGATAACACGCAATTCGGATTTAGGAAATTCCATGGGACAGAGACAGCACTGATCAAGGCTGCCGATGATATCAGGGTAATTAGGGACCAAGGAGGCACAGCCATCCTAGTTCTGCTAGATCTATCAGCAGCATTCGACACGGTCGACCACACCATCTTGGTCGACCGTGTCGAGGGATTTGGCATTTGCCACACTGCCAAAAACCTAATTGCGTCCTCCCTGGCCAAAAGAACGCAGGCGGTCATCTTAGGACCTTATCAATCGGCTCAACTCTCTGCTCCATGTGGCGTTCCTCAAGGCTCATCCCTGAGTCCGACACTGTTTAATATCTATGTGTCGGACCTTGCTAAAACCATCAAAGCACACGGGATGAGCCTAACCTCCTACGCCGATGATACCCAACTAGTGTTGGCTATCAAAGGGGACGGAGATCAAGTGGCCGCAAAATTCAAGAAAGGGCTCCTAGACATAGGAGAATGGATGTCATCCAACTGTCTAAAGTTGAATTCTGAAAAAACCGAGGTACTCATTTTTGGAACACTCCTGCCAACCTGGCCCTCAAGCTGGTGGCCAGAGACCTTCGGCGCTCCTCCCACCCCTACGGCCAAAGTCAGGAACCTTGGCATCATCTTTGATGATGGCCTAAATTTTATGCACCATGCCAATAAAACAGTGTCCACAGCGCACTTGAAACTCAAGATGATCAGGAAAATACGCCCTTTTCTTCCTGATTCAGCCATCAAGACACTGGTCACCTCTCTCGTCCTGTCCTCCCTGGATTATTGCAATAGTCTTTTCCTTAACGCTCAATCCAGAGTTATCACCAAAATGCAGACTATCCAAAACGCGGCAGCTCGCCTGCTCGCTGGCAAAACAAAATTTGAATCCATCTCCAATCATATAAAGGACTTTCACTGGCTTACTGTGCAAAAAAGAATCCAATTCAAATCCCTCTGCATTGTATTCAAAGCACTCAATAATCAAGGACCTCATTTCTTAAAAGAGCAACTACAACTATACAAACCTTCCAGGGCCTTAAAGTCAGTCACTCTCAATCAACTAGTCACCCCCCGCACCAAAACTGTCACTTGGGGCGATCGGCGTTTCTTGGTGGCTGCCCCCAAGCTATGGAACACCTTGCCAATCAACATCAGACAAAGTCCCAATCTTCTTCAATTTCGTAAACTTTTGAAAACTTGGCTGTTCACTCAATAATCACTTTAAACTCTATAGTCAGGCTCAAATAACTGGTTTATCAGCGCCAAGACGCCTACGGGCAAACGTAGCGCTTTACAAATATTAAAAATAAATAAATAAATAAATTCTGCCAGGGCCAACTCCACCTCAGTGTGTGTAATATCTTTTTTGAAATTTTTCCTATTGTCTTCATCTAAAATTTTATTTGGTCCAATCTCAGCAAGCCATTTATCAAGCGTATCCCTTACTGCTTCCTCATCTGCCTTGTCCTCAATTTGATATAATTTCTGATAATATTGCCTAAAAATCTCTGATATATCTTCTGGTGTTGTATATTCCTTTCCATCAACTTCTATACTAGAAATTACGTTTTGAGATTGTTTCTGGCGGGTGTGTAGAGATAGCTGCTTCTCCACTCTCTCCCCATCCTCATAGATTTTGTTACGGTTGGCCTGGTAAATCTCAGCTGCTTTCTGAGTAAGCCTATCATTTAGTGCAGTTTTTAAGATCAGCATTTTCCGCAGGGTGGGTCCCCCGCCCTTTCCCCTCCCTATTAAATCAGTGTGTTCCTCCTCAATATTGGCTAGCTCTTGTAGCTGACGTTTGTTGTTGTTGTCAGCCTCCTTCCTACGTTTAGCTACAAAGCTAATTGTTTCTCCCCTTAAGGCTGCTTTAAAGCAGTCCCAGACGGTCCCCCTAGAGGCACTATATCTGTTGCAGTCAAAAAAGCTTGTAGTCCATACTTTTATATATTCAATATAATCTTTATTTACCAGGAGTTTTCTATCAAAAGTCCAGGTTGAGCGTGGTCTATTAAGATTTGTAACATCAAGTATTAAGGCTAGTGGATTGTGATCAGAGATCGTTTTAGGGAGTTTAGTTATTTGTACTTTATCAGAGCAATCTCTAGTTATCCACATGTAATCAATCCGGACATACTTGGTATGCGGGTAAGAAAAATAGGTATAACCTGGATCAGCTTGGTGTTTTAATTCCCAGATATCAATTAAGTCTAAACTATCCCTAAGTTGTGATATGGCTTTAAACACTTTTGGTTTTCGTCCAATGTAAGTACAAGAGTCCTGGTTTTGTCGTAATGCATTATGTCCCAAAGAGATATTAAAATCTCCACAGAATATTAACATTCCGGGCCAGGAAGCTAATTCCAATTCAAGTTCCTTAAATACGGAGGGATCATCTTGATTAGATGTATAAACTACACAAATTGTAATCCCTACTTCCAATTCCATGATAACCCATCTGCCTGAGGAATCTACTAATTTGCGTTTTGCCTGTCCAAGAAAAGATCTAGCTAAGAGCGCAACCCCCCCGGGTTCTATTTGTCTGAGTTGTGGTTGTCAATAAATTATATCCAGGAATCCTAAGTGTGTCTCTTTCCCCCCAGGGAACATGAGTCTCCTGTAGACACAATACATCAAATGAATTTTGATGAATTATCTCACAAAGCCTGTCCCGTTTAGTCCTATCGTTAAGTCCCGCTCTATTCCATGAACATATTTTTAGTTTATCCATTATTTAATTCTTTTGTTTTAGTTTGGTTGTGATGGGAGCATGCTATTGGATATTTTTTACCAGTTTTAACTTTACTTATCTTTTGTGGAGCATTGAGTTGCTTCTTTCTATTTATTTTATAAAATTGGTTGCCTATTGTAGTGTTTTTACCCCACCTTTTTCCTCCCCCACCCCACCCCAACCTTTCCCCCCCTCCCCTTCCCCCCCCTCTCACCCCAACTGAGATTTCCTTCCCTCCCCACCCTTTCTACCCATTGGGGTGTCCTGGGTCCAACGAGATCCAGGTGTGGACGTTTGCGTGGTCAGTGCGCCCTAGCACACTCCCCCTCTCTCTGGCCCTGCTTTGTTATAAATACCAAAACGGGGAGAAAAGAAGCATCTTCTATACAATAGGTGTTCCTTTTTAATTACTAACAGAATCATGTATTACGTCATACTTGATTAGAATTCATTGATATGCCTCCCTCTTTCCCATTTAATAGCATTTAGCCCTATTTTACTTAAATACGACACTTTATAGTCCAGTTCCAATCGTGATTGTGGTTTTGCCATTTCTTGATGTTCATCGACTTTGCCTCTTTGCTGTCTCTATGATTTCTTTCAAATAGCTTTCAGCCTGAATTTCACTAATAAAGCTGCGAGTTGTTCCCCTAAAGACTACTTTTGAATCGAGCAGGGTTTTGTAAATAGACTGTTGCGCCAGCCTGTTCAAGAGGAGTAATTAGCTGCCGCATTCTCCACCTTCGCTCTACAGTTGAGTGCGCAAAGTCTGGTCTAACAAAGAAAATAAATCCATTATATTCCCTCTTGCTTGTAGGCCGAGCAAGGTCATAGATAGTTTCCCGTAAAAGGAAATTTCCAAAATACACCAACATTGCTCTAGAATATTTCAGTGGATTCTGTGTCTGTTTGCGCTGGGTTAAGGGAAAGCGGAGGGCACGCTGTATTTCTTTTTCTATATCCCAGGATTGTATTTCAGGGAGGGCTGTTTAAGGAGCTTAGTTATATATCCTCTTGGGTCATTACCCTCTACGCCTTCTGGGATACCCAGGAAACTGAGGTTATTTCTTCTTGCTCTGTTCTCTTGATCCTCGACCTTTATCATTAAATCCTTTATGTTCCTTTCTTGTTCTTTTTCATGACTTTGAAGTCATGCAACATCCTTCTCCCGATGGTCAGTGCGTGTTTCTAATGATGCCATCCTTTCCGATATCTCTAGGCAGGTGTTGCCCACTTTTTTGACGGCTCCTTCGAGCTTTTGGATGGCAGCATGATTTCTTTCACTGTCTTTTTCAACATCTTTATGGAATTCTCTTATAGAGCTTAGTATATCCTTCAAAGAAGGCTCAGTCTCCTTTCCTGTTCCTTTTGTATTTCATTGTTGTTTAGAATCACTCCCATTTGAGTCATCCCCACTATGTTGATCAAGTTCCGTTTGATCTGACCTTTTGGAGTTTTTTCGAGTATTTCTATTTAGTACCGAGGTACTTCCTTGATCCGATGTGTCTTCAAATGTTGATTTGTTTAGCCTTTTGTTCCTTGTCCTCCTTTTCTCTATTTTTTTCCTTGGGGTAATACCTTGCCCAGAATCACTTGGTTTCCTTGCATCTATAGAATCTGAGACTTCCGGGGTTGATACAGCTTGATCTTGGCCATTGTTAGCGTCGCTAGCCTCACTTGAGGTCGAGATGCCAGTCTCATATATATCTGCGTCTGATTCTGCTGACTGTGCTTCAATTTCTGAATTTACCATTTTATCCTGTGTGGGATTTTGTGAGGACAAAGCATTCCAATCTGAGCCATTTTTTAGGGTTGCACCTTTTCGGGTGTCATTGTCTGCCATTTTAGTTTTTGTTACACTTGCTCTTATTTCCCCCAATTCGGTGTTTGCAGCTTGAGTTACAAGATCCGCGGGGCGAGTAATCCTTTCCACCCTGAATAGTTCGGTCCCTAATCAGCAGCTGGTTCAGTGTGTCTAGTTCCACTATCTTCACTCCATAGTTCCTTCTGATCCTGCCCCGCTACTAATTGGGTTGTAGCTTTATTTCCCCCATCTTTAGGTAATGGGCTAAAAATATTCGATATGCCAGGCTGAGATGCCGCAACTTGACTGGTGGATTTTGCATTTGCTTTCAGATTTTTAATTGTTTGTAGACTTTTTGCTTTTTTAGCCATTAATTCCGCATCTTCGGCCAATTCCATATCCTTCTCCTTCTTCTCTTTGTCCTTCTTTTTCGCCTTCTCTTTTTCCATGCTTTTGTCTTTGTCAATATTTTTATCCTTCTTAGCTTTTACCTTATCTTCCTTTTCTTCGCGGTTATGCATATTTTTATGTTCGATATTATCTTTATCCTTGTCTTTCTCTTTCTCTCTATCAAGACCTTTTCTTTTAGCCTTCTCCTTGTCCTTCTCCTTGTCCTTCTCTTTCCCTTTGTCCTCCTCACGCTCTTTATTTTTAGTTTCCTTTGCCTTAGCTCCCCTTGTTTCTGGTCGTCACTGTGCATTCTTCTCTATCTGTGCACAATGAAGTTCTTGCGGGCCTAGTGCACTCTTGTTGAGTTCAGGTTCCATAATCTTATGGGACCCTTGGGTATTCAGGGGTGGTAGGTATTGAAGTACAGTCTGCTCATTTAGCTCATCTTGCACACTCTGCGTTCCATTCTGCGTTCCACCTCCTACTCCTGCTCCCTCATCCCCCGCATCTTCCATTTCTTGTCCTTTCTCTGGCTCCTCCCTCTGTCTATAACTCTGCCCAGTGAGGGATGTTACGGTCGGTAATATTAATAATGTTGATTTATCCCCTGAATAAGTCACTTTTTGTTATCTGCGATATTTTTTTATCACGTGTCTGTGCATATGCATGTGGTTTGAGTCTGTGGTATATGTTGGTTATGTAAGCGGTACAGGAGAGATAGATTTCTAATGAAGCCTCCACCAATAGTCTCCTTGAAGATGTGCTTGGACTCCGCGTGCAACTTTCTCGAATTTTCCAATGAGACCCTGTTCTCATTATAAGCTAGTTAGAAATGAGCCAGGCCCCCAAACGCCTCAGCCACACTTCTATATTGTTATTGTTCAAAAAATGTATGCTTGAGCCGTTGGTTTTGTATTTGAATTAATACTTATGTGACTTGACCAAACAGTTGCCATTGTCATAGGAATTCATTCCTTCTCTCATATAGTCTCTCATACAGTATTTCTAAAGTGCCTTGACATAAGTACTTAGCCATTAGTGCTGATGACTGCCGCACATCCTTTGTTAATAACCTGG